>NC_136059.1:2104491659-2105091659 GCF_964261635.1 Lissotriton helveticus | reverse complement strand
CTCAGGCTGGGAGTCCCCTTCTTGGAGACTAATAGAAAGATAGACCCTGAGGCGAGCTACACCCTGCTAGAGGGGTTATTGGATGGACAACCAATACTAATAGGTAGCATCTATGCTCCTAACATGGAACAAACACTATTCTGGGAAACCCTATCACGTGGCTTGACTCAATTTACATCTTCATCGTGGGTTTTGGGAGGGGATTACAATTGCACGTTAGATCTCAAATTAGACAAACCGTATCCACCGGCCCCAATGTCGCAAGCCCATGCGTACACAGCCCAGTTCCAGGCCTGGGCAAACCACTGATCATTGACAGAAGCATGGCGGCATGCACATCCGATGACTAAACTCTACTCCTTCCATTCAATTCCCCACGACTTACGAGTACGGCTGGACCGATTCATGTGTACACGCACATTCCTCCCCCAAGCTCAACACTCGGACTATCTAGGTATGGTGATATCAGGTCACGATGAACACGTTCTGACTCTTAGATGGCACCCACGAGACTGCTTGGAGGATCCGGTGTTCCAACATGAGCAGAGGAAGAACATACAAAACTACTTTTCTGAAAATGCGCATTCCACAGGCTCTAGGACACTCGAATGCAGCGCTTTCAAGGTGGTCATGAGGGGTGCATACATCCGACAATTGCGGGGGTACGGAAAACATTAGAGCAGGTGGTACAAGCGATAGAGCAATGCTTAGCGCAGCTATCCAAAGAGGCAGACACACAGGCTACTCTCCACACACAAATAGCAGAAGCCAAGACCAAATACGCAGAGGCCTGCGCAGAATTGCGCAGATACAATTTCTGTGCCTACACCGCCAGAACCCACAGTGAGGGAAACAGAGCCGGAACCCTGCTGGCATGGCTCATCCGGCAGGACCTGGACACACAACCCTTTACCAGCATCAGAAACACGACAGGTGAGATCATTTATGTGCAGGCAGATATGCTCGCTTTCCATGAATATTACAGTGATCTGTACAAGGAACCGTTCCACGACAGAGAAGAATACATCCAAAAAGTACTACAATCCATTACTATAATACAGATGATGGAAGAAGACCAGACCTCACTAGAAGAACAAATCACGACAGAAGAGATCAAACACCCGATCCATCATTTAGCCAAAAACAAAGGCCCGGGCTATGACGGTTTCCCCATAGAATACTGCCATACATTCTCCCAGCAACTAGCTCTGCAGCTGGACATAGTATATAGGGCAGAGCAAGAGGCAGAAACACTCCCCCAATCTATGTGGGACTGAATACTGGTGACTTTCCCCAAACCAGATCTGGATCCACTGCTTAGGTCATCATTATATCAACCTATTACCCTACTAACAGCAGACTGCAAAATATGGGGAAAGATCCTAGCAGACCAAGTAACGGGGTACTCCCTAGCCTGGTGCACCCTGAGCAGTGTGGGTTCATGCCAGGAAGAAACACCTCTCAGAATATACGTCGGCTATTTCATATCCAAGATGGTGTACGGGCCGGTTCCCACTATACCTAGAAAAGGCCTTTGACTCCCTGGCATGGCAGTATTTATTTGCGATTCTGCAATGAGTAGGGATGGGACCCCAACCGCTGGTGTACATTAAATTGTTATACACCGGCTTCGCCACTTGGGTCCAAATAGGCTAACATATCGCTCCACCTATCCAGGTGTACCGTGGTATGTGTCAGGGATGCCCCCTTTCCTTGTGATGGAACCCCTGGCGTTAAGACTTAGGGAGGGGGAGTGCGCTTTGGGGTATACCACTCGAGGGGCGAATCCATAGTGTGTCTCTCTACACGGATGACCTCCTAATATATGTGAGAGACATCACAGCAGACCTCACGCCTCTGTGGCCCACACTCGACGACTTCGGGAGAGCAGTGGACTTGAAGGTAAATTGGGTCAAATCAACTATCTATCCCCTTCATCCAGACGACCCCCATTGGGAGATAACAGCCAGGGAAATCAAGTTAGCATGGAACGGGACCGCTCCTAGGTATCTGGGAATCCGGCTGTACCATACTACGAGGGATCTGCTTGAGGGCAACAACTTTCGGGCCCTATGAGGGATTAAGGCCCAGGTCACTTTCTGGCGAATACTTCCCTTGGCTCCCATAGGGATGGTGGCTTTATCGAAGATGATAATAGTACCCTGTCTCCTCTATTATTTTGCAAATGTCCCAGTGATCCCCCCACGAGCCTTTTAGCAAAAACTAAACTCCTTACTACTGTCCCAAGTCTGGGGCTGAGGCCGCCGCAGAGTAGCTATGGCGACACTACAGCTACCACAAGCCCATGGCGAGTTGGGAGCCCCTTCCTATGAGGTCTACTTCCTTGCAGAACAACTGCAGAGGATCTTGCGCTGGGCAGCGGGCATCATCTAAAGTAAATGGAAATGTCAACAGGTACACTGTTAACTAAGGAGATCACCCGAATGCTCCTCCGAGGACCAAACCCAATCCCTCCCACTCCATTTTGGTGAAGGTAGCCAGATCCTGTATGTTAAGGATCCACCGTCTTTTTCGAACAACGTCGACGTACTCCCCACTACTGCCATGGGCGGGTCTTCCTAGGGGACATAGCCACTACACATCTAGGGATTTACAAACCTGAACAGAATATGCACTCACGGAGGTGGATACCCTCTCCACAGACGGCCAGTTAATCTCGTTTGAAGGTCTAGCAGAGCGGAGCCGGCTTCCCGCAGGAAAATTCCTGCTTCACAGACAACTCATAGCGGACTGTAGGAGGACATGGGGTCTGACGGAGGGAGAACACAAAACACACCCCACGCTAAACGCGATATTGCATAATGGGAGCATAATGGGAGCAGGGAAACACCTTGTCACTTGGATATACAAATCAATCATAGACCTCACATGTGTATCAGTAATACGATTATGGCTGAAGTGGGAAGAGGAATTTAGCCGGGCGCTACAGGATAAGGAATGGTGTGCAGCACTAGAGCATCATAAAAAAGTGTAGTGTAATCACTGCTTTAAAAACATCCAATTCAGCATACTACATTGCGCGTACTTCACACCGGAGCGACTCAAGCGCTTCTTCCCTGTGATGCACTTTGAGTGCCCACGCTGCCACATGCCAGAGGTTCCATGTGTTCACATTCCATGGTCATGCCCCACCCTACAGCCTTACTGGGCAGATGTACATGCCGCGATATTGATGGTCACGGGTCTGACAGGCTTCGCCTCCCGGGAGGCCAGTGTCCTGGGGATTTTTCAACTGAAAAAGCAGAGGAAGGTGGAGACTCGCTTTGCAATACTGGCCCTTCTACTAGCTAAGCGCAGCATTACACTATATTGGGGTTCTCCAAGCGGTCCCCCAATAGCAGCATGGAGGGGAGTGGTCCAAAAATGGGGAGCCGCAGAAGACGACGCAATCAGGCTAGAGGAGGTGCAGGGCACACGATGACGCCACATATCCATGGAGTGGTCACTGCTCCTCCACAGCTTCAAACAGACACATAACACCCCTACAAATACCCCAGCCAACACGCAGACAGAACTCGACCCCGTAGTGCCCCGAGCAACACAGGAACCCCACGGACGGGCCCCACCCCCAACTCCCCTATGTGCCCCAGTGTAGGAGCAATACCCAGTGCCAATAGACCAGCAACAACCAATGCCCATATTGCCAGCCCCCCCTCCTTTCCATTCCCGAGTGATTCACCCCAGTTGGTTCAAACAGGTGAACTCTTTTCAACCAACTTTAAGAGCAGTAACACGCACCGCATAGGCCCTGGTAATTAAAGAGTCGGGATGATACCCATTCTCACTAAGCATCCATACATGTTTAGAAACAAGTTGCCTACCAGAACAAATTTATTTATTTATTTTATTTTATGAAACTTATAGAGCGCACGGCTACCTCCATCGGAGGTGTCCCGGCGCTAAGATTACAGGTAATCACACGAGAGAAAAACCAAGTACATGTCCAGTCAAATGGCAAACCAAGGGCTAGAGGTAAGATTAGCGTTTGGCAAACAGCCAGGTTTTTAACTTGCGTCGGAAGACTAGCTCAGACTCGATGAACCTAAGCTCTAGAGGAAGGCTATTCCAAAGCTTGGCGGCTGTGACGGTGAAGGTTCTGCCGCCACTTCGGGAGAGCCTGAATCTGGGGGCATTCAGCAGACGTAGGCTGTTAGATCTCAGGTGTCTTACTGAGGATGATAATTTGAGCCTTTTTCTCAGATAGACCGGGCCGGTTCCATTAATTGCCCGAAACGCAAGGACCAGAACTTTGAAGTCAATGCGACGGGCAATGGGGAGCCAATGTAGCTCGTCTCGGAATGCTCTGACCGAGTTGCGGGCAGGAATGTTTCCAATGAGCCTTGCTGCCGCGTTCTGAATGATTTGTAGTCGGTCTATAAGATATTGGGGGGCACCGGCATATAGGCTATTGGCGTAATCGAGATGTGACGTAATAAGTGCGTGGACCACCGTTTTACGGGAAGTCAGGGGGAGGAAAGGAAAAATCTTCCTAATCATACGCAACTTATTAAAACAGGCCGCTGTAACTTTGTTAACCTGGGCTTTGCCGGACAAGGTGTTGTCAAATACAAAACCAAGGTTACGAGCAGACTTCGCTGGTATAGGAGGAGGATTGAGGACGGTAGGCCACCATAAAGTTGCGGGGGGAGTGCATTTCCGACTAAAAAAGAGGACCTCAGTTTTGTCAGTGTTTAAAGCAAGATGATTGGCCGCCATCCATGAGCAAATGTTGCCAAGGCAGTTTCGAAAGTTGGAGAAGAGGGAGTCAGAGTGGTCTCTAAATGAAAACACCAGCTGAGTATCATCAGCATAAGAGACCACGCTGACACCCCATGACTCAACTACCTTGGCAAGCGGGGCCAGATAAACATTAAACAATAGAGGGCTCAAGGCAGAGCCCTGAGGCACACCACACAGGAGGGGTTTTTCTTCTGATTCAAATGGGTGCAGCAGTACCCTTTGGGACCGACCGGCCAGAAAGGATTTGATCCATGCCAAAGCATTGCCACCAATCCCCAGCTGTTGTAGCCGGGCTGTGAGTATACCATGGGACACAGTGTCAAATGCAGCGGATAGGTCGAGGAGAACCAACATGGCCTCCTCGCCCCTATCCACTGATTCCCTGATTATCTCGGACACTTCCAACAGCGCAGTCTCAGTGCTGTAGCCGGTTCTAAAGCCGGACTGCGAGTCATGCAGCAGCTTATTTGTATCTAGGTACTGAGCCAGTTGTTTCTGAACCACTTTCTCCAGCACCTTAGCAGGTTTAGGGAGAAGCGAAATGGGACGATAGTTGCAAAATTGTGAGGGGTCAGCGTCAGGTTTCTTCAGAATAGGAAGTAGCCTAGCATGTTTCCAAACTGAAGGAAATTGGCCTTGGGTCAAAGAGGAATTCCAGATGGAGAGGAGAGGATTAATTAAAACAGGGGCAAGATTGCCCATTACCTTAGCAGGGACTGGGTCTAAAGGCGAGCCAGACTTGACTTTTTGGAGTAGCGACAAAGCAGAATCGTGAGTAAGTTCACAGAAAGAGTTAAAAAAGCAATGAGAGGGCTGTAGAACAACAAATGGTAAGTTGGGAGAAACAGTGTCAAAGGAGGAAGAAAGTTTGACAATTTTATCCTGAAAGAAGTCTGAAAGTCCATTGCACAGGTCTTGAGTGGGAACGCATTGGGTTTTCAAGGCAGGAGGGTTCATGAAATCTTTCACAATAGTGAAGAGAGTCTTGGAGGAATTCTGCGCCCGATGGATAAGATTAGAAAAATAGGCTCTCATAGCAGAGCGTTTAAGTTTTTGAAATTTATTTAGGGCCTATTTATAGGCTAATTTGGCCAATGGGTCGTAATCCTGGCGCCATTTGCGTTCCAACTGCTTGCACTTACTCTTTTCTTCCCTCAACATGGGGGAAAACCAAGGAGCAGAGGGGCGAGATCTGGAGGATGCCAGAGGGGCAAGAGGGGCAATGGCATCCAGAGCGGCGGTAAGGGCGGCATTATATCTTACCGTTTCCTTGTCAAGATCTTCCGCCTGATTAAAATGAAACTGAAAACAGGAGTCAATGGACTCACAGGTGACATTGGTCCATTTGCGACCGCTGTCTCTGTTGAGGGAAGAGGGAGGTGGAAGGGGTGGAATGGTGATCACAAAGGGAAGAAGAAAATGATCTGACCAAGTAAGGGGGACGGTGGGAAGGGTGGAAATACCAGGATGGTTTGTGAAAATAAGATCAAGTGTGTGACCTGCTTTGTGGGTGGGGCCTTTGACTAATTGGGACAGGGTAAGTCCCTGTAGGGTTTCCAGAAGTATGGATGCTTGAACACAGGAAGGATTATCCATATGGAGATTAAAATCTCCCAACACTGTAAAGTGGGAGTGTTTAAGTGAGAAATCCGCAATTAAGTGCGTCAAGGCCTTAAGAGAAGCTGCAGCGGCAGACGGAGGATTGTATACCAAGATACCAGCAAAGATGGTGAAAGCGGAATCCTTAATCGTAAGATGCATAGCTTCTATGAGACCTATATTAGCAATTCTTTTACTGCTAAGTATAAAGTGGGATTTCGCAATTACCGCAATACCCCCACCAATTTTAGAGCTCTCTCGATTAATACCTAAAAATCGGTAGCCAGGGGGAATGGCCAGGTGAATGTCTGGCTTAGATGAGTCCTTAATCCAGGTTTCTGTGAGAAATAATAGGTCCCACTTGTGGGTGTCTAACGACAGCCAAATATCAGAAGCGTGAGCTGGAAGAGATCTGCAGTTGATTAAGGCTGCGTGTAAGGTAACCGAGGGCGGGCGGTGAGCATCATACCTAGACTGGGGGGGCGATTTGGTAAAGGCTGGAATAGTAACGTTACAGCATGGGCAAGAGTATGAGGTAGTTACCAGGCTTTGAGGGTTACAACACATAGCTGGATAGCAGACGCCTTGACGTAAATATAAAAGTTGATCTGAGGACCAGGAGATTAATGGGGCGCGAGGAGCAGGGGGACAGGCGCTGGGCGCGGGCAAGGCGCGGACGGGCGCAGACGGGCTTGCCTTAGGCGCGCCTTCGGCGCGCCATCGGCGCGCCCGCTGCGCCCGCCCGCTGCGCGGGCGGGATGGCCCATTTCTTTTATCCATGTCACAGTGTAGGTGGGAGGAGGGTGGGAGGCGTCCAGGAGCTGGAGCGCTACGCTGCCTCCCCCCAAGATGGCGGGTCGGCGTTTTCCCGGCCGGCGAGAGCGCTGTGCTCAGCTGCGCCGTGGGAGAAAGAGCAAGGTCGGGACCCCTATGACGAAGTAATCTCGTCAGAACAAGGAGGCACGGAGGTCAATTTCCAAATTTTAAAAAAGCGACTGTTTGAAATATTTACAAATTTTAAAAGCAAAACATAAGGTACGTCTGTAAGCTGATAGTAAATCACCAAGCATACAGGAATATCCTTCACACTCACACTGACATATAATTTGCGCTTTCAAAATCAAAGTAAGAAGGAGATGCCCCCGGCTTTCCGCCTCAGGGGAGAAAACGAGTAATCTGCAGTAAGTTCAAACAACAATCCTTATGTAGTGAGGGAGGGCGGGAGGCGTCCAGGAGCTGGAGCGCTACGCTGCCTCCCCCCAAGATGGCGGGTCGGCGTTTTCCCGGCCGGCGAGAGCGCTGTGCTCAGCTGCGCCGTGGGAGAAAGAGCAAGGTCGGGACCCCTATGACGAAGTAATCTCGTCAGAACAAGGAGGCACGGAGGTCAATTTCCAAATTTTAAAAAAGCGACTGTTTGAAATATTTACAAATTTTAAAAGCAAAACATAAGGTACGTCTGTAAGCTGATAGTAAATCACCAAGCATACAGGAATATCCTTCACACTCACACTGACATATAATTTGCGCTTTCAAAATCAAAGTAAGAAGGAGATGCCCCCGGCTTTCCGCCTCAGGGGAGAAAACGAGTAATCTGCAGTAAGTTCAAACAACAATCCTTATGTAGTGAGGGAGGGCGGGAGGCGTCCAGGAGCTGGAGCGCTACGCTGCCTCCCCCCAAGATGGCGGGTCGGCGTTTTCCCGGCCGGCGAGAGCGCTGTGCTCAGCTGCGCCGTGGGAGAAAGAGCAAGGTCGGGACCCCTATGACGAAGTAATCTCGTCAGAACAAGGAGGCACGGAGGTCAATTTCCAAATTTTAAAAAAGCGACTGTTTGAAATATTTACAAATTTTAAAAGCAAAACATAAGGTACGTCTGTAAGCTGATAGTAAATCACCAAGCATACAGGAATATCCTTCACACTCACACTGACATATAATTTGCGCTTTCAAAATCAAAGTAAGAAGGAGATGCCCCCGGCTTTCCGCCTCAGGGGAGAAAACGAGTAATCTGCAGTAAGTTCAAACAACAATCCTTATGTAGTGAGGGAGGGCGGGAGGCGTCCAGGAGCTGGAGCGCTACGCTGCCTCCCCCCAAGATGGCGGGTCGGCGTTTTCCCGGCCGGCGAGAGCGCTGTGCTCAGCTGCGCCGTGGGAGAAAGAGCAAGGTCGGGACCCCTATGACGAAGTAATCTCGTCAGAACAAGGAGGCACGGAGGTCAATTTCCAAATTTTAAAAAAGCGACTGTTTGAAATAACAAATAAGGATCTTGATGTTATTCTGCTATAATGGCAATATAACTTAACGAATGTTACATGACTATCAATGACATTATAAATGTATACTCTGTATGTACATGGAAAAACCAGTAAAAAGGTTTACCAAAAAAAATGTAGATGCTATCCATAAAATGATGGCTGGTAAGTCTATCTGTTACTACTGCACGTCATACTTATCTGCAGTGGACTACCAGTTGTGCCCTGGCACACCGTGCAAGCAATCAAAACGCCCTCACCTGTTCACTGACTGCTAGTGCCTAGTAAAGTGTAGCTACAATTTGAGTTCAGTGGGCCCCCAAGGCTTCTGGGTCCAAGGGCAACTACTCACACTACACTATCGATAGCTACACTCTTGCTGACCTGCATTGCGAGGGGGACTCCGTTGTTCAAGTCTTCTGCATTGCAGGCATTCGCCGTGGACAGTGAGACTGGAGATGGCCTGCACAAGCATCGTCTGCACTGATCCTATTGTATTAGCAGCTTGAAAGAGGGGTGTCCATGCACATGCAGCCTGGGCAGTTTCCAACGCCACGTTGCTGTGATCCCTACCTGCAACACATTCAAAAGACAGTTGGCGTGCCTGAACTGAGAAGGCCATATATTCCAGAATTGTATGCACTCTGGGACCTGTACTTCTGTATTTCCCGTTAAATAAAGATGACTACAAGTCACAAAACACATAGAAAAAAAACTGACTAGACTACCCACACACATACACGGGCCTAAGAAACTTTAGTGCCCTGAAGTGCCAGACAGCTGGTCTTTATAGGGGTGGCCTTTATAGGTGTGGAGCACTTCAGTCAGATCGCCCAACTCCTGCAACAACACATTGTCTACAGGTGTGAAACCTATTTACATCCTCATTGCCAAGGACCGTTAAACACTTTCAGATAGGCATCGCTTATAACAGATATCACAGAAGTGATCACAAATTATGAACATAACAGCAGTGCCCCTGTGGCACTCAAATGGTGTATTTCCAGCCCTTTCTAGATCAAGCCTACTAGACATCGCATGTGCTGTCATTCGCAAGACATATTTTGATTTGCCAAGAACATGGAGGGGCATGACACCCGCCAATTGCTTGCCATTGGTCAAACTTCCTTGTACCTCTCATATACCTGCTTCTTACTGGTGTCCCATCTTGTCAGTCTGGTGTTTGTCCTTCCCATTGCCTTTACAGTCTGATTGGCTGCCATCTCTGCTTCCACTCACTGGCGTAACGAAAAGTGAGGGGGCCTCCCTGCATGGTACAAGGAGGGCCCCCCTCCGGGCTCAATCAGGAGCTCTCTGGCCACAGTGCAGTGCCGAAGGGGCCCCTTGGAACTATAGGCCCCCCCACATCGCGGGGGCTGCGTGGGCCTGTGTTACGCCCCTGCTTCCACTGCGTTCTTTCAGTTACTACTTTTTTAGGTCGAGCCTGGGCAGCGCATGTGCTTCTCTGCAGCACGCTGTATTGGAGTATGGAACAGAAGCCCTGCCCACTCTCTGCCCCTTTTTGTCATTGGCTTGTGTTATTGTCCTTCGTAAATGCTGGCATCTGATTTGTTAATAGTCTTGTTAGTCCCTCCTAAGTACCGCCTTGTCTTCATCTGTAACCTCCCATGAGGACTGGCCCTTTTACTTCGGTTGTTACACAGTGTCTTTTTTAGTCTGTAAGCACTATTTTCTTGAATACGTTTATTTTACTGCAGGCACACATGTTTTCCTGCAACATTCAGTACGCCATCCATGTTTCACTTTCCGAGCAGCCGGGACAATGGTGGCTGCTTTGAATAGGTCTCGCATTTGCAAGAGTTTGAGCTATTGGCATTGTAAATGACAATGCTTTTTATTTATATGTTAATTAGCAAAACAAATAAATAAAAGGCATTGTCGTTTACAATGCTAATAGCTTAAACTCTCGCAAATGCGAGACCTGTTGTATTTCAAATGCTTGTTAAATTCTGTGTTTGAGAATGCCAATTTTAGAAAATTGCTATTTTCTTGCTTTCCCACTCAGTATTCGTCTGCCTTTGGTGTATTTACCATCTGGTTTTGGTGTGAAAAGAGCTGAGGATGTGCATTCACTCTAGACTGTCACAAGGGGGGGTTGAGGTGTGCCCTGATTTGCCTGGGTGACTCATCGCTGGGCCTAATTTTCCTGATCTCCATTTGGTGGGCAGAGTTTTGCTAGCATCTGAATAGGCTGTATCTCCTTTGCTCAAAGCTGTCTCCTCCCCCTGTGCTCATGCTGGACGAAGGAGGCCAGAATGAACTGATTTAGACAGAGCTCAGAGACTCCTAAGTGAAAACAACAATGACAAAATGGGGTATAGGCATGGCACCTAAAACCACAGGACTTTAGATCAGGAAACAAGAGGGCCCTGCCAAGAAGAAGAGTTGAAGAGCTGTGTGAGGATCGCTGTTTTTTCTGTGTGATAGGTGGGTTGGCCCGCAGTTGCTGCTTCTGTCTGTGTGAAGGAAAAGGACTAAGGGGCTTATTTATGAGCCCTTGCATCACTTTTGCACCGCTGGTGCGTCACTTTTTGTGACGCACCAGCGGCGTAAAAAATTAACCATGTTGCTTCTTATTTACAAAGTGACGCATCTAGGTAGATGCTTCACTTTGTAAACCCCTGCGCCCCATTATACCTGCAACAGGTATAATATATGCAGGGTGGGCGTTCTGACGCAAGTAAGCCTCGTTGAAGTGACGCCGTGAAATTTATGAGATTTTACTGCGCCACTACTAGGATGCAAATGCGTCAATATCTTACGCCTGCCTCACAGCAGGCGTAAGACTGACGCAGGCACATTTGAAATGGGACTTGCCCATGTGAAATGACCCATTGATGAAGTTACGTCACTTTTTTGGCACACACCAGCAATGCGTCATTTTTGCGCCTACAGATACATCAGAAATAATGACGAATCTGTAACTCCTTGCGACATGATGCATCTTACTGTAAATATGGAGCATCCAGCATGTTGCAAAGAGGGCGCAATGAAAAGTGACACATTGCTGTTTTCACGCAGCGATGCGTCACTTTTCAAAAATGAGGCTCAAAGTATTGTTTGTGCCCTGTTCACTGGCTGAGTGAGGTGCATCACTTTTATTTAGCTATGCTCTTTGCAAGCAACCCACAAAAACCTGACGACCATAAAAGACCAGCCATTCGGACTGCACAAAGTTAACAAACAAGACTGGGGCACTGGCAGGGTGAAGCTTCCATAGGAATTCAAAGTTTCTTAAATCGGTTTTAGATTCACTAAAAATCTCATTTGAATCGAATATTGTAAGATCTTTTAGTTGTGGTGGTGTGCCTGCTGTTTTGAGGAAAGGTATACTTTTTATATGGTTACAATAAGGTGCAATTGCTTTGTTGGGCCAGATATCCACAGCGGATGGTTGTTTTCATTGCATGCAACCAGGTTATGCATGTGTTGCGTGCTTGTTGGCATGCTAGTGTCGGTTAAACTTGCAGTTCACACGTAGGTGCCCAACTTTTTGGAGCAGAAGCTAAGTCACAAAGAGTTTGTATATAACTTAATTGTGGTATTAGTTAAGACAAAGGCTTAGTAAAAACGTGTGTATTTGTTTCTGTGTACTTCTTCAAAAGAAGCACAATGAGCCCGATTGACAAAGTGTGTGTAACTTCACATTACAAGCATAAATGGCTCGATTAACAAGTGCAAGCAATTTACAAAAGGTCACTTTGCATTCGAAAATAAATGTATTGAGAGGCCACCCCCGGGGCTAGGGGAGGGGGGCCTTTAGTGGGATTCCGTGCCTAGCGGGAGAGTTTCTATTCTCCAGGCTACTGTCATGGGGAGGGTCTCTCAGTAATGTGAGATGCCAGGTGGGCGTCTGAGAGCCCTCCCCCCAAGGTATTAAAATTACAGTGCCCCAGGGAGTAGCTCTCTTTGTCTCTCGCCTTCAGCACAGGAAGGCTAGCCGGAGCAACAGTTGCCCACCCACCCATCCCTAAGTTCAATAGTGAGTGGCGGGGTCCCGGATAAGAGAAAAGACTGGGGGACTTTTTTTGGTCTGAAAATGGATGACCGTGAAGCAAGGGAAGCCGGCAGTTATTACGGCTCTGGGCTGGCGGGAGAGGGGGCCGTCCTGCTGGTGGTCCTGGACTCTCTGGCCCTACCCTAGTAGCTGGTGCGGGTCCCGGATAAGAGAAAAGGCCGGGGGACTCTTTTTGGCTGGAAAATGGATGACCCTGAAGCAGGGGAGGCAGTTATGGCGGCTCTGGGCTGGCGGGAGAGGGGGCTGTCCTGCAGGTGGTCCTGGACTCTCTGGCCCTACCCTAGTAGCTGGTGTTTGGAAAAGGGGGTGGTGTTGTGTCCTGCTGGTACAACACTCCTCTAGAGATGCTGAATTGTAAATACATGTTAACCTATGGCGCATATGTATGGAGCGCATCATTTATGTGTGAATTTAATAAAATGGTCAATGTGGGAGGTTTTACCCACAAATGAAATGGTGTGTTGGTATAATAATAAAGCTACGCAGTGGACACCAGTCACTTGTAAGTGTTTTACTGGGGTCGGGTGAGCAAAGGGAGATGAGCGAATGGCACGAGATATCCCCACTATTGTTCATGCACAGTAATACCCCACGATGGTCAAAATACAGCTACTGTTCTATCCCTGTATTTCTTCGAACTCTGTTCTGTTGTTTTCTCTGTTGCTATTTTAGATTATATTTAGTAGGTACTGTGTGTAGGTTTTTACACAGGTTATATTTGGCTCAGGGAAAATCTCCACGTTGTGATGCTTATTCCCATAACCGGGATGGGGCAGTAATAGCTGGCTACCAGCAATAGCACAATTTCTGCAACTTTATTAAGGGAGATAGAGTAGCATAATTGAGCTATTGGTGTCCTTTCTGAAACTGCTCATATGTTCTTCGAGGCATCAATGATGAAACTCCGACTTGGGTAAATTCGTGGCGCTATTAAAGGTTCTATCATCTTTGTAATTTCTTGTTTTTCAGAATCTCTTCCCAAAAATGTATCACTAAATAGGAGTGGGCAAACGCATTTTTAATCCCACTGGTAATTTATTGCAAAGTTTCTGATTTTCACCCTTCGTAGACTATCCAAAACGTCCTGGTTTACCTTCGGCCAAACAAGGTTTTGCAATCTTGCAAGATACGTCATGATATAGCAGACACATTTTCATGGTGGTTTAGGGGCTCAGAAATCAGTGGAACGGACGACCGAATGCTTGCCAACAATGCTTGCAATTAAACTGCAGATTTTTGGAGTTGGCAGTTTGAAAAAATATCAGCATTCTCTATTGCTGATAGGAGAGCAGAGAATATTGAAGAGGAATAGACCTTTCTGATACAAGCTGTCACTTGCTTGTCTATATTAAATATCTCTCTGACCATAGGTGCGAGGGATTTATTTAAGCAGGCATAATTTTATAGTTTCACGCTCAGTTGAATACATTTACAACACTTATGTGACAGAGTATCCAAACAAAAAAACTGTCATTCATGATAATAAGCATCACGCTGTACAGTGGTCATCACCCGTACAGTGGTCATCACCCGTACTGGCACCACCCGAGGACATGACCATACGCCGTTCACGTACGCTGCCATCTTTTAATATCGCCAAACATTGAAGAAAATAAATATTTTAAAAAAACAGCCCAGGCACATACAAGGTCATATCTATTGGCACAGAATAAAGTGCAATCACAGTGGACCAGCACTTTACAGAAGTAGTAGGAAAGAGCTATAAATATCGAACATGATATAACAAAATACAAATGTCAGAATTAAACAAATATTTAAAATTCAATAGGTTTCCCAAATGAAAAGGGGGGGCCCTCGGCCCCCCCCCGCACGCATGGCGGCGCGGCGACCGTCTCTCCCCCTCTCTCCATTGTTGCCTCTCGGTGGTGGGGGCGGGCCCTGGGGGGCGCGACCCACCACCGATTGGCCGGCGGCCTCCCTGACCCGGATCCAAGGTAAAAGGTCCGGGTCGGGGGGGGCGGGCTACAGGAGGGGCGGGCCGGGGGGGCGTGCCCCCCCCCCGCCTGGCCCCTCGGGAATAAAGAGGTGGGGAGCGCCCAGGAGACCCCCTTGTCCCTGGACGCTCCCTCACAGTACGGTGTGCCCCGCGCTCGGGGCTTTTAATAAATTTTTCCCCCTTTTCTTTTCCAGGTGTAGCAAGCTGTTTCCGGGAGCTAGCCGCGTGGAGCCAGCCGCTTCTTTGTTTTTTCTTTGTCTCTGATACAGGTCTCCGTGCGTGCGAGGGGGGGTTGGAGAGAGACCCCGAGAAAGTTGAAATTCTCCGGAGACCCGTAGGATGGGCAGAGCCTTCACGCGACTGCCACGGCCCCGCGCTCGGGGCGGAGTAATTGTCTCCTTTTTGTTTCCCTGCAGGGTTGGTAGCCAGGACGGCTGGACGGTTCTCCCTGGGGGCGATCAAGGGAGCCGAGGAGGGATGGCACCTCGTTCTCGCAGGGGGTGTGGAAAGAAAATGCGCACGGTGATTTGAAACAAAGGAGGCGGCAGGACTGGCAACTCGGACCAGGGACAGGGCCCAAGAAGAAACACCGGAGGAGCATCGCTGGTGGGCGGCTGGACGGGCAGTGCATGGCTGCTTCAGGCGGAACGGAGGTAATTAAATTGAAAGGAAGTGCCCAGTTTTTGATGTTACGCTAGGACATTGGGGTTCTGCTGTTTGCATTTACTGTCTCTTAAAAATGGTTTGGTTAGTTGAATACAAAGTACAGTAGCAGGCAGAGGCGATGAAAGTAGGGGCGAAGGGGGTCTGACTCCTGCAGTACCCCCACAAATCTCTCATGGAGTTTAGATGGAGAATAAATATGCGGTGATTGTATTTCTTATCTTTGGGTGACAGAATGCTGCTAATCTTTTAGTTTGGATAGTGGTGATAACTATTCCGTTCACTGACTGCATGTTTAGAGTATTATTCCATTTTAGCTAGTGGCCCGTTTACTAGGGTACAGGTGAAAGGAAGAGGCCACAGTATTCTAGAAGTGTTCTAACGCACGCATAGGACAAAAATTGTTAACTGTACAAAGCAGATTAAAAAACATCTCTAATTATATATATCAGCCGCATGGAAAGCACAATCAAGGTACTTAAGTCAGGTGATGTCGATAGCTGGCACCTCTGCACTGAACATTGTCAGCATCATGTTCAAGCGCAGCTGCTCATGCTAGGATTGGCCGGGAATTTGGCCACCCCCAATCCTGAGCCACAATGGTACCTTCCATCATGGAGGAGTGCCGGCCCACACATAAGGACATGACAAAGTAAGCTTGCAAATAGACCTTATTTTAAATATGCCGGGTTGCATTTTTACAGACTTTGCAACAACGTTGCTTAAATATGGAATTTCTTTACGCTTCTGAATGCCCTAAAGTTCGGCTGTCCTGTGCCTCGGAGCAATAAAATGCAAATGGTATTGAGTTTGTATTTGGCGTCTGTATAATTTCTACATCTCAGCATTCTGGGGCTGGAAGGAAATTCAGATTGCGCCTTTGTGTGACGGAAGCAAGTCATTATCTTGGCAGTTGGATGAACCACAAAGAAAAGGCGCATTGTTCGCCCACAAGGGGCCTGCAGCGGATATCTCCGGGAGCTATCCCGCTGTAATTATGGCCTGCAACCCGCTGCGCGAAAGAATATGTTTTATTTTGCAATAAAATCATAGGAGGCTTTACAAAGGGAATGCCATTTTTATAGAAAATAACCGCAGCACGTTTCTTGAATCTGCTGCCTCACATTTGTTGCAAACTGGCTGTTTAAATCTCCCAGGCCAGGAGAGGCTGTCCATTGGACAGTCTGCATAAAGCGTTGTGTGCTTTTCGCGTGGAAATCAATGTGGCCTAATGGCAGTAAAGGCGCCACCTCACTAGCCATTGCACCCCTGATCTTCCGAGCTCCCTCTGTGGGCCTGTGCAAGGAGAATGTGCTCGGATTCTGCTGTTCTGATTAGATAACTGTCTTTATGCTACATATTCTCATTGACCCACTATAGGCTTGGCGTCTTGTGAGCCATGGACCAACCTTCCCCACACTCAACAGTGGCAATGTAGAGCGTATAAATAAGTGTATGTGTGTGTGTGTGTATATATATATGTGTGTATATGTATATATCATGTGTGTATATATATGTATATATACATATATATTTGGCTGATTTAATTCAGAAAACAGCAGCGGGTTCAAACCGATGTTTCACAAGGTTATGGTGTTATTTTATGCATATGACTCATTCCTGTGAAAGAAAATCCCATCCAATAGGAAGCCTAGAGTGTCTGCCTTATTTTCTCACCTCCAGGTGGACAGAACCTGAACATTCTAACTGCAACCATAGCCCGTTGTTAGCTGTACCTTGTAGACAGCAGAGTCTTAATTGTTTATTTGTTGTAGATCATATAAAAACAAGAAGCAAATAATTATGGTACAACAACAAATGTAGGTTTAGTTAGATCGATAGTAATTCGCATCTCGGTACCAAATCATTTATACATACCGGTCTTTACACTATTTCAGTTGTTTGCATAGGTTCCCGCCACGGGGTGGCTTATTCTGTTGTCCATGTGAGTCTTCTGCGGCATGAATAGGTTGATGTTGGGCCTATAGAGTGAGGTTAATAGCTTCCTAACTACCGATGCACCCCTGGTCTGAGGCATCTTAAGTTGGGCCTATAGAGTGAGGTTAATAGCTTCCTAACTACCGATGCACCCCTGGTCTGAGGCATCTTATAGGTCTTCAATTCACATTGTTGGTGCCCGGGTTTGGCAGGTGGGAGCCCGACAAGGAGGTGAGCTCGAACTTCAGAAAACAATAGGTCTTTAAAAATTCAAGTTGTGACTAACTCTTCTGCCACCTGGGTAAAACTTCATATACATCACCCCTGAGAGTGTGGTACGAAATCCTGCATTCGATTTACATGTAGAGTTAAATAAGATGCTGCCTAGTAACTGCATTAGCTATTGCATACATGCTTAACCTAAAAAGAGCATTTGTTTAAGGAGTGGTGATGTAAACGGCAATTCATTGCCTTTAAATTGATTATTAATGGCTTTTGCCAACAAGGGGCAAATTGATTTCGCAGAGTGCATAGTATTGTCAGAAACAGTGGAAAATGCTGCTTCGGAATTCAGTTTTGGAAAACTCATTGTCTAAACCAGAGCTAACGCTACATGGGTGACATTAAATTTCACCTGGTGAATAGGAGGGATGTTGACTATCCTGGGCTGCTTTATTGATGTCCTCTAAGCACTTGCAATACTTTATCCAAGCCATGGTTGCTGCTTATGTCTCTTACGCAAGGAACAGCCATTGACATAAGTCAAATGTTGACACTCTAGAACGACTATCATTGGTATCAGCTAGGTGATAGTTAGAACAATCATGGAACCATTCACGAATAGGGTATACCACCTTCTCCCGGGGTCATTCTGGGGATTAACGACATCGAGGGGTAGGGCTTGACGAGACTGAGAGCCAGTTTCCCAGGTCCCACTTCCCTTTGCAAGCCAAAACAGAAAGCCAAACAATGGACTGATTTCATTGTGGAGGTAATCACCATATGAGGTCCTGTTCACTATTCTAGGGGGGAAATTGCACCAGTCCAAACATTGCACCTGTCCAAACGACCTTTCATGGATGAGAGGTTAAAGTCAACATCATTAGTAAGCTATCCTAGGGTTAGCTGTATTGCGTGCAGCCTTCAGGTTAAGTCTGGAGGGAATATAGAGCAGCTTGTTTTACCAGTCTTTAATCTCATGAATGAGTAAATGAAGGAAGAACAGGTGTATAACAACAAATATATGTATGTGTTCTAAACACCCCCCTTTAGTTCCTTTCCGAGGCTAAAAGCAAGAAATTACAGTCAGTAAACTTATTTAACACACAAGTAAATTGGCACAATATACGTGAGCCTATGATGAGATTTGAGGCGAATAATTACAGTGTGAAAACTTATATGGCACACAGTAATTTAGCACCATATACGTTGAGCTCTAGGGGTGTACCAAAGCCATATATTAAAATATGGTGGGGGAACCACGAATGGCATAGAGACAGGGCCTAGAGCCTGTAGAAAGACTACTCGGGGTCCTGATAATGTTACACACCCTGATGTCACACCTAAAAAGTGCCCAAGAGCCTAGTTGCGGCATCGCATAGTTCTGGGGATGCATGTGATCATGTCCAGTTGGCTGGGATGATATTTCCCAGACGCCAAAGTGGCGAGCGGAAAAGGTCCTTGGGCCAGCTTATGGCCTGGCGGAGTTGGGGCTGTTCTAATTCTTTTAGCTAAAGACTGTGATGCTGCACTGTTAAGTAGATTGTCTTGTTTTTACACATAGATCCTATGCATAAAGACGTGGGTAGAACACCAGGGTTAAGAGGTGATCTCCTCGCCTGCAGCACAACTTTCTTGTGTAACAATGATTGTGAAAATAGGAAGCCAATTTTACAACCTACCATGGTTAGGGCGGCACTGATCCTATGCTTAACGACATAGATGCTGCACTAGCAAACAGACAAACTGAGGCTATGCTTAACATTTACTGTCGACGCGTTAATGTGTAGTAATCTGGCACTAAGATTACCTAAAACTTAGCAACTGATGGTAATGTAAGACTAACGCGTGTACAGCAGTTATCGCCGGAAACATTAATGGTGTGTGTCTATCTTTCCAATTTATGTACGACCGGGTCCATGGCGGATACCTGGAGTGCTCCACATCACAACAGCTGCAACAGGTGGACAGCCCAAGGGATGCTACGTCAGTCACGGCTGGGTCCATGGCGGATATCTGAGGAGTGCTCCACACCGCAACATCAGCAGCGGATGGACGTCAAAAGGGAAGCATACGTCAAGAAAGAGGACACCAAGGGCCTGAGTATTGCTGGCAGGTGTAAGTGCTACCCATTCCCTAAGGTGGAAGTGGGAATTGTCACCCAGGTTTGCTTGGTCTTTTCCTGGTTCTTGCAGTTTCTCAAACCTGTCACGCAGGGGAGGAACTCATCACCAGAAGGGGAGGAGCCACAATGTGCCAGCACAAGCAACATGCTGGACGCAGGACAGGGTAGAGTTGGTTTGAGGGTCTGTGCCCTGGTCAGTTCAGGAACTTCTTTCAGGGACTTTTAGCTCAGCAGCCCGACCCCCTGTCAGTGGTGATACTTCTCCTAGGGGGGACTGCATTGGCCTAACTGGGGAGGCGAATACTCATTGATGAGTTCATCTCCACTGTGGGTGGGTCTTCAGGACTTGCCCGGGTGGCACAGTAGTAGGGTCTCAACTTATCCCGTGGTGGCAGGGACTCGGTCAGGGCGTTGAATCACTCGATAAAGAGGATCAACACACAGTGGGACAAATTATTTCAAGCCCCCCTCGGTTGCAGATGATCCAACATGGGGTATTTGTTCTACCTGGTGAGGGGAGTCCATTTGTCGGAAGAAGGAAGGGTCCTGTGGTCTGATGAGGTCAGGGCCTGGTTGGAAGGTTTTGCTAAGGTGAGAACTTTCTAGGGTAGGTCTAGGCAGGGGGAGGCCAGATCGTCGGTTAACAATGCTGGCCTGTGGCGGTAAGGTCATTATCGGTGAGCACATATTTGAGGTCTGAGGGGGCGGGCATCATCCTATGGAGGTTCCCGCCCAGGGGGAGGGGCCTGCGGGCCACTCCTAGAACTCCAGGGGCAAGGTAATGGATGCTGCAAAGCAAAGGAGCGCGGGTAGGAGTAGTTCACGCTTTCCTTAGGCTGGTAGCCACCCCGCGCGCGTGGACTCATGACGTCACCGGATGGCGCAGAGTAAGGGCCCTCCTTTAGTGGGTAAATGGAGTTCAGGGCGTAGACCGGGCAATTCCCGGGGTAACACTGCGCATGCGCACGTCTCTAGGGGAGGCGCAGCTTGTAGGACCTGACACCGGTAGTGACCTTGCCATATGGCCAGAAATGTACAAAAATCAAGATGAGGATGTTAGACTCGGTTAGGAAACAACATGTATTAGAGTTTTGTTAAGGTCAGGCTCTCAAACTTGTTGACAATAATTTTGTATCTAATGTCCTGCTGATTTTTGTATAAATTGTTGATCATGCAATTAAAAACCTTTTTAATTTCATATTTTAATAAATACGGCCGGGCGACTAGCGCCCGCCTTCCAAAAGTAAAGACGTCTCGTGTCCACGTTTCTGGGTGTTGGGTGCCGGTTTGGGGGGGAGGCGGCAGCTAGTCGCTGACCATGTGAAAAGGGGGGGCCCTCGGCCCCCCCGCACGCATGGCGGCGCGGCGACCGTCTCTCCCCCTCTCTCCATTGTTGCCTCTCGGTGGTGGGGGCGGGCCCTGGGGGGCGCGACTCACCACCGATTGGCCGGCGGCCTCCCTGACCCGGATCCAAGGTAAAAGGTCCGGGTCGGGGGGGGCGGGCTACAGGAGGGGCGGGCCGGGGGGGCGTGCCCCCCCTACCCCCCGCCTGGCCCCTCGGGAATAAAGAGGTGGGGAGCGCCCAGGAGACCCCCTTGTCCCTGGACGCTCCCTCACAGTACGGTGTGCCCCGCGCTCGGGGCTTCTTTGTTTTCCCACCCACCATCCCTTGGAACAAAAGTCTTGTGGCATTCATTATGTCTGGTTTAATGGTAAGTTTTTTGAAGGTACTGTCCACATGTCTTACATGGTAGTAGAAATGGATCTGTTGGTATATTTTGATGATGCTTTTAAGTAATTTTTCCCTTTCTAGCAAACTGTGGTGAAGTAATTTTCTTTGATGCCAAGTGTCTTTAGGCCTTTTTTCCCTTTGTAGCTGTACTGTGATACTGTTAATGGATCTGTTGGTATATTTTGATGATGCTTTTCTTTAGGAATTTTTTCCCTTTTTGGCAAACTGTGGTGAAGTAATTTTCTTTGATACCAAGTGTCTTTAGGCCTTTTTTCCCTTTGTAGCTGTACTGTGATACTGTTATTTATTAGCCAGTGTAGCTGTCCTTTAGAGTTTTTTCCCATAGGTCGTCGTATTTATTAGGTATGGGGCATGCGGTAAGGTCATTATCGGTGAGCACATATTTGAGATCTGAGGGGGCGGGCATCATCCTATGGAGGTTCCCGCCCAGGGGGAGGGGCCTGCGGGCCACTCCTAGAACTCCAGGGGCAAGGTAATGGATGCTGCAAAGCAAAGGAGTGCGGGTAGGAGTAGTTCACGCTTTCCTTAGGCTGGTAGCCACCCCGCGCGCGTGGACTCATGACGTCACCGGATGGCGCAGAGTAAGGGCCCTCCTTTAGTGGGTAAATGGAGTTCAGGGCGTAGACCGGGCAATTCCCGGGGTAACACTGCGCATGCGCACGTCTCTAGGGGAGGCGCAGCTTGTAGGACCTGACACCGGTAGTGACCTTGCCATATGGCCAGAAATGTACAAAAATCAAGATGAGGATGTTAGACTCGGTTAGGAAACAACATGTATTAGAGTTTTGTTAAGGTCAGGCTCTCAAACTTGTTGACAATAATTTTGTATCTAATGTCCTGCTGATTTTTGTATAAATTGTTGATCATGCAATTAAAAACCTTTTTAATTTCATATTTTAATAAATACGGCCGGGCGACTAGCGCCCGCCTTCCAAAAGTAAAGACGTCTCGTGTCCACGTTTCTGGGTGTTGGGTGCCGGTTTGGGGGGGAGGCGGCAGCTAGTCGCTGACCATGCGATTTATCCACCCTGATTTTTCGGAGAAGGGTCGACCAACCAGAAACACTAGTGTACACCAGGAAGTTTCTCGACTTGCATTGGTCCCTATTTTCTCAGAGTCTGAGAGATTTCCTCTCAGACAAACGCAAAGAGGAGAGGGGTCGGTGAATATGAAGCATTCTTGCGCATCCAAGCATCTCTCAGAAATGTGAAAGGATTGTTCCAGAAAGTGGATTGGGTGAGTAAACGACTGTGCGCGATCATCCCTATGCTGTGTATTGAATCTATCCTTATCTCCTTTGAGCCTGTGAGGCATGATCTAAGATGCTAAGGAAGGCAGGGGCTGGGGAATACACAGCATTTGCATGTTGCTATACATATAAACCACTATAAAAACCCAAGAAGGGTGCTGTTGTAATCTACCTTAGTTTATTCCTCTGCCCTCCCCCCCCTTGTCCTGACCTCCTATTTGGAATGTTCCTGAAGTTGGTGTACGAAGGTTCCACAGCTGACTGGAACCTGCTGGTGGTGTAAGATGCAATAAAGATGGTAGTATTGGCACAGGTTGAATACCTAGTTCATAGTCTCACAAAGAATAAGGTGCAGGAGGAATATTGGTGGCCAGGAATGGATGCCATGGTGGAGAGTATTGTCAAAGAGTGCAGGGAATGCATCAATAGCGATTAAATGCAACAGGTTAGGAAAGCTCCTTTGTCTCCAATTCTGGTCCCTGTTGTCCCTTGGTTCAAAATGGCCCTCGACATTATTGGCCCGCTCGACCTCAAAAGGTTAAGTGAACGTTTTGTGCTAATTCTCATTGATTATCACTCACGATGGGTGGTCACGAAGTGTGTACACCAAATAGACACTAAGAGGCACATTTACAATTAAGTGGCGGAGCATGTCGTTAGCCTCCTTGGCTTAACGACACGCTCCGCCACTTCCTGAAACGCAGGGCTGCACCATATTTACAAAAATATGGTGCAGCCCTGCGTTTCCACCTGTGCTAGCGTTAAGTTTAGCAGCCTAGCACCAATGCGGGCACCCCTGCACCATAGTGCAAGGTTGTCTGCGTTCAAGGGAAGATTTTGTATGTATAGGAAAGTCCCCCTTCCTGCACATAAGCAAACTTTAAATGCTGCTTTGTAACTTCTATTTGTGCTGCTTAATGCAGCACACACAGAAATTGAGAATGACATTTTAAAAAATTAAAAAATGATTGTTTATATGCAGGAAGGGGGTCCTTCCTGTACATAAAAATCATTGGCCTTTTGCTGTTTTCACGTGTGCTGCACAACGCAGCACATATGAAAACAGAAAAAACAAGAAGAAATGTAACATTTCTCCTCATAGCGCCAGGGTAAGACCAGCTTTTCTCTGGTCTAAATTCTGGCACTACCTCCTATTTACGCCTGCCTTGTAAATAGGAGGCAGCATCAGAATCAATAGATGTTGCGGTGGAACACCCTCAGCAACACCCATTGCCCTCCCCTTTCACAATAAGCATAGCTCGAAAGGGGGCCTTATTTACAAGGCAGCATTAAGCCACGTTAAGCGGCTCGACTCTGCCTTGTAAATAAGGCGTGTTCCCTATCGCCAACACAACGTCACTGAAAGTGACGTTGTGATGGCGGTAGGAGCTTGTAAATATGCCCCTAAATCTCTCATCCAATTTCTTAGAGACACTTTCTACGATGAAGGCATTCCTGATGTTCTGTAACGGACAATGGGGCACAGTTCACATCCAACAGGGAGTTCCTTGCAAACTTTCAAATACAACATTTTAAAACTGTCTTGTATTGCCCCTGTGCGAATGGGCTCATTGAGAGAATGAACTGAGTGGTTAAAGAGTGTTTGCAAAGGGCAGAAGGGTATACCTGCCAAAGCTGCATTGGAGGACATGATATGGGCCTACCGCACAACACATAACTGTGTCACTGGAGTTTCTCCTTTTGTCTCCATAAAAGGAAGGAAACCTAAAACAAATCTGACTGCTGCATGGTTATGTAGAGACAGATCATGCCTAATGGATAGATCAGAAATAGCCAAAAGGATACATCAGCATCAGAAAAAGTACAAAATGAGATATGATAATACCAAGTGTGTCAAAATACAGTCTTTGAGACATGGAGATTGGGTTCGGATAGACCTTCGAAAGTCATGTAAGAAAAATTATTCTAGTTTCTCTGAACCATTTAGGATATCTAAAGTGGAAAAGAATGTGGTCCGACTAGAAAATGGACAAACCTGGGGCATTGACAAATTGGTACCAGTCAAGACCTTCAAAGTGGACCCAGTACTTTCTCCAAATTGTCCGGTGATGTAAACAATCTCCCTAGAAGGTCATCAAGATGTAATGCTTGTCCTGTGTGGCATAAAGATTATGATTTTGAGTAATCCTTTGGTCTCATCTGCAGATTGTACCTTTGAGCTTTATAATCTGTTATATTCTCCTTTCTATATGCATATGTATTCTCTGTATGTTGTTCTTACTTTTCCTTCTCCCTGCTTGGGGAGGTGTGTTGTAATCTCCCTTGATTTATTCCCCTGCCCTTTTCCCCCCTTGACTTAACCTCCTATTGGAATGTTCCTGCAGGTGGTATACAAAGGCTCCACAGCTAAATCTGTTGTGTAGTTCCTATAAAATTGTATACAGGATCTGCGCGGTTGGACATCATAAACTGTAAGACTGGCGTCAGACTAAACACCCCCACCGGATATGTTGGCCTTCTGATATCAGCTAGCTCACAGTGCCACTAGAATCTCCTCTTACCAAGGAGAGAATAGTTCCTGGCAACCATTGAACATAACGATGAATTAAACCCAGATCTGTGACTGGGGGTGAATGTTTTGCCATTGTGCAACATTCCGTCCATCATCTTGTTTGTTTAACCATTGAACATGACAACCCTGACTCTTGCTTACTTAGTCTGTCTCAGAGAGATACACAGAATAAAAAGTCTGGGCGTTTTCAATAAGTATTTATTGAACAGTTGTTATTCTGGTGTAATATAGATGAGCTGCAGCAACAGTCAGACAGTAACAGATATAAATGATTAGATGCACTATGAAAGTAAACCGATGATAGAGTTCTACCATCTTGGGAGAATCATGAATACATACGAGTATATAAAATACATGACAATACAAGTGCGTACTCCTACGATGTCTCCCTAACTAGATGTACCTAAGTGTACCTAGCATGTGTGTAGGTGTTAAGCCAAGAATTCCTCTAGGATAAAGTCAACCGCATTACCTGAATTGAGAGACTGTGGAGACCTGCCTTAGTCTCGGGTGGGACACCCCGCGAGGGATGTTAGACCACTGCGAGCTGGAGTGTCTGCATGCAGAGAGCTCAGCGTCTCACATCAGTGTGTCGGCCTGGATGTCCTGGTCTCCTCTGGCTATCTTAGCAAGATGTGTTCTATATATACCCATAGGTCTCCCCGGGGGTTCCACCTCGCTGTATTACTTTGTCGGACTTAGGATGACGTGGAGAATGAACTTTGTACATAGATATTATACAGGAGAATCCTCATGTATAATGTATGAGGTTTTTACCAGGGAAAAACCCGCGTTCTGAATGCTGTGTCGTATCTAGTTAAAAGGTCAGTCCTTAAGAACCGCTATGTATGTAATATAGGGAAGAATGTAGGTGAAAGGTCACAATGTTACCTGAGCCTATATTAGGGTACCTATATGGAATGCAACACCCACTCCTCATCCGACTGGACAACATCATTCAAATTCTAAATGTGCTACAAGGCTGACTAGACACTGGTACGCAAATAACTATAGTAAAACAATAGAGATCATGCTAATAATATTTTTTTTCATTCTAAAAATCTTTAAAAATGAAAATAGGAAATTATTACTCGAGCCATAGCTCTAATATGTCCGTATGTATAGTTCGAACTACTACAAGTGTCTGAAAGCCATTCATGTCCCCAAAAAGTGTCAATTTGTTTTTGAGTTCTAATTTTAGTTTGTTTAAAAAAAAAAAATTCTTCCAGCACACAATGAGCCAATTATTTGTGTCCTGGCTGGTGGACGCAACATTACTGTTGCCTGCCTTCACAGACGACGATCCCTGTAACACCTCGCAGAGTACGTCAATTGAGCACAGATGATCTTTCATACTGCCTGCAGCCGATGCTGGGGCAGCCTTTTCACCTTCCAAGGCCTGGGTGTCAGTGGAGGAGCCGGTATCTATTCCGACAGGTGCCGTGACTGCCTGTGGAGGCTCTAGGAATGCCTCCATCAACATTGGAATACGCTAGGGACATTGCAGAACATGGGCCATTATCGCGTCCAGTAAACCATCAACGTCCGGTTGCGCACATGATTGGAGTGTCAGACAGAGATCCAACATGCATTCTTCTCCGCAAAACAGGCGTCGGAGGACAGGTAAGATGCAGTCCATCCAGACTGGTCAAAATGACAAGAACCAAGCTGCACTTAGTTCTCTCAGGCGAGATGTGCCCAGATGTTGTACTATGTGATCACGGTTTTTTTTTCTCCTGGAGTACTGTTTCCATCGCCTTGGTGACTGGGATGTCCATTGCGTAGCAGAAAAATGAGGATACCTGCTATTAGAAACTGGATTAGTGGAAGTTCTCCAAAAATGCCTCCGAACACGGAGTGTATAAAGTGTGTTATAACTCCGAGAACGTCTGAAAGGTGCTTAACAGTCCTGAACCTATGTTCTTAAATAGGTGGACTATACTCGTCATATCAACCATGTTAAAGATACGATTTACCATTTCTGCAAAATGAAAGGAGCAGTTCGTACGTCTGAGTGCCTGTATCTCGGTGGAAGACCTTGCGATCTGGACCTTGCGATCTGTAGATCTAAAGTCTCTTGAGCGGAGGTTAAGGGCACGGTCTTCTGTATAATCGTGACTTTCATTCTGCTCCGAGTATCAAATCGTATTAAAGAACCATTTAGTGAATGCCATAACGGCACCTCCCTGACTGTATGTGTTGGTGGAAACAATACTTGCATGCAGCATGTAACCCTGGAGCTCACGGTTACCAGATATGCGATGCCCGGAAGCATCCCACAACAATCTTGACCATTCAGCATCAAGTAACTCCCATTCAAAAGTAGCCTGAACACTGGAATAATCACTTCTGCCGGGGCACTCCTCAAGTGAATGGATGAGTTGGCTACTGAACCATTACAGGCCCTGTGCAGCATTATATCCTGGCATATGAGAGATCCACTCAAAGCGTTCTCACAGTTTATACCACTTAGAAACACTTCTAGATCCCCACTCCTGCATCGAAATCGGTACAGTAATCCACAAGATTCCTTAATGAATTCCCTACCCATTTCTTCATATCTGCCTGCCTGCTGTTGTTCTTGGCAATACTGGAATTGAAAAGTTGTGGCCGGTAGAGTTATATGGCCATGGATTAACCATTCTGTGGCCGGTGATTCTGCCACTGTAAAAGCTAACCTGTCCAGTTTTTCAATACGCAGCATTGAGCCATTTTTGTCTGTTTCACTGTCAAATTGTATGAGGAAAACCTAGACGTACTGTTGATAAAATGCCAGGGCACATAGCCTGCGCGCACATAGCCTGCGCGCAAAGATAGCAGCGTCAAGCTTAATAACATAATAGAAAGCAATTGTGATTGCCCGTGCTGTAGTATGGACAGATCTTGTTCCAGTACATCAATAGCAGAAGATACAATGTTGCCCAGTGAATATATCCTGGAAGTTAACGTAGTCTACCATTGTCAAGTACGGCTAAAGCTTTCTCTAAGTTAATCCTATCTATTTCTCGTAACTTCTCAGCAGCTTTTTGTTGGGATTGTTTCCAGATTTCATTAGAGACAGCATATAAGAAACTTTTTTGATGTGGCTTTCTGGGACCCAATAAAAAATAATGTAGTTCCACATCCTCTGTAAGTAAGGATAAGTGTTGATTCACCTGTGTGTGTTTTGAGGTTTTTAGCCAATCGAGGCATAACTTCCCAATACTGTATGATGTCACTACGCCTGGATGTTCTCATTGTACATTGCGTGAGTCTGGCCGGTGGGTACTAAACCCTTCGGATGTACCTTTGAATCTTTCCTGACATCTATTAGTGTCTGTGGGCCAAACCAACCATCCCTTCCAATTGGGGTCTGATCTATTGTTTTGCATGAGTCCTCTAGCGTAATCCCTATTGTGATGTTTTGTTACCCTCGGTGTGTGATGGTGTTGGCAACCGAGGTGAGTTCAAATCCTTGTTCCTGGCTATTCCAAGACAGGTAGTTTAATGCACAGTTTCATTCAAAAACATGATTTGCTGAGAAATAAGGCATGCTCGAAATAGTGCTTCTGTTCCCTGGACCTGCCTGTCTCTAGTACCCCAGACAGATTTTAAGTCTATAGCTTCCTTCCTTAAGTCGAAAGCTTGTTCAGACAACTGGTTAGTAAAAGAAGCAGAGTAAATCTGTTTGGTGTTTGTCAACATATTTTTCTGCCCTGGTGTCGGTGCAACCTTATAATAATATGAGACTGGGTCTGATGTGTTAACCCCAAAAATATGGAAATTTCTGTTCAAATGTTTTTGAACTGCTTTTCTGCGGTGTTGGGCAATGTTCCCATTGGTGGTAGGTAAAAACATTTCTGGGATTAGCCGATTTATGCAGAAATTGATGACCATAATGTTGATAGCAATACATTGTTTCAAAATCTGATGTGTCTTTCAACATTTCACGATTCGAAAATTCAGCAGATTTTCTTAATCAGACAACATATTTTTTACAGTTTTATAATACCAATCATCGGAGAATGTACTGGAGGTAATGATATCAGTTAAGGATATTTTAAATAAATGTGGTATTTTTAAAAGTTCGGTCACACCAAATATATCGTAATCAACCTTGTCCCACACTATACAATCAGGTATGGGAACTGCTGCAATGTTCACTGATGACAAGTCTTTGTTCACGATGTGATGAAAGGTGAGGTTTCAGAATCAGATTCACTTTTGATGCTGCAGAGTTTTGTCTAAGATAAGTTCCATTAACAAGCATGCTAAAACAATTACTAAGCCTATCCAGAAAAGAAAGAAAAGTATCCCGGTGATTACCCAAAGTTATATCCTAGGTGATACCAAGTATGTATGTTTAAGAAAGATGAAAAAGTCTTTGATTTGCTGGTGACGACCTTTTTTGGGCTGGCATTGTTTCAGGTTCACTTGGATCCAATGAAAACCTATCAAAGTCGATGAAATAGCCAGATGCAGTTTGATCTTTTTTTGGTAGTTCCTCAGGTTTCGTTGAACTTATAGATGGCTCTTGTTGAAGCATGTTGATCTAGACATCAGTGTTTGGTCGAATAGAAATTTGTCTTTCATTTTGATTTTGAATTTGAGTTTTAACTTCATTTTCAAGAGGAACGAGTTACATGGCATTATTGCATTGTCCATCATTCCGTGCTGGGCACTCTTCAAACATGATGAGTCTTTCTGTTTGAACTTCCTGTATAGTAGCAAGAGGAGGTTGTCAGCTACTCAGGAGTCCACGAGGCCTACTATTCAGTATCAGCCACATAGTGTGGTTTTATCAGGTTGATAGAGACTAATCTTTTCTCCTTGTTTCCGGCAAGAGGTGGCCAGGGCCGGTACTAGGATTTGCGAGGCCCTGGGCTAAAAGGGAATGTGCGAGGCCCCTCTAATGTAGATAAGTGGCCCCTTGCAAGGAGACCATTCACAGACACTGAGGGAGGCCCTTTGTCCAGCATTTTGGCACACCCCACAGTTTTAACTTTCAGCCCACAAGCATTTCTCACACCTTCAGTCCGATAGGTGTGAGAATTGCTTGTGGGCTAAAGGTTAAAACTGTGGGGGCGTCAAAATGCTGGCTAATGGGCCTCCCACAGTGTCTGTGAATGGGTCTCCTTGCAATTGAAGGGAGCGTCTCCCTCCTCTATGCCTCCAGACACCATCCCTGAGAGGCCCGGGGAGGGGGGCCCCTCCAATGGACCTTAATTTCAAGGCGACACCTTTCTTTGAAATGGATCGCCAGGGAAAGAACAGGAGACACCACCAGTGCGGGCCCCATGTGGGTGCGCTGAGTGCGAGGCCTTGGGCAGCTGCCCATACTGCCAATGCCTAGCGCCGGCCCTGGAGGTGGCAGAAGTAGAGTTCTTGTTCCTTTAACTGCTAGGACAGGTACAGGCTTTCTGTATGATGGCCCAAATTACTTTTTGTCCGCAATTTTCTCTCTGACCCGATCCCCAACTTTAGGGACCCAGACAGGTCTTTCAGTGGGCGACTTGACTTCCCCAGTGGCAGTCCGTTTTACCTGGACATTGCTTTGTAGTACCCTGTATTCATTTAGATCCTGTAAAACAGCCAAACATTTATAGATGTCAAAAGGTTTTTCATCTGCCATTGTGCCTTTACAATGAAGATCAGGTACCCACATTCTCGTCCCAAATAGGACCTCTTAAGGAGTGACACCCCCTAGGGAACTTCCTGGCATGTTGTTCAATGCTCTTTGTACTCCATATAAATGTTTGACCCAACTACCACCGGAACCTAATACTCTAGCTGTTAAAGATTGCTTTAAGGCCCGGTTTTTCCTCTCCACAACCAAATTTCACTCGGGGTGGTTCGGAGGGGTGTACCGCAATGCTACACCCAAACCTCCCATTGCTTCCTTGTAAGCCCTTGAGCTAAACGCGGGGCCACTGTCAGAATGTAATGTACCAATTGCCTATGTCCCTATAAAGACTAGTAAATCTTTTATAACAGTTCGAGCATCAGTCGAACGCTGGGGCCACATCCATACGAATCTAGAGCAGGAATCCACGGCAACCATGATATATCTGTAGGCCTAATCTGTTTGTAAGGGGTCGCAGTGGTCCAAATAAACACACACCAGAGGTCTGTCTGATATTAATAAAGGTGTCTTCGCTGGTCATGGCATGGTGGAGCCTTTCATCTGCTGACAGATGTCGCATTTCAAGACATAACCTTTAGTTTGCTTTGTTAGACCAGGCCACCAGTAGCGTTGTTTCAATAATAATGAAACAGTAGCCGTAACCCCTGCATGTGCAGAACCTAGACCCTTGTTTGCTGCTTGAATTAAACCTAACATGCAATCCATGTTTGGTATTACTCTATCCCCCACTCCAGGAATCTGAGCAAATGAAATGTTATTGCCATCTAACTTGTAGGAGTGTTTGAGTGGAAGTTTTTCCGTAGTGCCGATTTATTGCCTGTAGCAATAATTGCAACCATAATCTCACCGTCCATTCTCATTTTTGAACGAGTGATTGCAGCTACGGAAGCCGTGCGTACAGCCCCCTTTGCGGCTCCGTCAGCCAATTAATTCCCTTCAACGTGAACGCCATCACGTTGATGACTCAGTGTGGCTATCACGTGAGCTCTCTGTAGTTCGTAACTCCACTACCTGATCCCATACCGTTTTGTGCTTAATTGTGCTACCGTTTGCATCTTTGAATCTATTCTGACCCCAATGTGTAAATACTCATTGTACGACTGTACACAGTAAACCGAATCACACACAATTTGCGTGGGGAATTCTTGATTCATATTTACCAGTGCCAGTAACAGAGCGTTTAATTCTGCTAGCGCTGTGCAATCTCCTAGATGTTGTGTTTTAACAACTCCAGCTGCATGGAACATGCTGGTTGTGTAAGACACAATAAAGATTCGTCCTCTTTACTCTATGTTAGTTCTTTTATAACAGGTGCTTTTCTTTCATCCTAAACCTGAGTCAATTGCACCTTAAAGATCTGCACCTGGCACTGAGCAAGACAAACAATGCATATGCTTTTTACGGTGGACCACCCTAAAGCTCTCAGCTGTCTGGTTGTTGGCATGGGCAGAACAAGCAAGGTGAATACAGACTCCCCAATCCGGACAATACTCAGCCACATTCACACTGGTATTCTGTAATAAAACATTGAGGGTTGGTGGTTGGGGCCTTATCCCAGGCTGTTCTCCACGACCAGCTTGTATACAGGAACACTCACTGAGGCATGCATGGCCCGCGTGGGCTGTACGTACATCAAGTCCTAATCAGACTACTTAAACCCGGATTGCAGCATGTCACAGACCACGTCACTGCATGCACTGTTTCCTGTGGATTCAGGAATGTATTACCTCACACTGCCAAGCGTAATTTCCAAATCTGACCCTCTCAATAAAGGGAAGAGTTACAAGACACGTAATAACCAAGTTTCTTGTCCTCTAATCATGTGCAGGTTGTCTCCCACTTCCCACAAATTTACAGAAGTTCCTCCGCACTTAAAAGGTTCTTCATTTATAGTCAGCCTGTGGTCTGCGACTGCCCAATTTCCATTCAACTGTAGTGTTGTGGGCCCTTGGCCCAGACGCTATGCAAATAAGTGATACAGACACACCGCTTGGGTACTGGAAACTGGAATCCACTGGTGGGGCAACATCAAGTCCATCTCTCGCGCTTGAGGGAGGACCCTTGGTTGGGTTGCCACAGGACTGCTCTTGTAGGCTATGCTGGAGCTGCCAGTGCCTATGTGTACCTACTTTGGGACTGCATTCAGACCGTTGAGGAGCCTCTGCCTAATCACTCACGCAACCTCAGGGGTAGATGGTTCTTGGTCAAGATGTGCTCTCACTACCAGGCACCGGATGCAAGCCAAGTGAACAGGTAGTCACTGGTTCTTCAGATTGTCACTCGTGCTTCTTGTCAATTGACATGGCAACTTGGTAGGACTCCAGTCCGATTGCTCGATACTCCAGGGGTGGTAGTGTTGACGCTCTTGACCTGGGTTGGCATGATGGATTTGCCAGGTACTGGGAGTATCTGGATGACGGATGGTGATGATTCACCTGGATGTTTTCAGGCCTTCTTTCTTGCATCGTCGACTATCTGGTGTGGTGGTGGCCATGGGTTCCCTTTCTTCATTCACGGAGGCATTCTTGCATCTGGATGATTGGTGTTACTGAACCGTTGGTGACTATGTCTGGCTAGACACGCCAAGAAGCGTGAGGCATAGACTCTGTTCGCGCATGCTTGTGACTAACTCTCGAGTCTCCCGCTGTGCGGTCGCCAGGTCATTTTCGTCTTATGTCACCTTGGTAGCTTGCTGCTTATGTGTCTGGCTGCGCTCCATCAGCAGCGAGTGCCTTCTTGAGCATGCCTTTCAGGCCCAGCTTCGCACGATTTTCTCTCCTGGAATGGTTTTCAGGTTCCTTAGGTAGACCAGCAGGTCACACTTTCAGCTCTTCTTCGGTGTGCAGTGACATGCACCATCTTCCCAACAGGCCAACAGGGTCTTTCAGCGCTCAATGGTCTCTGCACCATGCAGGCGAAAATTCTAGTTGCTTGAGTCTCGTCTTCCGGGAGCAGTGACATGCACCTTCTCCAGGGTCAGCCAACAGAACCGTGCTGGTGGTCAACTGTTTTTGTAGTGTGGCCACCGGCCTTGGGTGTTGGGCTCTGACTCAGTGAGGATCGAAGCAGTTGTTAATCTGATTCTCCTCTTCCTCCTGAGTGCTGGGTGGCATCTAGCCACATGTCTTAGGTTCCTTCTTTAGAGACCTTCTTGAAGCTTCTACTTCATGTGTTCCCTCGTCTGGGACATGCAGCTTACCACTATGGGTGTGCAACTCTCTTCTTGCCTAAATTTGCCACTGGTGACTCTGTCTTAATACCGTGTCAGGAAGTACACTCTCAGTACAGTCTTTGGCCCTCTGAGGGGTGGTGCTGGCACAGTTAGGGTGAACACACTCTTTATCCTACATTTGGTCCACACGGAGCCCCTCCTCCGGGATCTCCATGGTGTTCTGATCTGTAGATGGCGGGTAACTTCCCTTCCACCTCCTCTTCACTCGAGAGCACAGTGCTTGCGCATCAATGATGTGCAGTCACAGCGCTGATTCCAGCCTAGATTCACCTGCTTGGCAGGGTTGGTCACTACGTGTGACATGCTCCATGATGGCCAACGGTGGCCATTCTGTCCTGGGGTGGCCGGCTGGCATGGCTTCTGGCGTGCAGCAAAACATTGTCCTTATGCACGCATGGCAATGTCTCTGTTATGACTGCAGTGAGGCTAGTGGACTGTCTCTTCATGGGTGCCATCTGCTGATGCTTTACACGCCCATTCTTCTCTCTTGCTGTGGTGTCAGGCAGCCAGTGGAGGCGCACACATGCAGCACACAGTGCTCCTTGTGTCTTCCGTGGGCTTGCTGGCTGGCTCTGGGCTTGCTACTTTATCACGTTGATGCTTTTGGGCTTGGCATTCACTGGACTCTATACTGCTTCCCTGACTGGGGTAGCTTTGGGCTTCTTGGGGCTCTCCCCGGAGGATTTCGCAATCTCACCCCTCCTTGCGGCAAGCCAGAGGAAGGAACTAGGGGCATGTGCTGCATTGCGGTTTTCACTGTCAGTCTCATTTTCCGTTGACCACAAGTAGTTCATGCCATTGCCTGGCACTCTATCTTGTGGAGAGATACAAATCTTGAGTTTGGCGAGCAGGCTGCTCTCACCAGCTGATTCTGTCCTGTAATGCAGTATCTGTGAGGGCATTCAGAATGCCTCTTTTAGACCAACCTAGGTTTCGGTTTTCTTGGTGAATGACGTGGTAGAGGTGATTGACTCCTTCTTTTTTGATAGGACATGCTGGGTGCAGGGTGTAGTGTCCTGCGAGACACGTTCTAGTGTCCCGCAGGAAGCAGTCATCCCAGCCACTCCTTCGAGGGCTGGGCACATTGCACCCCCACACCCATCCATCACGGGTGCCACGAGTGATGTAGCCCCGTCAATAAAAGGGCCCGGGTGCACGTGCTCATAGCCAGTTACTATACTATACAGGCCGGTGTCTGTGTCCATCATTCTCTCCCATATGGGCCGGAGGCCCAACACCACACTGGCAACGAGGCGGGTAGCCCGCCCCGCGTGCTTGCTGCTCGGCACTTCATTGTCCCTCATGGGGGAAGATGCGTGGCAGAGAGGCGGCACCCCCACAGTTCTGTCCGCGGCCACCAGTGACTGCCGCGGTGACTGGGCGAGACACCGCTCTCTACAGTTCACACGCGTTGACAAGAATCTCGCTGTGCCGTAATCCACACTGATGTGAGAATGAAGTAGGGAAGGATGGACTGGCAACCCCGGTGAGTGTGGGACCCCGCTCACCTGCGTGTCTGCAGGGCACAGCGACCCGCGAGTGAATCCCCGCCTCACCTCCTCTCGCTGGTGCTGCTCCCACCCACTCAGCGCCGCCACGCTGCATATGCAAGGAGGGAACATGCTAATGCCACCACAAGGAAGAGGACATGGCATGCGAGGGTACAGCTCCCTGCGCAACATGGTTAGCCTGCCCCAGCGGTGAAAGGTGCCCACAACGGCAGCCCCATTTCCGTCCTGCCTTCCGGTTCACCAATTGAGAAAAAAACCAGCCATTCACTACAAGCCTCAGGCGTAGTGACCGCCCGAATCCAGGGAATGTGCCGACCTCCGCAGTGGCAGTGAGGAGCGCTGCGCGGCCTTGGGCGGCTGCCAGGTGCCGTGCTGCCTCCCATGGAGCAGAGAGCACCGCCCCAGTTAATGGCGCCAACCGAGAAAAGAAGAACCGTGCCTGGCACTGCTGCATCTCTGAACCTGCATGGCCTAGAGAGTAAGGCGACTCGGACTCTGTTGCCTCAGCGCCACCTGCTGGTCACTCTCCGCGCCAGCGTCCCCACCAACAATCGCGGTTTGTAGTCGGAAGACCAACTGCCACAGCCTGCGAGGTCACCCAGCACCACGGCGCACAGTGAGCAACACTCCTGCAGGCCGCCTCGAAGCCCAACACATAACAAAGGCATGGAGGGACCATGAAGCAAGTCATGCCGGTTCAGCCACGTCCCTGCCACAACATACACGCACAGACAGCGGATAGCTGCTCACCTGCAAAGCTCAAGAGCCGCCGCCTCACCGCTCAACCCCTTGTCCATGCCCATGCATGTCCAGACTCCAGCACGAGGCCTGCATCATCGCCAGGACACTGCACCACCTAGTGCCTGCATCTTCATTGGCAGAGGCCCGCACTTCCAAGACAGAATGCTGGATCCTGCGAAGTCGACATGCGACACTGCCATCTTGTGGCTACCGCACGCATTGCACCCAAACCGAAGGAACACACCACAAGGAAATACACGCAATGGTGCACAGTCTGTGGTGGTCCTTCAGCATACAGCACTACGCCACCTACTAGAGTGACAGGGGGTGAGGACACAGAACCCAGAAGAACAGCAAGAAAAGACTGGGGACATGCTAGCACCACTAACCCACCTGGCGGTTGCATCTCCATACAAGTGTGGCGTCAACTTCCAGTCTGCAGTAAGGAAGCCGAGAGTTGCCCAAGCCCCGCTGTACAGACACCTACTCTGGCAGACAGTCACTGAAAAATGGGGAACTCTAGAGAGACACTGTCCGTCAGGCTGCAACCAAGTACTTTCAGCAATGTCCCCAGAAAGTACTGCATGCACCACATGCCTCGACGGGCTGCTTCTCCAGGGTGCCCAAAGTCGCTCCAGGCACGACAAGCCATGCCCCCAGATGGCAAAGCAAAAAAATTGGCCCTCTGCACCCCGCAAGTGAGAGCAGCACACACCCAGTTACAGGCAAGGCACACTGAAGAGCCTGAGCACTGCTCCCAGTACCACTGCAGAGATCAGCAGAAGGACGCCCTCAACAGGTCAAGGAAGAGAAGCACCAAACCCACACCCAGCAAAGAGAAACCAGGAGGCCAAGACCACCCCAGCACAGGAATGTGCCAAGAAGCAAAGGACAGAGAAACCAAGCAAGACAGCAAGCCCCATGAGAAACACATGAAGGCGGGGTGAGTTGCACGCCACCCCAAGAAGCCACTCTGACTTTCTAAGGGAAAATATGGTTGCGTAGCACTGAGCGCTCCCAGAAAGCCTGACAATTCTCCAGCCCAAGCAACACCGGCCAAGCTCAACACCAAGGGGGCTGCAACACAAGCCCCATTATCACAAGTAGAAGGCCAGCCATAAACGGCATCCCCTCAAGGGAACTGTCCACGTCTATAGCGCAAGAAAAGACTGAACACGCACCACCTGTGGCCGCTCAACGCCACCATACACAGAGCAGACATCGCGTCATTTGCTCCACGTGCCAGGAAAGCATCCAAGAAGAGGACGGAGCACGCAAAGTGAGAGGCGCGCACAAAGCCGTGCCAGTGAACCTGACTGCACCCAGGAGATAGAGACATCAAGAGAGGAGTCGCACACCACAGGTGACAGGCCGCCATGGCTACATGCACTCCCACAACCATTGACACGCGGCCGGACATCACGTGGCCAAGCAAGCAAGGAGCGCACCGGAGCGAAGGCAGAAGCCGGCGCTATGACAGCGCCGCCTCGAGGTCCAAGCACCACGCCCTCAAAGAAAGAAGAGAGTGACAACCCTGCCACCCCGAAAACCGGATGAACACAGGTTGGCTGAACAGACCAACAAAGGGTGAAGACTGAGGACTCACAGCAAGCCAAGAGCACACCCTGACACACCAGACATCCACCAAGGCGGACCGATGTCCCAGGGTACAGCCTCACGGATGAACCAAACGTATGCCACAGAAAGCGCAGACTGCGTCTCATCCCAACACTTCCCCAGGTGATTGTCGATCCCAGAGCGTCGGCAGTCTAAGTTAATCAGCATACCTGCTCCTGTCTTCAGATGCCACGGGTGAAGATCAGCACTGAGTGACCGCTCTCACACTGCCTCAAGATGGAGTTGGCAGTGGCCTCAAAACAGGCAAGAGAGGATCCATACACTCTATGTGTCAGGCCGCCACCAAAGATCAACCTCAACAAAGCAGAGGCACCTGGCTGCTAAGTCCCTCCTGACATCCAAACTCTCCCAGCAAGTCACCACCAGCTGTCATCCCGAGCCACCACATAGCTGGCAACCTCCATCACGCCAGTCATTAGCACATGCATCAAACACCCCTCTCCGAGTACCGATGGACGCGAGTCTGACACCGTAGCCGCACCTGCCGACTAAAAGAAATCAGAAGTCACCTGTGAACCTGGCCTACACCGGAACCGCAACAGAGAGTGCAAGTCTTGGCCAAGACTCATCCACCCGTGAGGGTTGTGCGTGCGACTAAGTAATGGCTCCTCGGCGGTCCTGTGCCTGCCCCCAGATGGGACACAAGCGGCCCCCAGCGCAGCTCTCCTACAGTCCCGCAGCAACCCCGACAACGGGCCTCCCCAGGCGGGAGAGCGAGAAGAGACATTGCCCCACAGACAGGTTACCAGTCACAGACAAGCAGTTCCACAAGGACAGTCAGTCCAGCAACACCTCTGTGAATTCTCACTTGGGACTCCATCCATGTTCACGATGCAACACACTAAAAGGAACTGTTTAGAACTCACCACAGATCATCACCGACGTCAGCAAAGTGGAAGCCATGCAAGACAGCATGACATGTCATCGTCAGCGAACTGACGTCGCCCAGCCAGCGGTCGTGTCCTGAACCCCTCAGGTTAAACTACGGGTGCCCGCCGAGAAGGTCCTGCTGCAAGCAAAGTCACCAGCCCATATCTGATCTGATGTCGTCCTGCCACCTGACTCGAGAGACTGATGGACCCTGTGGTATCTAGTTAACTGTTTGTTTTATCCCCACAGGTCGGACTAACACTTTGTTTGTTCCTCAATAAATTGGGGAGGAATGTAGTGTCCTGCGAGACACGTTCTAGTGTCCCGCAGGAATCTGTCATCCCAGCCACTGCCTTGAGGGCTGGACACACTGCACCCCACACCCATCTGTCACGCGTGCCACGAGTGACGTGGCCCCATCAATAAAAGGGCCCGGGTGCACGTGCTTGTGGCCAGTTACTATACTATACAAGCCGGTGTCTGTGTCCATCATTCTCACCCATGTGGACCGAAGGCCCAACACCACACAGGGCAGGGGAAGGGCTACTAAGTGGCACTGCAGCCCCTCCTTAATGCCATGGCAGCTTTCTTCATGCTGCAGGCCATGCTACTGAGACGTGCGCCAAATTGATGGCACATAGAACAGGTGCAGCCAACGTCTCCTCTCTTGCAGGTGGGGTGCTGCTAAGGGTAGCCCGCAGCCTCTTGCCAGGCCTCTGCAGTGTCTTCCTGCATTTGTGGTGCTCAGGTGATTGGGGGCATTACGGACTTTGTGCACATGCCGAGTGACTGAGGGGCATGTCCCTTTCAAAAGTCTCAGCCTGATCGGGCTGCTTCATGGATCTCTTGGTATGTGCGGTGCATCACAGCGACCGCTAGATGGCACTGATGCATGAGGCTATGCTAATCTGTACAGAAAACTCCACCCACACAGAGCTGGATCTGTAGGTGTGGGGGCAGGCAATGCCGGTGTGGGCTATCTACAGTGCTGGTGCGGCAGGGCTGTGTGCAGCGCTGGTATGGCTCCAGTCTGAACTCGATGTGATTCCCAGTCAGGGCCACCACACACAATGAGTAGGGGGTGCTGCCACCTCAACTGCAGAGGCCGCAGCAGTCTTCCTTGCACTGCGGGCCATGCCGCTCTTGTTGCCTGCAGGTGAGGTCTCACCCTTTGCTTCAGCCCACGCTCAAGGTGATGAAAGCCCCACCACTCCAGGGGCTGCAAATGTGGGCGTTACCATTCAGGGTCAGGAGTGGCCTCATTTATTCAGGCCTTCAGCCCGCTGTGCTGCTGACGGAAGTCTCCTCTCTTCCCCGTGGCAGTCTCTCCCTCTGGGCTGTGCAGGGGCTGCAGATGCAGGGATGGGGGCCACACAGCGTGAGTCCAGCAGGGTGGCTCATCTTAATGCAAAATTAGTCATGGCTGGAGCAACTTGCACAGTCTCAGGGGCCTTATGACCAGATGTGATGACCAGTTGATTGGGGCGCTGCAGTCGTTTCAGGAGACAGTGGGTGCCTTCATGACGCTGCGGGCCTCGTGGTGCGTTGTAGATGTCAGTGCAGTGTTTTCATTCTAATTGTGCTTCCACATATAACATTCTTCACTGGGACAAGGATGGCAAGCTGGGACAGTATGCAGCTGCAGCAACAGGTATCGGCCAAACGTTCGGGAGCTCCAACATGTAGGAGCTGCCGCAGCACGTTGGGTGCAGTTCTCCTTTTATATCCCCCTTGGGCAGCCTATGTGTGCCAAATTAGGTATTGGGCATAGCATTGTGTGGGCTATGTCATACCTCAATGTGTGTGGGCATATCCAATGTCAGCTCTGCTTTCTTCTTTACACTTGGGCGGAGCCTTGCAGGCAGCAGGTGGGGGTGCCTCCTTTCCTCAGGCTACATTTATCCCCATCCCATGACAAACAGCATAAAACAACTGCAATCTGACACATGTGGTCAGACCCACTCATCGTCAATGTAGTGATAAGCAAGTGAGTGAAATAGACACACAAATGGGGTACTGGTAACTGGCCCTGAGTACATGAGCTGGGGCCCTTTTATTATCAGTCTCATGTCACTTGTGACACCTGTGTTAGATGGTTGAGGGGGGGTGTGAAGGCCAGCCCTCAAAGGAGTGGCTGGTAAACTAGTCCATGCTGGGACACTAGAAAGTGTACATCAAGACACTACAACAACAAGATGAGGGTGTCAGCTATGGACATGCACACCTTACTGAGAGGTACATTCTACTATGGCTTGTCTGCTATAAAGTATGGTTGTTGTTCAGCATTAGCATTATAATGCCACTGAGAGCTACTGGTACAATCCATTATTATTATGAATAGAGTGCTGAGAATTAGTGGTACTGTCCATTACTAGAATAATACAAAATGTTACATTGATATGGCGGGATGTGAATTGCCAATGTTTATTTTGTGATAATACAGTGATATCCTAAGGTGCATTGTATATCTTTTCTGTTGCAATGATCCATTACTTTCACTCCTGGTCACGGTGCTCACTCTCATCTGCCTGATCAATAGGTCCTGTTGTTAATGCTTTCCATTTCCAGCACAAGTTATATTAACTCCCAAAAAATAAATGTCACCTATGCAGGCTTTGTGAAAAAGTGCTGTTAGAAATTGGGTTTCTGGTTGGCAGAGGTATGCACCCTGTTCATACAGGGAACACAAAACCCGTCAGCGTAAGTCATATACACACGGTACATTACCTGTACTCCCCCCCCCCCTTGTAGCTTGGCACTGAACAATCAGGCTTAACTTAAGAGGCAATATGTAAAGTATTTGTGCAACACTTCAAACAGTAAACAGGGAAAATACCACACAAAAAGATACCACACCTGTTTAGGAAATAAACCTCACGTTAATGAACAAAACAAGACCAAAATGACGAACATCCGATAAGTATAACCGGAGTTATGTTTTTAAGGAACATCTCGAGATCTGGTGCTTAAAAGCATAAAGCACCAACCAGGGCTATCTGGTTGCACTAGACAGGGTCAAATCTAAACGTTCTGGCAAACAGATTTGAAATGCAGGTCAGATACAGGGTCCAACCTGGTCCCACTGCAAAGTACCTTGCTCCATCGTCGACAAAGACCCGCTGCATGGAGCAGAGTATGCGATGTGCCGTCGTCAATCCCATCAGATGTAGATGATGCGTCCATTCCAAGCCTTGCAAGCCCAAGATGCATAGTAGAACTCTAAGATGCAGGCGATGTATCATCATCGTAGAGCCGCGCAAATCGAGGATGTGTCGTGAATTGGAGGTGATGCGCCGTGCAGTCAGCGAAGCAATGTCTTTTGTCCTTGCAGCAGTGGCAATGCTTCAGCGTTGAGAGTGATGCACTGGCTCCAAACAACACATGTGGATTTTGGTAGTTGCAGAACTTTATACTGCTTTCCAAGAGTCCTGGACTGGATTGTCACCACTTGGCAGGGCAAGACTCTCTGATGGCAGGGTCCAGGTGCTGTAGATGAGTGGCTTGAAGTCTCTGATGTCACTGAGACTTCTAACAGGAGGCAAGCCAGTAAGCCCTTGGAATCACTTTTGTTCTGAATGCTAGGCAAAGAGGGCAGCAGGCAGCAGGTCAGCACAGCAGAGCAGGCGTCCAGCAGGGTGATGGTCCTTTCAGCAGCACAGTGCTCCTTCTTCCAGAGTATCCAGGTCCAGAATTGTACTGAGTTGGTAGTGTCAGAGGTCCAGTAAGGTTTGGGCCTGACAAAAGCTTTATTCTGCCAGGTCGAAGTGGTAGTTTAAACTGTACTCCTAGGCTCTGCAATGGCAGGCCTGAGACAGGTTTAGAGTGCTACTTAAGTGGGTGAAACAATCAGTGCTGCAGGCCCACTAGTTGCACTGAATTTACAGGTTTTGGAGACAGATAGCGCCACTTGACTAGGGATTTACAAATAAGTTAAAGATGCTAATTGGGTATAAGCCAATGTTACAAAGTTACAGGCAAGGAGCACCCGCACTTTAGTAGGGATTAGCAGTGGTAAAGTGTGCAGAGTCCTAAGGCCAGCAAAAACAAAGTCAGCAAAAACAGGAGGTCTGAAGTTAAGGGAAAACCACGCTAAGGATGCCAGGTATAACAGTTACCATACAATTCTTTATGTTGCATCCTTTTTTTTAATGTGTTGCCAAACTACAAATTGTTGGGCAGTTACTATAGTTTGAGAATTTGTGGTGGCTGGTAATCTGCCAAAACAGTGGGTGGATAACACCAAGCTCACACACATACTCACACTCACCTATCTACATCCACATGCACATGCAGTCAGTTGTGCCTTTGAAGTGGGAGAGACTTCAAAGAGAGGCCTTTGAAGAGCAGAGAATCCTTGCCCTGGTTCCAGACTCACTACATGGGGGTATTCAGCCCTTAGTTTGGGGAAAGGGCACAGCCGATTAAGGTGTAAGTGTCAGCTCCTCTCTCCCATCTTTCTCAGGATGGTCCATCAATAACACTTAAGGTGCCTTTGTGTGTGGCTGTCTGCAGGGCATGCACAAAGCCAAGCGGTCACCCACCCATCCCAGACATGTATTCAGTGACAAGCAGAAGGCACCAAATGACTAAAGTAAGAACATGCCAACTTTTTAAAAGTTCAAAAATAAGGGGCGTCAGGCCCAAACGGACGAGGATAGGGCAGGGCCGTTTTACAAATACAAACTAAAGAAATTGCACCTACACCTCAATTTTTCAAAGTTCTGTATTGCTCTTAAAGACAAACAGATTCTTGTGTATCCTGGTATTTTTTATTTTACCTTATTCTTTTTAAGTTAGTATAGAAATATTTTTGTATTCTCACATTAAGAATGGAAACATAGTCAAATCATACCCATATAACAAAACATTTCATAAAACATTACAAACATACTGGAAAAATTAATTGTGCTCTACAAAAGACATCATACAGTTCAAATTTACATGTGTGACAAAGGACAATATACAATAACAAACAGCATTTATCTGTAATAAATCATCCGACTTATACAAATGCCCTTTTGTGTGTTTTTCATTAAAGTTTATACAAAATAGGAATTTTAGTCCTTATTAGAATAGTAGAATTTAACGACAAATCCTCAGAGTTTCCTAGGGGATATGCCTCTGGAAATATGCCAACGCGTTTCGAGTTCAGATATCTCTTTCACTGGACTCTCATCAAGGCTTTCATAATTACATCTGTAAAAAGATTTATGTGATATCAAAAAATGTTTTGGAATTCAACTCTCATTTTTTGCCTCTCTACGATCATAACTCTTATTTGCCATCATACCTGAGTCTTGTTCTTTTATTAACCCAGGATCCAGCTGGCTGTATGAACCACAGAGTATTTACAATTTCAAGGTCTTTCGTTTTTCTAAAGATAATAGTATGCAGTTTTTAGTCTTTGTGAATATTGGAAAGACAACTCCCTATTAGCAAAATCAGTTTCATATGCCTACCTTGATTATTACTGCACATTTGTCAGCTTTGCCTTACATCAAAGGTAGGATTGCCGGGTAGATTCGCCAGGCCCGGGAGAAACAGGGAACTCCTGCAACAATTTATGTATCTTAATATAATGCTCATTAATCAAACTCTAAAAAGAGATTTTTACTTCAATACTAAAAAATGAAGTCAAGTACCTTATTACGCGAACATTATCGCCAGCCGTTTTTCTTTGAATTTCAGTCACTACGTGTACCTCGTTACTGTGAGGAAAAGTTGAACTGTCAACAACAGATTGATGCTACTTTGTTGTTAACATATTTGTTACATTGTACCTTGCGGCTCAGTTGAAGCAGAATGCTCCGCTTCGTGGTTACTCCGGTTTACTCTTTCGTGCTCGTATTTATCTGAAATTTAAGGTGTACGAATGTGATTCTAGCCTCCGTATTCGTTTAGATCATATCCCCGCCCGTGCACCATTTTGTCAAACGCTCACCTTATGCTCACTGTTGCACCATTTCTATCACGGCTTCTTCGCGTGGTTTGCGCTGGTAGCCATATTGTGGCCTCATTAAGCCGGCTTGAAAACAATGGAGGTGGAAGGGGAGGGGAAAGGAAGGCTATGCCAATCACGACTGACCACAGTAGAAATGCGATATTAATGCATTATGGGGCATGTGGTTTTTTTGGGGTAGAATTGAATTTGTTAATTTTGTTAAAAGGACCTTATGTTCAATTTCCTTTGTGCAACTTTATTAAAACCATAAATAGTGTAAAAAGTGGCAGCGAGGCTATGCCAGCTTCTCGGCTACTAAGCTACTCACGGCTGACCACAATTGAAATGCGGTATTAGTGCATTCTAGGTCTTGAATTGAATTCGATAATGTTGTTAAGTGGACCTCATATTACATTTCCTTCATATAACCTTATTAAAACCATTAACAGTGTGAACAGTGGCGGTGAGGCTATTCCAGCTTCTTTATTCCACCACAAGAATACACACTTGTATGTGTGGTGTCATAATTTTTCTCAAGCCATTCATACTGTTCTACCCACCAGTGATTTTGCCCCATTGTGTGGTTCTATATTCTACTCAGTTCACTCATACTATTCAATCCTACAGCAATAGTGTTGAACCTCATAATTAAGTAGGCTTCTTTTGTAGCAGCACACTGTCAACATCAATCAATCTATTGGCCACATTTTACTGTTGCTAAGATTGTCCATTTAAACTCATTTTCGCTGTTTGACTTTCTAAAAGTGGCATTTTCAGAATTATGATTTAAAATCTAACTTCATCATAAGTTAGGATTTTAAATTGTGATTCCAGAGATAGCAAGCTTGGGGGTGGTATCTCTTCCAAATTGGAAATTAGGGCTACCTAGGGCCTACCTTAGTGGTGATTTACATGTAATACAAAGGGGGGGGTTAAGGCCTGGTAAGTAGTTTTAAATGGCAAGTTGAAGGGGCAGTAAACTGCCAACACAGGCACTGAAGTGGCAGGTCAGAGACAGGTTTGAAAAGCTCCCTCTGTGAGTGGCACAATCAGCGCTGTAGGACCTCTAGTAACATTTGAAGTACAGCCCCAGGGTATATATTGTATACCACTTTACAAGGGACTGATAAGTAAATCAAATATGCCAAACAGGTGTAAACCAATTATACCATGTTTAGAGAGCACACACATGCACTTTATCACTAGTCAGCAGTAGTAAAGTGCTCAGAGTCCTAAAGCCAACAAAACGAGGTCAGAGAAACAGGAGGAGGAAGGCAACAAGTTTGGGGTGACTCTTCAGAGAGGGACATTTCCAACACACACTCAATCAATCAATCAATCAATCATGCCATTTGTATAGCGCACTACTCACCCGGGAGGGTCTCAAGGCGCTTGGGGGAGGGGTATGCTACTGCTCGAACAGCCAGGTCTTGAGTTGTTTCCTGAAGGCGAGATGGTCCTGGGTCAGCCGAAGGTGGATGGGGAGGGAGTTCCAAGTCTTGGCAGCCAGGTAAGAGAAGGATCTTCCTCCGGCGGGGGCTCTTCTGATGCGTGGTACGGCTGCGAGGGCGAGGCTGGTGGACCGTAGCTGGCGGGTGGGCGTGTAGAAGGTCAGGCGGTCGTTGAGGTACTTGGGGCCCAGGTCGTGGAGAGACTTGTGTGCGTGGGTGAGGAGCCGGAACGTGATCCTCTTGTCAACGGGGAGCCAGTGCAGGTTCCTCAGGTGGCTGGAGATGTGGCTGCGTCGGGGGACATCCAGGATGAGTCGGGCGGAGGCGTTCTGGATGCGCTGGAGTCTTTTCTGTAGCTTGGCTGTGGTTCCGGCGTAGAGGGCGTTTCCGTAGTCCAGTCGGCTGGTGACGAGTGCCTGGGTGACGGTCTTTCTGGTCTCGGTCGGGATCCAGCGGAAGATCTTGCGAAGCATACGCAGGGTGTTGAAGCACGATGAGGAGGCGGCGTTGACTTGTCTGGTCATCGAGAGGGAGGGGTCCAGGATGAAGCCCAGGTTGCGTGCGTGGTCGGTTGGCTTGGGTGCGGTGCCCAGGGCTGGGGGCCACCAGGAGTCGTCCCAGGCGGAGGGCGAAGATCCCAGGATGAGGACTTCCGTCTTGTCCGAGTTCAGTTTCAGGCGGCTGTCCTTCATCCACTCGGCGACGTCTTTCATCCCTTCGTGTAGGCAGGTTCTGGCGATGTCGGGGTCTCTGGTGAGGGAGTGGATCAGCTGGGTGTCGTCGGCGTAAGAGATGATGTTGAGGTTGTGCTGGCGTGCGATGGCTGCGAGAGGTTTCATGTAGATGTTGAAGAGGGTGGGGCTGAGTGAAGATCCTCGCGGGACGCCGCAGATGACTTCGGTGGTCTCGGAGCGAAACGGGGGGAGGCGGACTCTTTGTGTTCTTCCGGCGAGAAACGAGATGATCCACTCCAGTGCCTTCTCTTGGATACTGATGTTGCTGAGGCGCTGGACTAGGGTGCGGTGGCAGACCGTGTCGAACGCAGCGGAGAGGTCCAGGAGGATGAGGGCCACTGTTTCCCCCTTGTCGAGCAGGGTCCGGATGTCGTCGGTGGCTGCGATGAGGGCGGTCTCGGTGCTGTGGTTGGCTCTGAAGTCGGACTGCGAGGGGTCGAGGGATCCGTTCGTCTCGAGGAAGGCGGTCAGCTGTCTGTTGACGATCTTCTCGATGACTTTAGCAGGAAAAGGGAGGAGCGAGATGGGGCGGAAGTTTTTGAGATCGGTGGGGTCCGCTGTAGGTTTGTTCAGGAGGGCGCTGATCTCGTCGTGCTTCCAGCTCTCCGGGAAGGTGGCGGTGTTGAAGGAGGCGTTGATGATGTTCCGGAGTTGGGGTGCGATGGTGGAGTCGGCCTTGTTGAAGACGTGGTGTGGGCAGGGGTCGGTCGGTGATCCGGAGTGGATGGTGTTCATCGTGCGGACTGTGTCTTCGGTGGTCACCGTGGTCCAGGCGCGAAGGGTGGCGGTGGGGGGCGTTGGTTCGACGGTTGAGTGCGTGGGTGGGGCGCCGAAGCTGTTGTGGATGTCGGCGATCTTGCGGTGGAAGAACGAGGCGAGGGAGTCGCAGAGGTCTTGTGACGGAGTGATGTCGTTGGTGCCGGTGCTGGGGTTGGAGAACTCCTTGACGATAGTGAAGAGCTCTTTGCTGTCGTGGGCGTTGTTGTCCAGTCGTTCCTTCAGGGATTTCTTCTTGGTGGTGCGGATGAGCTGGTGGTGCTTGCGGGTAGCGTGTTTGAGGGCGGTCATGTTGTCGGTGGTCCGGTTGAGGAGCCAGGCTTACTCGAGGGTGCGGCAGGTCTTCTTGGAGTCCTTGAGGTCGTCGGTGAACCAGGATGCCTTCTTGCTTCTGGGTCTGCTGGGAGGGTTCTTTAGTGGCGCGAGGTCGTCGGCGCAGGCGGTCAGCCACTGTGTGAAGTTGCGGGCTGCTTCGTTGGGGTCCGTTGTGTTGGCGGGTGGGCTCTGGCTGAGGGAGGTGGTGAGCTGGTCTGCGGTGATCTTGCTCCAATTCCTGTGAGGTACCTGTTGCGGGTGGTGGTGGGTCGTGGATCTTTTGAAGCTGAAGTGGACGCAGCTGTGGTCGGTCCAGTGGAGTCCGGTGGCGGGGCTGAAGGTGATGTACTTGCTGGAAGAGAAGACGGGATCAAGCGTGTGGCCGGCGTAGTGGGTGGGGGTGTTGACCAGTTGCTTGAGTCCGAGGTTGGCGAGGTTTTCCAGCAGGGCAGTGGTGTTGCGGTCCTTGTTGTTCTCCAGGTGGAAGTTGAGGTCCCCGAGGAGGATGTAGTCAGTGGAGGGGAGGGCGTGCGGGCTGATGAAGTCTGTGATGTCTTCGCTGAATTGTGTGCGTGGTCCCGGGGGTCGGTAGACGAGGGTGCCTCTGAGGGTCGTCTTAGGGTCGGTGTGAATCTGGAAGTGGAGATGTTCGGCTGCGGCGAAGGAGTCGTTGGCGTCGGTCGTGATGCGGATGGTGTTCCTGTGGACGATGGCGATGCCACCTCCGGTCTGGTTGATGCGGTCCCTCCTGATGATCTTGCACCCGTCCGGGATGGCGATGGCGATGTCGGGTGCAGAGGAGGCGTTCATCCAGGATTCCGTGAGGAAGGCGACGTCCGGTGATGTAGCGTCGAGGAGGTTCCAGAGTTCCACGGCGTGTCTGTGGACGGAGCGGGTGTTGATCAGGATGCACTTGAGGTGGTTGCTGCTGGTGTTTGTCTTGGCGGGTGCGGGGCAGGTTCGGAGGCAGGTGAACTTGCAGGTGCAGCAGGTGAAGGGTCCGTGGGTGCGTCTCGGGGTGGCTCGGCAGCAGGCGTGGGTCCGGCCGGCATTGAGTGCGTTGAGAGTGGCGGCGTCGTAGGTCAGTCGGGTCGTCTTGCCTCGGCGGGGAGGGTCAGGGGTCCTGGCGCTGGGCGCGGGCCAGGCGCGGACGGGCGCAGACGGGCTTACATTTGGCGCTCAATCGGCGCTCCCGCTGCGCGCGTCCGCTGCGCGGTCGCTCTGGGGGCGTCATAAGTAAGGAGCCGGGAGGGAGGAGCAGCTGGGTGGCGGGAGCGGGGTGGCGAATGGAATCACAGGGGGGCGGGGCCGCAGGGAGGCAGCGGCGGGAAATTCCAAGAAGCAGCGGGCAGCGGGAAATTCCCAGGAGCAGCGGGAAATTCCCAGGAGCAGCGGGCAGCGAGCGAAGGAATCTGCAGGCAGGAGGTGGCAAAGGCAGACAGGAGCGGCAGCAGTGAGTGGGGCGACCAAGCCCTGTGGAGGGCTGAGCGGTCACACCCAATGTTAGACCTGGCACCTTGGCGTGGGTCTCCCTTCCATTTTTTGCTGTTGCCTCATGTGTTTTTACTGGTTATAGATGCTTTGGGCACTGTGCCACTGCTGTCCAGTGCCACAGTGCAAGTGCTCCCTATGGTAAATTGATGTATGGATTAGTGATTCAATGATTGGTTGGTTTGGTTTACTTGTCAGACCCAAATACAATGCACTGAGTGTGCCCAGGGCTTGTAAACCAAATGCTGCTGGTGGGCTTGCAGCACTGGTTGTGCCACCTACAGAAGCAGCCTGTAAAAGTGTGTCTCAGATCTGCCATTGCAGAGCCTGTGTGTAGTCTGGTACTGCCATGTTGAATGGGCAAATGCACCCACTTGTCAGTCCCTAAACCTTCCCTTTTCTGCATATTAGTCACCCAAGGGCAGAGTGCATTGTAGGTAAAAGGTAGGACAAGCCCTGATGTGTGCGGCATGTCCAAATAGTGAATTACAGCCATTTTTGTTTTTCACTAGTGCAAAGCTATCTGTTCACCATAGGACAGAATGGGCAGTTTGATTATTACATCTTATAATCCTAACTGACTCAGGGAACTAGGTAGAAATTCGAGTTTAGTATGCCTGAACTCAGGATGATAAAATACATATTTTATGGAAGTTGGTTTTTAACATTCTATGTTTGAAAATACCACTTTTAGAAGGTAGGTATTTTCTCATCTAACCATCCAAGCCATGGGTTGTGTATTCCTTGTCTGGAGTTTGAGTGACAGGGGCTGGGGGATTCCAGGAGACAGGGTGAGTCAGCACAGGACTGAATAGAGAGATCTGCATGCAGATGGGAGGGAGGAGTTGTACCTGGGACCTGAATAGGGCTATGCCTTCCCTCCACAATGCTGGCTCCACCTCCTGTGGTGCATCTGATGTCCCTGCCCTGCACTGTGAAAGGAAAGAAGGAGTCTTGTCAGCAAAGTGCTCCAGGACTGACCAGAACTGGTTTGGACTAGGCAACGGCCTCTCTGCCTTCAGAGAACAACGAGAAACTGTGTATAAAAAGGGGGACCAGACCCCAGAACTTTAGATCACTTTTGGGAAACAAGAAGAAACCTTTGCTGAGGAGAGGAACCAAAGAAACTGAGGACTAAGCATGAGGGACTGACCTGCAGTGATTGCCTGACTGCCAAAGAAAGGAGAAAGGACTTTGTGCTACTTTTATTCAACTTGTGAAGGATCTCCAAGGGCTTGAGATAGAGCTTGCCTCCTGCTGAAGTCTCAGGGACAGCATACTTCAACCACCAGCTCCCCAAGAGTTCTTTGGAAGTGCCTGCAGTTGTGTTGGGCTTTCTGAGGGACTGCATGTTGCAAGGAGCTGGAAGCGTGACGCACGAAGAAGCATGCCGCTGAACTGCCCCAGTCGCATCACAACGCCAAAGCGCCTCGCATCACCGGAGAAGAGGATCGACGTCGCACCAGATGCCGCCGCATCATCAGAGAAGCGTGTCGCCGCTGCTGTCGCATCACTGGGAAAGCGTGTCACCACTGCAGCTGTTGCATTGTTGCCGAAGCACCTCGCATCGCCAGAGAAGAGGATCGACGTCGCATCAGCCGCCGCTGCATCACCGGAAAGCATGTCGCAGGGCCTGTCGCGCCTCAGAACAATCGTTGTCGCCGCATGGCCGGGCGTGCACGCATCATGTCGCATCCAAGAGAAGACGCCATTTTTGTTCATTGGACCGGATCTTCATCGCATCACTGCGCTGCTGTACGCATCGCCACGGAAGCGCAATAAGAAACCGACGCATCACCTCTCCATACCGAGAAGAACCAACACATCCCCTAAGCATCAGTAAGGAACCGACACATCACCTTCCCTGCAACACTTTCGTTGTATAGCGTTACGCATCCTAAGGCACATTGAACTCAAAGTGTCACATTTTACACCTCAAGTGCAGTATTGTAGATTTTTGTCGTTTGTGGTCTTGTGTTAAGTCTATACAAAAATACTTATTTTTATACTACAACTTGTGTGGTGTCCATCTGTAGTGTTGTCCCTGGGTTACTTTATGTATTCACAAATGCTTTACACACTGCCTCGGAGATAAGCCTGTCTGCTCGTGCCAAGCTACCAAGGCGGTGAGCATGGGGTTATTTTAGGAGTCTACCCCCTTACCCTGACTAGACGCAAGGGTCCCTATTTGGTCAAAGGTAACTACCTCTGCCAACTAGAGACCCCCAAATCTAACATTGGTGGTCAGCAGTGAGGATTTGGACTTGCACTTCATATACAGTGATTGGTGAACACTACTAGTGAGTACAGACTAAAACGCGACCACATACTTTTGGTAGATTGTTTTCCTGGGATTTTCTATTTTTGCAAAGAACTGCCAAGTTTAGCCACCATGAGTAAAGTAGCATCCATAGCATCTATTGCTTGTGATTGGGAAGAGGAGAAACTGGAATGCTACAATGTCAAACAGCTAAAGCACTTCTGCAGGAAATTTAAAGTTGAAATGACCGGTCTCACCAAGAAGGATGAGTTTCAAAAAGCACTGAGGGCCTGGGTCGAAGCAAGGAATACCCCTGGGAATGAGGAGGGGGCTGAGAATGCAGATGAGCAGCTGGAGGGGCCATTGGGTCCAGAGGAAAGGAGAGCAACCTCCCCAGCAAGTAGCAGTGTTTCTTCCAAAGGCCAGTCCCCAGAAGTGAATGCATTTGGAGCATGAGAAAAGTTTGAGGGAGCTGGAGTTGAAAGCTAGGAGCTTAAAGATTACTCCCTCTGGTGGCAGCACACCGTCCATGCCTGTGGAAGCTAGGGTGTATATTCCTGAAGATGTGGTGAGAGAGTTTTATAAGAATGATGACATTTGGCAGTGGTTTAAAGCCTATGATGTAGCCATGTCTTCCCACGGGTCCCTGAGAAGGATTGGGGAGTGGGGTTGTGGGGGTGGTTCCTTAGTGATGGGTGGGATACACTGTTAGACTTGCCCTCTGAAGTCCATAATTCTTATAGCCACATGAAAGATGCATTGATGTCCAGGTATGGGTTGACTCCTGAATTGTATAGACAGAGGTTTAGAAATTGCAAGAAGGTGGAATCAAGTACATGGGTGGAATATGGACCTTTCTTTTGCAGAGCGTTGTATGGTTGGGTGAAGGGTAGCAAATGTAATGATTTTGAGGGGCTTTTTGATTTAATTGCATGGGAGCACTTGTCAAGTAATTGTTTTCCAGAGCTATGCCAGCACCTGATTGATTGCAGGCTGACTAACCCTAGGAAGCTTGCAGACTGCTGGGTGAGCACCCAGGTCCACAAGGGTCACGTGGGAGACTCAGACACGAGTGGGTAGGGTGCCCAGCACAAGAGTGAGGGGGACAAGGATAAACAGAGGGAGTTGCAAAAAAGGCCCCAAAGTAATTCCCAAGGGAACCAAGGGAAAGCCTCCCCCTGAGAAGAAGCAAGGAGCCTGACAGGTAAACATGTTCCCAGGGGACCCCTGAGGTGCTTCACATGTGGTGAAGTGGGTCATGAGTCGTGAATTTTGCGAATTCGCAATCCGCAAAATTGCGTATTTACAGATTCGCAATCCGCAAAATTCGCGAGAGTTCGCGAATTTTGCGGATTTTTTTTGTGTTCGCAAGTGTTTCTGCCATTTCGCAAGGGTTTTTTACCAGTTCGCAAACCCGAACTTACTTGTCGGGTAGCAACGGTCGCGACCATGTTGTTTCTATGTCTGGTTCATCACAGCACCCTCTGTTTCACCACTGCCACCCTCTGTTTCACCACTGCCACCCTCTGGCTCACCCATGCCACCCTCTGGTTCATCACTGTAGATTATGGGGGTAAAAGCACACCTGCCCTGCCTCAACTGACATGAATTAATTTGGGGCTGATGAATGTGTCACTGAATTTGAGCTGGCACCTGCTTCCTTAGCTGTAAGTGCTTCCTCATTAATGATGAGCTTGAACTTTTACACCTGCTAAGTGCTTTCAGTTTTGTAAAATTCGTTAGCACACCTGCCCTGCCTCAACTGACATGAATGAATTAGGGGCTGATTAATGTGTCACTGAATTTAAACTTCCAGTCTGGCACCTGCTTCCTTATCTGCAATTGCTTTCTGTTGCAGTGTAATTTTTTTTAACAGGACCTTTGTGGCATACTTGTAGCTATTCTCTGAGCCTGCTGTGAGGGTCAGAGCAGGGTCATAGAATAGTTGCAAGTAGGCAACTGATCTCTGGAGGGGCCCCTCAGGAAGCACTACAGGGAATGGTTACTAATGATAAGATTGAACTTTTGCACCTGCTGAGTGCTTTCAGTTTTGCAAAAATCGTTTTTCTGCAATTTCCCGCGATTCGCCGGGCGCGAAATTGCGCGAGATCGAATTCGGAAGCCGCGAATTTGTGCGAATATACGATTTGTTTTTTGTTAGTTCGCGTGATTTTTTGCGTTTTCGCAAGCCGCTTGTAGCGCAACGTTGCGAAGTTACCCTAGCGGTCGTACATGGGCGCGGCCATCTTGTTTGCGTGACGTATTTCCGTTTCCGGGCACTATGTGTAATCTCGCAAAGTGTGCGGCTCGCTAGTACAAGTTCGTGTGTGATCGCAAGGGAAATCTCGCGCGAACTTACCCACCCGGTCGTGAACATGCGCGGCCATCTTGTTTTTCATTCATTGCTATGGTTCTGGGCATGCTTTCTGTATCCTCTGTCAATCTCTGCCATCCTTTGCTTGTTTGAAGTTTTTTTTTATCTATGTTACTTATTATCTATCCCTCTATTTTTCTAGCTCTATATTTTTGGTTTTTCTGCTACTTTTGGTTAATTTTAAACGACTTTTTTAAACTCTTTTCTTTTCTTCTTCCCTATTCTATTTCTTATTTATTATTTACCTTCCTTTCTGCCCAGACCATGGTAAAGGGAGCCGGGAAGCAGCCTGAGAAGGGGAAGGGTCCCGTGCCCGGCTACCGTGCGGGCGTTTGAGGGGGGAGCTAGTGATGCCACGGGAGGTCTTTAGCGCGGAGGAGGTGGTCGCACTAGTGTTTTATGTCCAGCGCCGCCTCCCCAGGACCATCATGGCAGGCGGCAAGATCGCTAGCGGCTCCGGGCTCCGGGAGCGCCGGAAGCGGTGGGAGAAGGTGTGCCGGGCCATGTGTCAACACTCTCGGGTCCAGCGCACCTGCAACCAGGTCACCCACCGTTGGACGGATCTCCTGGACCGGGAACGCGACTTGCTCGACCTGCTCGGCATCGAGATCCCCGGGCTTGGTGAGTAGTAGTAGCTATTTCATCACTACTCTGTTTTCTCCTGCTCTGTGTGTTATTATATTGCAAATTTTTGTTTTTTACCAAGAGCAATAATGCTGCCGATTACATTGTAGGTAAATTATATTTCAAAATCTTCTGTGCATTTCAGGTGCACTGCTCTCCTTCTCAGTAGCGTTGCTACTATGCTTATTTGTTTTCAATTTTGTGTTCATTTCATTGGCCTGAGAAATTATGTATGAGTGTAGTTTAAAGAACTGCATAATGCTAGACACTAAGGGTCAGATTTTCAATTACCGGCGCATCCCTGCAAAGTAGCAGGGATGCGCCAGTAATTGTGCGCCACGCCACCATCACCCATGGTGCGCCGTATTTACAATACGGCACACCATGGGCCCAAAACGTCACCGAAGCGTTACGCATCTGTGCCGTAAAGGCGGCGCATTGCTGGAGTTGCGTCGCAACGATGGCGCAGCTCCAGCAATGCTCTGGGGTGCCCTATCTCCCCAATGCTGCGTCAAGCCGTACGTCTGCTTCAAGCAGGCGCAGGGTTTGAGTGACGCATCATTGTCCTAAAAGTGACTGATTGAAATCTTGTAGATTTCCCTCAGCCACTTTTAGGATGCGTTCCTGCGCAGGAACACCCTCCCTTGCGCCGGAACACCCCCTGATGGCGCAGGGCTTTACAACGTGATGCATCTCCCATATGCGGCACGTTGTTAATATACGCCGCACCATGGCGCCTCTTTTATCCTGCCGCTGCGCCACAAAAGTCACGCAACAATGGAGCCAAAGAGCCGCAAGGGGCTTGTAAATCTGCCCCTACAGACTCAAGTCCAGTCCTTCCTTTGTACACCTGGCAATAAGAAGAAATAGTGATGGTGGATTGATAGTTTGAGTATTTTAATGACTGGTTAACGTAGTAGGAAACTTTTTAGTGTTGTCGCTGATCTGCAATCACGATGGAGTTTGTCTGTCAGTTTGCGTGCTGCGGACTGCTGCCTGCCATTCCTAGGCGAACCGTTTTAGTAGTTTGTTTAGTGAGTTACATAACTTTCCAAGTCGACGGTCCGCAAATCAAGCAATACTAATATCGTAGTAGACCACATGAGATAGGTCAGTATATCCCGTGGAATAGTTGTCTATTTGCTATTTCGCCAAAATATTTTGTTATTGTTCTTTTGAAATGTTTGATTTGGTTGACAACAATCATCCATGTTTTCGGGTCTTTCTTTCTTTCATGTTGTACATCAGCTCCCCCCAGGGGCAAGAGGACAGAGGAGGAGGGGTTATAGGCTGCTGCTGCTGTTCATGGCCAGGATCGGTCAGGCAAGGGCTCCTTTGCTGGCCCCGGTAAGTTTTAATTTTAATATCGAGTACCTATTTTTTCCTAGCATTCCTCATTCGATTTTTTCTAAATCGTCTTTGATCTTCTTGTAGACTGCATCTAAATTCTTATCCTGCCTCTACTATGACTCCCTGTGGTATTACTAGATTATTCCTATTAGTCTGTCTGTGTAGCTAACTAAGATTGCACATTTGGCAAAAGGTGTTAAACGAAACTCCCATTCTAATCAACAATAGCTCTATGCACTGAGTGCGGTCCTCTGGGATTGTCCATAATGTCTTTTCAAGTCTTCTAAATGTTTATGCTTTGACAATTACCACCAATAAAAAGGTGAATGACCACCAAGAAAGAATAAGATACTACTTTACTTTTGGTTTGGATAGGAGGACAATCCATACTACTACTGTTGCAGGGACAAATCTGCACAAACAGAACTATGGACACTAAATAGTGCATTGTTTATCAATTATAATAGGCGCAGGTAGACTTTCCACATACCTCAGTGATATCAGACTTTGAAGAACCTCCAATCTCCTTACTGACTAGATAGTGTGGCAGAGTCATTTAGCTCGCGAATTCATCGATAATTGATCCCCAATGATGATTATCCAACGCAGGACAAGAGTACGGAGTCAGAGTCCAGAAGTGTCAGAGGCACGGACTCATGCTTGCAAATTGCAAAACCTTTTGCTCATTCACTCTTGACCAAAAACCACAGAGTCTATTTAAGTTTTAAAGCTTTATTAAAAGTAAAAATATTCATTAAAATCAAGCTTGTCATAAAACATAAACGGTTGATTAAAAATGGAAAAGTACTTAGTGGTTTATTTTACACATTTATTGTGGGCGAGTCTAGCCCTCACCTGGTTTGAACTTTAATTTTTCTTTTTGGTGCTGAATCGTTGGTCACTCCGTCCTAGTGATGATGATTTGTTCTTAGAAGTGAAGCTTCTGTCTGTTATGAGAAAAATGGTGCGTGTTAAAAAGCAAGCATTCATCAGTTGTGCCAAAAAGTGCAGCAAGACAACACCCTTCCCTGGAAAAAGGGACATTTTTACTTTAGAGTAGACAGTCACAAATTATTAGATTGGTTTCTGTATTCACATTTCTTCATTCCTAGACAAAATACTAGTGAGTTGTGTATGTCTATGACATCTAACATTCTTAAATGTACTTTGTAGATGGAACATCTGGTCCTGGGCCCAGCGCGGAGGTGGAGGAGGACACTTCTGGGGAGGAGGTGGTGCAAGTGCCTGACGAAACTGCTGTGCGGGTTGCCACGGTAGTGGCGGGCAGTGGTAAGCTCTTATATTCCTTACTTATTGAGATTGCAGACTGCATAGTGTGCTCTCTGCACGGGTGTAGTATATATGTTCTACAGTTAAGTTACTATACTGTTAAGCAGACTTTCAAATTTAGAACAAAGTTTTTATCAACTAGGTAGTAGCCTCCTCTAAATTTACTTCAACTCAGCGGTGATTTTTTTTTCGAGAATCCAAATCAGATCTGAGATGAACTTGATGGATGGGATGAACGAAAAGCGAAAGAAGGGTGTAAGTAAGTGTGGAAGGACGAGGAAGTTAAAAGTAATGATGACTGACAAAGAAGAATGATACGTGTTTGATTGGTGCCCGAGGTGGCTGGGAAGGAATATGATGCATGGCTGGGTGAAGGATGAAGCAAGGATGGATGGAAGGAAAACAGCCTGGGTGGGTGAAACAGAAACTGTATGTGTGCGCAATATAAGCTTTGGTTGAAATTGAAATGCAAGTCAAGCACGGATGTATGGCTTGCGGTTTCCCAAATAAAATGAAAAGGTTGTTTTCCCGTGAGAAAACGTAAGGTTTGTCCAGATGAGAGACATGAAGAAGAATGATTGACATATAGTTTGAATGGATGGATGCCTGGATCATGGTACTATCTGATTCTTAGATAGCATATGTGTATCTAGAGAGAGTAGACGGTCACTGGATAAACTAAGTGTTACTTTGAAGAGCATGTAACACCGCACCCGCACGTCCGTCCCAGTGTAGGAAAGGCAAGGAAAAGAAGTTGTAATTTTGTCCGAATACTACCATGAATAGTAGCAGTAGTTTGTATTGCAAGCACAGCATATATCCGGCTATTACGATGGCCACTCACTACCTCTGTTAATAAGTTCAGTAGAACTCGGTCATTCATGTGTGGATGTATCACTGTTGACTCAATAAAAAGCAAAGCACCTAAAGTCATCCCATATGTAAGCAAATACATACCATGTGCAGTGATAGATAATCAGATTATTTATCTTCTTCATTTTCCTTTTCTAGTATTCATTGGCACTGTAGGGTGAAAGTTAAATTAATTAAGCAGTAGCCCTTGTAACAGAGTATTCTCAGTGCCACCCGTAATAGAAAAGTAAGAGCATCACCACCTGCATGTACTGGACTGGTACAGTAACGCAAGTCTGTCTCACTCATCATGGCGGGCGTCTGTTTTTCTCGGGTGCAAGTTGACTGCGCTGGCATTATGCCGGCTTGCAGAAGTTAACGTACCAATTTTGCTAAACAAGAGAGAAGAAGAATAAGACTGGTGTACTGTCATAGTCGACTCTAATGGAGTGAGTCCATAGTGCTCGTAGAATTGATTCCTTAAACTCCCACTAATGTTAGAGCAAGGATGAAGAAGTGGGAGGTTAGATAGATACTGGCCACAATAGTTATGTACTGCGCTTGCAAGTTGCTAGTTCTACTGTGACACAACTTTCTGCTGAATCATTTTGTGTTAATCTTAAAGAGCATTGGTTACAGACTATTTTTTTCTTTCTTCATATAGATGCTCCTATCAACCCAACACGGAAGGAGATGGCTAAAAGGGCCCGGCAACGGAGGCTGGAGGCCACTGTCGCTAAATATCGGCGGCTGGTGTCCCAGTAGGAGGGGGACACGCAGAGTGCGTCAACAACATCCACGGCGACACCTGCATCCTCCTCCGCGCTTCCTGGGTCAGCCAGTCAGCACAGCAGGTCTCCAGCGGTACGGAGCCGGGGTACCGCAGCCACCCGCCACCGCCGAGCAGCCATGAAATCAGCTGCCCCCCACAGCAAGTGCAAGGCACGCATGCACCGCCTTTCACTTAGGGTGTCCTACCTCGAGCAGGAGCTCCTCAACACCAAAACCCTGCTCGAGACCCTCCGCAAGGAGCATGCCGACCTGGCCTGAAAAGTCAACAGCAGCCAGCAGTAGGAGGAGACTGTCCCTTGCCCCTTTTTAAAAGACTACTGGGGGGTGGGAATTGGGAGTTGGGCTTTCTACTTTTTTGGACTTAGTTTTCACGGACATTCGTTGGGGTTCGGGAGGGGGGTGGGTTGGGTCTTGCGGGAGATTATTTATGTTAGGGATATATAAATATACTTTAAACTTTATCTTAGCATACGTGTTTTTTACTGCTTTTGAGGCTGGGGGGTGGGGGTTTAACAGTAAGTTTGTTTTCCTGAAACTTAAGTGGCATCTTGATTCAAGTTGTGTAAGTACTAGTAATTGCCCAAATGTTTTCAAAACTAAGTGCCTGTCACAGAGTAAGTCAATTCAATAGTCCTAGGACCGTCAGTCTCTCGTCTTTCCTAATACTCCATTACACTACCTCCCCCCAAACGCTTATCTTACCTGTAATTTGTGTTTGGAAATAGTGCTAGGCACAGGGTTGGCTGCACGGGAAATGGCGATTAAGGTTGGCAATCCTGGGCGGATGAAATGTCATCATTGCGGTGGTACTTGTGGTGTTACACAGTGGCAGTTGCAGCATCTGAAAAAAAAGAAAATTAAACCTTGTTTGTCCTTACCGTAGCATTAGAACGGTATGATAGAGAATATAGCAGGTGACAGTACACTAGAACAGTGCCACAATGTAGCCTAACAAATGGTAAAGTATTGAAAGCATAACTAGTACTTGCATTGAATTTCTTTGACATTGGCTACTACTACAAGAAATAGTACTGAAGGTGAAGGACACAGCAGCGTAATAATTTGCCACGTCTAGGAGTAGGATGTTCTTGATGACCAATCATGTTGATGGTGCATATTAAAATCTGCTTTCATTTGCCAATAGTGACTCAGTGTCAAGCTGAGTAAGAATATATCCTCGGATTCCTTCACCAGCCTGTTGCTATGACCTTATCCTCCCCAGCAAGTGTGTGGAATTATTGCTGTCATTTAGTCACACATCAATCAAAACCACACAGCCCGGGGGAAGAGGGTTAGGGTTTGGAAAATGGATGGGAATGGGGGTTTTTGGGAAAGTTTTGTTGAGATAAGAAAAAAAAGCACAGCATGGACAAACAATAATTGAAGTTAAACAAATCTTTGGGTACAAAGCTATCCATAAATCTTTTAAGTTACATAAAGGAAGTGCATGCACTACTGCATGCATGGTTACTGAAAAGTAAGTAGTACTTTCGACAACCGTGAATGAAAGAATGCGACAGTACAGGGCTGCAGTAATAATTATGCGTTTTCACTTGCCTATCTCTGCACTCAGAGAAACACTTCTTACATTAAATTAGGTTTAAAAAATAGCAGAAGTAAAACCTATTGAATGGTTGTATGGATGAATTTAGAAGCAGAGATCAAAGAAATGCAGAGTCACACTCATAGAAGTTCACAGCAATAACATTACTTAAAAGATAATTAGAAAAGAACGGATACTGTATCTGTATGTTGTTGTAGTTGTCCTGTTGAATTTGGTAAGTTGCATGCATCCAACCATTCCTCTTATTAGTGGGACTCCTCCATTCCATCTGACGCTCCGTCCATCAATGTTGGTGACCAGAAGACACCCTGCCCACTGCCTGCCTGGCGGATGCTGAATTGTGGCTCGCTAATGTGAAGCCTGACTTCATCCTTTTTTTCCCATTGAACAGGCGGAAACCCGGCCTGTAATTATTGATGGAAAAACAGGAAGTGATATTAGAACACCACTGACAAATAAATATAAGGTATGTACGCTGTGTAGTGCAAAAAGTCACACTTTGAGTTTCCTAATAGACAGTACAATATTTTTGAAAGTGCGTACTCTGTCTGAGTCTCCTTTTGAAGGATAAATAAGTATAGGCGAAGTAATTTAGCGGATCTTTCCCCTCAAGCTAGGTGTACTGTAAACTGTGTTTTAGAACAAAATTAGACCTTCCCAGCAGTGCTCCCAGACCCTTGCTAAACCCAGTCGCAAAAATGTAGAAGACCCCCTATCAGATCTCAAAAACGTGCGATACTGCTACCTGTCAGAGGCCTAGTAGAAAATGGTGACCAAACGTACTTTGAAAGTAAAGTAGGCCCAAATCCCCCCTTACCCACCATGGATTGTATTCAAACCACTTGCAAGCAAGCAAAAGTATCCATACCCAGCATTGCTCCAAGACTCGTAAACCCCCCCCCCCCACAAAGACCAGGAACCCCCACAAACAGCCCCCCGAAAACGGTAGAGTCAGCGAAATCTCAGAAAATGCAAAAACTTTTTCCCCAGGGATTGTCTCCAAAACACTTTCTTTCGGGTATTAGACCTTCCCAGCAATAGCCCCAGAACTGTCAACCCAGGCGAAAACAAGTTTAACACCCCCAACAAGCCAAAAGGCAAAACCTGGTAAAAGCCACACTTAGAAAACTTTGGGCCTACCTGGAATTCAGGCCAAATGCGCTCTGCAGCTAGGCCCTAACTCCCCTTTTCCACCATGGATTTCCTGTAAAACAAATGCAATCAACATTAGAATGTGCCAGCAGTTATCACTTTGCCACTGGATTCAAGCAAGCCGGGCTGAAGACGGCTGGAATGCCAGAAACCGGTCCTCGGAAGCTTGTTTCCGGTCCAGGGAAGACATGGCTTGGCAGTTCGGGCTGGACTGTTCCCATGAGGCACAGGGTCAGACTGATTTGCATATAGCCATGTCTGAACTGGGGTGGCAGAGTGGGCTAAAGAACGGTGATGGATTCAACCCAGATCTTTTGACTGGGTGTGAGTGTTTGATTGATTCGGATGCTCCGTCCATCACCACCCCCTTTTGTACAGCAGTTATCACAGACCCCAAAACCCACCCCCAACAACCTAAAAGCCTCCCAAACAGCACCCCAAAGACAAGCAAGTGATCAAAAGCGCAAAAACTTTTTCTGCTCCGATTTTCTCCAAACCACTTTTAGCCGGTATTACACCTTCCAAGCAAGGCCCCCAGACCCGTGAACCCGGGCAAAAACAAGTTTCACCCCCCCAAAAAGCGGAAAAGCAAAACCGGGAAAAGCCACACTTAGGAAACTGTGGGCCTACCTGGAATGCAGTCCAAATGAGCTCTGCAGCTAGGCCCTAACTCCCCTTTTCCACCATGGATTTCCTGTAAAACAAATGCAATCAACATTAGAATGTGCCAGCAGTGCTCACAGACCCCAAAACCCACCCCAACAACCTAAAAGCCCCCCAAACAGCACCCCAAAGACAGGCAAGTGATCAAAAGCGCAAAAACTTTTTCTGCTCTGATTTTCCCCAAACCACTTTTAGCCGGTATTAGACCTTCACAGCAATGCCCCAGACCCGTCAACTCACCCGCAAAGAAGTAGAACACCCCCACAAGTGCAGAGTCTTTCTTCATTGGGCGTAATCCAGCCATCTGCTTTGAGGGAAATAGGAGTCTGGAGGAGGAGGATAGAGGAGCATGTTCTTGCGAACTTGTGAACCTGAGGAATGCAGACTGTGGCACCTTCAAATCAATATGGAAATAAGTGAAGACAGTTCTGTTGATGGGCTTGATTTTGTGATTAGGTGATTAAAGTTTTTTTATATAGATTTTGCAAAACAAAGAAAGACAGACACACAGGAATAAAAGTGAATAAGGACGAAAAAGAAAGTTAGTGATTCATTGACTCATTTTCAGGGCTCGGTGTCAGGGAAGAAGAGCTCGTCCTCAAACTCTGCTAATTCAGACGGGAGTAGGTCAGTTAACAGCGAAGAACTTCCCTCATCTAAGTTGGTGTCCTCCTCGTCTTCTTCCTGCGTGCATTCTCGTATTTTGTAATCTGGTGGTATGAAGTGCTGATTCATCTTGATCACTGTTAACCTCTCCACATTTTTGGGGGAGAGGCGGGTCCTTTTGGAAGTTACAATGCCACCAGCTGCACTGAAAACACGTTCAGAAGACACGCTTGCGAGTGGGCAAGACAAGTAATTTATAGCCAGGTTGGTGATCTCTGGCCACACATCTGTTTTCCCATGCCAATACGCCAATGGGTCATGAGAAAGATGGACCTCTGTTGAGTCTTTCAGATAGGCTTGCACCATCGACTCAAGGTTCTCCAGGGTTCCTCCACTTTGCTTACTTTTTTCTGGGACCATTTGAGAAGCAAACCCAAGCTCAGTTAGCCAATCCTCTTCTTCACACAATATTACTGTTGTGTCTGGTGCAGATGATACGGTTGCTGGTGTCGTTAACGGCTGAGAGGGAAAATCACTCACTTCTGCCACAGCCACAGATGCAGAAGTGGATTTTTTTGACTGCGGATGGCCTGCTGATGTACTGCCTTTTCCTTCAATTTCCTGCCGTTCTATTTCAAACCGAGTGGCTGACACAGCTAGACAATGTTTGTACTTTGTAACATCTGCGTCATCAAAAGGAAAGAATACTCTGCCTGCCACTGCCTTTTTGTACCGTGGATCCAGAATAGTAGCAGAAATGTAATGCTGTTCTGTCTGGATCTTTTCAAGGCGTTCATTGCGAAGTAGGCGCTGTAATAACTTCTCCGCCAACTCCAATGCTTCTTCCTTTCCATCTTTTTCAAACCAAGAAGACACCGCCTTCAGTTGGTGCTCTAGCATGCGCAACAATGGGATAGCTTTTCCCAAATGACAGTCCTCCCTGCTGACTGCACACATGAAGACCTCAAAAGGACGAAGCATGTCTGTCAGGCTTTTAACTAGCTCCCATTGCTCCACCTGCATCCTCATGTCTATCATAGGTGTACCCAGTTTAAAGAAATACTGATCGACTACCGCATACTGCTCATACAGACCCTCAAGCATGTAGAAGGTTGAGTTCCAACGTGTTGCCACCTCCTGGATGAGTGCTTTCACTGGCACTTTACGTTCATGTTGCAGGCACCTCAGCTGCTTCCCGGCCTTAAAAGAATGGTTGAAATGTGTGCACATTCTTCAGCAGGTGGTCAGTAACTCAGAGACTGGACTTTCTTCACTCAAGAATTTTTTAACAACCAGGTTTATACAGTGCGCCAAACACGGCACTCTGAAATAGTTACCCTTATCCATAGCCTTAACTACATTGGCGCCATTATCCGTGGAAACATAACCAATCATGCGTTTTCTTGGGGACAGCCATTCAAAGACCTTTGTGTTAAACTCATGCAAAATGTTTTCTCCTGTATGAGTTTTCTCCTTGGCAAACATGGCTATTGTTGCATGTTTCCGAGCAGCTTTATAAACTTTGTCCGTGTCAACACCTGCGTTTAGCTTTGCTTTAACCCCTGAAAAAGAGACCCAGTGTGCAGTGATGCACATGTAATCAGTGGCTGCGCAACTGGTCCACATGTCTGTTGTCGGATGTATAGTGTGAACAGCACTCTTCTGCAAAGCTGCCCCAATCACCTCCAGCACATCTTCATGTAGTGCTGGAACTGAAACTCTGGCAAAATAGAACCGGCTAGGAACCTTCCATTTAGGGCAGAGCCTTGCCACCATTTCAAGAAAACCCACCCCTTCCACAAAAGAAAAAGGGAGAAGGTCCAGTGCTAGCATTTTAGCCAGCTTAGTGTGATACAGACACACCATTGAGTGGTTGCGTTCAAATGGCGCATCTGAAAACAACATGCTTCTAATGGTGGGCTGGACCATTTTACGGGATGATGATGACTTCTTCGACCCAGTTACGCTCAGTGATGATGAACTTTTTCGCATTGGTGTCTCACTCTCTCCCACACTCTTAGTTTGGCTCATATATCTTCCAGGGGGTGTGCTGCTGACAGGGGTACTGGGTGTATTTGAAGAAATGTTGGACGCTTCTTCCTCCTCGTCATCAGCAGATGAAACATCAACGGATACAATTTGTTGACTTGCAATTCGGGCTGCCTTGATCTCCCGTAGGTGCGCATGCCATTTGACAGTGTGCTGTCTCTCAAGATGACCTCTCTGGCCTCCGGTACCATAGTTGGTACCAAGCTTACCACGACTAACTCGAACCTTACAAATGGTACAAATGGATATGTTTTCCCTTGTTGGGCTAACACTAAAGAAGTGCCAAACTGCGGACTTCAAATGTCTGTGGGGGGCGGAGGAGGCGATACTGGGAATGCTGCTAATGCCAGATAAAGTGGAGGATGTGTGTTGCCGAAATCTATTACGTTGTGCAATTACAGCACCACTAATTGAGGAAATGGAGGTCGAGGTGGATGGAGGTCCCTTCTGGCAAGAAAATATGGAAGCTGTAGGTGGTGGTGTACTAGTTAACTGCATTTGTGGTGGTCCCATTGACACGTCGCCAGCATCACGCTCAGCAGCATTTCGGGATAGGGTAAAAATGTCTGTTTGCTGCATGCCCGCTGAGGCTGGAGTGACATCTATGATGACTGCGTCGTCGTTGTGAGAGTCTTCATCAGCACATTCAGCAGGAGTATACGCCACTTCTTGTTCAGCGTCATCATCACACTCCATAACTCTGAGACTTTCGGGGACCTTCCTTTTAGGCTTAGCTACCTTTGTCAGATCATGGTGTGCCTCACTCTCAGACAGGCCTGTTGGTTCCCAATTTTCATCCATATCATCAGAAGGAAGGGGGCTTGAAGAAGATGTAGACACCATCCTTGATCTTTTCCTTGCTAGTGATCTGGAAGACAATGAATCATCAGGAGGAGTGGCTTCCTCATATGATATCTCGGCTTGATTGTCGATTTCCTGATGTGCCCCTACTTCGGGAGGAACAACTATTGTGGGCACTTGTGCCGCTCCATGCACCTCTGCTTGCGCCTCTCCTTGCGCCGCCTCTCCTTCCACATGTACTTGGGCTTGCACTTGCACATGTACTTGCACATGTGGTTGTTGTTGCGGCTGTGGTTGTTGAACACTCGTCAGATGAGTTACAACAACCTGTGTTGATTGAGGGATGCTGCTACTTTCTTGCGATGAGCCAACATCACTGGTCGATGGTGATTGAACAACTATACTGGCTGCCTCTGCAGCACTCAAGGGCTTGGACCTAAGTTGGCGTGGTGGTGGTGGCACTGAGCCCAATGGAGCGGAGGTGCTGCTCCCAGCTTGGTCCCCAGCAGACCCCGCTGCTGCTGCAGGCGTACTTTTTTTCCCAAAAAATGTGGCGGTCGTCACACCAGTCTCCTTGGTAAGGGGCGCCACTTGCTTCTTCTGCTCCTTACTGGCAACTTTCTTGCTAGAGGAGCTACGGGCAACTTTTTTTGGGGCCATCTTCTTCAGATGTCAGAACAGCAGGCCGCCGTTGCACAAGTTGCAGAGTTGTCTGTGGCCACACGTGACGTTGTGCTGCGCACACCGCAGCAGGATTTCTTCCTGGCACTGATGAGGAACGATGAGGCTGATGATTCGTCTTTCTGCACCTAAAAGCAAACGAAGCCAGAGGAACATCTGTTAAATAAATGTTGCATATGTAGCGCTTCAATTAATAGTTTGCAAGTAAGCATTTTTTATTATACCCACCCCCCAAAATGGAAAGACCAATAAAATGCACCACTGACAGAGTACCCCTGGGCATAATGGATGAAAGCATGGCAGACTGGGTGCAGGCCTATGGCACAACAAAGCACACTGCCTGGCTTCAAAATGGCCCCCAGACCCCCACCCACATGGCCAGGCCCTGCCTGGACCAGGCCTCGAAATGGCCCCCACCCACATGGACAGGCCCCAACACCACCCCACAAAATTGAAAAACACACATAAATCACCACAATCCAATGCCATCCATGCCCTCCATGATGTTTACATTAAAGAGACCCCACAGAAAGACTCAGTCCATGTACCACTGAGTACCCCTGGGCAAAAGGCCCAACAACAGCCAAAAAATCTAAAAACACACAAAAATCACCACAATTCAATGCCATCCATGCCCTCAATCATGTTGAAATTCAAGACACCCCACAGAAAGACTCGGTCCATGCACCACTGAGTACCCCTGGGCATAATGGATGAAAGCAAGGCACATTGGATGCAGGCCTATGGCACAAAGCACACTGCCTGGATTCAAAATGGCCCCTTGACCCCCACCACATGGCCAGGCCCTGCCTGTACCAGTCCTCAAAATGGCCCCCACCCACATGGCCATGCCCCATCAACACCACAAAAAATCGAAAAATACATAAAAATCACCACAATCCAATGCCATCCATGCATGCCCTCAATGATGTTTACATTCAAGAGACCCCACAGAAAGACTAGGCTCATGCACCACTGAGTACCCCTGGGCAAAAGGCCCCAACAACAGCCCAAAAATCGAAAAACACACAAAAATCACCACAATCCAATGCCATCCATGCCCTCAATCATGTTGAAATTCAAAACTCCCCACAGAAAGACTCGATCCATGCACCACTGGGTAACCCTGGGCATAATGGATGAAAGCATGGCAGACTTGGTGCAGGCCTATGGCACAACAAAGCACACTGCCTGGATTCAAAATGGCCCCTTGACCCCCACCACATGGCCAGGCCCTGCCTGTACCAGTCCTCAAAATGGCCCCCACCCACATGGCCATGCCCCATCAACACCACAAAAAATCAAAAAACACACAAAGATTACCACAATCCAATGCCATCCATGCCCTCCATGATGTTTACATTAAAGAGACCCCACAGAAAGACTCAGCCTATGCACCACTGAGTACCCCTGGGCAAATGGCCCCAACAACAGCCAAAAAATCGAAAAACACACAAAAATCACCACAATCCAATGCCATCCATGCTCTCAATCATGTTGAAATTCAAGACACCCCACAGAAAGATTCGGTCCATGCACCACTGAGTACCCCTGGGCATAATGGATGAAAGCATGGCAGACTGGGTGCAGGCCTATGGCACAACAAAGCACACTGCCTAGCTTCGAAATGGCCCCTAGACCCCCACCCACATGGCCAGGCCCTGCTGGACAAGGCCTCAAAATGGCCCCCACCCACATGGAGAGGCCCCAACACCACCCCAAAAAGTCGAAAAACACACAACAATCACCGCAATCCAATGCCATCCATACCCTCCATGATGTTTACATTAAAGAGACCCCACAGAAAGACTCAGTCCATGCACCACTGAGTACCCCTGGGCAAAAGGCCCCAACAACAGCCAAAAAATCGAAAAACACATAACAATCACCACAATCCAATGCCATCCATGCCCTCAATGATGTATACATTCAAGACACCCCACAGAAAGACTAGGCCCATGCACCACTGAGTACCCCTGGGCAAAAGGCCCTAACAACAGCCAAAAAAATTGAAAAACACATACAAAATCACCACAATCCAATGCCATCAATGCCCTCCATGATGTTTACATTAAAGAGACCCCACAGAAAGACTCAGTCCATGCACCACTAAGTACCCCTGGGCAAAAGGCCCCAACAACAGCCAAAAAATCAAAAAGCACACAAAAATCACCACAATCCAATGCCATCCATGCCCTAAATGATGTTGAAATTCAACAAAACAGTTGCATCATGCACCCATAACTAACCCTGGTCCTACTGGATACTGTGGGTACCCACAATATATTTTATTTAATGTTCTGAAAAAGTTCCAAAATTGTAGTTGCAGCAACTGTAATGCCCCAAACAAACAACATCAACTTACTTGTGAAATTTCTAATCCAAAAGTGATCCAAAGAAAGTCAAAAAGGCCTCAAATCCAAATACCCAGCAGCATCCACAAAAAGTAATCCTTCCAGGTCAAGATCCAAATCAAAGTGACCAGGACATGAACAAAGCACTGGGAGGAGCCTGCTGGACAGGAACAGGAAGTTGCAGACTATGGGGCACTTCCTTCCTTCCACCCCCCCTCCCAAAATGGGCTCCTTGCAAAAAAAAGTGCAGGCAAATGTCAACCTGAGGAGTTATTCTGATAAAAATCATCATTTTCAAGGTTTATGCTGCCTGCTGGTGGATTTCTTGTGCGAAATTGCAAATTTTGCAATCTGGCAATTGCGAGATTGTTGGTGCCCGCCGCATCTACGTGTTCGCAAGTGTTTACTCCCGCGATGCGTGATCACGGGCCTTTATGACGTACTCGCGTTGACAAACTCTCGCTGTGCAAGGTGGCAAGCCGCGATGAAGTAATCGCGGTCGACAAACTCCCGCGGGAACCCGCAGCAAGATCCAAAATGGCGCAGCACACGCAAACATGGAGAAAAACAACTCTTCAAACGCTGAATGACGGTAAGTGAACGCCGCGCGCTGCAAAATTGTATAATATTGTATTTGTCAAGCGCGACCAAGCAAAAAAATCCGCTTCGCGCGAATTTGCAAATTTTCGGCAAATTCGCGAGAGTTCGCTGATTGCGAATTTGACGAAAATCCGCAAATTCCGCGAGCGGAACGGATTTTACGCCCATGCTTAATCCCTGGCACCCACAGTTTGGAAAGACAGCACCCACTGGTGCTCCACCCCAGCAGATAGCGAGTTTAGCCCTGGGGTAGGAGATGTAATGAAAAAGTTTTTATATAGCGCAAACTGCCACCTTATGGGTATCCTGGCGCTCAGCATAACCAGCATGCGAATGGACCAGAGTATCAGGAATAGCGGGATCAATCCTTGGGAAAGAGCAAGGTTTTCAGACTCTTTCTGAACTCGGTCAGGGAGTTGATTTGTCTGATTCTCTGGGGTAGCTTGTTCCAAAGATGGGCAGCAGCCACACTAAAGGCCTTCCCCCATCCTAGAATGCTTGAATCAGAATTGCCAACAAACTTGCACCGGAAGGCCGGAGCTGCCTCTTGGGATGGTACCAGGTGAGTTTTTCCTGCAGTGGGACTGGGCCCAGATCATGTACCGCTCTGTGCACCAAGCAGAGTGATTTAAAGTGGACCCTTTCCTTGATAGGCAGCCAGTGGAGGTCTCGCAGAGCCAGGGTAGAGGAGGATCTACGTTGCCTGTTCAGCACCAATTTTGCTGCTGCAGACTGGACTCTATGCAACCCCTGAAAGATGTATTGTGGTGCTCCCAGATACAGGGAGTTGCAATAATCCAGCCTGCTTATCACTGTGCTTCTTACTACAAGGGAGCGCGAGTCCTTAGGTAGTAGTTGGAGTATCTGACGCAGCATGCACATCAAGGAGAAGCACAAACTGGCGGTCTTGTTCGCCTGTGACTCCATTTGGAGATTGCCGTCCATCAGAACCCCTAAATTGCGCACTGTGCTGACAGGGACCAGAGGTTCCTCCTCAGGGGTGAGCCAAAACTCCAGTGGTATATGTTTAGACATCTTAGCAGAAGAGCAGTACACCACCTCAGTATTCCGACCATTAAACTGCAAGGAGTTTCTCCGGAGCCAGCCAGCAGTCTGACGCATACACTCCTGAAACGTGTCCATGGAAGCTGCGTGTTTCCCTTCCAGGGAGAACGTCAGTTGTGTATCGTCAGGGTAATTGACCAGATCGACTCCGAATGATTTAATGATGGGAAACAGGGGCTGCAGATAGATATTGAAACTAATAAGGCTGATCGCAGAGCCCTGCGGTACCCCATAAACTACCGGGGATTTACTGGAGGTGAACGGCGCTAAGGTCACCACCTGCTGTCTCCCCGCTAGGTAGGACTGTAACCACTGCAAAGCCCGTCCCTTCACCCCTATCTTCCCCAGTCTCTCCACTAAAATTGAATGGCTCACCGTGTCGAATGCGACCGACATATCGAGAAGTACTAGAACAGTCACATTCCCGTTGTCGGCCCGCATACGTAGGTTATCCAACATGGTTGCCAAAGCCATCTCGGTCCCATGACCTGAACGGAACCCAAATTGGTCCCTATCCAGCAGTTGATTATCCTCCAGGAAGCACGATAAAATCTTGCTTACGGCCTTTTCCAAGATTTTAATTGAGTAAGGCAGGAGGGAAATGGGTCTAAAACTTGCTGGAGTTGTCTGGTCCCATGAGGGCTTCTTAATCAAGGGTGTCACCGCAGCTTGCTTCCATCCCTCCGGGACCGTACCTTCTTCTAAGGACTGATTACAAATCTGCCGCAGCCAGGGGAAGGTGTCTTGGCCAAAAGTCTTCCAAATTCTGTGGGGAAGGGGGTCAAGGGGGGAGCCCGAGGCACACTGTGTGGCAAGTTATTAAAAGAGGGGTCAGTGAGAGTCTGGAAATTGTTCAGGGTGGTTATCTGCCGCGGGTCCTCATACGCCATCTGTACAGAGTTGTCCTGATCACCAATATTGTTAGGGTGGAAAGCACCAACAATTTTGGTTGAAAAGTATAAGGCAATCTTGTCGCACAGTTTCTGCGATGCCGCCACTTTGTTACTCAGGCAAGTCGGGGCAGAGAGATCCTTAACGATCTTAAAAAGGGCTTTTGTACCATTAGACGTCTGTGAAATAGAGTTAGTGTAGAAGATGGGTGTCCAAGGTGGGTGGGGTCCCACAGAGATGTCCCTTGTCTCTTTAGGAGACCGTGAGGTGGTCCCCAGGACCCAATTGCCTGATAACACTAAGAAGTACAGGCAGTGGGTGACCATCAATGGCCATAGAGTAGAGGCTCTTAGAGACACATGAGCCAGTGTGACAGCTGTCAAGTGTCACCTGGTGTCTCAAGAGCAGGTTGTCTGTCCCCAATGCATTTTACCCAGTTGTTGCCACTGACAACACAGAGAGCCACTGCAAGGTGGCTCAGGTTCCCTTTGAGTGGGGGTGGGGGGTCTCTGGTACTCTTCAAGTAGCTGTGAGGCCAGCCATGCCTGTTAACTGTTTGTTAGGGAACGATTTGGAGAGTTCACCTTGGGCTAAGGTGGAGTGAAGTGCTCATTTGGAGATGTTGGGTCTGCCTGACTGGGTGTGTGTGACCACACGGTCCATGGCAGCAGGAAGGGTGGTCAAGAGGACCTGGAGCCTGAGAGGGGGGCCCAGGTGCCTGCCTTAAAGAGAAGAGGCAGGGGGCACAAGAAACCATCCCCCGAAGTTCCCACGGTCCAGGAGGAGGCAGACCTTGAGGGGGATGCCCCGGAGCCTACAGGGGAACAGGTAGCTGAACTGGGGGACCAGCCTGAGCTGACCCATTGGCAGCAGGAATGAGGACCCTAAAGGGAAGAGTTCTGTGAGGAGCAGAACAAGTGCCCTTCTCCTGTGGGTTTGCGGCAACAGGCTGCAAACCAGGCAGCAAGTGATCAGTCTTGATCACTATGAAATTTACTGGGAGAATGGTCTCCTGTATAGTGAGCCTAAGGTTGCTGAGCCTGGGTCAGCCCATGTGCTGGTGGTACCCCAGCGCTTCAGAGCCTTCCAACAGGGGCTGGCTCATGATGTGCCGTTGGCAGGACATGCGCAAGAGTTCAGACACTCATTGCAGGACATGTCAGACTTGCTAGGAAAGTGGACAGAATGGGAAGAAGCAGAAGGCTCCTCTCCAGCCATTCCCTGTGGTCAGCACCCCCTTTGAACGGGTGGGTATTGACATTGTGGGGCCACCCCAAGACAGCCAAGGGCAACACGTTCATCCTGGTCTTGGTGGACCATGCCACCCGGTACCCGGAAGCCATACCTCTGAGGACAGTGACAGCCCCCGTGGTGGGACGGGCACTGATGAAAATGTTCTCCTGAGTGGGATTCCCTAGAGCGGTAGTGTCTGACCAAGGTACAAACATCATTTCCAAGTATATGAAGTCCCTGTGGCAGGAGTGTGGGGTAACCTACAAGTTTACCACTCCTTACCACCCCCAAGTAAATGGGTTGGTTGAGAGATTCAACCGAACCCTAAAAGGCATGATTATGGGTCTTGAGGAACCTATGAGGCATAAGTGGGACGTCCTTTTACCATGCCTGCTGTTTGCATACCGTGAGGTGCCACAGAAATCTCTAGTGTTCAGTCCCTTTGAGCTTCGCTATGGTCACCCAGTGAGAGGACCTGAGTTTGGTCAAGGAAGACTGGGAGCAATCTCCCAGGAAACCTCCTCAGGATGTACATAGCTACATGCTGGCCTTCAGGAACCAAACCAGGTGTTTCAGGCAACTCGCTGAGGCGAATCTTTAAGCCAGCCAGGAGGAGATGAAGCAGTGGTAGGACCAGAATGCCACTCTGGTAGAGCTTCAGCCTGGTCAGAAAGTGTGAGTCATGGCCCCAGTGGAGCCTTGTGCACTCCAGGATAAGTGGACTGGACCATTTGAGGTGGTGGAGCGCAAAAGTCCTGTTACCTACTTGTTGGACTGACGGTCTCCTAGGAACCCCTTGCGGGTCCTGCATGTCAACCGCCTGAAGCCCCACTTGGAGAGGTCCGAAGTGGGCATGCTCTTAGCGACAGATGCTGGAATGGAGGAGAAGACTGAGCCTCTTTCTGACCTCCTGTCGCTACAGAGCAAGATGGGTCAGTGGATGGTGTGAACCTGTCTTTTGCCCTGACTCCTGAGCAACAGAATGACTGCCGTCAGTTACTGGGACAGTTTTCTGATCTGTTCTCCCTGATTCCCAGTGTCACTGATTGGTGCATCCATGATGTGGACACTAGAGACAGCCCGCCTGTGAAGCAAAAAACTTACAGGGTGACTGACAGGGTGTGAGTCCTCTAACAGTCCTTGGGTCAGCCCAGTGGTCTTGGTCCTGAAGGCTGCCGCACCGGGTGCCACAACAGAACTCCGGTTCTGTGTGGGCTGCCGAGGGCTCAATTCAGTCACGAGGACTGACACACACCCAATGCCCAGAGCTGATGAGCTCATCGATCTGTTAGGGGCTGCCGGGTACCTCAGCACGTTTGACCTAATGTCTGGGTACTGGCAGATCGCCTTGACTGATGGGGCAAGAGAGAGGTCAGCATTCTCCACACCAGATGGGCACTACCAGTTCCGGGTTATGCCCATTGGGATGAAGAATTCCCCTGCCACCTTCCAGAGGTTGGTCAGCCAGGTGTTGGCTGGACTGGAAGAGTTCAGTGTTGCCTACCTGGATGACATTGCAGTGTTCAGCGCCAGTTAAGAAGAACATCTGCGCCACCTCTGGGAAGTGTTGATGGCACTGCGGAGGGCAGGCCTCACAATCAAGGCGAGTAAGTGCCAGATCGGGCAGAGTTCCATAGTGTACTTGGGACACCAGGTTGGGATCGGCCAGGTGGCGCCCCTACAGGCCAAGATTGAAACCATCCAGGCCTCGGAGCCCCCCAAGACCCATACAGAGGTGAGAGCTTTTTTAGGACTCACTGGGTATTACAGCAGGTTTGTCAAGGGGTATGACAGCATTGTTGCACCCTTGACAGAGCTGACTTCCAGGAAGCAGCCCAAGAAAGTGATTTGGACTGACACCTGTCAGAAGAGGCCCTGAAAACTGCCATGCGCATGGCGCCCATGGTCCTGGCACTCAACTTCTCCAGAAAGTTTATCCTTCAGACCGACGCTTCAGAGCATGGTGTGGAGGATGTTTTTGTCACAGATAAATGAGGAGGGCCTAGATCAACCCGTAGCCTTCATCAGTAGGAGGTTACTTCCACGGAAACAGAGGTGGAGTGCGATTGAGCGTGAGGCATTTGCTGTGGTCTGGGCACTGACGAAGCTGTGACCATACCTGTTTGGGACTCACTTCTGGGTTCATACAGACCACAGACTCCTCAGATGGTTGATGTAGATGAGGGGTGAGAATCCAAAGCTGTTAAGGTGGCCCATTTCCCTACAGGGGATGGCTTTCACGGTGGAACACCGCCCTGGTACAGAACACGCCAATGCTGATGCTCTGTCCAGATTTTTCCACATTACTGATGAGAACTCCCAGGAGGTAGGGAAGTTTCCCCCACATTTCAGATGGAGGGTACACGTGTTAGACCTGGCACCTTGGCATGGGTCTCCCTTCCATTTTTTGCTGTCGCCTGTGTTTTTGCTGGTTATAGATGCTTTGGGCACTGTGTCACTGCTGTCCAGTGCCACAGTATAAGTGCTCCGTAAGGTAAATTGATGTATGGATTAGTGATTCCATGATTGGTTGGTTTGGTTTACTTGTCAGACCCAAATACAGTGCACTGAGTGTGCCCAGAGCTTGTAAACCAAATGCTGCTGGTGGCCTTGCAGCACTGGTTGTTCCACCCACAGAAGCAACCTGTAAAAGTGTGTCTCAGGTCTCCCATTACAGAGCCTGTGTGCAGTCTGGTACTGCCATGTTGACTGGGCAAGTGCACCCACTATCTAGTCCCTAAACCTTCCCTTTTCTGCATATTAGTCACCCCTATTATAGGCCCATGGGCACGGTGCATTGTAGGTAAAAGGTAGGACAAGCCCTGATGTGTGTGGCATGTCCTAATAGTGAATTACAGCCATTTTGGTTTTTCACTTTTGCAAGGCTACCTGTTCCCTATAGGTCAGAATTGGCAGTTTGATTATTACATCTTAACTGACTCAGAAAACTACGTAGAAGTTCGAGTTTAGTATGCCTGAACTCAGGATGATAAAAGACATCTTTTAGTGAAGTTGGTTTTAACATTCTGTGTTTGAAAATACCACTTTTAGAAAGTAGGTATTTTCTTGTCTAACCATCCAAGCCTGCCTCTGCTAGGTTGTGTATTCCTTGTCGTCTGGAGTTTGAGTGACGTGGGCTGGGGGATTCCAGGAGACAGGTAGAGTCAGCACAGGGCAGAATATAGAGATCTGCATGTGGATTGGAAGGAGAAGTTGCACCCGGGACCTGAATAGGGCTATGCCTTCCCTCCACTATGCTGGCTCCACCTCCTGTGGTGCATCTGATGTCCCTGCCCTGCACTGTGAAAGGAAAGAAGGAGTCTTGTCAACAAAGTGCTCCAGGACTGACCAGAACTGGTTTGTTCTCTGAAGGCAAAGAGGCCTTTGCCTAGTCCAAAGAGAAACTGTGTATAAAAAGGGGGACCCAGACCGCGGAACTTTAGATCACTTTTGGGAAACAAGAAAAAACATTTGCTGATGAGAGGAAGCAGAGAGACTGAGGAGAGACTTGCCTCCTTCTGAAGTCTCAGGGACAACAGACTTCAACCACCAGCTCCTCAAAAGTTGTTTGGAGGTACCTGCAGTTGTGTTGGGCTTTCTGAGGGACTGTGTGTCGCAAGGAGCTGGAAGCGCTACTCACAAAGAAGAAGCGGGTCGCCGAACTGCCGCTGTCGCTTCACAACGGCGAAGCACCTCGCATCACCAGAAAAGAGGATCGACGTCGCACTAGACGCCTCCGCATCTACAGAGAAGCGTGTCACTGCCGCTGCCGTCGCATCACTGGGAAAGCGTGTCGCCGCTGCAGCTGCCGCATCGTTGCCGAAGCGCCTCGCATCTCCGGAGAGGAGGATTGACGTCACATCAGATGCTGCCGCATCACCGGGCAGCGTGTCGCAGAGCCTGTCGTGGCTCAAAAAAATCATTGAGTCACCGCACGGCCTTCGGGTGTGCACACATCGTGTCACATGCAAGAGAAGACGCCATTTTTGTTCATTGCACTGGATCTTCATCGCATCACGGCACTGCTGGTCGCATCGCCACGGAAGCGCAGTAAGAAACCGACGCATCACCTCCCCACGCCGAGAAGAACCAACGCATCCCCTACACATCAGTAAGGAACCGTTGCATCAACTTCCCTGCAATACTTTCATTGTATAGCATTACGCATCCTAAGGTACATTGAACTCAAAGTGTCATATTTTACACCTTAAGAGAACTAAACTAATTCTACCATTTTTAAAGTGCAGTATTGTGGATTTTTGTCGTTTGTGGTCTTGTGTTAAGTCTATATAAAATACTTATTTTTATACTACAACTTGTGTGGTGTCCATCTGTGGTGTTGTCACTGGGCTACTGTATGTGTTCACAAATGCTTTACACACTGCCTCTGAGATAAGTCTGTCTGCTCGTGCCAAGCTACCAAGGGGGTGCGCAGGGGTTATTTTAGAAGTGTACCCGCTTACCCTGACTAGACACAAGGGTTCCTATTTGGTCAAAGGTACCTACCTCTGCCAACTATAGACCCCCAAATCTAACTCCCAAAATTAATAAAACAGCTGTGGTAGTGTCATTGGGTGGTTGGAGGGAAGCCTTGTGGTTCCTGGAATATATACTAGAGGAAGGGATTGCTGGAAGATCCTGCTGCTTTCTCTCATTGACTGATCTTGTCATGGGTCAACCAATGAGAGGAGGAGCTTCCCTTACTCGTCACAGAGTGATACTACCTGACCCTACCCCACTCTCTGATGAGGCGTCACTGATGAACAGTTGGCCATGGGTACTTCCGGGCACAAAACAGAGGCGCCCAGGTCCGACTCGATCTGTGATGTGCATCTCCATCATGAGGGGGAGGACCGCTCAGTGCTTTGCTGGGCTGAGAAGGTCCTGCCCTCAAGGCAGTGAAATCTTAAGCCTCGTAAAGTTCAGCTCAGGAGGCCAAACTCCTCCATTCCATTTAGCGCATATGAAGCACCTGGCTGCCTGACCTGAACCTGAAGAGTGCCTGTTAGGCTGACAATTGCTCATCTTAACACACACTCTTCTGTATTTGTTTTTAAAAAGGTGAGGGGTGGCCCCTCCACTCTTAACGGAAGGTCACGCCTGTTGAGAATAATTTGTAATTCAGCAACTCTTTAGTTCTGAGAGTAGGCACTCCTTTTTAAATAGTATTTAAGTTACTTGAATGACAGCTGTCATATAGGACTATTTTGTATATAGAAATAGCTTTGACAATGTGGAATCAATGGCTACAGTGTCTTTACACTTGAGAAGATACAGGGCTCAACAACTCACTGTAAAACAGCATCCTTGACCAGCAGTACCACTGAAGAGGAAGAAGGGAAGTATTTTTAAAAGCACCATGAATATATTCAATATGACTAAAAAAGATGCGCTGGAGCTTCAACAACTGGATAAGTGGTCTAAAACACTCATTCTGGGTTGGATCAACACAAAATTGGAGCCACCAAAAAGCATCCATGTGTTTTGTTATGTGAATATAACTTATAAAGAGCACAAATCACCTTAGGAGGGGTATCTCAGCGCAGTCAGCTTATGAGCAAAGTAACACTGTTTTTCAAAATTTCCTGAAGTAAAAATAAACTTTACATTCGCAAATGTGAAGCAGAAGTTTGTTCCACAAAACAGAAGCCAAGTAAGAAAAAGATCTGCCCCCACATTGAGATTTGGAAATGCGTGAAACTGAAAGCAAGGCTTTGTCATTGGACCTCAAAACTCTACCGGACAATAGTGGATGAGCTTGGCTGAAAGATAGCATGGAGCCTTGCCCTGCAAGAACTTGTGAATCAGGCAGCAGACCTTAAAGATGATTCTTTTATGAATCGGTAACCAATGGCGCAAACAAAGCAGAGAGGCAAAGGCCGTCCTCACTGGGCGATTATAAATTAGGCATGCTGCCTCATTTTGCACTACTTGCAATTAAAGCTGTCTCATTTATAGAAGCCAAAAGAGTGTTACAGTAGACTAAGCAGCTGATAATCAGGGCCTGGACTAATGTCTTCCTCTCTGAATGTGGGAGGAGAGGGCTGTATGGCAGCAGGAAAGAAGCATTTAGGAAAAAAGAGAGTCATGTTGCGCTCCCAGTCTAAGAACATGCATTACTGTAACATTTCTATATCTATAACTAATAGAATTGTTTGCAGAAGTTCCGCATTTTTTTCTGATAAGAAGCGGATGTCTTCATGGGATCAAAAAGCTTCTATTGTCTACGTTGTCTTAAAACAAAGCAGTTTATTACATTCTTAATGCAACACTTCCCTTAACATTGTAAAAGTTGTGGTCGGTTCCCACCAGTCTTCCTTCATGCAAAACAAAACAGTTCACGGTTAGGTCAATCATTTCATAAATGAAATTATCACTTGCTTACATATTCTTCTAACTTACAAATCTTGTCTATGAAGAAACAGTTAAATACATTTTAACTACATTACTCATCACACTATTGTATTCTATGTGACATATCTCCATGGGAAGGTCAAAAACTATCCTTCACTATGGGATTATGTTAGTTCGACATTTTTTCATTGAACTCTTTACACCTTTATATTACTAGGAACGTTGAACTAAGGTCAGTAAAATTGAAAAGGAAAAACTGCATTCAGAAGCATTTCTAACATAACATGCCTTACTATGGCAGCCTAGGGCTTCCATTTGCCAGACACAAAATATGGCTTCTCGTTTTAGGCTTACACATTAGTTCTACGTTAGTTTAAAACCACTCTATCAACATATTGTAATCAGATCTTTACCACAAAAAATAGAAGGGTTTAGCACCAGGTCCTAACACCATGTTAGTATTACTCACTCTAGGGGGGAGGGTGGCTAGCTCCCGCTGAAGATGGCGGCGTCTTCCTGACCCGCTCGGTGACGGAAGAGAAACCGGGAGGTTTTCGTGATCTAACTCACAACGGAACTTCCCCAATTTGAAGGAACAGCCGTCGGAACCTCCAGAGATGCTGTTGGTGTAAGCTTTGTGACCAATTACACGGTCTCTGTTGACTGGACTTCACCAATCTCCCCCCGACGGGAATGGCGCCCGCCATTTTGTAGTCTATCAATACAGTGAGGAAAACGACTTTTCCAAAATAACTTAGCCCACGCTTGTTTTCAGCTACGGCACATTTTACTCAGTGTCTGCACAATGCAGTTTTATTGTGAGTAACACAAAGGCAATATGTAATGCTGATTTATCCTCTTTCCACAAGATATTTCTGACAGAATCTGCAATTCACTGCGCATTTGCCTAATGCTTAACCTTTGGCTTATAACACAACCTACCACTTCCTGATGTGCATTTCTTCCAGCACATTTGTCAAATATGAGAGTCTGTGGTATAGTCACCTCTTTCTTTGTTTTCTGAGGAACATTATCTTTCTAGATGTGCTTAACTCACCGCAAAGCAGCATTTCTCTTCGGAGTTTTTCTGCTCTTTGTGCCCACACTTATGTACTTTCTGTGACTTTTATGACTTCTCTTTTTAGAACATAATACTATATTTGGCATGGCTTTTCACACAGGGAAATGGCCATTGCTAGCTGGATAGGCTTTAACACTTTTAACAAGGTTAAAATTGCTCAAACAAGGTTGTTCTCTTGAAATTCTATGCAATTTTTTAAAGCACTCATATTTGACATAGTGTTGTATTGGCAGGCTGAAGAAAGCGAATTCAGTGTTGGCTTCTACCAGTCGCACTTTCATTATTCGTTCAAAGCTGCACACTCCTTTCATTCAAATGGAAGAATCTGCGACCCCATCTCTTAAATCGGCTTCTTCATCCTTTGCATCCTCCATAAATGTTTCTTCTGAAGCTAATAAAGCAACATCCAAAAGCCTGAAAAAATATCCTCCTTCCCCATCAAAACAAGCCTTTTCTGTATCCATTGATCTGCTCTTAGAAGACATCCAAGCTCTACGCCCATTTGTTGAAGAAACAAATTCTAAATTGCAAATCTTGACGGAAAGTTGGACAAAGATGGAAAAACGAAATTCCAACGTAGAGCATAATGTGGAAGCTATGGCCCCATCCATAGCCAAAGTTGAGAATTTCCATTCACAGATCACTTCCTTACAGAAACAAGTTGAAAACCTTGAAAATAGGAACTGATGAAATAACCTTTGTATATATGGTCTACCGGAGGGTTCTAAAGGTTCGGACCATATTACTTTCTTCAAGCCATTCCTGCCAACAGTGTTGCACCTACCTGAGGATACCCCTCTCAATTTTCAACGTGCGCACGTCCTCAGCATTCATCAACTTCAGGTATGAGGAAACCAAGAGGAATTATATTATACTTCCTTGAGTACACAGATTTCCTCAAGGTGTTATCAGTGGTCAGATCCATCAAGCGCATCTCCGCTTCGGGAACTCAGTTCTTCTTCTCACATGACAATGCGAAATCCACGGCAGGCAGGCAGGCATAAAGAGTTCTTAGTATTGAGACCCGCCCTACGATCAATTGGAGCTCCGTTTAGTTTATTTCACCCATGTCTCTTCAAAGTCACCTTTAACAAAAATACTGTTATGTACGAGGATCCAGTGAAGCTACAAAGTTTTGTCAACGTGTACTGCCGGAAAAAATGAATATCTCCATTACACGTTTCAAATTACTTTATCCTAGTTTCGTTGAATGAACATATCCCTTTTCTTGACTTTAGATGTTTACTATAAAGTTTTAGTTTAAGCATTAGCATATTATAGTCATTCACTTGCCTTGACGAATCTTAACCTTTTTTTTTTTTCCTTTTTTTCAGGTAATGTCTCTTTAGCTTCTATTTTAAGGATTTAATGACTGTTCTTGTTAAGCAATGTTTTTTATGATAATTAACACATTTTTTCTTCTACAGGTTCCCATTCCCATTTGGTTGATGTATCCGTTTATTTTGTCGTCTCCTCTTGGAGTCTCTCTACCTGACCCCACAGATTCTGGATGTGTCATTCTTCCATGTGGCCTCCCCCTTTTCTTACATGTTTTGGATTTTATGTAGGTATGGTATTTCTTTTTTTATTGATTCTCATACTATGTTGTCTCTCCTGTGCAATAATCTTGTTTCTTCTCTCTAACTATATATTCTATCATGTCTTCTTTTACCATCTTTCTCTTCCTTTCTTCCTCCATCTTTTCACTTCAATTTACATAGTTTTGGTATTTCATATCTTCATGCTTAATATAAAAGATGCTCGATTGGTTTTACTGGTTGCTATTATTCTTGTTTACGTAGTTACTAAATAAGTTCTTATATTGGCTTATACAACACATATTTTTATGTCTATTATACATTTTACTTGTTACTTATATATTAATCGATTGTCTTTGATAGTATTTAATAGATGTTTTATATTTGAAGCTGTTCATGTTATGATTGGTTCACCTGAATGCTCATCCTACTTGATTTTTATATGTCTCTAAAAATTGTTACTTGGAATGTCAGGGGCTTAAATTCTCCTATTAAAAGACAACAAGTTCTTTCCCACTTATCCAAAATGGATGCCAACATAGTTTTGATACAAGAGACCCATCTTACTCAAAGCGAATCACTAAAGCTTAAAAGGAATTGGGTAGGTGAATTCTTTTTCTCACCGGGTGACTTTAAACAAAATGGTGTCATAACCTTATGTCATAAAGCATCTGACAATGAGGGTATATGGTTGCTTACCAATCTTTTGATAGGGAAAACTTCCATATCCCTTTTTAACATATATGCCCCTATCACTGGTGACGTCTCATTTTGGATCTGCATATCCCAGTTACTCTTACAAAATCACGCAGAAAACCTCATTTTTGCAGGTGATTGTAACCAAGTAATTGATTCTTTTCTTGACAGGAATTCCAAGGTTTCCTTCATCCCAAATAAACCACACAAAGCTTTTCACTATTGAACAAAGAAATTTAGTAGACGCTTGGAGACTCTGCAACCCAGACTTGAGAGAATACTCCTTTTATTATCCATCTCATCAAAACGAATCCAGAATTGACCACATTTTCATTACAAGTAACATTTCCCAATCTCTGCTTTCAGCGGATATAGGTCCCATCCTCATTTCTGATCACGCTCCTGTTATGATTCAACTGGATATCCTTCAACAATCCAGATCCTCCAAGAGTTGGCGTTTTAATAACTCCTTCCTTCTTGATCCCAATTTTAATACTTCTTTTATTACCTTTTATTCACAAATACTTCCAAATCAATCAAACTGACGCTCTCCCCTTTCGTTCAATCTGGGACGCTTTTAAAGCTTCCGCCCGATTTTTTTATCATTAGATCCCCGTCAAACAAACGCAAATCTTTTAAAACAATTCAAAATACACTTCCTATTAAAATTAAAACATTAGAGCATGCCTTTTACACCTCTAAAACAAAAGCCAGCTTACACGATCTCATAAATGCAAATTTAGCTTTTAATAGATCCTCAACTGGGAGTACCTCCTTATTTTTTATTAAAGACCAGCGTGAAATTCTACGGTGGTAAATATAAATCCGGCAAATTGTTAGCCATCTATCTTAAGATCAAACAAAATAGGCTTCATATTGATTCTATTAAAAAATGATAATCAAACACCAAAATATAAGGATCCCGAAATTCTTCATGAATTTGTACATTTTTATGAATCTCTTTACACACCTGAAATTATTCCCCCAGACAACACTATATCTTATTATTTTTCTAATATCCAGAAGTGTGATCTCCCTCTCTCTAACCTTGATATTTTGGAGTCCGACCTTACGCAAGACAAACTATTAGCTGCACTCAAGATTATAAAGGAAGATAAGGCTCTGGGTCCTGATGGATTCACAGTTGAATTTTTCTCACACTTTGCCCATTCCTTATCCAAAATTACACCTTCTCATCTCTTCCTTTGCTTCTTTCTGTAATTCATCAGGTACATTTTTAGAGGCACCGATTTGTTTAATACGGAAAGAAGGTAGGACTCTAGATATTGCAAAAATTATAGACCAATTTTGTTAGTAATGTGGACTATAACATTTTCTCAAAAGCTTTAGACACACGTTTAAAACCACATCTTCCCATGTTACTCGGCAAGGAGCAATAAGGCTTTGTCAAAAATCGTAACTTTACAGATAATACTAGATTGTTCTTCAGAATTTTATCTAAGATGTCTCACAATTCAGACTCATTGGCATCAATTGTCCCTGATGCTGAGAAAGCCTTTGATAGAGTCTCATGCCCTTTTATGTTTCAAGCCTTAAATGGTTTGGCTTTGGTCCAAAAATTATTTCTTTGATCGCTTTTCTCTACTCAGAACACAGGGCAGTCATTTCTGCTAATGGTCTTGTATCCTCTTACTTCACTCTGCATAGGGGAGTTCGTCAAGGTTGTCCTTTATCCCCTTTTCATTTTAATTTAGCATTAGAACCTTTTCATTTTTTAATTCTACAAAATCATTACATTACAGGTTTTAAGTCTGATTCCCAACATATTAAACTTGCTGCTTATGCAGACGATATATTGGTCTTCCTCTCTCAACCACAATACTCACCCCTGTTTTCCTGCAGGAGGTTGAAGCTTAGGGTCTAGTATCGGGTTATAAGTTAAATACAGACAAATGCGAGATTTTGCCTTTCACCAAATACACATTTAAAGAAGATTTTCAGATTTCAAAGTTCACTTGGAACTCTAAGCATATAAAATATCTAGGACTTTGGTTCTCTCCATCCATAGCCACATCCATATATTTCAACTTAGATAAATGTATAGATATATTACAATTGCTTACTTCGAGGTGGCATCCGCTTCATCTCTCTTGGTGGGATCGCTTAGACACCATCAAAATGATGCTCACCGCCATAATTCTCCACATTATCTCCAATATACCACTGTCTATACCAGCTAAATACTTTCACAAGAGTAACTCTATATTGACAGCATTTTTATGGAATAACAAAAAAGCAAGAATGGCACTACAAAAATTGACACGTCCAAACTCAGAAGGAGGGGTTAATTTCCCCCACTTTCCTGGCTATCATAAAGCATTTCAACTAAAACATCTCTCACATTGGACTTCCCCTCACTTATACAATAGGCCCCTATGGGTTGACCTCTAAGCTACATTTTTAACACCTTTTTCATTTCAAGAATATCTTTCTTTTACTCGCAAACCGCATAAAAACTACACACCAGTAATTAAACATTCATGTAAATTACTACAAACCACTCTTTCTCTGATTCCCACTTGAGCTTGAAACTTTTCTCCACTCCACCATTTGGCAAATCAAACTCGTATTAATTAAAAAATAAACCTATTTACTGGAAGGTATGGAGAAATAAAGGTTCAATCTTGATACATCAACTATTTGATCAAGGCTTACCTCTTCAATTCTCGCAAGCACAAGATCTATACCATTTACCAACTTCTTTCGAGCATACATTTTTCACCTTGCAAAAATGCAATTTCTGCCTCATATGTTAAGTTTTCACATTCTCCCTCCTCATCCTCCTTGCCAAATAATTGTTGGAACAGTCTACTGTGTGTTCAACCTGTAGTATCTTGGTCCATACATACATATAATGATGTAGCCGAGGCAGATGTAGTTGAGTTATGTAGTAGGTTTATTCAGCCATAAGTAGGATAACAGGTAGTATAAGTCTGGAACAAGCAGCCCCACCAGGAGCAGCCTCCTAGCTGCTCAGCCCATCCTCAACTGACCACACTCATGCACCCAAACATTCCACTCACACTAACATTCTAACCGGAACACTCACACTGGCTGAGCAGCTAGATGCAGAGGAGTAAATGAACATATTTACAACCTGAGGATACTACATTATCCTCTTCCTCTCGAAATGAAAAACAAAAAGAGAAAATAACTATGAAGAGAAACTATTACACAGTAGAAATATACAATCGTTGCAAGAAATCTGTAAACCCAGGGATGAATGTGAAAACACATCACGAGAGGGAAAACAGACAACCAAGAAAAGAAAGGAAGAAGAAAGCGATAGAGATGAAAAAACACTAACATAATCCTCCTCCTTTAATAATGAACAAATAAAATAAGGAAATAGTGAATGAAGAGCTCACATACAACAAGTAAGCTAGACAAACATGACAGAAGTGAGGGGAAAACAAAACCCCAGACTAGACTACAATGGGTGGAAACGAGACCCAAGGAAGTACTTCTCACATGAGAAGACTGTGGCGAAAACCCAATACGCCACCCCTCATGTGAGGAACACTATGGGACTAAAACCCAAGTGAAAAACAAACATTGTTTGGGACTGATCCCAATTGTACGGAATATGTCTCATGGGACTAACACCCACAGACTTGTGCAGCATGAAGAACAGAATGCAGCACCGTGTGGCACCAAAAGATGACTACCCACACACATGACAACATACAATGAAGTGAAGGGACTAACACCCAACACCAAAATAACAAAGGTGGGACTGAAACCCCCTTTAAACAGAAAATGGGGCTAATACCCATTCCAAGTGAACATGGGGTGATGGGACTAAAAACCCACTCCCATCCCTAGCAGGGATAAAATATGTAAACAGGGGATGGGACTAAAAACCTACCCCCATCCCTAGGCAGGGATAAAATAATTGTACACGGGGGTCATGGGAATAAAAACCCACTCCCATCCCTAGGCAGGGATAAATATATGTAATATGGGGTCATGGGACTTAAAACCCACTCCCATCCCTAGGAAGGGATAAATATCTGTAACATGGGGTCATGGGACTTAAAATCCACTCCCATCCCTAGGCAGGGATAAATATCTGTGAAATGAGGTCATGGGACTTAAAACCCACTCTCATGCCAACAGAACATATCAAGAAAGTTGGCATATTGTAAAAACAAGACACTAAAATGCATAATCCTCTTTTACATGTGAGAAAACACTTCAGCAATACAGTAGAAATACATCAAAAAATAAATAAATAAATGGTGTCCAGAAAAGACTAACATAACAACTCTGGTGAGCGATCTCTCACCCGTATTATGCTTGAAATACTTTTAAATGATGGTTAGTCTCTAATTCCAATATGTATATAGGCATAGAACTTGTGGAATAATAGTCTCGAATATAAAAGATGAATTCCAACTTTTGACACTAGATGGCACCGTGACCTAGAGCAAAGCATTGAAAAGCAGTTCATCCAAAGAAACTACAATACGCAACTTGAGGAGCAGCCCAATGAAAGAATAACGTAGGGTTTGTCTCGAAGGAACGAAGAATGACAAAATTAACAAGTTGAAGGAGTTGTGATCCGATGAGTTACCTGGGAGATTTAAAAATGACTTTTTTTGAAACTGCTGTAAGTCAAGATAAATAGACCATTAAGCACACGAACCTGTGATGCAGCCTCTCATTTTACAGTTAAGTGTTGCGTCTTTCATGAGCATCGCAGACAGCAAAGGTCAAAGAGAAAAGTTCTTAAAACGTCACTGCATATTCGCCTGCATTCACCAATCTTAAAATGGAGTCACGCACAGGAGATGTATGCCGAGCGGCCCACGGCGCACTCCTGGTCCCAAACATCCTTTGGCAGCATCATAGATCGTGGAGACACGAAGATGTCATGAAAGGCTGGAGAGGCTCGGCGCAACAGAATGCCCAGGTAAGGTGCACGAAAACTGTTTTCTTTTGAGGCCGGAAAGCATTAAAGACTGGATAAACATGTTATATGATGTATATAACAAAATCTCCAAACCAGTAATTACGCAAAAGTGGCATGAAGTAATCAGAGTGGATTATTCTCTTAACACAGTTCACTGATCTTTCATAAACGAACACAAATGATGCAAACCGGAAAATGTTTGATTCCACATGTCCTGTGCATACTCTTTTGAAAAGCTACAATATCAAATCCTGGAACTGCGCACTGGAGACAGAAACTCACTTTCTCAGTCAGTACTTCCACATCTTGAGGTACATACAACAGATCCTGCCACTGTACACGTTGGCAGCAGCTTAAACATGTTACTTGGCTTATACCTCATCCACTGAACAGTTCTTGAGCCATACAGTACCAAAGTCACTTTAAATGCACAGCCACTAAACTGGACGCCTCTCGCTAAAAAGTCCACTTAAACCCCTCTCCGGTGGGCAATAACACACACAACCACTGATTACCTTCTTTTCGTATGCACTGCAAACGTTTCTTGGTGTAGCACTAGCTTACTTATGGCTTTGAAAGCTTTAGAGGCGAAACTTTTGGCAGCTTGTTGAGTAATTACCAGCTGATGAAAATACCCGGACACAGCACGCCTGTTCTTGGGCTGTCAGGTGTAGAGGACACTGGTGGGGCAGACAGGTGTGTTTGACTTCTTTCTTGCTTAACAGGTTGCTTTTTCTTTAGTTACTTGAATCTTGTAGGTCTTCATCCATAAATGTAGTAGGTTCTTAGCTCCAGATCATCGCCATAAAATATGTAGTTTCTTGGTCCATACCTACATATAATGATGTAGCCGAGGCAGATGTAGTTGAGTTATGTAGTAGGTTTATTCAGCCATAAGTAGCATAACAGGTAGTATAAGTCTGGAACAATCAGCCCCACCAGGAGCAGCCTCCTAGCTGCTCAGCACATCCTCAACTGACCACACTCATGCACCCAAACATTACACTCACACTAACATTCTAACCGGAACACTCACACTGGCTGAGCAGCTAGATGCAGAGGAGTAAATGAACATATTTACAACCTGAGGATACTACACATCCTAAGGCCTCTACTATTTATTCTTGTTTAAAACAACCTCCCACAACTAGGGACAAATCTAAAACAGAACATTCTTGGGAGATTGACTTGGAAGTAGACTGGCCCATTTTCTTATGTAATAAAATATGGCTAAAAATAAGGAAATCCTCTAGAGCGGCAAACACTACCCAAACACCACCCAAATAATCTTTTTTACCTATAACAGACTGCTTTTTACAATTGTGCATTTGCCTAATGCTCAACCTTTGGCTTATAACACCACCTACCATTTCCTGAGGTGCATTTCTTCCAGCACATTTGTCAAATATGAGAGTCTGTGGTATAGTCACCTCTTTCTTTGTTTTCTGAGGAACATTATCTTTCTATATGTGCTTAACACACCGCAAAGCAGCATTTCTCTTCATAATTTTTCTGCTCTTTGTGCCCAAACTTATGAACTTTCTGTGACTTTTATGACTTCTCTTTTTAGAACATAATACTACATTTGGCCTGGCACTTCACCCAGCGAATTGGCCATTGCTAGCACTGGATAGGCTTTAACACTTTTAACAAGGTTAATATTGCTCAAACAACGTTGTTCTCTTGAAATTCTTGAAAGCACTCATATTCGACACAGTGTTGTATGGGCAGACTGAAGAAAGCTAAATCAGTGTTAGTTCTACCAGTCGCACTTTCATTATTCGTTCAAAGCTGCGCACTCCTCTCATTCAAATGGAAGAATCTGCGACCCCATCTCCTAAATCGGCTTCTTCATCCTTTGCATCCTCCATAAGTGTTTCTTCTGCAGCTAATAAAGCAACATCCAAAAGGCTGAAAATATATCCTCCTTCCCCATCAAAACAAGCCTTTTCTGTATCCATTGATCTGCTCTTAGAAGACATCCAAGCTCTACGCCCATTTGTTGAAGAAACAAATTCTAAATTGCAAATCTTGACGGAAAGTTGGTCAAAGATTTAAAAACGAAATTCCAACGTAGAGCATAATGTGGAAGCTATGGGCCCATCCATAGCCAAAGTTGAGAATTTCCATTCACAGATCACTTCCTTACAGAAACAAGCTGAAAACCTTGAAAATAGGAACCGACAAAATAACCTTTGTATATATGGTCTACCGGAGGGTTCTGAAGGTTCGGACCCTATTACTTTCTTCAAGACATTCCTGCCAACAGTCTTGCACCTACCTGAGGATACCCCTCTCAATATTCAATGTGCGCACATCCTCAGCATTCATCAACTTCAGGTATGAGGAAACCAAGAGGAATTATATTATACTTCCTTGAGTGCACAGATCTCCTCAAGGTGTTATCAGCGGTCAGGTCCATCAATCGCATCTCCTCTTCAGGAACTCAGTTCTTCTTCTCACATGACAATGTGAAATCCACGGCAGGCAGGCAGGCATGAAGAGTTCTTAGCATTGAGACCCGCCCTACGATCAATTGGAGCTGGGTTTGGCTTATTTCACCCATGTCTCTTCAAAGTCACCTTTAACAAAAATACTGTTACGTACGAGGATCCAGTGCAGCTACAAAGTTTTTTCAACGCGCACTGCCCGGCAAAAATGGATATCTCCAGTACACATTTCAAATTACTTTGTCCTAGTTTCATTGAATGAACATATCCCTTTTCTTGACTTTAGATGTTTACTATAAAGTTTTAGTTTAAGCATTAGCATATTATACTCATTCACTTGCCTTGATGAATCTTAACCTTTTTTTTTTCTTTTTTCAGGTAATGTCTCTTTAGCTTCTATTTTAAGGATTTAGTGACTGTTCTTGTTAAGACATGTTTTTTTTATCATAATTAACACATTTTTTCTTCTACAGGTTCCCATTCCCATTTGTTTGATGTATCCGTCTATTTTGTCGTCTCCTGTTGGAGTCTCTCTACCCGACCCTATAGAGTCTGGACATGTCATTCTTCCATGTGGCCTCCTCCCCCCACTTTCTTACATGTTTTGGATTTTATGTAGGTATGATATTTCTTTTTTTTATTGATTCTCATAGTATGTCGTCTCTCCTGTGCAATAATCTTGTTTCTTCTCTCTAACTATATATTCTATCATGTCTTCTTTTACCATCTTTCTCTTCCTTTCTTCCTCTATCTTTTCACTTCAATTTACATAGTTTTGGTATTTCATATCTTCATACTTAATATAAAAGGTGCTCGATTGGTTTTACTGGTTGCTATTAATCTTGTTTACGTAGTTACTAAAAATTTTCTTATATTGGCTTATACAACACATATTTTTATGTCTATTATACATTTTATTTGTTACTTATATATTCATCGATTGTCTTTTATAGTATTTAATAGATGTTTTATATTTGAAGCTGTTCATGTTATGATTGGTTCACCTGAACTCTCATCCTACTTGATTTTTATATGTCTCTAAAAATTGTCACTTGGAATGTCAGGGGCTTAAATTCTCCTATTAAAAGACAACAAGTTCTTTCCCACTTATCCAAAATGGATGCCAACTTAGCTTTGATACAAGAGACCCATCTCACTCAAAGCGAATCAGTAAAGCTTAAAAGGAATTGGGTAGGTGAAATCTTTTTCTCACCGGGTGACCTTAAACGAAATGGTGTCATAACCTTATGTCATAAAGCACTGAATGTTAAACTCGTCTCACATGAATCTGACAATGAGGGTATATGGCTGCTTACCAATCTTTTTATAGGGAAAACTTCCATATCCCTTTTTAACATATATGCCCCTATCACTGGTGACGTCTCATTTTGGATCTGCATATCCCAGTTACTCTTACAAAATCCTGCAGAAACCCTCATTTTTGCACGTGATTGTAACCAAGTAAATGATCCTTTTCTGGACAGGAATTCCAAGGTTTCCTTCATCCCAAATAAACCACACAAAGCTTTTCACTATTGAACAAAGAAATTTAGTAGACGCTTGGAGACTCTGCAACCCAGACTTGAGAGAATACTCCTTTTATTCTCCATCTCATCAAGCCGAACCCAGAATTGGCCACATTTTCATCACAAGTAACATTTCCCAATCTCTGCTTTCAGCGGATATAGTTCCCATCCTCATTTCTGATCACGCTCCTGTTATGATTCAACTGGATATCCTTCAACAATCCAGATCCTCCAAGAGATGGCATTTTAATAACTCCTTCCTTCTTGATCCCAATTTTAATACTTCTTTTATTACCTTTTATTCACAAATACTTCCAAATCAATCAAACTGATGCTCTTCCCTTTCATTCAATATGGGACGCTTTTAAAACTTCCGCCCGATTTTTTTATCATTAAATACCCATCAAACAAATGCAAATCTTTTAAAACAATTCGCAATACACTTCCTACTAAAATTAAAACATTAGAACATGCCTTTTACACCTCTAAAACAAAAGCCAGCTTACACGATCTCATAAATGCAAAGTTAGCTTTTAATAGATCCTCAACTGAGAGTACCTCCTTATTTTTATTAAAGACCAGCGTGAAATTCTAAGGTGGTAAAAATAAATCAGGCAAATTGTTAGCCATCTATCTTAAGGTCAAACAAAATAGGCTTCATAATGATTCTATTAAAAAAAATAATCAAACACTAAAATATAAGGATCCCGAAATTCTTCAGGAATTAGTACATTTGTATGAATCTCTTTACACACCAGAAATTATTCCCCCAGACAACACTATATCTTATCATTTTTCTAATATCCAGAAGTGTGATCTCCCTCTCTCTAACCTTGATATTTTGGAGTCCGACCTTAGGCAAGATGAACTATTAGCTGCACTAAAGATTATAAAGAAAGATAAGGCTTTGCCCAATTCCTTATACAAAATTACACCTTCTCATCTCTTCCTTTGCTTCTTCCTGTAATTCATCAGGTTCATTTTTAGAGGCACCGATTTGTTTAATACTGAAAAAAGGTAAGGACTCTAGATATTGCAAAAATTATAGAACAATTTTTTTAGTTAATGTGGACTATAAAATTTTCTCAAAAGCTTTAATACACGTTTAAAACCACATCTTCCCATGTTACTTGCAATTAGGCTTTGTCAAAAATCATAACATTCCAGATAATACTAGATTGTTCTTCAAAATGTTATCTAAGATGTTTCACCATTCAGACTCATTGGCAGCAATTGTCCTTGATGCTGAGAAAGCCTTTGATAGAGTCTCATAGCCTTTTATGTTTCATGCCCTTAAATGGTTTGGCTTTGGTCCAAAAAATATTTCTTTGATCGCTTTGCTCTACTTAGAACACAGGGCAGCCATTTCTGCTTATGGTCTTGTATCCTCTTACTTCACTCTGCATAGGGGAGTTCATCAAGGTTGTACTTTATCTCCTTTTCATTTTAATTCAGCATTAGAACCTTTTCTTTTTTGAATTCGACAAAATCATTCCATTACAGGTTTTAAGTCTGATTCCCAACATATTAAACTTGCTGCTTATGCAGACGATATATTGGTCTTCCTCTCTCAACCACAATACTCACCCCCTGTTTTCGTGCAGGAGGTTGAAGCTTAGGGTCTAGTATCGGGTTATAAGTTAAATACAGACAAATGCGAGATTTTGCCTTTAACCAAATACACATTTAACAAAGATTTTCAGATCTCAAAGTTCACTTGGAACTCTAATCATATAAAATATCTAGGACTTTAGTTCTCCCCATCCATAGCCACATCCATATATTTCAAGTTAGATAAATGTATAGATGGATTACAATCGCTTACTTCGAGGTGGCATCCGCTTCATCTCTCTTGGTGGGGTCGCTTGGACTCCATCAAAATGATGCTTACCGCCATAATTCTCTACATTATCTCCAGTGTACCACTGTCTATACTAGCTAAATACTTTAACAAGATTAACTCTATATTGACAGAATTTTTATGGAATAAAAAAAAAGCAAGAATGGCTCTCCAAAAATTGACATGTCCAAACTCAGAAGGAGGTGTTAATTTCCCCCACTTTCCTAGCTATCATAAAGCATTTCAACTAAAACATCTCTCACATTGGACTTCTCCTCACTTATCCAACAGGCCCCTATGGGTTGACCTCGAAGCTACACTTTTAGCACCTTTTTCATTTCAAGAATATCTTTCTTTTACTCGCAAACCGCATAAAAATTACACACCAGTAATTAAACATTCATGTAAATTACTACAAACCACTCACTTGAGCTTGAAACTTTTCTCCACTCCACCATTTGGCATAACAAACTTGTATTAATTAAAAATAAACCTATTTACTGGAAGGTATGGAGAAATAAAGGTTAAATCTGGATACATTAACTATTTGATCAAGGCTTACCTCTTCAATTCTCGCAAGCACAAGATCTTTCGAGCATACATTTTTCACCTTGCAAAAATGCAATTTCTGCCTCATATGTTAAGTTTTCACATTCTCCCTCCTCATCCTCCTTGCCAAATAATTGTTGGAACAGTCTACTGTGTGTACATCCTTAGGCCTCTACTATTAATTCTCGTTTAAAACAACCTCCCACAACTAGGGACAAATCTAAAACAGAACTTTCTTGGGAGATTGACTTGGAAGTAGACTGGGCCATTTTCCTATGGAATAAAATATGGCTGAAGACCACCATTGGGCTTGTCACCATGACTGTAATCAAATTGCTTCACTTCAAGGATCTCAAATCGTCCTACGTGTGGGCAGACAATTAGCTCTTTGTAAACTTGACAAAGAAAAACTGTCAGCGTTTCCAAACCACACCCTAGTGGTACAACACCAGAGGGCCTCATTTAGAGGGGCAAAACTCCTTTTCCAAGAATTTAGCCTCCAATACTCCTTGTTATTTCCAGCTAAACTTAGAGTCATCTGCGACCAGAAATCCTACTTCTTCACAGACCCCACCTTGGCCTGGGACTGGGCAGAACAGCAAAATGGATCAAATAAGCCTGAGTGGCAACCAAATGGGAGCAATAAGACAAGTACTAACGCTGTTGTCACACCAAGATAATACCAGAGACACAACAAAGCCAGAGGTCAACATCATCGAAAACACAAGCTGAAGACAAATGCTGTGCAATCCTGACTGTCACTGCAACATTCAAAGAGACCAAGCAGTTCACTGACTCAGAACACTCCAACTCTTCAAGTGATAAAGATGCTGCCTCGACCCAGACTTCTCTCCCAGGATGTGTGGTGTACCCTCTGGTGATGCCGCAAACTGCAGATGAGCTCCTTTAGAAACATTTGAACCCACTCCTTAGGGCAACAATACCAGAGCCTCAATAACAAATTCTAAATTCTCCTACTCAAAACTTGTCCCCCTATTGCTTTCCCTACTCTTGAGCTCACAAGCCCTAGCTGGCACTCTGCCATTGATACTAGCACATGGGTACTCACAAACATTTTCCCAAAGGCCACAAAGTTTGGTCTGCGATGTGACCGAAGGATGCATTGATAAAAGCAGGGTGGCGATCAGGAGTGGAAGTACCATGGTAAGGTGGGTATAGGGGAAGCAAAACATATGCATCAAGTGGCTAAATTGCACAATGTAAAACCAGGAATCCTGGGATTAATCACTGCTTTTCCACTTGACCAAACTGTGTGATCCTAGGCAGTTCATTTGTTTCACTTTCCCTCCTTTTTATTTATTATCACATATATGAGGACCTCGAAATACATCGCTTCAAGGTGTGTGCTTTACAAAAACCACCTCCTGTGTTTGAGTTAATAAACTAGAATGTTGTTCATGTGTAATAGGTTCCCAGGGCTCCCTAACAGTGCACACAACAACTGACTTGCCTCTTAGTTTACAATTGGCATTGTGGTCAGTGTGGGGGAAAGAATGAATGTTTTTTAATTCATATTTTTAAATTATCACTTTTAAAAAATACTTTTCAATGCACTGATACAACCTTATATACTAAGGTGAAAGGGTTCCGCCTGTTAATGAAATACTTTGAATTTTGAAGAGACCGGCTTTCAAAATGAAGTTGTTCCTAAAGTTAAGTGGTGAAGGACAAGTTAATTACTTGCTTTTCTTAACTTCACTTAACCTTTAAGTAAAGGATTGCCTATTTTTTTTTATGCATTGTTCACGCTGAATCGAGTGAACAGCAGCTGCTGTTGATCAGGGGGCAGCAGGTAGATAGACTTCAAAGAATGCAGTCCGCTGCCGCCAAGCTGGCTCTTGGCTGGCCTAGAAGATCCTCTGCATAAGCGGAGCTGGCTGAACTCCACTGGCTCCCGCTGAGGCAGAGAATATCCTTCAAATCCCTCTGCCTTTTCTTCAAAGCCCTGCATGGACTCGGGCCTAGCTCTCTGCAAGCTAAATTTGTCTGGTACACCCCAACCAGAGCACTTCGCTCAGCAACTGCATGTTTGGTGAAAGTACCCAGATTTAAGAGGGTCAGGGCTGGGGGCAGATCTTTCGGAGTTGCTGCTGCCAAACTCTGGAACAGTCTGCCCTTGGAGATTCGTCAAACGGAGGAACTTCTCCTCTTTAGGAAACGTGTTAAAACTTGGTTGTTTCCGAAGGTCTAACCTGCTGGACCCCTCTCTCTGTCACATTCATTGTTTGCCACTTTGTGAAGCCTCAGCGCCAGGATGCCTGGAAGGTGACAGCTGCACTCTATAAATTCCCTAAATAAATAAATAAATAAAAGTTAGAAGGACTGCATGCGCCCCCGGGCCGTACTTTGAGAATCCTTGAACTGGCACATTAATGCGATGCAGGGCTAGTTAGTCTTGCCTTCTCCTGTATGTTTATTGCATGGCCCAAGGTCCAGTGCTGAGCTATACAGTAGAACACTCTTCTTATTTTTTGTAACTTAGGATTCAGGACTGTTAAGGAATTCGAAATTGTTTGGACGGGGAGCCGTTTCTTCCATATCCTTAGTATTGACGTTTTTGCTATTAAATGTGTTTGCAGTCACCAGGGAAGGAGCAACATGCACACATACATAGCATACAGGACGGAGGCCTTCAGCTGCAGTGCAGGGTATGGAAATGGGGGATGGGAAATATTGCCGACCCAACAAAAAAACATATTCACCACCTGCAATGACTCCCATCACTAAATTCCTCACTTAGAATATACATGGGATGCACACGGCACACATAAGGCATACAATCTGTTCTTATATCAAACACCAGGGAGAACATATCATTTTGGTTCAGGAAACACAATGATGATGACAAATTTACTCTACCAACTTCTCAGCATACGCTAGAGGGGCACTGGTGTGGGTGTAGGTTGGAATCTCTTTTCATCCACTAACCACAATATGTGATAATGACGGGAGGTACATTTTGGTAGAGAGCCAGCTAGATAGTACCTGAGTCCTTCTGGGAGGTATTTATGTCGCCAACACTGACCAAGCAGGCTTTATGACTAACTTATCCAATTGTTTTGAACAATGGCCTGGAATCCACTAGATCCTAGGAGGTCATTTCAACTGCGAACTAGATTTAAACCTTGACAGATCTCACCCTCCATTTCCTCAAGCAACCACACACATAACAATAGAAGTCTGATCCCATTGAACATCTCATCATTGAACATCTAGAGCTAGCAGAACCCTGATTGTTGTTATGGAAAAATCCCTCTGTTGGTGCCGGACATGCACCACTGTCAAAAGTGCCCCACTGTAATGATGACTGGACCTCTAATGCTGATTTTGTTGTCATGGGTGAACATGGCTCATGCATGTGCGCCCTGACATAGACCTGTCTCAGGGACTGCAGTATTTTTGGACCAAGAGTGGTGCCCACAGCACTACCCATATAGTGGTCAAAGGCTACTGAATTAACCAGCAGTAAAGCAGCATGAGCGCTGTGGTGGCAGTATAGTGTTTTGTGATCTGTAGAAGTAAACAGGTCCGTTTCATCTTTGTCACTGGTGTGAGGCCTATAGGCTCACTCACAAAGTTATGCTGCTATGTGCTTAGCTCACCTTTCACCTATATTGGGTTTGTGGTTAGTGCTGCGCTGTGTGTGTCTCGTAATCATGCAGGGTGTATGTGAGTGGTACAGTACAGGAATAATGCAGTTCTGTGCAGTGCATGTATATAAGTGGTTGCCAAACTTTTAAGAACCACGAACCACTAAGGACAAAAGTTCACAACACACCTAACTTTAATGGACACGAGGGGTGAGTTTTTTTATGTAACTAACGCATTGTTTGGTAGTGCACTGTCATTTACGGACAGCACATATTCCATTGAACTTTTCAAAAATATACAATTTAACTGATAAACCTATACTGCACACAAATTATAATGTGTGGAAATGAAGTTTTGTAAACAATTAACATTTGTGCATCACCAAGTGGTTTTCTTTGTTTTGATCCTATTACCATCTCTGTTCCCAGCCCACTTCAGAATAACAAAAAAATGTATGTCACTTTTGCTTCTCCTAACTGCTAAATGTATACAGTTAATTTACATTTAATAACATTTTGTGGTGTTTAAAAAAACGACATCCTAAGATTGTAAGTAATGCACTTTAAAAACTCTTCACTTTGCAGGCAAAAAAATAAAAGTAAACACCAATTGCATGTTAAAAGATTAAGCAGCAGCATGTCACAAGACATAACCTGACATTTGACCTCTGTCATTTAAGCTCGCAAATGTGAGAAGATAAACACAGAGTTTAAAGGCATCTTTATTTATTGCGGGAAGTCTTCTGTATGTCTGTGGAGAGACTGCCTCCCCTGCCTTATACTAATCTCCAGGAAAGTCACTCAAAAGCTACTGTATGGTTTCTAGATCCCTACCTCAGTGAGCATGACAATCATACATTTCCGCTGAGGGTCTCCCTGTTTACATGGATTGAGACCCTAAAGCTTGGCTCTGAGGTCAAGGGGGCATGCCTAGTGCACTCCTATTATTCAGAGAGTGGCTACTGCCCTCTCTACCCAGGCTGTGGTAGACTGACAATGGTGGCAGCAATATATATATATAGAGTCAGGAGGGTTGAGTCACTAGCCACCCTCCTGGTCAAGTCTGGGCAGTCTATCCCGTGCCTGGGGTCATGTTGCCTTTGTCTATCTGATGTGTGGTTGAGAGCCAGTGGGTGTACTAGGGAGGCATGGCGAGTTGAGCCATTGTGTGGAATGCGAGCTGTTCCATTGGATACCCACCCCCGTGTCCCCACCATTTCCTTGGAGAGGTCTTGTGGGTTGGGGTAGACACTCAGCTCTTGTCTGGGTTGCTGCACTAACTCTGTTAAGGGGACCCCTCCCCTGGTAAGTGCCTCCTGGTCTGGAGTTAATTAAAATTCCTCTTTAGGGAATAGCACTGGTTGGTACAATGGAAGGCAGTAGGCCATTTTGCGCATGCTTTGGTCAGGCATTGAACGCGCCATGAATGGTTTGTGATTGGAGGTCTAATCAAGATTCAAATGTAGCAGACTCTCTGATTGGATCAGCCTATCAATCAGCGGTAATACAAGTATGACTGGAGTTGCCAGCTGTTGTTCAAGCCTGGTCAATGAATGAAGAGGGGGCCACCCCAGGTCTGTCGAAAGGAAGCCAGCTGTGACCCCCGGTGTGAAGGCAAGATAAGACACCTGCTCACTGCATCTGGAATTTGGGGACGTTTTCTCTTTGGCTGATGGATTCTGCTGCAAAGGAATGTGCCAAGACCAGATGTTTCTTTAAGGCTTGTTGAACTGGAGATTTGAACAAGGAAATTGCAGACAGTTGTGCAAGGAGGAGGGGAAGCTTGCAGCACAGCAAGGGGTCCAGTGTGGAAAGGAATCTTGCAGCACATCAAAGGAGACAGTGTGGGGGAAAAAAGCAGTAGCTGGGGAATACAGGCCAGTTAAACAGCCCCCCCATCTTTCATTTTGTGATATTTGGGGGTATCAGGGTGAACTGGCACTCTGTCCAGCACTACCCTCCTACAGCTAGCTACTGGCTACCTACTGGACTAGTGGGACTCTAGTAAACTTTGCCAAGACATCAGGCACCTGTGATCAGATCCCTGACGCCACTAGAGCTGTGTCTTCACTCAGGACGGGAGGGCACTTCTATTGCTTTGGGTGGGGGGCTATCGGGCTGATCAAGCACCTTCGACTGCACATCATGTGTTGAAACCATATCCTTTTATTCCAAAGTTTGGTATCAAGGCTCTAGCGAATGAGAGCAACCCTATGCAACCCTATGCAACGCGGTCTGTAAGATGCAATGCTAATTGTGTGTCTTCGTGTTAACTGTGTTTTTATAATGCTTGGCATTTAGGTGCTATAGTACTGTTTGGGATCAGAACAGAGGGTTATAGAAACATCTAGTTTTCACTGTTTATCCTAGTTTTAGGTGTAGTATAATTCTCGTGTGTATTAAAGTACTTTTTTTAATAAAAACTAAAGCACTGACTGAACATTGATTTTATCAACTGGTAGTACTGTGCGCACTGTATTCTGACTGACTAACCCCACCTCACCTCCTTGAGTAAGCCTTGGACTCTTCTGTCTCTCTACCCTGAGAGAGTCAAGTGCTGGAGAGGAGTACTTGGTTATCCAGTTTTGGGTCCACTAGTACTGAGGCCCCAGGACGGAACACTCCAGTTGATGCGCTTAGAGCACAGTAACCCCAGAGTGCCCTGGTGCCCAGGAAGCCGGGTCAAACATTGGTGGCAAGTGGTGGGATCACAAGACTTCAGACTTCAGTGGACACTGAGGCCAGTTGTAAAGTCCAGCAGATGCCCATAAGCTTTATATAAAATGCCAGATAACATTGGAGAGGAATTAGAACTGCAGAACTTGACTGTGAAGCAATTAAAGCAAATGTGTGCTGACAGGGGGTGAAAAGTCCCAAGATCTAAGGACAGGGAGCACTTGATTAGCCACATGACACAGTCATAGCTGTCAATGGAGAAACTATGGTCCCATAGTTTGCTACAAAGTTCAGATAGTAACCAGTAAGGCCCAAAAAGGCCCTTACCTGGGTCTGAGTAGTGGGAATCTCCCAGTCCAGCACTGCCTGGACTTTAGCCTCCAGAGGGTGAACCTTCCCATTACCCACCTGATGCCCTAGACCAGGGGTGTCCAACCAGTAGCTCGGGAGCTACTGGTAGCTCACCAGCACCCTCAAAGTAGCTCTCAGAGGTGAAGCCAAACCAAGCCGATCTCAGAGATTCTGTGTATATTAAAGAAGGCAGCACTGCTCGTTTCATTTCCTGTAAGAGTTACAGACTGCCAAACCAATGGCAGGGCCTCTTGATAACACTCAAACACACATTGTGTTGGCCTATCAATCAATCAATCAGGGATTTATAGAGCACACTACCCACCCATGAGGGTCTCAAGGTGCTGGGGGTGTGGGGGTGGGGGATTTGGGCATCTCTGGTCATTGAAAAAGCCAGGTCTTGAGGCTCTTCCTGTATGCTTGCAGTGTGGGGCTTCATCTGATGCTGAGGGGAGTTTGTTCCAGGTCTTGGCCGCAAAGTATACTGGAGAAGGATTTGCCTCCTGTTCTGGCTCTGTGGATGTGAGGGATTTCGGCCAAGGCCTGGTCAGCGGAGCGGAGGTTTCTTTTGGGGGCGTAGAAGGAGATTCTTTTGTTGAGATTTTGGGGTCCGGTGTTGTGGAGGGCTTTGTAGATGTGTGAGCAGCTTGAAGTTCACTGTTTTTCCGACGGGAGCCATAGGTGCTGGGGATGTGGACTTATCGTGGGATGCTGAGGACGAGTCTGGCTGAGGTGTTCTGAACGGTCTGGAGTTTGTAGAGTAGAGATGTGTTGATTCCAGCGTAGAGGGCGTTCCCATAGTCCAGCCTCCTGGTGATGAATGTGTCGGTGACAGTCTTCCTGAATACTGGGGGGGTCCATTTGAAGGTTTTACGGAGGGTGTTGAAGCATGTGGAGGCTACGGCATCACATGAACCATCTTTATCCACTTTAAATCTACCTAAGAAGTAGATTGTCCATGTTATACGCCCTGCTCTATCAGTCGCACTGTGTGCGATGTCAAAGAATAGTAGCAGCAGTAACCAGGGCTGACCCACCAAAGTGTGTGACTGCAAGAACTAGAGTGAAAATGTGTTAGTTGGGAGCATGATCAACCAAAGAGCTGAGGAGGAGAGAGTATGCATCCAGGGCAGAGAAAGTTAGAAGCCTCACATTCAATTGTGTGTGGGTGTGTGACATTGTGTCCTTCCCTAATAAACAGTGTTGGTTCCTAAAAGCTATTCCTAGTGTCAAGGACTGCCAAACATGTATGCTGGTCCCCATCATAAGAGTATTATCTCTGACGCATTTGAGCCTGTTCATAGTATAACTGTGCCATAGCCATAAAATGTTCATCCTTGACTATTTTGTGCATAAAAGTCTAGTAATTACATACCTGCTGCCATCACTGACATATAAAGAGCTTGACTGGCCTGCTTTTAGCCCTTCCTGACAGAGTGGCAACCACTTCTCTCATAATAGTGGCCATAACTAATATATGTTGGGCATCCAGCTGTGGCACAGTGGTAGCCCTGGTTTAATGATGGGCATTATTAGCATAACAAAGGCATTCGTAGTGTTATGGTGAGCAAGCATGGCCTATGATTCCAATACCTGGGTATTTGAAGCTGAATTTGGGCATGAGAGGCATTTTTACATGATGGTACTGAATGAAAACGAAAAGCTGATGTTTAGCAACTGTTTATTTTCTGACAACTGATTTGATTTTTAAAGGAAAAAAACATTTTTCAGAAAGGTTTTTCTTCTGGAAAATTGAGTTTGATTGCTTAAAGTGGAAAGTGATTTTGATAGGAAAATATTGTATTTTCAGAAACTAATGTACGAATGAAGACAAAATATTGCAATTCTAAAACACATTTAAAGTTGTTAGCTGAATGATAATTCAATTTGAGTTGGGGAGACTTACTACTGTGGAAATACCCTTTGTGGAACACAGCATGTGATGATTTGAATTTTACTTGATTACGGGCATTTAATATTATTATACGTTTCCCTAGCATTCTGCTGATAACTTCACCTGGAATGTTTGGGTGGTTACTACTGATAATCGTGCTTAGGGTGGTCACAGTATAATGTTAATACACATCATCAGCATTTTACAGTGAAAAATATGCTAATAGCTCAGCAGGAGTTTCCTTGAGCAGAATTAGCTCTCACTACAGAAAAGGTTGGAGACCCCTGCCCTAAACAAATAACAGAGGACTGCCCAACTTGACAATCGGTTGCCTTGATGGTCAGTTTGGCCCCCTACATCCTCCCCAAGACCTGCTCCAGGTGTCCCATGTTGTCCTACCAGGAGGAGCTCGACACGGCAATGTCATCCAGGTACGCCACACAGAACTCTTCCAGGCCTGACTACACATGGTTGACTAGGCGCAGGAAAGTAGCAGAACCTTTCTTCAATAGAAAAGGTATAACTTTAAATTGGTAGAGGCCCCCTGGGATTGAAAATGCAGTTTTCTCGTTGGCACCAGGTGTTAATGCAATATGCCAGTAACCACTGGTTAGATCAAAAGTACTAAGGTACTTTGCGGCACCCAACCTATCCACTAGCTCATCAGCTCGGCGAATAGTATGGGCATCAGTTTTTGTCACAGTATTTACACCGCAATAGTCCACACAGAAGCGCAGGTCAGCTGGCCCCTGCTTAGGCACCAACACCACTGGACTGGACCAGGGACTTCGGGAGTGTTCAACAACACCCAGGTCCAGTATCTTGGCCACTTCAGTCTTGATGCACTCTTGAACCCGGCATGACATCCTGTATATCTTGCTCTTAACAGGCAGGGTGTCCCCTGTGTCCATGTCATGCACACAGACAGACGTCAGCCCAGGGGTAAGTGTAAAGAGATGGGAAAATCTGCCCAGCAGCTCTTTACACTCGACCTGCTGTTCAGATGTCAGTTCAGAGGCAAGCTTAACTCCCTCAACTGAACCATCCTTCTCCGCATCTTGCAATAAATCAGGAAGGGGCTCACTCTCCTCTTCCACCCCTTCAGCAATTACAAGTAAAGAAACAGTATCATCCCTAAGAAGGCAGGTCACCCTCTCTAAGGGTACTTCCAAGGCAGGTAGGGGCACCAAGGGTGCCTTCATCTGGCCACCAGACATGCTGCTGTCCTGACAGACCAGACAGGTATGATAAAACCTCTCCAGATCCTGACCAACTCCTGGCCAGTAAATCAGAGGTGCTAACCTGTCCTTTGTCTTTTTGATGCCCAAGGGAACAGCTAGGACTACTTCATGGGCTAGCTGCAGCAGGAAATTCCTGTGCACCTGAGGAACCACCAACCTTTTGCTGGCTCTGGGCCAACGGGCTCACAGTAAAGGAGTCTATCTTCCCAAGCCACCTTGTGCTTTCTGACTACTGGACTAGAGGCCTGCTCCTAACCAGCCCCACACCCCCAGCACCTTGAGACCCTCACGGGGACCCTTCAGCAGACCAACAAGGCTAGGACACTCAGCCTGTGCCTTACAAAACTCCTCATGGGACAGTCCCCCTGCCACCACCAGCTCCTACAGCTCTGGCAGGGACCCAGACTCCTACACCTTATCTGCCTCTGGATACTCTTCCTCCTCCCCAACCGGAGCAGGAGGTGCAGACACCAGGACAGGTGCCTTCTCAGGATCTGCCCTTGGTTCTTGTTCTGGCCTGTTCCCCTCTAGTCTCACTTCCACTAGAGTGGCCCCCACTTCATTAGAAGCAGGTTTAGAGTCTGTGCCCTAGTGAGCATAGCTGATGAAATCCAGTCCATATTGGCCTCAGGGCCTAGTACTAATGATAGAGCGCGCGAGGCCACCCGGCCAATAGTTTTCGCCGTTTCCGGCTTCAGGGCCCATATACTTTTCAAATCACCATATACATCGATCGGGTGACTTCACGAGCTCTATCAAGTTGGTGTGTGTGTGTTCCCTGCTACCAAATTTCGGTGCACCCGACTTACCATCCACCGATGCGGGTGCCTAATGACCACAATGAATCAGGGAGCTAGCTGTAAAGGAAAGGCAGCAAAATACAAACCCAACCAATAACATTCAAATACTGTTTAAATGACCACGGACAACTGGAAGTTTTAAAATGTTTATCTAAAGTTCAATATTTTCTTGCATGAGGTACAGTAAAATAAGGCAATCAATAACCAAGATAACGTAAATCACATAGGCAGAAAGAAATAATGACAGAGTAATCATCAAAGTACTAATAAAATGTAACGAGAAAGATACTATATAAGTCAGTATTATCTAGACAGGGATAGACTAAGTGTGTGTGACTATAGAAGAGCTTATAATGAATAACACGCTTCACTTAAGGTGAAAGGGCCTTTGAACAACCTAGGCAACGAAGTTCTAGACCATATCAGAAAATGACACACTGCTATGCAAAATATAATTTCTAACAATTGAGAAGACATAGGAATAACTTTGCAAAATTATAAATGACTGTTCAATAGTTGCGGAAAGGCATGGAAATATAACATATGCAATGTTTAACTTTATTAAAGCAAAAGTTAGAAATTCAGAAGGTGCAAGAATTTCAAGAGGTTTCAGAGTGATATTTACCTAGAAAAAGGTGTGGAAACCAAACCCTGGCCACGGGTCAGTTAAGTACAGGAAACCCTCAAGGAAGGATACCCCTCAAAGGACAGCAGGTGCAGAATGGACACCCAGGACAGGATACCCTCGGAATAGGAATCAGGACAGGACCCTCAGGACAGGACAGCAAACCCTCAGGACAGGACCCTCTTCAGGACAGGACCGGAACCCACAGTTCGGAAGCAACGCCTGCGCTCCACCCGCTCTGCAGCTATCGATCAAGACCCCGATTGGGTCAGCGAACTCCCAGCTAAGTGCTTTGCCAGCACTTTAAGGTTCAGTAGAACCTTAGTCTATGGTCAAATTCGGACAGAGTGCTCCGCAGCGCTCTGTATCTTCAGTCACCTATTGAGTGCGTTGGGTCAGTGACAGGTCAGCTAAACCAGACAAGTCGGACGGTTCACTAGGTGAACCCAGGGTAGATATACAGTTTGGGGACAGTGTACCACCCCCCAATGTTGCAAAGTGTCAGAATCCCTCAATTTCGATTGGTCCTAAGGTAGGGTTTGGGTAACACACCAATCACAATGCACAGTTTGAAGCCTTCATTTACATATTTGGGTACCGCCTAGCAGATTTGGGGTTCCCATGAGCTAACAGTAGCGCAACAATACATTGTATCATATAAGAAGCCACATTCGCTGTTCTCGCAGGGCAGAGGTGACTTTCTCAGGAGCATCTCGCCCATCACTGCCAGCTGGCTATGTTCCATCAGCCAAGGTCCCTCGTGCTGCCGAATGTCGCACAGGCGCAGAAGGGACCCCCAATATGGCTCTCCTCTCACTCAGACCCCCATTTCCCGCGGTACATGAAAAGTAAGCGAAAACAAATTAATACATAATAATGTCATTATGGAAAACACATCACAGGGTTGGTACTTTTAACTCATCATCAATCAATAAACTTATGCAATTAAATGTTAGCTACATTTAGACGAAACACAAGAGCAGTGGCACGAGCAGTACCACATGATAAGCACAGCTATGAATTACGCATGCGCATAACTTTCCCTCCACTTCTGCAGACGCGTCAGGACACGTGAGTGTGGCTGACGCATGCGCAGTAACTAAAATACAAGCGGCGGCCATTTTAGAGGACATGGATTAAATTCATTAGAAATACACATAGGCAAGCGTCTTAAACTTTACTCAAACTTAATATAAATGTTAGTAAGACGTACATTTATTACCTTGTTATACATGAACGAGGTTCTTGATTTCGGCAAGCCGCAAAATATGCGAAGCTTTGCTTCATCAATCCCCTCTTTGATGATATCTACTATCATCACAAATTATAATGGAACCAGATGCCAACTTTCTTTCACACTTTATAAAGTTCTATTTCTTCCAGCAACCGTTCTAGCTTTTCTCTTTCAGTTTTAGCAGGGTGAGAAGTCTTCACCTTTTTGTATATCTGATCATTCACTTCCTCTAATTCAATCTCATCCACACTTCGTTTCACTCCTCTTGCATTAACCTCGTGCTTTCTGGTGCGTTTGCGGTATTTACAGCATAAGAAAATGGAAAGTATAATAAGACCTATAATACCAATTGGCATCAGAATTTTGAATAATAAGCTTTTACCTATGCTAGCAAGCCAATGACCTACATTTGAGAGACCATCTACCAGTCTCTTCCAGGCACTATCAACCTCGAGTGGTTTGAGTTCCTTTGCCAAATTAGTAATGTTTTTCACATATCTTTTGATCTGTACACTTTTGTCCGGAATATAAGTGCAACAATGTTGCGCCTTCAACATCCGGCAGACTCCGCCCTCTTTCGCTAATAAGGTGTCAAGAGCAAGTCGATTTTGTAAAACCATTGATCTGATCGCAACCATTTCGGTATTGACCAGCAGAAATCCATGAGCTGTTTCAGTAGACAGCACATCTACTATAGTAGACAATTTGCAAATTCTGTGAGTGTTCAGAACCACTCCCACTCCAGGTATCAGTGCACTGAAAATACTACCCATAATTTCACCTATACTTTCTCTTTTACTACGCACTAAGCCATTAGTATCTTCATTGCTTCCAGTTTTTCCATTCACATGGTATATTTTCGGGAAAACAATGCCAAAGTAGCAGCTCCCATACCAGTGATCCGGCAATTTGAAATAAGCCTTGTCCCCACAAATATAATAAATTCCAGGAAACACAGGCTCTGACCCATTTTTGAAACCCCAACCTCCAATTACCTTGTAATTATGTTCGCATTCACTGGAACCAATGAAAACATTATTATAATAGCTAGTCTTCTCGCGGTGAAGACATAGCTTGCCTTTCTTTTCAAAATCCAGCAACAGAGCAGGACCCGCTCCACCAGATGAGGTGCCTTCCATGTTTTCTGCCCACTTTGGCTTTTTCTGACTTTCGTCATTAGCCTTCTTCTGAATTTTAATTCTCCTTTTCTCTGCCATGTTCAGGAACATCTTTTCCTGCTCACGCAAAGAACAAGTCAAGTTATCTCTGTGTGCGTCTGCTATGTCAATGTTACCTATAGTCAGAAAGTAGTCTCCCATATATCTTATGGTGTCAGTTTTGGTATGTACAGGATTCAAGTTCCCACGTATAGGAAGTTCAGAAAAGATCACGTCATTGTTAGAGTAATAATACTGTAACGGTCCCCTTTTGTAAAATAAACTAGCTAAAATGCTACAGGAAATTCCATATGTCAATGGCAGATGATGGTATGTCACGCCTTCAGCCACCGAAGTAGGTAGCTTCATGCAGACATAGCAATCTTCAATTTCCATAGTCTCTACATAGTGTATTAACAAGTTTGCGAAAACATTTAAGTGTGTCCTGTTTTTCATTCCATGGTAATGTAGTCCTTTCTCATCTGATGCTTCTAAGTCTCGTTTGGTTTGTCTCAATGCTCTCTCATGTCTTTCTACACTCTGTGTTGTCAGCTCCTCATTGTCAGTATTTACAACTTCAGTAGGGACAATGTTAGTATCTTTACTTACAGCAAAGGGAATGAAAATTGTTAATCCTATCCAGATAACTATCAGCACTACTACACTACATATACACACCTTGCAACACGTCTTAAAACGGCTGCAACTAGGACTACCATTCACTGTTGAATCAGACATTTTAGCTCAGAAGGAGTGTTCTTACCCCTCTTTTTTTTACTTTTTACACAACTAGCTTACTTTGTGCAAATTCACGGTGGTTCGTCTTCCTCTTCAGCTGAGTACTCTGGGACAGGTTCTCCGTCGCTCACGTCAGTTATATCAAGATCTTCAAGTTCTTCCAAAACCAGTGTCCATTCAGGAGACTTGTACTTTTTGTTTTGTCTTTTTATTCGCTCACTCCTTCTTTTGGAAGAGTCTTCTTCTTGTTCTGCTATTCGAGCACTTCTTCTTGCTTCTGCACGTTTTTCTTCTACTGTCTTTATCCTTAGTCTCAGTCTTTTTACAAACCTAGGCTCAAGGTTGTTTCTTTTCTTTAGTCTCTTAGTCGGTACTTGGACTTCACTTTCTTTTCTTATTCTCTTGTTCTCTTTATCTTGTGGTAATTCTTCTCCACTTTCTTCTTCTACTTCCCTTATCTGACTAGTTCCAGGGCTAGCATCAAATTTTTCTGCCTGGTTGCTAATCTGGCCTTGTTCAGGAATATTGCGTTTTTGGCTTTCAATTGTCTCTGTTTCTGTTTCTGTTTCTGTTTCCTGAACCCGTTTTTCTAACCCTATCTGATCCTGTTCAAGCACTTCGATCTCTTGATTTTCTTCTGCTCGAACTATTACTCTATGTCTAGCCTGTCCCTTATCCACATCAGGAGTTAGCGGAGGAGTATCAAACACTTGCTCTGTATCCTGCACTTGTTCAGTATCGGGTACTTGTTCAGTATCGGGTACTTGTTCAGTATCGGGTATTTGTTCAGTCTTATTCACTGGATCTGTATCAATCACGTGCTCTGTCCCTGTCTGACCTTCTCCTTCCTCAGTTTTGATTTGAATCTCAAGTGGCTGAGGATCTTCGCCTGTGCCTTGCTTTTCCTGACTAGTCCACTCTCTACCTTCACTAAGTCGTTCTCTTGTTCTGATAGGATCTTCGGTCAGATCAATCATCGGTATCCATTCTTCTGGCCATATGCTTGGCAGCTCGTCTTCAGCTACTCCTGGCTCAGTTTCCTGGACCTCTTCAGCAGGCTGGGTTCTTGGCAGTTCGCAGTCAACTACTCCTGGGCCAACGTCTGCTGTTCCTGCAACCTGACTGGTGCTGGGCTGCTCGTTGTCAGTTGCTACTGGTCTGACTTCTTCAGGGTCCTCTGCTGGTTGCCCTGGTTCTTCAAATCCTTTGTCTGGCAATACCTTCTGGGTGTGTCCGGCGTGGATCCACTGGGGAACACCTGCGACCTTTACTGCAGTGGTTGTCACCAGGATTACTTGGCGTTTCTTTCCCCACCTTGGTGCCAGACAGTTTGATCGAGTGTGCTTCTTTATTTTGACCCAGTCTCCTGGAACCAAGTTGTGGAGAGGAGTCGTTGGATTAAGGATGCCGTCGTCTCCAATCTGGCGAGAGATAGAACGCACTTGGTCACCCAATCTTCTGCAGTATTCAAGCACCAAATCATCAGTAATACTCAACAGTTTGCTTCCTGGCACCCATGCTTGTCTCATCACTCTTCCCATAATGATTTCATGGGGGCTTAGACCTGTCTTGCGGTCTGGAACACTTCTCAGTCCCATCAGGACCAGGGGCAGGGCCTTCACCCAGTTCATGCCAGTAGCATCTGTCAGTTTTGCTAGTCTGTTTTTGATAGTTCCATTTACTTGTTCCACTATTCCAGAAGCCTCTGGGTGGTATGCACAATGGAGTTTCTGCCTTATTCCAAAGGCCTTACAGAGTTCAGCCAGTATGTCATTCTGGAAATGTCCACCCTTATCTGATTCAATAATGTATGGTATTCCGAACCTAGGTATCAGTTCTTTTAGTAAACACTTCGCTACTGTCAGTGCGTCACTTTTGGGAGTAGGGTAAGCTTCTACCCATTTCGAAAATACGCACACAATGACAAGGACATATCGCTTTCCTTCACAATGGGGCATGGTGATGAAATCAATCTGTATTTTTATAAAGGGACCCCCTGACCTCCCAATCTTGCTCAGCTCAACCATTGTCCTTTTGCCTGGGTTCATCTGCTGACATGACAGGCACCTCTGGCAGAGGGACTCTGCTACCTTCCTGAATTTCTTGCTGTACCAAGTCTGTTGAAATACCAGAATCATGGCATCCCTACCAATGTGTGATCCTTCGTGTATTAATCTTGCCATTGTGCCAAGCAAGTGTCGGGGTAACACAGGCATACCAGTTGGGCCCAAAATCACACCATCCACACGTCTTGGTCTACATCCATCCTCTTTCCATTTCTCTCTTTCTTGCCAAGGAGCCGTCTCCTGCCACTCTCTCACCTCATCCCATGTAGGCACTTCCTCAAACACCTGAAGCTGGCAGCTGGTTCCTGGCCCCCCTCGTTTTGGATTTACAATATACCGATCTTTGGCACACCATTGAGCCACTCGATCAGCATAATCGTTTCCCAGTGATATCCTGTCCATGCTCCTTTGATGAGCAGTACATTTTACCACTGCCAGTTCTTTGGGCAACTGAATGGCCTCTAAAAGGTCATGAACAACTTTTGCATTCCGAATGGGAGTACCTGAGGAAGTCATGAATTCCCTCTGCAGCCATAATTGGCCAAAGTCATGCACAACGCCATAACAGTACTGACTGTCAGTATACACTGTTATGCGTAAGTCCTTCCCAATTTTGCAAGCCATTATCATGGCTATCAATTCGGCTACTTGTGCAGACTTGATGTTATATAGGTAACCTGCTTGTTCAATTTTTGTGAAAGACACTACTGCATAAGCAGCACTCAAGCCTCCTAATTCATGTCTTAGACAGGAACCATCCACAAATAGTTCTTTATCATGCTCAGGCAATGGTACTTCTTTTATGTCTGGGCGTGGCTTAGTACTGAACTCTGTCAGGTCAATACAATCATGTTCATCATCATCCCTACCTTCCATTTCCAAGGGGTCGGGGAGTAAGGTGGCAGGGTTCAGAATACCGCACCTAACAATGCTCACATTTGCTGCACCCACAAGAATCCTCTCGTATTTAGTCAGCCGACTAGGGGTGAGATACTGTGTTTTAGTTCTGGTCAATAAGATTACCACTCCATGTGAAACATACACGGTCACAGGATGTCCCATGACAATGGACTCACTCTGTTCCAAACTTGTACAGGTAGCAGCTACTGCTTTCAGACAGCCTGGTAACCCAGCAGCTACTGGGTCCAGTGTGGCAGAGAAATAGGCCACAGGCCTCCTGGTTGTGCCATGTTCTTGAGTCAGGACTGACAATGCGCAATTATCGCGAGTGTCACAGAATAGTGCAAACTCTTTGGAATAATCTGGCATTCCCAACGCAGGGGCTGTACACAGACAGTTTTTCAATCTTGTGAAAGCCATTAGACTTTCATCGTCCCACTGTACAACATCTGGCATTCCTCTCGTGGTCATTTTTATCAAGGGCCTGGCTAAGGCTGCAAATCCCAGAATCCACTGCCTGCAGTACCCTAATACACCCAGGAACATTCTGACTTCTTTTTGAGTACGGGGCAACTGCATCTTTTGAATTATTCTCACTCTTTCTGAAGTGACTTTTCTGACACCCTTTTCTATCTGGTGTCCTAGATATTTCACTGATTTTGCACAGAACTGTAGTTTGTCAGGGGCCACTTTATGCCCTTTCTCACACAGATGATTTAGGAGGGCAATGGTGTCAACTACACAGTCCCGGTGACTTTTAGACGCCAATAGAAGGTCGTCTATATACTGCACTAAGACAGAGTTCCCAGGTAAGGTCAAAGTCTCTAGACATTTCTTCAAGATCTGATTAAAGATAGAGGGACTCTCTGTATACCCTTGAGGGACCCTGTTCCAACAATACACGTGACCCTCGAAAGCAAATGAGAAAAGAAATTTGCTGTCGGGGTGCAGGGGTATCGAAAAGAATGCATGACACAAATCAATCACAGTGAACCACTCAGCATCCCAAGGAATCTGGTACAGAATTACTGCAGGGTTCGGGACAATAGGGCAACAAGGAACTACAATTTTGTTAACCTTTCTCAGGTCCTGCACTACCCTATACTTGCCACTAGGCTTTTTGATGCCCATAATCGGTGAGTTGCATGGGCTGCTCATCACTTCCTGTATGATGTTTCCTTCCAATAATTTTTGTATTTCCAGAGTGACACCTGCTTTCACCTCAGCATTCATTCGGTAGGGCCTAGTGTTAGGATATACTGCATTGTCTTTGATGGCTATTTGTATGGGGTCCACATCTTTCATCAACCCCACATCCTTTCCAGTGAAATCCCACACCTCTGGCTTTACGGCTTCCTGTAGTTCTTGGGGCAAGTCCTGCAGGGTCAATCTTTTAATTTCTGAGTCAGGTCTAAGCAACAATAATTTATAAATGCCGTCTTCATCTGGGGTCTGTATTTCAACACCTTTTGGTGTGCAAAAGATGGTACAGTTCATTTTGCACAACAAATCACGTCCCAGTAGATTCACTGGACTGGTGTCACAGACGACAAATCTATGCATCTGTTTAAAATTTCCAATTGAAATCTCCATTGGTTCGGTAACAGGAGTACTAATCAATTGATTAGATACACCCACTACTTGGATATTTTCTCCCGAGAGGGGTAGGTTTGGAACGTCCACTGTTCTTACAGTAGAACGGGTAGCGCCAGTGTCCAACAGAAAGGTGACATCATTTCCGTCAACCTTTCCTTCAATATATGGTCCAGACTGGTCTACCGGCAAGGAAGCGCCAAGTACGCACTCCTCGTCCTCCCCTCTCAGGCCCCGTCAGTCCTGATCATTACAAAGGAAGGTATCATTCAGCAGATACTGCGAAGTTGCTGTATTTCTGTTCTCCCCGCTTTCCCAAACCTCTATCTCTTCATTTTCTGCCTGTCTTCCCCTGTATACCTGTTTGGGTGCTCGAGGCACCTGAACTGTTTTTACCTGGGGTTGAGTCTTTCTTGGTCTTTCTTTCTGCGTCTGTGGAATTAAATCAGGAGTTGTCTCATTAACATCGACTAATTGGGGACACTCGTTTCGCCAGTGTCCAATTTCGCCGCACTGATGGCAGGGAAATTTTTTCATAGCCTCTTCCCTGCTAAATTTGGGCCGGGGCTTTCCTCCACCCCCTCCCCCAGGACTTTTGTTCTCAGCATTTTTAACCATGTTACTCAATTGTTTTTCCTGTTGTTCTGCGAGCTTCACCTGAGCCCACATAACCTTCTCCTTAAGGGCCTTTTTCTTTTCTGCCATCTCGTCCTCGCAGTACTTAGCGTACCGCAGGACCTCATCCATTTTCTTAGTATGCCAACAGATTTTATTGTCTTTTATCCACTGACAAATTTCAGGTCTTAAACCATTTACAAACCTGTAAATAAAGTGCGTCATATCCTTCAGGTCGATGTTGTCAATACCACTGTATGTTTTAAATACCTGCAATAACCTCTCATAGAAGGAGTGCACTGTCTCGTCCCTTTCCTGTGTTGTTCTATCTATTTTTGTCCAATCAGTTTCCTTTGCGGGCACCTTTTCTTTCAAATGCTGAATTACCTGCTCATATTTTCGCATGACATCCTTTGATGGCTCCCCTGTTTCCTTGTTTCTGGGATACTCTTCACTGGGCCAATTTATGTTTATTTTACACTGGGTCCATAAATCTACTGGAACCACAATGTCGAAAAACCCATCCAGGTCTTTCCACAGACATTTCTGTACCTTCACGAACCTCTCCACTTGCCGGTACCAGTCAACTGGTTTCTCTCGTAATTTTGGAAAATCGTTCGTGAAGGACACAATATCCTGCCTAGACCAGGGGACATGCACATATTTCCCTCCTGGAACTTCGCGCATGGGGCATAACTGCTCAGGTTTTTCTACCTCTCTTAAAGCAAACTCGGGAGTCACTTGTCGGGAGCGAACCTCTTCCCTCTTTTTCGCCCACCTGCTTCTCCATTTTTCCACATCTCCCCATTTCTGCAGTACCCCCATTAATTCTTTAATCTGCAACTTCTTCCCTGCCACATTCAGGTGTTCTATATCTTTGTCTGAGAAGTCTGCTCTGTACGGTTTCTGTAAGGGCTTGGATTTTGAGATATCTACCCCCATACTAACTGCTGTTTCGGTCAGTTTTTCATGGAGCACTCTGGTGTTTCTTGTAAAGCTTTTACATATGAACGACAATTCTTCCTCAGAGTAGGTATTTAATCGATCCAACCCCACATTTCCTGCCATTAATTCTTCTATTTCAACCCTCAGCTTGTAGAGATCTAAAGGCTTTGTTTGCGGAGTCTGCTTCTCTAATTCACGACTCCAACTCTCAATTTCATCCGGAGTTACCAGAGAGACATTCCTGGTACCTGTTGCTGTCTCTAATTTAATTTCTTTTGTATTAAAAGGGTTATACCTCTGCTGTATTCCCTTTCCAGTCTGTTTGTTTGGCAATTCCAAGAATGCAACTTCAGACTCACACTCACTGGACTGATCATCTATGATGATTGGTTCCTGTCTCGGGGTTGCTATGACTGGGGTCATGACTGGAGTAATCGGATTTCCCTGACCATTTCCGTATAACGGGACCACCGGTCCAATAGTTACTGGAATAGTCAATGCCTCAGGACTGGTATTTATCTGAGAAATTTTCTGAATTATTTCTGTTCTTTGTCTAGCTAGAGCCTCTTGCTCCTTTTCCACTAGTACCCTTCTTAGAGTTGTGTCATGTAATATCTGTGGGGTCAATGGAGGAGTAAAACTCGGGGCAGTAGGATGCGTTTCACTTGGTCCTCCCCCATAATTTGGTTTCGGGAATAAAGTTCCAGTATTAAAGGACCTGCGCTCTTCCCTATATGGAGGTTGAACAAAAGGCAGTCCTGAATTCGAGGGTTTCTCTTCGCTTTCATACAAGGGTCTGGGAAAAAAGGTTTTTGTACGTGAATATTTTTCTTCCTGACTTGCGGGCAGTTTGGGATATATGTCCCTTGTTTCCGTCAGTTCGGGTTTTTCAGGATAGGGCAATACTTGACCACCCCCTCCCAGTCCCAGGGACCTGTCTTCTTCCTTTAGGAAGGGGCGTCGGGGAACATCTCCTACACTGGAAGGTCGGGTTCCCTCATTGTAAGGTGGCGGACTTCTGGTACAGATGTCATCTATTAGTTCATCATCTGAATCCCCCAGGGCCCCCCAATGCTTACATTTTTCAGTACTTTTCTCACCCGCTCCAACGTTATGACATGCCGGCATCATGGGAAACAGACCCTCAACAATCATGCTCTGCCTCCACTGTTTCATCCTTTTATCCCTGGATTCCTGTTTCTGCCTGGGGTACCACTTGGTCAAACCCTTGTCCATTCGGGGTCTTTCTCTTTCAAAAGCCTCAATCTCCCATTCCTCTAATGCCTCATACTGTGTTAGTCTCGGTCTGGGATGCAATTCGTTCATTCGGGTTCTTAAATTAAATAAGATCCTACCATTGAAAGTACCATCTAACGGAAAAGCCAATACTCCGTCATCTTTTGTGTACTTCACCCAATTCTCCAACCACACACAGGTATTGTACCCTCGGTCAAACATCATGAATGAGGCGGGAGTATTGGGTGCTGGGACAAGAACACCTTCCCTAGATTTAATCGGTTTGTCCGTTTTAAAATAATTTTTCACCTTACTTATAAGTGACATTTTTCTCTTGGTTCCGTACATAATATCGTATCTGTTAGCCTTCCACTGATCCCTTTCAAACCCTAGATGCCTTGGATCAGGTCGCGTCTCTGTAGTCCGCGAGTGCCACATACGACTTCTGCGCTAACTTTGTTTACAAACTACCTCCAATCAGAACGCGCTTCAGAAAATTCGTGCAACCAATGGGTGCGCGACACAAAATAAGCTCCGCCAATGGGTGCGCGACCCCTTCGTGAGACAGTTCCCACGCTCTGGCGCTCACCCCTCCTTTACAATCTTCAGCTCCGCTACCCGCCCGCTGCTTCTACCAATCCCAGCGCGGCACAGAGTGACGTCAGAGGCGCTTCGCGACTGACTCCCTCCCTTCACAAGGTAACGGAAACTTTCTTTCTTTTAAAGTGCTCAGTGCTTGGTTATTTTACAACAAATACACATTCGCCACAGTGCTCAAGTGTCTAGATAGAGTAAGAATTCTTTTACAGCAAGTAAACTACTTCCATTTACTTTTCACACGCTGCGGGCAGATCTCTTCCGCCTACCCTTCACTCTAGCATCGGTGAACCTGTTATTCCCCCAAACTCATCCACTTCTTTCCGGGATATATTCCGAGTTTAAGGTTTCTCAGCGGACCCCTCTGCTGTCACGCTAGCTCCGAGGAACCTGCTACTCTTCCGATGTGACCCTTACTAGGTTACGCCACTATGGGAATTTTGCCAATGAACCCCGTTACTGTCATTTATTCACACATGTATTCAGAAAACCCTAGTTAGTGCTTCCCGGTTATCCTAACCTGCACTTAACTTTCCTCGAACCTGTGACCTCAGGACAATGGATTCTATTCACCACTTGCCCTTTCAATTCCCCGGGGAGTTCGGACAACAAGAAACAAGACGGTTGACAATTGCATGGATTAGTACATATAACAATATAAGAACAAGAATAATAACAATACAGTAATTCATGAGTTTCAGCAGCGTATTCACAAGAGAGTGATCAGTTCCCTCAGAACAGCCGCTCTTTTAGCAGCATTAATATAATAGCAGCTTCCGACTTAACTAGTCTAACTAGTCCTGCCTTACTCTCAACTAGTCCCTAACCATCCTCTAGCTACCAGAAAACTGATAGAGCGCGCGAGGCCACCCGGCCAATAGTTTTCGCCGTTTCCGGCTTCAGGGCCCATATACTTTTCAAATCACCATATACATCGATCGGGTGACTTCACGAGCTCTATCAAGTTGGTGTGTGTGTGTTCCCTGCTACCAAATTTCGGTGCACCCGACTTACCATCCACCGATGCGGGTGCCTAATGACCACAATGAATCAGGGAGCTAGCTGTAAAGGAAAGGCAGCAAAATACAAACCCAACCAATAACATTCAAATACTGTTTAAATGACCACGGACAACTGGAAGTTTTAAAATGTTTATCTAAAGTTCAATATTTTCTTGCATGAGGTACAGTAAAATAAGGCAATCAATAACCAAGATAACGTAAATCACATAGGCAGAAAGAAATAATGACAGAGTAATCATCAAAGTACTAATAAAATGTAACGAGAAAGATACTATATAAGTCAGTATTATCTAGACAGGGATAGACTAAGTGTGTGTGACTATAGAAGAGCTTATAATGAATAACACGCTTCACTTAAGGTGAAAGGGCCTTTGAACAACCTAGGCAACGAAGTTCTAGACCATATCAGAAAATGACACACTGCTATGCAAAATATAATTTCTAACAATTGAGAAGACATAGGAATAACTTTGCAAAATTATAAATGACTGTTCAATAGTTGCGGAAAGGCATGGAAATATAACATATGCAATGTTTAACTTTATTAAAGCAAAAGTTAGAAATTCAGAAGGTGCAAGAATTTCAAGAGGTTTCAGAGTGATATTTACCTAGAAAAAGGTGTGGAAACCAAACCCTGGCCACGGGTCAGTTAAGTACAGGAAACCCTCAAGGAAGGATACCCCTCAAAGGACAGCAGGTGCAGAATGGACACCCAGGACAGGATACCCTCGGAATAGGAATCAGGACAGGACCCTCAGGACAGGACAGCAAACCCTCAGGACAGGACCCTCTTCAGGACAGGACCGGAACCCACAGTTCGGAAGCAACGCCTGCGCTCCACCCGCTCTGCAGCTATCGATCAAGACCCCGATTGGGTCAGCGAACTCCCAGCTAAGTGCTTTGCCAGCACTTTAAGGTTCAGTAGAACCTTAGTCTATGGTCAAATTCGGACAGAGTGCTCCGCAGCGCTCTGTATCTTCAGTCACCTATTGAGTGCGTTGGGTCAGTGACAGGTCAGCTAAACCAGACAAGTCGGACGGTTCACTAGGTGAACCCAGGGTAGATATACAGTTTGGGGACAGTGTACCACCCCCCAATGTTGCAAAGTGTCAGAATCCCTCAATTTCGATTGGTCCTAAGGTAGGGTTTGGGTAACACACCAATCACAATGCACAGTTTGAAGCCTTCATTTACATATTTGGGTACCGCCTAGCAGATTTGGGGTTCCCATGAGCTAACAGTAGCGCAACAATACATTGTATCATATAAGAAGCCACATTCGCTGTTCTCGCAGGGCAGAGGTGACTTTCTCAGGAGCATCTCGCCCATCACTGCCAGCTGGCTATGTTCCATCAGCCAAGGTCCCTCGTGCTGCCGAATGTCGCACAGGCGCAGAAGGGACCCCCAATATGGCTCTCCTCTCACTCAGACCCCCATTTCCCGCGGTACATGAAAAGTAAGCGAAAACAAATTAATACATAATAATGTCATTATGGAAAACACATCACAGGGTTGGTACTTTTAACTCATCATCAATCAATAAACTTATGCAATTAAATGTTAGCTACATTTAGACGAAACACAAGAGCAGTGGCACGAGCAGTACCACATGATAAGCACAGCTATGAATTACGCATGCGCATAACTTTCCCTCCACTTCTGCAGACGCGTCAGGACACGTGAGTGTGGCTGACGCATGCGCAGTAACTAAAATACAAGCGGCGGCCATTTTAGAGGACATGGATTAAATTCATTAGAAATACACATAGGCAAGCGTCTTAAACTTTACTCAAACTTAATATAAATGTTAGTAAGACGTACATTTATTACCTTGTTATACATGAACGAGGTTCTTGATTTCGGCAAGCCGCAAAATATGCGAAGCTTTGCTTCATCACTAACACGGGTTCAACCAGGTCATTCCCCAGGAAGCACCCAGCACCTTGCTTCTCTTGCACCCCCACGTTGACCATGGACTACCTACCATTCACCTCTACCTCCACTCTAGCAAGAGGGCACTCCATGTCATCACCACTAGCTACAAGTCCACAACACTTGGATCCAGGGATGATCTCTTCGGGTTTGAGATTTTTACATTCAACCAATGTCCTGTGGGCACCACCATCCCTTATGGCAGGAACCTTCCTTCCATTTAAACTTGCCACACTCATATAACCTCTTGAGTTAGGGTGAATATGCTTATGGGCTTCTGGGTCGACTTCCTTGGTGACTAAGTTAAACTCACTTGAGCCTCCATTTATTTCTGCCCCCACTGAAAGCACACTTGCTATCACGGGTGCCACTGGCACCACGTCCTTCATTGGGCAGTCTGACTTTGAGTGTCCCTCTCTGTGGCACTTATAGCATTTAATCACCTTGGGAGTGAACTGACCCTTTCTTCCTTTCTCCTTCTGATGCTGACTAGAGGGCCCATTCTCCTTAGACTCTGGAACTGGCTGACAGCCTTGGGAACAGTTTTGGCCCTTCCCCTCTGCTTTAGGGCTAGCCTGCTGGGGTTTATTCTCCCCCTTGGGCTTGGAACTGGGATGCACCTGCCCCTTGTTCATTCTGTTAGAAAGCCACTTATCTGCCATCACTGCAAGTTTCTCAGTATCCCTATCAGAAAGGTCAGACAGATACTGTCTGAGTGGAATACAGCACTCCTCCTGGAGACGCTCTGCTATCATCTCCTGATTTAGGGACTGGTAATCATTTGCTTCCATCCCTCTCACCCACTCATTCAAGTCTCTCACTATGTCATGGACCCAATTTTCAAAAGGAACCCCCTCTTCCTTCTTGTTCTCACAGAACCTCTGCAAGTACTGGGCTGGTTTCAACCCAAACCGCCTAATCAAAGCATCCTTCATGCAATCATAAGTTGGACTGTCTTACTTAGGCATCCTTTCAATGACTTCAGTACCTTCCTGAGGGAGTAAACTCAGTAAAGTTGCTGCTTTGGACTGACCATTAGGACCGTGAGCCTTACATGTGAGTTGAAAGGCACGCATCTAACTGAGGATATCAGTGCCAGGGACATACATGTGTATCAATTAATTTGGTACTTTTGGTGGTGTTTTCATTTCCTTGGGACTTTGAAGTGGACTCACCATCCAAAGAGCTTGGCCCTCTATCAGCTGCTAGCTTGAGCTTCTCTTTCTCCAGAGCTATCCGCTCTTTCTCCAATTCTGTATCCTTCTCTTTCTCTTTCTCCTGCCTCTCCCTCTCTTTCTCCTGCCTCTTCCTTTACCTCTCCTTTCCTTCCAAGCCCCTTCTTCGTGTCTGACCATAATGCCTGGCAGGCTTCTCCCTCTCAAAATCTCTTGCTTTCTCCTCTGCTAAATCCTTAGCTTCCTGGAGTTTCAGCTGAAGTTTAGGGGTCTCTGCTAGCTCAGTCCCCCCTAAGGAGTCATATTCTGGGGCAGGGAAAAAGTTAGTCCTAGAGTTAACGGCAGGTCTAGGGGAATACCTAGGGGAAATCCTAGAGGCCTGTCTTGACTGACTTGGCAGGCTTATGATAACAGTGCTCGCCACTCCTGCACAACAGTGACCTCTTGCTCAAAGCATTTTGTCATGTGGCTAATCAAGTGCTCCCTGTCCTTAGACCTTGGGATTTTCCACCCCCTGTCAGCGCACATTTGCTTTAACTGCTCCACAGTCAGGTTCTAAAGTTCCACTTCCTCTCCAATATTTTCCGCCATTTTACCTATAGCTTATTGGTATCTGCCGGACTTATCAACTGGCCTCAGTGTCCACTGAGCCTGAAGTCTAGTGATCCAACACCACTTGCCACCAATGTTATCCTACCACACCCTGGGTAGAGAGGGCAGTAGCCACTCAGACAAATAGGGGGGCGCTAGGCATGCCCCCCTCGACCTAAGGGCCAAGCTCTAGGGTCTCAATCCATGTAAACAGGCAGACCCTCAGTGGACACTTATGATTGTCATGCTCACTGAGGTAAGTGACCTCGTAAGTGACTTGCCTGGAGATCAGCATAAGGCAGGGGAAGAATTCTCTCCAGAGACATGCAGAAGACTTCCCGTCCCAACATATGCCCAATCAGATGATCAGTCTTCTCCCACTGAGAAGTAAGTACGATGGCAATCTGCCAGACCTCTGCTAAAAAAAACTCCACTGGCTCTCCATCCTCCAACGTACAGCATTTAAGATGGCCTGTATCATCTTCAAGTCTCTTCATGGCCGGAGCCCCAAATTTATCAAACGCCTCCTACCTAGGTACACCCCCCCCCCCGCAACCTTCGTTCCGCCAACGTCCAACTGCTGACCACACCCTCTTTTAAGCTACAACGCCCCTAGACTTTGGAACTCCCTTCCGCTAGAGATCCGATCTTGTAACAATCTCCTGAGCTTTAGGAAAATGCTTAAAACATGGCTGTTTACACAGGCCCATGTTTAACTCCTCCAATGGTCCCAGCACACACTAGAGCCAGCGCCATGAAACCTCCCGGTGAACGTGCGATTTACAAGAAATTGATAACATAACAACATAACAAGTACCAGCCATTCTGATCTGCATGGTTTGGTGTGGCAGCCAGGCACCTTGAGAATTGGGTGAAATGATGTGCCTTCCTTCTTTGTACGGGAGCTCCTGCACTAGACATAGATCTGGGTGGAGCCCCCTATAATGAGAAGGAACAACATTCCGATACCTGGGGGTCAGGATTTACCATTCAGAGCAAGATACATATGAAAGCAATCTTTTTACAGCAATGACAGCAGTGCTCTCACAGACTGGCTTCTGGAATGGGCTTCCTTTGTCCACCACAGGCCAGAAAATCATGTCCAAAATGATTATGCTTATGCTTATCTTATTATTATATCACTTTGCTATTGTTCCACTTTTCCCACAAGAAAATAATTTCAACAGTTAAAATAACTAATGACTCAATCTGGCAGTAATGGTCAGCACAGAATTGAGCTAGCTAAGTTCCAATTAACTCTCGACAAGGGAGGTCTTGTGCCTCTTTCTTTGAACAAAAATACTTAGCTGCCCAACTCCAATGGATATCCCTCTAGTTGTCAGGAAGATCACTGAGTGACACCTACTCGGGGCATGGTCCATCATCATCTGAAGTTCTTATATGCCTCATCTTACCAATGGTCGAGCTCAGCAGAGAACTGCCACGTTTTTAGTGGCAGAAGCCTGTAGATGTATTAACTGTAGTTTGCCAGAAGCCAAACATATCAGCTCAAAGGCTCCTGCCATAATCTGTCCAAACACCAAGGAGATCTAACTGCTACATAATTGCACCAGTGGAGTGAACTAAGATAATATACCATGGGGACTTCTCCCCAGAAGAACAAATTCCCACCTTTGAGCAACCCACAGACCAGAATAGTATTTACAAAAGCTGCTTCCTCACCAATAGAGGGATAATTAAGGCTACTATTTACACAGGAATATTGTGGGTGAAGAACACCAAATGCATGCTTTAATGCAAAAACTCCAAATGATGAGCACAGGCCACCACCTCCTCACTTGGCTTTACAGGGCTATCGAGAGAACACGCGCAGGTATCCCTGAACAAATTCAGAGAGGCACAAATGACACAGGTAATGCATGATTTTCTGCAATGCCCTCTTAAGAAATATACAATTTTCAATCTTGCACAGGGCTTACCTTACCCCTGGTTGCGGTGCGGCACCAGGGGAATGGTATTATCCTTCACTGGTAGAGATGACTCATGATCCTTTAGTAAAACTACAAAATCTCTGGGAGACTACATTGGATAGGGAACTTTCAGACCCGAAATGGGGCAGAATTCTTGCATACCCTAAAAGGGTTTCATGTAACACGCACCAGACTGAAGTATACACAGTTTAACTATACTCATATGACATATATGACTCCTCATAAACTCAGGATCGTTTTTGGCGGCGAGTCACGCAAATGCCAGATTGTACATGTGAATTGGGGCTGTGTCGCTCTACACAGCCTTTGGAAGGAGGTGTTGCAGTCAGCAGGGGCAGCAGTGGGGTGTACACTGGAGAACACAGTTGAGGTGTGCTTGTTGGGGTTCATGTCCCAGCCACCTAAACGAAAGGTGGGGAATAGATTCCTGGATCTTGGTTTGGTTCTGGCTAGAAGACGAATAGCTCTGGCTTGGGAATCAGTGGATGGGTCCGCAATTGATATATGGAGGCAAGATGTGACCTCCTGGGCTGGGGTTGAGGTTAGGGTCCAGGTTAGAGAAGAACGGAGGGGGCTCAGATGCCACCCCTTTGCAGAGCTCTGGAGAGAAGTCCTTGAGACAGGGGAGAGTCGGGAACGCGACCGGAGCAAAGGGATGTAGCGAAGTGACCATGCACAATCATACGATGAACATACCTAGGTAGCTGGGGGCCTCAATAGTAGTTGTGAGGCTGTTTGACAGTGAGATGGATACTGGAACTTATCACGGATACTCATAAGTTTGTGAATAGGCAGAGCTCAACCCTCCCTCCCACCACGATACAGAATAGATGCTACGGAGATTAAATGCCTGAGGAGTAGTGACCACCATTGCCTTAAACAACGCCCTCCCCAGTCTCCTCTATGGCCATTAATGGTTCTCGCATAAAGCCTAGACCCCGCTGCATAACTAGTTGGTTAATAGTTGTTTTTGGTTTACTGTTCTATACAATATGAGTGATACCTCCAAGAAGGCCCCCTACTTATATATATGCAGACCCGAGACAATCATTCTCTAGTCACATATTAAGAAAGGTACTGGAGTGATAGAACTCTATGAGAACCACCATACACACAGGTCTTCACTCACATACGAATGGTATGCTTATTAAGAACAAGGGTAGGTGTATGGGTCAAACAGTGGCACACACGCACATGTATATTATATTGATATGTTGTATTGTAATAGACATGTTGTGTACCGATATGTGTCAATTATCCTGATTAATGATAAACCAAATGGCAATAAAAATATGCTGGAAAAAAAGCATACTTTACCCCTGATAAGCTTCACCACGTGTTTCTGGATGCTCCGCCGGAAGCTGCAGCTCTGCCTTAGCTCTGCCTTCAACATGTAATGGAAGAGTCCCTCCCTAACACACTACTGGCACACAGTGCAAGATACCCTTGCAAGGCCATCCAATGCCGTGGCTTCTATTTCCATGGAAATATGGAGTCACATCGCCTCTTCGCGCCTCAGAACATTGCCGTCCACTTCATCCTAGTGAGTTAACAAAACTTGCCATGAGGTCCTGGGGGGGGGGGGGGGGTATGCTCAGACGTGAGTCCCATGCTCTCCACACCACTGGAGTCAAGCTATCCTGGCTGAAGACGGCTGATAGCCAGAAACCGGTCCTTGGATGCTTGATTCCGGTCCAGGAAAGACATGGCTTGGCAGTTCGGGCTGGACTGTTCCCATGAGGCACAGGGTCAAGGCTGATTTGCATATGGCCATGTCTGACCTGGGGTGGTGTGGAGTGCAAAGAACGATGGATTTAGGCCCAGATCTCTGTACTGGGGTGAATGTATGAGAATGTTCTGCATTCTCTCCATCACCTGTTGTTTTTGCCTTTGTCGCCCCGAGTGGGATGGGTATGCTCAGACGTGAGTCCCATGCTCTCCATACCACTGGAGTCAAGCTATCCAGGCTGATGATGGCTGATAGCCAAAAACCGGTCCTTGTATGCTTGATTCCGGTCCAGGAAAGACATGGCTTGGCAGTTCGGGCTGGACTGTTCCCATGAGGCACAGGGTCAAGGCTGATTTGCATATGGCCATGTCTGACCTGGGGTGGTGTGGAGTGCAAAAAAACCTATGGATTTAGGCCCAGATCTCTGTACTGGGGTGAATGTATGACAATGTTCTACATTCTGTCCATCACCTGTTGTTTTTGCCTTTGTCGCCCTGAGTGGGATGGGTATCCTCAGACGTGAGTCCCATGCTCTCCACACCACTGGAGTCAAGCTATCCAGGCTGATGACGGCTGATAGACAGAAACCGGTCCTTGGATGCTTGATTCCGGTCCAGGAAAAACATGGCTTGGCAGTTCGGGCTGGACTGTTCCCATGAGGAACAGGGTCAAGGCTGATTTGCATATGGCCATGTCTGAACTGGGGTGGTGTGGAGTGCAAAAAAACGATGGATTTAGGCCCAGATCTCTGTACTGAGGTGAATGTATGACAATGTTCTGTATTCTGTCCATCACCTGTTGTTTTTGCCATTGTCGCCCTGAGTGGGATGGGTATGCTCAGACGTGAGTCCCATGCTCTCCACACCACTGGAGTCAAGCTATCCAGGCTGATGACGGCTGATATCCAAAAACCGGTCCGTGGATGCTTGATTCCGGTCCAAGAAAGACATGGCTTGGCAATTCGGGCTGGACTGTTCCCATGAGGCACAGGGTCAAGGCTGGTTTGCATATGGCCATGTCTGACCTGGGGTGGTGTGGAGTGCAAAAAAACAATGGATTTCGGGCCCGGATCTATGTACTGGGGTGAATGTATGACAATATTCTGCATTCTGTCCATCACCTGTTGTTTTTGCCTTTGTCGCCCCGAGTGGGATGGGTATGCTCAGACGTGAGTCCCATGCTCTCCACACCACTGGAGTCAAGCTATCCAGGCTGATGACGGCTGATAGCCAGGAACCGGTCCTTGGATGCTTGATTCCGGTCCAGGAAAGACATGGCTTGGCAGTTCGGACTGGACTGTTCCCATGAGGCACAGGGTCAAGGCTGATTTGCATATGCCATGTCTGACCTGGGGTGGTGTGGAGTGCAAAAAAACGATGGATTTAGGCCCAGATCTCTGTACTGGGGTGAATGTATGACAATGTTCTGCATTCTGTCCATCACCTGTTGTTTTTGCCTTTGTCGCCCCGAGTGGGATGGGTATGCTCAGACGTGAGTCCCATGCTCTCCACACCACTGGAGTCAAGCTATCCAGGCTGATGACGGCTGATAGCCAGAAACCGGTCCTTGGATGCTTGATTCCGGTCCAGGAAAGACATGGCTTGGCAGTTCGGGCTAGACTGTTCCCATGAGGCACAGGGTCAAGGCTGATTTGCATATGGCCATGTCTGACCTGGGGTGGTGTGGAGTGCAAAAAAACGATGGATTTAGGCCCAGATCTCTGTACTGGGGTGAATGTATGACAGTGTTCTGCATTCTCTCCATCACCTGTTGTTTTTGCCTTTGTCGCCCCGAGTGGGATGGGTATGCTCAGACGTGAGTCTCATGCTCTCCACACCACTGGAGTCAAGCTATCCAGGCTGATGACGGCTGATAGCCAGAAACCGGTCCTTGGATGCTTGATTCCGGTCCAGGAAAGACATGGCTTGGCAGTTCGGGCTGGACTGTTCCCATGAGGCACAGGGTCAAGGCTGATTTGCATATGGCCATGTCTGACATGGGGTGGTGTGGAGTGCAAAAAAACGATGGATTTAGGCCCAGATCTCTGTACTGGGGTGAATGTATGACAATGTTCTGCATTCTGTCCATCACCTGTTGTTTTTGACTTTGTCGCCCCGAGTGGGATGGGTATGCTCAGACGTGAGTCCCATGCTCTCCACACCACTGTACTCAAGCTATCCAGGCTGATGACAGCTGATAGCCAGAAACCGGTCCTTGGATGCTTGATTCCGGTCCAGGAAAGACATGGCTTGGCAGTTCGGGCTGGACTGTTCCCATGAGGCACAGGGTCAAGGCTGATTTGCATATGGCCATGTCTGACCTGGGGTGGTGTGGAGCGCAAAAAAATGAAGGATTTAGGCCCAGATCTCTGTACTGGGGTGAATGTATGACAATGTTCTGCATTCTGTCCATCACCTGTTGTTTTTGCCTTTGTCGCCCTGAGTGGGATGGGTATGCTCAGACGTGAGTCCCATGCTCTCCACACCACTGGAGTCAAGCTATCCAGGCTGATGACGGCTGATAGCCAGAAACCGGTCCTTGGATGCTTGATTCCGGTCCAGGAAAGACATGGTTTGGCAGTTCGGGCTGGACTGTTCCCATGAGGCACAGGGTCAAGGCTGATTTGCATATGGCCATGTCTGACCTCGGGTGGTGTGGAGTGCAAAAAAACGATGGATTTAGGCCCAGATCTCTGTACTGGGGTGAATGTATGACAATGTTCTGCATTCTGTCCATCACCTGTTGTTTTTGCCTTTGTGAGGGAATGAAGCACACTTGCGCCATCCAGACATCCATTTGCAGAGGGCTCATTTCTTAAACAGCACATTATAGATGGATTGTGGCTCAACCACCTCCTCCTCTTGTCTCAGGAGCCGGGAGAGAATAAGGGTGCTAATCTGCACCCTGGCAGGGTTCATATAAACCCTGTCATGTCTTAATGAACATTCCTAAATGAAATACAGAGCAGTGTGGGCAGAGGCTAGAGGCATTATGTTGCACCTCACAGATGACAGGCCAGTGCCCCGATGATGTTGTAGACAAGCCACCACAGCAAGATTTTCATTCCACTATAGGATATCCTAGAGATCCCACAAAAAGCAACAGAAGGGAAAAACAGAATGCAGATTTGTCTGTTCGCACTTCCAGGATATGGAAGAGCGTCCGTAGCAACATCAGACATGCTCTAACTCCCCTACAGCCCAGAATGAACTCAGAGTCTCCTCTCTTTATCTAAGTAGTATCAAATAAAATACAAGACAGCAGGCCTTTTGCATCTATGCACCTGGGATCTGAACTAACCTTCCTGTGTTCTTAAGGACCACCCCAGTGCTGCTCCAATTTAGGAAAGAGTTGACGAGGCAGCTCTTTACGGAACACTACATGATGATGCCGTAGTAGCACAATTCTGCTTCCAGAACTCAGCTGCAGCTCCTATCACTTGTTAACTGTATGCTTGCTTTAGACCAGGGGTGTCCAACCAGTAGCTCGGGAGCTACTGGTAGCTCACCAGCACCCTCAAAGTAGCTCTCAGAGGTGTAGCAAAACCAAGCCGATCTCAGAGATTCTGCGTATATTAAAGAAGGCAGCACTGCTCGTTTAATTTCCTGTAAGAGTTACAGACTGCCAAACCAATGGCAGGGCCTCTTGATAACACTCAAACACACATTGTGTTGGCCTATCAATCAATCAATCAGGGTTTTATAGAGCACACTACCCACCCATGAGGGTCTCAAGGTGCTGGGGGGGTGGGGGTGGGGGATTTGGGCAGCTCTGGTCATTCAAAAAGCCAGGTCTTGAGGCTCTTCCTGTATGCTTGCAGTGTGGGGCTTCATCTGATGCTATGTATCTGTCCTGGCCTTAGCAGGGAAAGATGTGCATTACTTAAACCTCATTTTAATCTTCGGGCCACAAGAACATGCAGGCAGGCATTGAAAATTTGTCTTGATCCAAATGATATAGTTATGAACGTTGCCTTTGTAAAATTTTTAAAAATTATAACTACTGAATTAGAAAAGTAGATGAGGAAAAAAGCTTTTATGAAATCATAAACAGATAAATAGATATTTAAAAAAAAATCTTTACTATATTTTTATTTAAGTCCAATCATCTCAATTTTAAGGATAAAAGAAATGCTTTCTCTTTTTATTGTATTGTATTGTATTACATAAATTGAAAATGTTTTTGTAATGGAAGTATTGTAAGATTTTAATTAATCAAACAATAAAGAATTACTTACTTACTCATCTGATGCTGAGGGGAGTTTGTTCCAGGTCTTGGCCGCAAAGTATACTGGAGAAGGATCTGCCTCTTGTTCTGGCTCTGTGGATGCGGGGGATTTCGGCCAAGGCCTGGTCAGCAGGGTGGAGGTTTCTTTTGGGGGCGTAGAAGGAGATTCTTTTGTTGAGATTTTGGGGTCCGGTGTTGTGGAGGGCTTTGTAGGTGTGTGTGAGCAGCTTGAAGTTCACTGTTTTTCCAACTGGAGCTATAGGGGCTGGGGATGTGGACTTGTCATGGGATGCTGAGGATGAGGCTGTCTGAGGTGTTCTGGACGGTCTGGAGTTTGTGAAGTAGAGATGTGTTGATTCCAGCGTGGAGGGCGTTCCCATAGTCCAGCCTCCTGGTGATGAATGTGTCGGTGACGGTCTTCCTGAATACTGGGGGGTCCATTTGAAGGTTTTACGGAGGGTGTTGAAGCATGTGGAGGCTACGGCATCACATGAACCATCTTTATCCACTTTAAATCTACCTAAGAAGTAGATTGTCCATGTTATACGCCCTGCTCTATCAGTCGCACTGTGTGCGACATCAAAGAATAGTAGCAGCAGTAACCAGGGCTGACCCACCAAAGTGTGTGACTGCAAGAACTAGAGTGAAAATGTGTTAGTTGGGAGCATGATCAACCAAAGAACTGAGGAGGAGAGAGTATGCATCCAGGGCAGAGAAAGTTAGAAGCCTCACATTTAATTTTGTGTGGGTGTGTGACATTGGGTCCTTCCCTAATAAACAGTGTTGGTTCCTAAAAGCTATTCCTAGTGTCAAGGACTGCCAAACATGTATGCTGGTCCCCATCATAAGAGTATTATCTCTGACGCAATTGAGCCCGTTCATAGTATAACTGTGCCATAGCCATAAAATGTTCATCCTTGACTATTTTGTGCATAAAAGTCTAGTAATTACATACCTGCTGCCATCACTGACATATAAAGAGCTTGACTGGCCTGCTTTTAGCCCTTCCTGACAGAGTGGCAACCACTTCTCTCATATTAGTGGCCATAACTAATATATGTTGGGCATCCAGCTGTGGCACAGTGGTAGCCCTGGTTTAATGATGGGCATTATTACCATAACAGAGGCATTCGTAGTGTTCTGGTGAGCAAGCATGGCCTATGATTCCAATACCTGGGTATTTGGAGCTGAATTTGGGCATGAGAGGCATTTTTACATGGTGGTACTCAATGAAAACGAAAAGCTGATGTTTAGCAACTGTTTATTTTCTGACAAGGAAAACTGATTTGATTTTTAAAGGAAAAAAACATTTTTCAGAAAGGTTTTTCTTCTGGAAAATTGAGTTTGATTGCTCAAAGTGGAAAGTGATTTTGATAGGAAAATATGTGTATTTTCAGAAACTAATATACTAATGAAGACAAAATATTGCAATTCTAAAACACATTTAAAGTTGTTAGCTGAATGATAATTCAATTTGAGTTGGGGAGACTTACTACTGTGGTAATACCCTTTGTGGAACACAGCATGTGATGATTTGAATTTTACTTGATTACGAGCATTTAATATTATTATACGTTTCCCTAGCATTCTGCTGATAACTTCACCTGGAATGTTTGGGTGGTTACTACTGATAATCGTGCTTAGGGTGGTCACAGTGTAATAGTAATACACATAATCAGCATTTTACAGTGAAAAATATGCTAGTAGCTCAGCAGGACTTTCCTTGAGCAAAATTAGCTCTCACTACAGAAAAGGTTGGATACCCCTGCTTTAGACCATGTATAGTGCTCCCATGCCGTGTGGCTGGGTTTGCACTACACAAATACCACAAACATGAATACTTAGTAGGACTGACATCCAACACCCCACAATATGGGATCTGCTGGTTCTCTGTTAACAACCTTGAATTGCAACCCTGGACAGTCCCCTTGTTCGTTGCTCTGATGTTTCATGTGTATACAAATACCTTTACATACATACAGTCTTGGCAGCTTACAACAATATCAGAGATTCCAGGTGCAGCAACCGGCCAGGAGAAGCAGGAGCTGAGTTGGTGGCGCGTGACCCGGGGGAAGGGCAAAATCTGAAGAGACAAACCTGTGGATTCTGTAGAGCATAGCTGCCAAGGTTTCACATTGCCATGTGTGACATTTTCATAATTTCAGTGTCATTATGAGTGACATTTCAACCAATATGAGTGACACTTTCTCACGAGCAAAATGAAGTAATGAAGACAAGGAAACACATAAATATCACAAACTACATCCATTCACGAATGAGAAACCCTACAACCTAAGGCAGATACGGGGTAGAAAGGCACAGGGAACTCACAACAAAACGTAGGGACACATGAATAATAAAGGTATGGGTGAATTGGCACTGACCATTACAAACACGGGCAGAAAGACAGAAACTGGAAAAAATGAGTGACCTTGTGTAATGTAACGTGTGCTTAGTGACACTTACCCCAACAATGCATAGTCGATCTCACTGCCCCCCTCGTTCCACGTTACAGAGTTTCACTCATGACTGGTGACAGGCAGCACATTGCCCGCTCAGTGGTGTACTTCTCGTGGGTGTGATGCCCCCTAGCTCTCCTCTACAAACGCCAATGACGCTGGTACTTGCCAGGGCTGTGTTGTGTCACTGCTCGCTGATTGTTAGTGAACACCAATAGATGGTGAAGGAGCATGGAGGATGGCACATCTGCGAATAGCAATGGGTAGCGCGGTTCAAGAGGAGAGGACTCGATGAACTTTCACAGCAGCATTCTCACTTAGCTGCTGTGCTGGACTGCAGTAGCCAGGCAGCCAGACTGCTGGTACCTGGCACCAATCCGCAGCGGCCGTGGGCCCCATTGACTTCAAATAGTGCGCAGCAGCACAGTTTAATGACTTTGAGTCACAACCTCAATGAAAGCTTCCTGCCGAGTGTCTGGAAATAAATACAGGCTGTCAAAAGATTTCAGCTGAACCGACTAGGCCATGCTGCAATGCATATCTTCACAACAGCCCTCTGTGGCAGAAGAGTAAAGACCTGGTGCGTTCAGAAGCCATGTTCTTCCGCCTCCCTCGGAATGGCAGATATGACGACCTTCCGACGGGTGGCAGCTGGTTTGTCACAGAGAGAGGGCTATCTGTTCAGTGAAGTGACCCCACTTTGTAGCTATCAGTAGCAGGTAAACGACGGTCTGGAGCATCTCCAAATCCTTACGCCACGGGGCCCTGGCCTAGTCACCAGGCAGAACGCGGTGCAAACTACAGCAGTCTTCCCGCCTGCGCAACCTCAAGGTCAGCTCATTCCACACTTAAATGCACCCATTTGTGTCACTCTGTCGGCTGTTGTAATTGGTAAAGCTGCCAAGTACCACGCATCGTCATTAACTCATCAGTTAATGACAATGCGTGGTACTTGCCATTAACTCATCTGTTAATGACGATGTGGCCAGGTCAACAAGGTTTAGCGGGGGGGCAATCGATCTTTCATGACCCCAGCTCGCTCTTGCGGCCCCGCAGCGGCGGGCGGCCATGACACGAGAGAAACTCGAGTCTCGCCTGCACTCTCTCAGATTCCCCTGCCGCTTCTGCCTACTTCCTAGTTCCTCCACACATCCGCCGGCACATACAGATTATCCCGGCCCCCATGAGGTTATTGACAGCTGCAGTATTGACTGCTGAGAGGGCAGCCTGCACCCCCCTCCCCACCCCCACCCGTGTGTGATGAGTGTCTCTGAAGCCGCGCGCCGCCTAGCTGGCGCCACACCATTTGCCGCATTAATTGTTTCCAGGGCAACAGCAAAGCTGCCTGGGCAGAGTGTAGAGATACATAGTAGCGCTCTCAGCCACTCCACAAAGCTGAGAGCGCTCTGGTTAACTATTTGCGAACTCGGCTCAGCAACCAGCACCTCTATCGGAGCAGCCGAGAGGCTGGCACAGACGCCGCTGGTGGCGCGCCTGGAACTTGGCAAAAATGCATGACAATGCATTTCAGTGCGGTGATGCGGATTACCGCACTGAAATGCGTGAGCGTCACACCTGTTGCGTGACGCTTGGCAGGACTGGTAGAGGACGCTGCTCCATGCACACTTTCTGCTGTGAGGGAAACGGACATCATCAGCATTACCTACCTGCCGTGAGGTTAGCGGCCACCTTGCACGACATCTTCCCACTGTGAGAGGAACGGCCATCAGGAGACTACATCTCCCAGTGGACCTGCTGCGGCGCCGGCTGTGACGCCACTGCTACCGCCCATGCCTGGAGGCACAGATAAGAGAGCTGCTGGCCTCCCGCAGTGCGGGAGCTGCACGGGCATGCCCGGGCCAAGCCTGGGCCAAGGGCAGACCCGTCCACGCCCATCGGAGCCTGGAAGAGGCTGGGCCCCCTTTCTAACAATTGGCTCCCCGCAATCTTTCTCTGATCCCCAGGTACTGTAATATTTCTCGATATCCTTTTCTGCCTCCGTATTTTGTGCCCACTGTGATTTGTACTTATTTATGTGGCGGAGAGACTTATATTGACAACATAACCATGAGCAATCCTGTAGTGATTAAGAGTAAGGGAGCCAAGGGGACTTTGGATGCCTTCATAATGAGGGCAGAGTCACTGCTCTGTCACAAAATTGAATTAACAGAGAGGCGGCTGTCTCTAGACCCCTCATTTCTGCCGAGCCAATCCTCACTAGGAACACACAACCTGGGTGGTATTCCCCAAAACCAAACTTGCTCATCTCCCATCATTTTGGGGGCGCACTGGTCGCCCTGGATACCCTGGCCCTTGCATATGATGAATTGACAGCACCACATATGGACACTATCAACAGGCCCGTCACAGCCTCTAGGACCCGAACTTCCCACCTCCATTCAGATGGCACAAGGGCAAAGACAAAGGCATCTGTGAATCACAAGAAGGGTGCGGGCCCACTGAAGCAAAAAGAACAAAAGGGGGCTCAGCGTAAACCTCTGTGCAATTCTGAGGTGACGACCTGTTCCATAGGCACACAGACTATGGACGCTTCATAGCCAAGGCCGCCTTGCCCTCTGGAGGATAAAACTGCCACCATTGCTGCTGGCGTGACCGCCTTGGATATCGTCCTTGAAAGGATTAAGGAATCCATAGACAAAAACTTTTCTCTATTGTACGGTCGCCTAGAGCATCTGGATGGCTTATTGACTAACTTGTTTGGAAGGTTAGAGTTGCTTTCCACCCCGTGAACCCCCAGATATCGAGGGAGGGCCAGGGGCCCGGCAATGTTTCTGAACATCAAAAATCAGCCCTGGTTCCCCTAGAGAAATTTGTGGCTATGACATCGGTCATTGAGGGCTTGTTGAGTAAAGTACAGGCCGTAGGCTCTAATAACACACTGCAAACCACCCAGTGAATACAATGAATGACACTAGGGAGGCCCAGCCCCTCTTGGTAGATATCTTACAATCGTTTCCCGGGGCATTTGCTGGTTCTAAGAGTGCTCCTAATTGAAATCATAATAAAGCGTCAGCCCAAATAGCGCCCAGTGATTCACTAAAGATGCCTAACCTGTGTACTATTCCAAGGGAAAGGAACAGGAGGTGCTCTTAAATTTCCCACCAGAGGCTACCCATACACAATAATATTGGCGAATGTACCACAACTCACCTCAGAGTCAACTGAATCTTGGGAGTCCATACGAAATACGGCCCTCTGTTGGCTTGGATCTAAATGCGGCCTAACCGACGTTCTATTTAGGGAGTTCAAAATGGCAAGAAGAGTAGGATGGGTGGGGAAAAGAGATAAAAGGTTCCCTGGCCACTGCATTGTTCTTACATTCAGAACGCCAAATCTAACACAAGAAATTTTGCGCAGACAGGCTTCCAATAATGTGATCAATCATGGTATAAATGTCCTGCCCCTGGATTACTTCTACCTCCTTATAAATGTATCTAATGTATCACAGCAGACCCCGGCTTACCCCATGAACCTCCCCCAACTCAGCCTACCCTTGTTTAACAGATTTGAGATGCTTTCTTTCCTGGAGGACATTGATTGACTTAGAAATAGTAGTAGTAATGTGGTTCAATGCCAACACCAGGAAATCACTCACCGGGTCTAACGTCGCCATGTTTAGTCCCCATGGCCAATGTCGAGCAAGCCGACACTGAGGTAGGAGAAATTCCCAATAACTATAATACTCAGAATGGAACAACTCAATTTATTAAAAATACTTTCCATAGTGACGTATCAAATAGCCTTGCTCATCATCTTGATGGCTCACTTGCCGTCCACCCCCCTATCGATTGTGTATTTCAGCCCGTGCCTAGAACTAATGAAATGGAAATTCTGTTCTGGAATGTGGCAGGCCTTAAAGCCAAATTGACTAACCCTGCCTGGCTGGAATTTATCCATATATTCGATATTATATGTACTCAAGAAACCTGGACAGATAATATACAATATATTCATGGTTATAAAACATTCTTCACCCCGGCAGTTTCTTCAAGTTAGGGGAGGAATGAGTATGGCCTTTATATCTACACTTCTTATAGGCTAAATGCATGCAAGATAGACTTTGCAGAGTCCAAGACCTATTATCAGGTGCTTTAAATTAATATAGACAATATTCATTATATAGTTCTAATACATTTTTATAATAATATACCCACCGTGTATATTGAACAAACTCTAACGCACCTGCAGAGAGACTTGGATAATATTCAAAAGAGCACCGACAAAGACTACTGCATAATTTGGGGAGGGGACTTTAATTGTGGACACTGCCCACATACAATAGGAGATGTTTGTGGTATTGAATTAGATGATGATAATGACTCGTCCCATTTTTTTACACTCTGCTCTCGGCGGCCGACTCAATTTGTTAAAATATATTCTTAATCTGGGCTTTGCTAATAATCTATGTCTATCCCCAATTCCTTTTAGTAGCACTTTTAATGGCCGTGGCTTGTCCTCAGTCATAGACCACATACTAGTATCAAATAGATACGCTGACAGAATACACTATTTAAAAATACATCCTGTTGCTTTTAGCGACCATTACCCTATTAGTGTTCTCTTAGATCTTCCTACCAAGGTGCTAACTAGTATAACATTGACTACCCACCCGGTGGAAGATATTGTTATTAATAGACAATATGGCTATACAGTCAAGTGGGCAGGCGTATACAATACAACAATGTAAGCACCTTTTAACTAGCTGTAAAGACGACTTCACGGTCTGTCTCAATGAAACTGCCAACACGTCTGACGTTCTTAGCTCCTTCATAAACATATCTCAGTCTATACAAAATAGATTACAGGTAAAAAGCAAAAAACGGGCAGACAAGAAGAGTGGCTGGTTTGACTCCAAATGTCCAAAAGCTCACGCAGCCCTGATAACTGCCTTAAGTAATCCCATAAAAGACTGAGGAGCAATAAAAAGGGCTAGATTCGCATACAAGCTGTCCCTTAAGGAACACAAGTTGGCCATAAAGCTAGAATGCTAGATCTATGGCATAATCTTAAACGAACATAGGATCTGAAAGACATGAAAGGTTTTTGGAAGGCCGTGAATGCCCCCTTTCTTGCTTGGGTAACACGCCCAGCATTGAAATAACAATAGGGCAGGATAAATGGGTGACTCACTTTTCTAGCCTTTATAATAATCTGGATCTTTATAATAATCTGGATCCCCAAAACGAAGAGGTCTTAAGCACAAACTCCTCAAATTATCTACCGATTGAGATTGATTTTGATGCCCAGGAGGGGATTTTAGCTATAAATGCGAGCACGGGTGGTAAAGCCCCGGGCCCAGTCAGAATACCAGTGGATTTATTTAAATCAAGTCCAGAGCTCTGGGGACTCCTGATAGCAATGGTCTTAAAGGCCTTCTGCACCTTGGGATTCACAGCCACCTGGACGGAGTCCATACTTGCCCCTAGCTATAAGAAAGGCAATCGTGATGTCCTGTTATAGGCCAATATCACTTCTGGACTCTTTTGCAAGGGTGGCCGGGCGTGTTGTATTAAACCGCCTCCAGCTCTGGTTGGAGGAAAAGGGCATATTCTCAGAGTTACAGTATGGTTTCCATCAAGGCCTGGGCACTGTTGAATAGAGCCTGAACCTGAATCTCTTGTTGGGAAAATATCTGCAGGCCACAAGGGGAGTCTATTTTTGTGTTTTGTTGATTTGAGTTCAGCCTTTGATTGGGTCAACCACCAAAAGCTATGGAGTATTTTAGAGACCAGGGGGGTTGATTCACCTATCTTAAATTTTTTAAAACAGTCCTACCTAGATGCCAGGACCCCGGGTGCGCTACGGAAGAACTCAGACACAGCTTCCCTGTAAAGAAGGGGGTGGGTCAGGGGTACATGCTAGCGCCCCTCCTGTTCACCCTTTATATTAACAGCCTGGAGTAAAACTGAGTAGTGACTGTCAGGATCTACCATGTATTGATAGACAACCAATTTGAGCATTGTTATATGTGGACAATGCCGTCTTACTGGCTCGTACCCTCCTTGGCCTACAGAAAGTCATCTCTAGCTTTTCTGCCTACATATCAAATCTTGACCTTCATGTAAACATTAACAAAACATGTATAATGAAATACTGTAAGCCTAGTAGCAAGTGTTATAATAATAATAGGAAACTGGAATTTACTATCCACTTTTCATACCTGGGTATCATATTTGAAAGAAGGGACATATGGGCGAAAGCTATAGAATCAAGAAAATTGTTATTTTATAAAGCAACTAGAGCATTGATTCATTTTGCTAGAAAGCTAGGAAAGTGCCCAATCACTGATTTACTAATAATCTACAAAGCTAACTGTATACCGATTGCTATGTATGAAGCGGGCATCTGGGGTTATGCTAATGTTGAGTGCCTGCAGCTAGTAGAAAATAGTGTTTTAAGATATCTCCTAGCAGTCCCAAACAGCAAAGCTAGATTCATATGCCACGCTAAGCTGGGTCTGTCCTATCTGTCTGAACCGATTAAAATGCAGCCTATCCTGCTGTGGCATAAGGCTTGGACCGGCATTTCTACTAGCTTGAACAGGGACTTGATCGACGATTGTCTGTCTCTCGAAGGGGCAGACCACATTCCTTGGTTGACCTACATGAAAAATGTCCTACAGGACCTAGGACACCCCAAGTACTTTGCCAATCCTGACAGTTTGAATAATGTCACTAGGAACAAATTACATTCATTATGTCTTGATCATTTGGAGTCCATTAATCTAGTTGCCAATATTGTGAAACCGTCGGTAAGAGCACATCAACTACTCCTGACCCAATCAGGAACGCAATCATACTTACTAGATATCATTGGAGCCCATGACAGGCTGTTACTGACCCGCTTAAGCCTTGGCATTTTTCACATCAGGGTCACTTTTCCAAATACTAATGACTGGTCTCGCTCCCTATGTTTATGTCAGTGCGACAATATCTCTGCTCAGTCGACAATTCATGTTATGTTTTTCTGCAAGTTTTATTCCAAGCTTAGGATAAAATGGATTTTGTCTATTTGTAAGTTGTATGGCCTGAGACAATGTCGACATGCCTTTTTAAAGTTGCAATACTTGAATGATTGAACCGTGACTGATCATATAGCCAAATACCTGAAAGAGGTAGTTCGATACCGGATGACAATGCATCGTCGTCCTCTTTCTTAAAATTTCTGAACTCTTTTTTATCCTTTTCACTTAAATTATCTTGATGTAATGTATGTGCTTTCAATATGTATTGTGCTTTTATGGTTTAATGGTTTAATATATTTTTTTAATCGAATAAAGCGTATTCTGATGTGATCAGAGATACACAACCCTTATGTATATGCCTGTAGAGTGTTGGCAGAACTTGTAAACTCACGAAACATGCCAATATAGCATTGTGTACTAATTATAGTGGCACTTGCCTTAAAACTGTTGTTTCACCCACGTTAGTTAGCACCTTACTTTAATAAACAGCGAGAGTTAATATTGATTCAGGTCTGTTGAAGTTCAGTAGAATGGCCACCAGGGGTCAGCAATGTGTATGTTTGCATTTATGAGCCTTCTGACTTTAGTGAAAGCTTTTCTCAGCGTGTTTTTATTCCTTGTGCCCTTTGTCTTTACTTCGATTGACCCAAGGGTCTTACCACTCACTGCAACAACCACTGGATTGGTAACACTAGTCATTCTTTCTTCTTGCGCCGCGAATCTCACACTGATCATTTTCTTAAATAATAAAGCCTAAATGTTGGTTTTCTTTAAAAGAAGTGCCAGTATTTGGGAATTTCAAGAAGAAAGATTAATGTGAAGTATGAGTGACAGCGAAACGTCTTAGTTATTAACTATTATGCGAGTGTTGGGAAGTAATATTCAATTAAAAGACAGATAACGTTCAACTAAAAATTCGGCTCAATGCTCACTTTTGACTATCGAGGGTTGCGGTTTAACAAGCTGACGTACAGGGTCCGTTCTCCAGAACAGAGATAGTGTTCTGTGGATTATTGCTTCGAAGTGTATACGGGCCGTGGAGATCCGGGGAAAGAAAGAACCCCAAAACGCTTCTGCCCCTCCTATCTGGCCGATCGCCAAGTACAGACGTGGAAAGAGAGCGCGAAAGGCAGGGACAGAACAAGAAAGATATGGATACCTTCAGGGAGTAAGGGAGAAAGATGGATAAATACCCACAGACAGAGGGACACAGAGAGGAGATGTAGTGTCCTCTCCATATTCTCACCCACACACGAGACTCATCACGCAGGTTGGTGTCATTATATCTTTATTCATCTGTCATACAGCTCAGCCCTTTCATGTCTTCTCTCATCCCCGATCCTCGTTATTCTGTCCCGTTTCCGCCCCCTTGACCGGATGTGGTGTCCGGTATCTCTCGTCTGTCCAGCCTGTGCCCCATGGTCCTAATGCCCCCGTACAGGGCATGACATCTCCCCTCTTGTTGCGAACAAAACATTTCTTTGCCTTTGACCTGTGGCTTATACTCCTGTATGTGCAAGATACAATATGTGTATATATATGGAGAGAGAGAGAGAGAGAGAGAGAGAGAGAGAGTGTAGTGTCCTGCGGGACACGTTCTAGTGTTTGCCAGCTTCCTGTCTGCCAGCCACTCCCTCGAGGGCTGGGCACACTACACCCCCTCACCCATCCATCACGGGTGTCACGAATCACGTGACCCCGCTAATAAAAGGCCATCGAGGCCAGTGTACCCACCTACTATCCTGTGTCGGCGTCACTCATTGCAGCGTCATGTGGGCCTCAGGCCCAACACCACATTGGCGACGAGATGGGTAGCTGACCCCGCATGCCTGCTGAGCTGCCCTTTTGTTGCTCCGCATAAGAAGGAGGAGATAATCCCGGCAAGCAGCACCCCGGCGCGCTCGGTCACACCACCTGTGACAGAGGTGAAGTGGGTCGTCCATTCACGCCTCCTTGCCCCGGAAGGATCAGTGCACAGAGGATCGCACATGGCCCCATCGCTGGTTCCACAGCCGTGGCCACGCGGCGGAGGACGGATGACACCAACTCCCTGAACCGGCATCCCAGCTGAAGGTCCGGGCAGGAGCCCACGCACTGCGGACAATGCACCCCCGGTACCGGGCTGCAACGCAACCGAGGTCCGTCAAAGTCGCTGCGAGCCCTAAAGCACCACAGGCTATCACGCTCGCTGAGCCTGCAGTAAGAGGGAAGGAAGAAGAGACTGCTCCCAGCAGTCGCCTGAACCCCAAGAGAGCGCTGAACCCCGCCATGCCCGAAGGTACCTACATCTGCGCAGAGGTAGCCGCCTCCCTGACCCACACAGTCCAGCGACCCTAAGAAGACCGCTACATTGCGACACTCAAAGCCCCACCCGCTCCCTCTCACTGCGTTACCGCGAGTGCCACGACAGTCCTCACACGGTGATGTATGCCCAGCAGAGACGTGCCACAGAGGGTGGTGTCGATCGGCAAGAGACCCTGAGCCAATTCACTGTGATGGGACGGAGCCTGCAGGCAGCGCCGTCTCGCGGCCGCCCCGCAGGCAATCTATCCGGAGACACACAACAGTGAGAGAGCCGCAGCGCGCTCTGTGAAATAAACTGTGCCTGCATTGTTTCATACCGGGCGGTGATACAGTTCTACTCCGCCAGGCACTGTTGGCGGTCAACAACTCCCCACGGGGCCCCCTCGACCGCCTGCACGGGACTGAACTCTTGCCTGCCCTGTTGATTCCACGTAGCCGGCACTCGGAATAAAATAAAAAGCTACGGCACGCCGCTGGTGCCGCCAGCGGCCCCAGTGCCCATTTGTTCCCTCCACACCAGGACACCATAAAAGGCCTGCACGACCACAACGCTCCACCTACCTCCACAGAAGACTTACAGCACACAGGGTAGCCTCCCCACGTCGCAGACAGGTGCTGCACGACCTGCAGTTTAAAGAACGAATGCCAGGACCGGAACAACCGAAGTGCTGTACTGCCACCCAGTGGCCACATGTGGTACTGCAGCTACACCACTCTAATACAGTACAAAGGAAGTCCTGCAGCTACAGAATGGGAACTTCGTCATGCAAGGAAGATCCCAGACCCCGTCTTCACAGAAATGCTGACACTGATGGGCCCCATGCCCAGTGGTAAGGCTAAGTTGAGATGAATGTCTAAGCCCACACAGGTATAAGGAGCAGCCACGTCACCCTAGCCCAAAGGAAATCACATAGTGTCCTCAGCTCCCACAAAGTGGCCAACGACAGACCATAGAGAGCATCCTGCAAGGACTGGGGCCCACCAAGCTGTGCGCGGCCCCACACCTGCATCATCACTCCAGCATGGTTTCGCAGTGGGAGCAAGCCGAACCAGCACCTGAACTGTAGCCAAAGTGTCCCCAGTAGTAGTGCACGACACAGCACCTCCACACAGCATGCACAACGCTCGCAGCAAGAGGAATCCCACCAAGGATCAGCGGAATGCCGTGCACAGCCAAAGGAGCCACAGCTACACAGGAGAAGTAGTCGGTGGCAGCGCAAATGCGTCCATGCCCACCCAAAGGCCCCAAGAAGTCCAAGACACAGACCAGCCGCTAGAGTCAGACGGCGACACTCACCGCAGTAGGAGCGCTACTGTAGACTCCACGCCGCCGCAAGCAAGCGGAACAGACAGCAACGACTCAAGGGAGCTGTCCCCGTTGACAGCACAAGGATAAGACTGGTGCAGAACAAGCACCCCACAAGCCAGGAAAAACGTCCACAAACGAGACCAAGCACTCAAAAGGACACGCCAAGCTAGAAACGCGCAGGAGGTCGCGCCCGTGAACCTGACTGCACAGTCAGCACCCAGGGAGTGCTAAGAAGCAAAGGACAGTGAAGCCAAGCAAGACGGCAAGCCCCAAGAGAAACACGAAGGCGGGGTGAACTTTAAGCCACTCTTACTTTCTAAAGGAAAAAGACTCGAATAGCATTTAACGCTCCCAGAAAGCCTGAAAACTCTCCAGCCCAGGGATTACCGACTAAGCTCAAGCACTAACACCAAAGACGCCGTGACACATGCCCCCACTGGCAAGAGTGGATGACCAGCCAAGACAGCAACGTCTCCAGAGAACGGTCCCCACCGACAGCACAAGGATAAGACTGGTGCAGAACAAGCACCCCACAAGCCAGGAAAAACGTCCACAAACGAGACCAAGCACTCAAAAGGACACGCCAAGCTAGAAACGCGCAGGAGGTCGCGCCCGTGAACCTGACTGCACAGTCAGCACCCAGGAAACCTCTCCACACAGGAACACTGCTGGACGCAGGTTGGAGAGCACACACACCTCCACCGCCACAGCGAAACCCTACAGCAGGCCGAAGACCACCAACAGTGTCCTCCCTCGCCCTGCCTCCAGATGGAGTCGGCAGTGACCCACGAAAGGCAAGAGAGGAGTCGCACAGCCCATGTGGCAGGCCGCCACAGCACCATGTGCTCCAGCAAATAGCGACACAAGACCGGACGTCACGTCGCCCAGCAAGCAGGAAACACGTCACCAAGTGACTAATCCATACAAGCACGCCCGAGCAAAGGCAGAAGCCGGTGCCACAACAGCACCGCCTCGAGGTCCAAACGCAACGCCCTCGAAGAAAAGAAGAAGAGTAACAGCTCTGTCACCCCGAAGACCGGACCAGCACAGGTGGGCTGAACAAGACCACGAAAGGGAGAAAACCGAGAACTCACAGCCAGCCAAGAAACACACCCTGACACGCCAGACAGCCACCAAGGCGGACTGACGTCCCAGGACGCAGCGCCACGGATAGACCAAGCAGGAGCCGCAGCGAGCGCAGCCCACGTCTCATCCCAACGTTTTCCCAGGCGACCGTCCGTCCCCGCAGACCGACGTCCCAGGACGCAGCGCCACGGATAGACCAAGCAGGAGCCGCAGCGAGCGCAGCCCACGTCTCATCCCAACGTTTTCCCAGGTGACCGCCCGTCCCCGAGCATCAGCAGTCTGAGTCGACCAGCATCCATGCTCCTGTCCTCCGGTGTCAAGGGTGGAGATAAGCCCAGGGTGTCCGTCCTCCCACCGCCTCAAGATGGAGCCGGCAGTGGCCCCAAGCCAGGCAAAGGAGGATCCCCTCACTCCACGTGTCAAGCCACCATAGACACTCCAGCTCAGCAAGGCGGAGGCACACGGCTGCCAAGTCCACCTGGACATCCAACACTCCCAGCAAGTCACCACCACCTGTCATCCCAGGTCACCACATGGCTGGCAACTGCCATCACGCCAGCCGTCATCACCTGCGTCAAACATTACCACTCCCAGAAGATCGGCGGACTGGAGTCCTGCACAGTCACCACACCAGCAGACAATAGGAACCAGAGGCCCCCTGTGAACCTGGCATACACCGGAACCGAAGCAGCAAAGGCAAGTCTAGTCCACCACTCATGCACCCGTGGGAGTTGGGCGGTTGACCGAGCAACGGCTCCTCTGCGGCCCTGCAGCTGCCACCAGCTGGCACACAAGCAGCCCTCTGTGCAGCCCTCCTACAGTCCCGCAGCAACCCCGACAACGGGCCTCCCCAGGCGGGAGAGCGAGCAGAGACTCTGCCCCACCGACAGGTATCCGGTCACAGCCCAGCCGTTCAACAAGGACCGTCAGCTCAGCCACACCTCTGTGAACTCTCCTGTAGGACTCCATCCATTTTTGTGACGCAGCTCATTACCATGAACTGTTAGAAACCACCACGGACCATCACGGACGTCAGCCAAGTGGAGACCAGGCAAAGCAGCAAGACACTTCACCATCAACGAGCTGTCGGCATGCAGAGGACATCTCCCAGCCAGCAGTCGTGTCCTGAGGCCCTCAGGTTAAACTACGGGTGCCCGTCGAGGAGGTTCCTCCGCAAGCCAAGCCACCAGTCCAAGTCTGCTGTCGTCCCGCCACCTGACTCCAGAGACTGATGGACCCTGTGGTAACTAGTCCACTGTTTCTTTTTATCCCCACAGGTTGGACTAGCATTTTGTTTGTCCCTCAATAAAGTTGGGGAGGAATGTAGTGTCCTGCGGGACACGTTCTAGTGTTTGCCAGCTTCCTGTCTGCCAGCCACTCCCTCGAGGGCTGGGCACACTACACCCCCTCACCCATCCATCACGGGTGTCACGAATCACGTGACCCCGCTAATAAAAGGCCCCGGGTGCACGTGCTCGAGGCCAGTGTACCCACCTACTATCCTGTGTCGGCGTCACTCATTGCAGCGTCATGTGGGCCTCAGGCCCAACACCACAGAGAGAGAGAGAGAGAGCGATACAATTTTCCGTCTGTCTGGTCGGCCTGTGTCTACAGGCTCTGCATCCTGATGTTTCATCACTAAACCTTTTTTGTCTTTTTTTCCTTCCTCCTTGGTCGCTATTCTTCATCACCAGTTTGTGCTTCTGCTTGTTGTCTGTCCTCCTTTAATTCTTCTTTTGTCAGACTCTCTTCAGTTCTTTCCAGTTCCTTGCGATGTGAGTCATTCCAGGTGCTGTGGCTCGGGCCGGCTGGCGCCGTTGTCCTTGGCTCCTTTCTTTCTACTACCACCACTTGGGCCGGGTCGATCTCATTATCATATGCTCTCACCAGCTTTCGTTGTGGCCATGCGGTGCCTCCTGCCTTCATCTTCCTTGGTGGCGCCTGTCTGCTCTGCTCATTGTATGCTTTTGCCCTATCTTTTGCTGCTGTCTCTCCTGCGCCAATGTCCTCTCGTTTTACTCTTTTCACCCCTTTTGTTTTGGGTAATTTCTTTTTGCTTGGGCACTTTCTTCTCAGTTTCACGAGGCCTCTGCTGGTCCCCTTTTCTTGTCTCCGTCTTTGTTGCTTTGTCACCCTCGCTGTCATCTGCATTGTGAGATCCCGTTCGGTCTCTCCTTCTTGCTCTTCCTTCGTTATTGCCGTTATTTCGTTCTGTCTTAGCCCATGCTTTAAGTGTGCCTCACTTTTAGTTATTATTGTTGGTGACTTCCATTTCACTACCTCTGTCCAGCATTCTCCTGCCGTCGCAGTCGGCTCCAGTTCTTTGCATGTGGCGTTGTCATCTCCCGACATGTGATACAGCCTCCTGCCTTGTGCGCTGGGCTTTGGGTCTGCCCTTCTTCTCTTTGTGTTTTCTTGTTGTGCCCTTGTTGCTCCCCTTCTTCCCCTTTTTCTTTTTTCAGTTTGTGTCTTCTTTGTATTTCGATCTGTCTTTCCTTTTGTTTTCTTTCCTTTCGTGTTCTCCTTTCCTTTTTCTGCTTCTTTGTTGGTCTTTGTCCCTTCTTTCCTTGTTATTTCCTTTTTCTTTCCTTTGTTTGGCCTTGTCTCTGGCTTTCTTTCTGTCTTTTCTTCTTTTCATTTTTCTTCCTTTTATTTTTCGTTCCTTTGGTGTTTCTTTTCTTTTCTTTATTGTGTCTCTTTTCTGTCTTTTATTTAGCCTTCTCTGGCTTCTTCCACTCTCTTGTTCTTCTTTCTTATATATGTATGTATTGTTTCCTTCTTTCTCTTTCTCTATTTGTCCTTTTGTTATTCTCTGGTAATCTCTTTTCTTATTGCACCATCATCTTCCTTTGCCTTATTGCTCTTTTTCCACTTGTGCGTTCTTTTGCCCGTTGTTTATCCTTTATTCTTCAATCAAGACATTTATTTCCTTTGTCTCCCTTTTCAGACCTTTTCCGTGCTTATCTTCCTTTTCTTCTTTATCTTCTTTTTCTTCCTGTCTTTTCTTCTTGCTCGCGTTCTCCTTAATTCACCTTGTCTTATGTTCTTCTTCTTCTTCTGTTATTCTCCTTTTCTTTTAGCCTTTTCTAGGCTCTCCTTGTCCTTTTCTCTTGTGTCCTTTTTTTCTTCTTCTTCTGTTATTCTCCTTTTCTTTTAGCCTTTTCTAGGCTCTCCTTGTCCTTTTCTCTTGTGTCTCTTTTGTGTCCTTTTTCCTTCTTCTTCTTCTGTTATCCTCCTTTCCTTTTAGCCTTTTCTAGGCTCTCCTTGTCCTTTTCTCTTGTGTCTCTTTTCCGTTGCCTTTGTGTCTCCTTTTGTTCTCTTTTTCTTTTATGTTCTCCTTTTCTCTTTCCTGTTTCTTTCGTCCCTTCCTTTCTTCCTTTCAGCCTTGTTCGGCCTTAAAATGGCCGCTCCGCTGTTTCCTATGTGTATTTCTCTTCCTTTCCTGGCTTAAGATGGCCGCCGCTGTTATCGCGATATTTCGCGGTCAAAGTCTCATTTCCTGTCCTTAACATGGCCGCCAATGCAGTTCTCAGTGCTCATTCGTCCCAATTGCCTTATTTCAATATGGCCACCTCTCGCGAGATCTCGCGCTAGTTATCTCAATACACGCGCTTAGTTCGAGCGCTTACCGCGTTCTTGCAGATCTTCGGTGTTGGCAGTCGGGGTGTGTTCCCGCTTCGCTGCTTTTGCAATTCTCTTTGTTTGTTGTCTTCCTGTTGCTTTCCGCCTTTGTCCACGCTTGTTCCCTCGTCGAGATGGCAATTGCTGGAATCTGCGTCGATCCGTCATCCCACCTTCGTACGCCAGTTGTAGTGTCCTCTCCATATTCTCACCCACACACGAGACTCATCACGCAGGTTGGTGTCATTATATCTTTATTCATCTGTCATACAGCTCAGCCCTTTCATGTCTTCTCTCATCCCCGATCCTCGTTATTATGTCCCGTTTCCGCCCCCTTGACCGGATGTGGTGTCCGGTATCTCTCGTCTGTCCAGCCTGTGCCCCATGGTCCTAATGCCCCCGTACAGGGCATGACAGGAGAGTGACGAGTAAGTCAAACCTAGAGCTTGGAGATGTAGTGACGGTCTAGTTTATGCACGTCACGTCGGCGACGTGACGTGGTGGCGGCCATCATTGGCTGCGCGCGCAGAGGCGTGCGAGTTGTGCGAAGAGCGCGAGCAGGCAGAGCAGAGCCGGCAACCTGCAGAGGCTCGGCGCTTTTTAGGAGTATAACGCTAATAAAAGCAGTTAATGTAACCTGGCTCCTGAGTCCTTATTGGCGGAAAGCAGAACCTTTACAATGGCGACGAGGGTGGGATGAAGACCCCCCAGCAAGGCAGAAACACCAAAACTGACCACAGGACAGCAAGTAGAGCACCAGTGGCACCAGGACCACCATACGAGGGACAGAAGAGCAAGAACACCCTTGTGCAGGACGACAGGTACCCTAAAGAGCGTGGCAGAGCCCAGGAACTCCCGAGGGAGGTGGCACAGAGAAGCGAGAAAGGGGGGACAGACCCCAGGGACAAGAAGGAAGGGCACCAACCCACACCGCGACCCGCAGAACCAAGGAACACGCGCTGGATAACTCACTGGGAACTGAGGGGGCTGACACAGATAGTCCCCGAGCCCGAGCAAGTGGAGAAGAGCAGGACGACGCACCAGGGAGTCCCCGAAGTCAAGGAGGCACGCTACCCACGGTAAAGAGAGAGAAGATGAGCGCGCAAACAGGATACGCGATGGCGCCGGTGCAGTTCTTACCTCGCCCAGGAGAACCCCTCATGAAATGGGAGGACTGGAGAGAATACATAGACAATTTCATAGGTGTCCTGGAAAACGAGAACGAAGAAGTGTTCAAACCCCAGAGAAAGAAGCGCATCTTGCGACTGAACCTAGGCCCAGAAGGTCTCCGGATTTACAAGAGCTTAGTCCCGAAACAGAGAACAGCCACAGATGACGATGTGTACGCACATGCACTCGACGACCTTAACGAGCATTTTAGACCGGCAGTGTGTTTGTCGGTGGATAGGTTCAATTTCCAACAACGGAAGCAGCGGCAAGGAGAAACGGTGGAGGAGTACGTGGCGGCACTGAAGCGGTTGGCAGCCACGTGCAAGTACGCCAACTGGGAAGAAGAGTTCATCAAAGACCAGGTGGTGATGCACACCACGTGCACGACCGTGCAGGACAAGTTATGGGCCAGCGGAGACACCACACTAAAAGAGGTGTTAGTCATCGTCAAAAGGGCTGAATTAGCACGTCGATGTGCTGAAGTGACGAGGAAAGAGACGGCGTCCAGCACTAGGGTGAACAAGGTAGACGATGAAGGACCTCGTAGAGAGTATCAGAACAGGAAACCAACGGAGAGAGGGCCCAACAAGTGGCAAAGCAACGCAAGCACATCAGGGAAACAAGCAGGGAGCAACAAAAAGCCATGCTACAGGTGCGGGAGCTGGTCGCACGAGGCGCACGACAGGAAGTACCCCGCATTCCGTGCCAAGTGCATGTACTGCGGAATAATTGGCCACTACGAGAAGGTCTGCAGGAAGAAGGCCTCCAAGAGCACCGTGAGATGTGTGGGTCAAAGTAACGAAGATCAAGACGACGATACAGAAGAGGAAGTGGTCACGGTGATCTACATAGTAGACCAGGTGCTGAGCACGGATGGCAAAGTCCTGGACAGAGACGGAAGACGGACGACGAAACCAGTCTTGGAAATGGCAATAGGTGGTGTCAAGATCAGCGTGGTGGCAGACACGGGTTCGCCCTTCATCATCATCCAGAGAGCAGTATGGGAGGAGAAATTCGCACCACGTCTAGGCCCAGAGCTAGAAAAACTAGTCATCCGCCCAGTCACGTACAACGGAGACCGCATACCAATGGCGGGATTCAGACCTTTGATCTTCGAATTTCGAGGCCGGTCAGCACAATGCAAGCTCTATGTATCGGAGAGAGGCCCGTCGGTATTAGGATGGCTGGATCAGGGCGACCTGGGCATCAAGTTGGATCCGGGAGGCAAGGAACAAATACTATTGACTGACCAGGAGGCATTGCCCGGTCTGGACAATTGGAGGAGTGAATACCCCAAAGTGTTTGGAGGCACAGTAGGAAAGCTGGAAAAGTTCGCCCACAAAATCGTTCTGAAGGAAGACGCCGTACCGGTGGCCCACAAAGCAAGAAATGTCCCGTTGGCGGTAAGAGAAGCAGTAAGGGAAGAACTCCAAGACTTGGAAAATAAGGGGATCATCGAACCCATCACGTGCGCCGAGTGGCTGGCGCCCTTGGTGGTGGTTAAGAAACCCAACGGAAAGGTCCGGCTGTGCGTCGACTTGAGGGAACTGAATAAAAACATTGTGGTGGAAAGGTTCCCCTTGCCCAGAATAGAGGAGATGCTGGCTAGCACCAGGGGGATTAAGTGGTACTCCACCATAGACTTGACCTCCGCTTACCATCAAATAGCTCTGCACCCGGACAGCCGGAAACTAACATCTTTCATCACCCCGTTTGGGTGCTATCAGTTCCGCCGGATGCCATTTGGTCTGGCCTCAGCAGCGGCAGTGTTTCAGAAGATGATGCATCAATTATTCAAGGACGTCCAATACTTCCAGGACGACATCTTGGTAATGGGAAGAGACATAACAGACCATGACGAGAAGCTGGGAAAAGTATTGAAGATCCTAGAAAGGAAAGGACTCACGGCTGAATGGTCCAAGTGCCGAATAGGGATGAACTCGTGACCTACCTAGGGCATGAGATAGGAGTGCAGGGAGTGACTCCTAAAGCAGAAAATGTCAGGGCGATCTGTGAAGCACCATCCCCCACCAACAAGGAAGAGGTCAGGTCATTCCTGGGAATGGCAGAGTACTATGGGAAATTTGTGCAGCACTTTGCCTCAAAGACTCATCACATGAGACAGCTGACAAAAGAAAACACAGAATTCTGCTGGTCAGAGGACACACAAAGGGAATTTGAGGTCATCAAAAAGGAAGTGGCAGGAGCTATACCTCTCCAAGGATTCGACCCTCAAGGCAAAACCGTACTGACCACCGACGCCAGCGATAAAGGATTAGGTGCCGTTCTCATGCAAGATCGAGGACAGGGACAGTTGGAAACTATTAGCTTCGCCTCACGCACACTGAGCGAAACAGAAAAAAAGTACAGCGTGATAGAGAAAGAGATGCTGGCGGTGGTGTGGGCCACCACGAGGTTCAGACAATTCCTGTGGGGCACCAGGTTCCAGTTGCGGACTGATCACAAACCATTACTGAGAGTGCTTACATCGAGCGGACACGCAGATGCCACGCCCCGCATATCCAAAATGACACTAAAACTTCTCGAATTCAGGTATGATGTGGAACATATATCCGGCAGCAAAAACAAGGTCGCAGACTACTTGAGCCGAGCGGCGGCCATGGAACCAAGTGAGGAAGATAAGGCCGGTACAGAAGAATGGGTGGCACTAATGGAGGATCATGAAAGAGTCATCAGCCTTCAAGAATAGAAACAGGCGTATGAGGAAGACCAGACATTGGAAGAGGTGAAGGCCTACATCACCCAAGGATGGCCTGATAAGAGACACACCCGGGGAGAACTCAATCCATACTTCGAAGTAAGGGAAGAACTGTCCTTGGACAACCAAGGAATATTCGTGTATAGAGGTGAGAAGGTTGTTCCCCCAATAAGCATCATCCCCAGACTGCTGGACATGCTACACGAAGGGCACCTGGGCATCGGAAAACTCAAACTGCGGTCCAAGCAAGACTTTTGGTGGCCAGGAATGGATATAAGAGCAGAACGGCATGTAAGGGAGTGTGCGAGGTGCCAAGGTGCAGACAAGACACTCAAACCACTACGCCCAGCATTGGGTACGTTCGAAACGCCAAGAAATCCGTGGGAAGAGCTGTCAGTTGATATCCTAGGCCCGATCCTAGACACACAGGGAGTCCAGAAGTATGTGTGTGTCCTGGTCGACAAATTCTCGAAGTGGCCAGAAGTGAAGATAGAGGAAACCATGGACGCTGAAACAATAGTAAAATTTTTGGCAGACACCTTCGTGAGGGAGGGCATCCCGAAGTCCATCCTCAGCGATAATGGGCCCCAGTTCAGATCGGAGAAATGGGACAACTTCATGCAGAGAAATGGCATCCTGGCGAAGCACACATCCATTTACCACCCGGCGGGGAATGGCCAAGTGGAACGCTTCAACAGGGTAGTGATGGGATCAATCCAAGCAGCCATCTCGGACAACAAGGATTGGGAGAAGGACATATGGCACATGGGAGAGAGCAAATATAGCAAGCCCATGCAGGTGAAGGAAATTAAGGGTAGAGCGGCCAGATTGAGTGACGGCAACGTATGGTCACAGGATCGCATGGCTAGATGCAATAAGATCCTAACTTGGGACTACGGAAGAGCAGGCGGAGAAGAAGGAGAGAACGAGCTCGGGCAACAAGAACATCAGGAGAATGAACTTGCCCCGAGAGGAGAAGGACAGCGACAAGTGGAAGAGAGGAGCATCGAGCAGGAGATGAGAGCTGGTGAGAATGGCAGTGACAGGAACGGACAAGGAGAGGCACGGGGAAGCAGAAGGAATGGCGAGGAAGAGAACCGCACCACCCCAGTAAGACAGACTCGGAGTGGTAGAGTGGTGATGAAGCCCACGAGGTTCAGAGACTATGATCTGAGTGACGGACTGTAAGTTACAAATGTTTGAGTGGAAAAAAGGGAGATATGTAGTGACGGTCTAGTTTATGCACGTCACGTCGGTGACGTGACGTGGTGGCGGCCATCATTGGCTGCGCGCGCAGAGGCGTGCGAGTGGCGCGAAGAGCGCGAGCAGGCAGAGCAGAGCCGGCAACCTGCAGAGGCTCGGCGCTTTTTAGGAGTATAACGCTAATAAAAGCAGTTAATGTAACCTGGCTCCTGAGTCCTTATTGGCGGAAAGCAGAACCTTTACAGGAGAAAACAAAGAGACAGGCAAAGAGAAAGAAAGACATGGCAAGACAGCGAGTGGAACCGAGAAAGAGAGACAGAGAAAGATAAGGAGAGATGTACAGAGAGAGAGGGAAAGAACGATAGAAACAAAAAGATAGAAAGAAGGAGCCATGAAGAGAGAGAGCCAGAGAAAGATAGACAATTAGAGAAAGATGGTGGAAGATGGGTAGACAAAGAAAGTGAGAGAGTTAGGAAGAGAACAAAACTGCTATCAGTCAGTGCCCGTTGGGCTGGTCTGACAGGTCAATGCGAGGACCGGATTTTTTTAGCTGTTTGTGGGCATTCTTTTATGGTATGTGGACCTGTTTTTACTGTTGAATTTCCTGATATTAAAACAAACTTTGCCTGCATCAAGCTCAAATCCATGCAGTGTTCCATACTTTGCATTTGGAAGGAAGCAAAGTGGGTAGTGCTTTCTGTCTTCCTACCCAGCATCATTTTGACGAACAGTGGGTTCCAGTTCTTGGGTGGATATGGTACAGGAAGTGACAAAATAATATTTTTTTTCCAAACGTAGTAATATCCATAATCTTTCAGAAAAAAATCTGTATCACAGTTGGCTAATTGTCTATAGATGCACATAAGTCAAAAGTCACATACAAAATTCACAAGAGACATCTAGTCAAAGTATTCGGTCGCCAATTACATGAACACTGTCCTGAAGATATGCCCACGAGTACACACATCACATAACATACCTGCTCAAGGTATTGGGTGGTCATCTGTATGACATTTTCTACTCGAACCGCTCTCCCAATTTTGAAAGGTCCAGTAAATGGGCGGCTTATTTACAAGCCCATATTAAAAGTGACAAACCGGTGGCGCAATGGGCTTGTAAATACACCCAGGGATTTATGGAAGATTAAGCTCACACAAAATAAAATTCTTGTCGGCCTGATAGCTTCCTCCCGTGAGATACATGTTATCCACACCATTCCCATATGTGAAACTGCTTGTATTATTAAGGGCGATTCAAAACCATATCTTGGGTAAGAGCAAGGTCTTTCCACCTGCTTGCATTGTAGGTTCATTTGGCTGTGTCTTGTCTGTGCTGAAAATGAATTCCATAGTGTTACTGCTGTAGAGAGAAGGGGGTTCCATGCAACTTCATATATAATGGAAAGAAAGCTCAGCAAGATTGCCCTAATAAAGAAGGGCTCTCTTTTACGGGTATATTTGAAGTTTAACTTGAAGAAAGTTTGGAGACTTTGTGTGGTGGAGTGTCTTGAAGAAGATGGATCTGGTTATGGTAACCCACGATGAGCACAGAAGGCTGTAGGGCTGTAGTGATACACGCCTAGATGCAGGAACTACCCCGCAGCTGAATAATGGAGTGTTTGAAATCGTCAGAGTAGGAAGTAAGGGGCACCTGAGTGGAGTCCATTTGCATTCTGAAAGTCTGATATGACAAGATCATTTGTACCCTGAAATGTCTGTGGGTAACCAAGCTCTTGAAAGTGGGGTCAAAGAGTTTGTATTGTGTGGAAAGCACCTCTTGTGATCTGATTTACACGGAGGGATGAGTAATAGGCCAGAGTCCATGATCACAGCCAGATTTCTAACTACTTCTGTCTAGGTCTAGTGATGCCAACTTCTTCTACCCTCAGTAGCAGGGATGGAGGGGTGAACGGCGTCGAAGGTGGCAGAAAAGTAAAGCATAATGTAATGTAACAACTCCATTTCTGTCCACAGTTATGTTATGGTCATTCCAGCTATAGATCAATAGATCAATAGATCAGGACAGGTTCAATGGCCCTGACTGGGCAAATGCACATTTAATGACCAGTTTTTTTCCTTATCTGATTGCATCTTTTTCAATCAGTTTTCCTAAGAATGGGTCATTGAAGGTGGGCCGGTAGCTGGATGGGTCTGCTGGGTCAATCTTTTCTTTACTGATGGTCTGATGCAAGATATCTTGAGAATGGAGCAGTAGGAGCCTGGAGTTTGAACATTGTTGAAGATAGCTCTTCCTCTAGAGGAGGCAACAGTAGGCGTAAGGTGTCTTTTGGTGGTATGCATCACGCTGGAGAGGCAGCTCAGCTGCTTACTTTGATCAGTTCCTTAAATTGGTACCTAGAGGGTTGCCTGTAAGTAGCTTTGGACTGTTATGAGCCTATGATATGTATCTTATTAATCCTGGTATCAACAGGCTGGTTGTAGGGGTCTGGTTGGTGTCCTGCTCCTAGTATATTGTTCAAGGATTTGTACTTTTTTTTAACAAATCTATTTGTGATGGGATCTTGGTGGTAGTGTGCTTTGGTTTGCAGAATTCTCCGAGGATCCCATTAATTTCAAGGGTATTCGGCTTTAGAGGTCCTCCAGGAATAGTGGACTGTTTTGCATTCTTGATGGATTATTTGTTGATCTGTTTTGGCATCAGAAAGCCAGCTGTAGAGCAGTTTTTTGCTGAAGGGAGTTTGCTGAAGAGAGGTTTATTTTGGTCCACTCTCTATAGATTGTCTTTTGTCACTCTTTCTGTGGTAGATGTCATGGAGAGGTATAGGAAGAAGAACATGAGGTGGTCATCATGCAAGATTATGGAGAGGATTCATGTTGTTGCATTGAGCCCTGTCATATATAAGATGTAATTATCTGTGCATCCACATGAGTGGGTTGGTTCACAGTCAAGTTGGAATAAATTATAGGCCTAATCATCATGAGATATCTCAATTGGGTGAGATTAGGATGATCAAAACAGATGTTCATGTTTCCTATGATGTGGAAATTGTTGCAGATTAATGATACGCCTGAGCAGACTTCTACTAGGGAATTCTATGAGGGAATGCATTGCTGCTCCCTGAGGTCTATATATCAATGAAAGTGAAGGTAAGCGAGCGGGAGGAAAGTCATTTCCATTCTGCTGCTGTGGTCAGTAAGGTGTCCTAGAAATTGATTTCTAGTCTTCCATCAGTCTTCCTAGGGAGGTTCTGGTGGGGAATTCTCTGTCCATAGAAGATTGCCTCATTGAGGACCATGGTTTATTGTCTCCTAACCAGAATTCACTGATAAAGAGAAGGTTTGGCTTTGAGTCAAAAGTCAGGTGGTAGATGTTTAAGCTGATTTTATTCATCTTTCATCATTGATGAAAGACTGTTCAGGTGGGCAGAGGAAGAGCAGTGGGAATGATTGGTCGGGGTGGACGGTTGGAGAGGAGGAGTATAAATGGGGGAATGGGAGTTGGGGTAGAGTACAAAATAATATTCTCTATGAGTATGAGAGCACACACTGTAGCTTCCTTCATGCCCAAAGTTTTAGCCAGGTCGCTCACCCCACTCCACGCAGCAAAAGAAAGACTTTGCGAGTGGTTCAAAAATTAATTTTACTCTTGGGGCGTCCTAATCTATCTCAGGGTGGGATGAACACAGGCGCATGGGAAGAGGTGAGCAGGAAGCTCGTTTCAACAGCACTTGCTCTTTTTACCTCAGGTGTGAGCGCCGTCCAGGGGTCATGGGAGGCTGGAAGCAGGCAGCTCTTTTCAACACTGCTGTTCCGTTTATCTTGAGGATGAAGATATACCGGGGGACTGTGAGGGTGGGAGCCGGGGGCTCTTTTCACTGCTGCATTCCCCACTTATGACTGGCTGGGGGTGGCAGGTGGCCATGTGAGGCCGGTAGCAGGTTACTCCGTTCAGTGCCATGTGTTCCTTTTATCTCAGACTTACACACTGGACAAGAATATATGGCTGTTGGTGCCTGCTCTTGGTAAGTTTACCAGATTAAAAAAAAGATACAAGCATAGCAAAGCTAATGACCTCTGTGTGCCTCGTTGACCTCTGACGTCACAGCTGGGCGATCTGTTGTTTTTGTGTTTAGACCCAAAGGCGCGAAGCACTGCAGAGTATTAATACAGTCCTCTCCTTGCTGTAAGGACCTCTGTTCACCGCCGGGTGGCAGAATTGTTCTGTTGGATCTCTGACGTCCAGCATCCCTTACTGCCTGATGTGCTTTCTCCATAAGGAGTTCTCATTTATGAACTAATGTTTCCCCTTAATTAACCCTTTTGTAATCAAAGTGGGGCCAGTGCATTTGGAGTCAGGCTCGAAAACATCCACTAGTGTGACTTTAGATTTCCTCAAATCATGTGAACAGAGATTTGTTTTTACAGACAAGGAAAATTGCCTGTGGTTTAATGAAAATAGTAATGTCTCCTCCTAAATTGCGCTATAGTAGTACAACAAATGCACAACTTCTTTCTAGAGGTTAAACAAAAACTGCTCAAGATGGGTCTGACATATATTCCCAACCAAACTAACAAGCATTGGCATTGAACGGCGCCACCTGATCCCAGAGGCGTGGCGCCCTTAGTGGCACCCGGGGGCGGGAGCCAGCAGGGACGTCGTCAAGGCGGTAACCAGGACAGGGAAGAGCCAGCACACGTCATCAGGGAGGCAGGGCCGACCTTCCCTCTCCCGAGGGTACAAAGCCTCGGGGGAGGCTGAACTAACCCTCTTTGTCCTCTCTCAGCAGCTCCGGCGGCAGCAGACCAGCAAAAGAATTACAGTGGTAGCTGGGTTAACTGCATGGCGGAGGAAAGGAGAGGGCCTCACAGCGTAGTCATTAGGTGAGTGTGAAGAATGTCTGTGTTGCTGTCTAGAACGAGTGCTCACCGAGCGCAATTAATGTGTGTAGTGGTGTGTGCAGTAGTGCGAGATTCTCAGCCTAAATGATTCTTTTTATGTTTCCTTACTTCAAGGAAAAGCGCTGTTGTAAGGATTGCAGTTGTGGAGATTTTCCAAGCCCAGAGCAGGAGCCTAGCCCGGTAATACTGGCGAAGAACATCGGAAGAAATCCTCAGCGCGGCAAGCAATGGCGGAAGCCTCAGGGCCAGGGCATAAAGGGTATGGAATGGTGATGCAGGTAATGTAGTATCAAAAAGAGATTCCTTTCTGTGTTACTGATTTCCGTTTTCGTGGCCAACAGGCCTACACACTAGTATCACTTTACTCGTGTTCAGATTTTACTTTCCTTTTGTGACCAACTAGATTAGACACTTGTCTCACTTTAATAGTGTTAGGACTTAACTTTCCTCTTGTAGCCGATAGGTCTACACACTGGTCTCTCTTAGATGGTATTCATATATGACTTAGATAATTAATTTTGCACATACACTAGAATTATTTATATCTCTCAAAGAATTTTATTTTGTAAAATTAAAAACATTTTGATCACTTTTATAACATCACAATTTCTAATAAACATATGCTCTAAATTAATCCTTCTCTAATACATTTAATCAATCCTAGTCTAATTTCACTTAAATTAAAACAATTTATATGCAATTTCAAAATCATACATTAAAATATTTTTTCATTTAAAAAAATGTGATTGAAGACAGTCCTTTGTCGACGCGTTTCGGTGTGTAGTGTTGTAAGTACACCTTCTTCAGGACAGACTTATATTTAAAAACAAGTGATCTTCATTCTAAAAAACAAATGCATACAGTTAATGACTTATAACTAATTGAGAGAGAATTTCATTCTTTCAGTGTAGTGCATGTTTACTGTCAGGTCACGTAATCGTATTATTTTAATATTGGGATGGCACTCTTACTTAGATTATTATGCCGTCACCCTTCTTACTTTAGGGTTCCACACTCCTGAGGATTAATTTTATTCTTGTTCCTCTATGTTGGTGGGGTAGGTATTTATTAACCTATGTTTCTCTGAAAGGATAGGATACTCCAATTAATAATCCTCCTTCACAATTTCCCTTTCGCAAGATCATAGGAAAAAACTCCTAGTTCGCACTTACTTAAAACTGGGAGAATTATCTTTCTTGTGTCTATTATGTATATCTTGCGACTTTCAAAATGCGCAAGATCTCACGTGGTTGTTGACTTCAGTTTGACCTGTAAGGGAGTATTTATTATATTTATCTCTCTGTCCTTCCATGTTATACACATGTAATCCCTGCACTGAGTCAAGAGTATGGACATACCTTGTGATGTCATCTATGTGATCCCTGGTTTGAGATTCAAAGGCGGAATTCCTGTTCGTTCTGGGGATTTCTTCACTTTCAATCCCTCATTCGATTGGTTGAGATTTGTCTTTCTCCCAAGGATACCTGGATATAAAGGAAATGCTCCATTTTAATTTAATTTTGAATAAGAGTTCTCTGTTTTTGGAGTCAATTGTCTATGTCGCGCTTTCGCGAAAAAAACAGAGTTCACATGTAGTGTTCCTGTGGTATTAATTATTTAGGAACACTACCCCTTATTACGGGTACAGTTCTGGGCACATGATTTCAATTTGCATTTGGTAAAACCAAATGTATTATGTGCTATGGGGGTGTGCCTGTACATCTTACGAGTACACCCCATATCGGTACATCAGTAATGGTCTAGTTTCTTGTCTTTTGCCGTGCACTGTGAAAGACATTTTACGCTAACCACACACACCGGCTACACTCAGTTCGTGTGTGTTTAAAATCTCCCAGTCTCACGCTTACCTCATCTTGTTGTGCACGGAGCAGTCGACACGTCCTCTCTCCCGTTGGTGGATTGAGAGAGCACGCCGGCTGCTTGGTTTATATACTGTTGGCGCTCGAACGAAATTGAATAATTGGTCACAGATGTTCAATTACGTGCGCAACAAACTCACTCACAATCCTAGCATCCATATTTATGTTTTGCGGTACGCTTAAAACCGGGAAGCATATTTATGTTGTTCACTAAATAATTATATTTTAAATTTTAATTATTTGTAGTGCTAGAATGGGGCAAAAGCATCAACTGGTTATGGTCTCACGTTTTAGTGACCTGCTTCTTCATGCCTGAGACTCCATTTTGGTAGTTTTTTTAGTTTTTGTGAAGTTTAAAGACTCCATGCGCAAAACCTCTCGGTTGAATAGCGCCGGTCTCTCAAACTATTACGTGTCTCATCATTGGTTAGTCCAGGTGGCGGTTACCATTTTGGTAGTTTGTTTACTTCTTTTGGTAACCTTCGAAAACTACAAAACTTCATTTTGGTAGTTTGTTTATTATGCGCAAAAACCTCTCGGATGAAAGCGCCGATTATCAAACTATCACGTGCACCAGCATTAGTTTGTACAGATAAGGTTGAAAATATAGCAAAAACACTTATTCAGAAAAAACTAGTAAATCAGTTTGTCGGAACCATGTCTCCATTCTTCCATACTTGTACGTTTCATTACATATTACATGAGGAATCTACCAACTATCTCCCTAAGTGCACTCTTAAGGACAAATATGTCATGAATTTTGATCATTTCATTTCATTTAATATATGACAAGAATATAGATTATTACAACAATGTTCATGGAGGTACAATAAGGTTTCATCAATGTGTATATTCAAGTATAACTTTGTATATCAATTTATCCTCATCATGTCAAGTAGAGATTTAAACAAAACATATAAGGCAAGATTCCATGTTCTTTGTTGAATATATAGGTTGACAATTAGTTACATGATATCTACACATTTCGTCATAATCTTTTAGAGGAATATACCTCACAAAACTTTCTTAACTTTCACCCGCAACTATATATCTATTTTTTTCTTTTATGGTTACAGTCTCTGTTCTTGTGTTCTGCACTAGGATGTAGTACTATCTGATTAGTCTTTCCCATTCCTTTCGGCAATTTAGTCCTGAATAATAAGTTTTAAATTTAGACATGAAAAACTGTTCTCTTAATTTGCGTTTTTTTTTTATATCTCCTCCTCTTACTGATATTTTCATTTTCTCAAGAATGAACCATCTGAGATCATCAATTCCATGTTTTGCAGCAATCCAATGTTCTACTAATGGTGCATTCTTTTTTAAATTCTTTATTGCGGATCGATGTTCCGTCAGTATCTGGCGCATTTCTCGGCCCGTTTCCCCTACATAACACTTATTGCAGGGGCAAATCAGCAAATATACCACATTAGAAGTACGACAATTCACATGGTCGTTCATCCAATGAAATATCCCATTTATTTCTACTTTGTCAGATTTGACAATGCTGTTACAGTTTGAGCAAGTCCCACATGGCAAATTACCTCGGATAGGAGTGTTATTTACTACATTTCTAAAACCTAAAGATTTCGGTTCTCTGTAAGTTTGTACTAGATGATTTCGAATTGTTCTATTTCTTCTGTAGGCATATATTGGCTTGGCCATAGGGGCTGAATCTTTTTTATTATTAAATATTGACCAATTTTTATTAATCAGATTCTTTACTTTGTTGCTGTGACTATTGAAATCAGATACCATTACGATTTCATTTTTTTTTTTATTTTTTTTTTTAGGTTTGTCCTTGGTGTCAAAGAGGCTATCACGATTGTAATATTTTGCGCGTTTGTAAGCTTCTTTTATTAGGTGCTTGGGGTAGCCTCTTTCTGTCAATTTTGCTTTTAGTGTTTCAGCATGTTTCTCGAAAGTTTGCCTATCACTACAATTGCGTCTAATCCGCAAGAACTGGCTAAAAGGTATTCCATCCTTTTGGCAATTCGGATGATAACTGGTGTGGTGGAGGAGGGTGTTTCTGTCTGAGGGCTTAACATATAGTTCTACATTTAAGATGCCCTCCTTTTCAATGATCTTAATATCTAAAAAGTCAACCGCTTGTTGGCTTTTGTTTGAAGTGAATTTTAGGTTTGGGTCTCCACAATTTAGCCAGTCCAAAAAACTGATTAGGTCCTCTTCACTACCATCCCAAATGAAAAAAATATCATCTATGAACCTAGACCAGTGTTTTACATTCTCAAAAAAGGGGCTCATTTCATTATAAATATGCTTTCTTTCAAATTTTCCGACATAAAGGCATGCTAAGCTGGGAGCACAGGTGGCTCCCATGCTCGTTCCCTTGGTTTGGCAGGAGTAATCTTTTCTGAATAAAAAGATATTGTTTTTCAAAATAATCTCTATACAGTCAATAATGAAAGTATTTGCTGGTGACGAGTCATCTTCATCGTTTCTTAAAATTTCTTCCATCATACTAACTGTATCTTGCTGCGGAATATTTGTGTAAAGCGATTCAATATCTAAACACACGAGCCATTGTGTGTTTTTGTTAAACTCGATACCCTCTATTTTGGAAATCATGTGTGTCGTATCTTTTATATACGATGGTAAGAGGGTTACCAGAGGTTGAATAAAGTGATCAACATATTTACTTAACGGTTCAGTTAAGGATTCTATTCCCGATACAATTGGGCGCATGGGCGGATCTTCCATGCTCTTGTGTACCTTAGGGAGGCCATATAGGGCAGGTACCTTCGGGTGATCATTTATTAAAAAACGATATTCCTCATCACTGATGATATCGTCTTCCTTTGCGTAACTGACCATATCTCTCACTTTCTTCTTCAAATTGTCCCAGTCCCTGACACTAGATGGTTTATAGTGTGTTCTGTTATCCAACAATTTTAACATACGTTGGTCATAATCTTCTGTTTTCATGATCACGATACTACCACCCTTGTCCCCTGGTTTTATGGTTATGCCTTCACAGGTAGACAGGTTTTTTAGTGCTTCCCTTTCTATCTTGGATAAATTATTGGATGTCCATACTTTGGTGTCCAATAGCTTTTCAAGACCGCTGATAATCACTTTTTCGAAGGTATCCACTTCTTGGCCTACCATCCCCATATTTCGGGTCCAGGTTGATGGGGGTTTGAGGCCAGATTTATTATTTGTGGGTCTTTCCTCTTTGCCTTCAAAGAATTTTTTATTCTATTCTTCCTACACAGATCTCTGACATCTCTTTCTATTGCATATCGACACCCTTGTGTGCTAGGTGCAAATCCTAAGCCCTTTTCTAAAACACTGACTTCACTAGGTGTTAAAATTTTGTCTGAGAGATTAATGATGGGGGCCTTTTTTGGGATTACATTGTGTATTCCCAATCTTTGTGACTGCGGGTTCGCATATATGGTCTCCTCATTGTGTTCCCCGTTTGGGTATTGCCAGGACGTCCCCTCCCCCGCGTTCTGAAACCTCTGGGTTGGCGTCTCTGTTGTTGGCCTAAAAAAGCTGTAGAATATTCTCTACTGCTACCCGCTTCCCCATCTCTTTGATCTTTCTTATTTCTATTATCATTATTCCTCTCTCCTTCTGAGTCAGAGCTGTTATATGAGGTATCTGAGAAAGTTACATTCTTTTTGAAATATCTGTTTTTATTATAATGAAACTGTTTGCCCCCATATTCACTCGGGATATAATAATAATTGAGAGAGAAGAGATGGAGAGCTTAGAAAAGGAACTCAATGATAGCACTGCCCTCGAGGATGCTAAGAAAAAATTAGAGGAGATCCAAGAGGACATTACTGGTTATCAGGAATACATGATAAACAAAAAATCCAACAAGTTAAGAAAAGACATAGCTAACTACAGGATCGAATCAGTTTACCCCTATATTCAAAAAGATTATTATGATCAACCTGCAACGAGTGAATATGGGGAATCTGGCCTCAAACCCCAATCAACCTGGACCCCAAATATGGGGATGGTAGGCCAAGAAGTGGATACCTTCAAAAAATGATTATCAGCGGTCTTGAAAAGCTATTGGACACCAAAGTATGGACATCCAATAATTTATCCAAGATAGAAAGGGAAGCACTAAAAAACCTGTCTACCTGTGAAGACATAACCATAAAACCAGGGGACAAGGGTGGTAGTATCGTGATCATGAAAACAGAAGATTATGACCAACGTATGTTAAAATTGTTGGATAACAGAACACACTATAAACCATCTAGTGTCAGGGACTGGGACAATTTGAAGAAGAAAGTGAGAGATATGGTCAGTTACGCAAAGGAAGACGATATCATCAGTGATGAGGAATATCGTTTTTTAATAAATGATCACCCGAAGGTACCTGCCCTATATGGGCTCCCTAAGGTACACAAGAGCATGGAAGATCCGCCCATGCGCCCAATTGTATCGGGAATAGAATCCTTAACTGAACCGTTAAGTAAATATGTTGATCACTTTATTCAACCTCTGGTAACCCTCTTACCATAGTACATAAAAGATACGACACACATGATTTCCAAAATAGAGGGTATCGAGTTTAACAAAAACACACAATGGCTCGTGTGTTTAGATATTGAATCGCTTTACACAAATATTCCGCAGCAAGATACAGTTAGTGTGATGGAAGAAATTTTAAGAAACGATGAAGATGACTTGTCACCAGCAAATACTTTCATTATTGACTGTATAGAGATTATTTTGAAAAACAATATCTTTTTATTCAGAAAAGATTACTACTGCCAAACCAAGGGAACGAGCAGGGAGCCACCTGTGCTCCCAGCTTAGCATGCCTTTATGTCGGAAAATTTGAAAGAAAGCATATTTATAATGAAATGAGCCCGTTTTTTGAGAATGTAAAACACTGGTCTAGGTTCATAGATGACATTTTTTTCATTTGGGATGGTAGTGTAGAGGACCTAATCAGTTTTTTGGACTGGCTAAATTGTGGAGACCCAAACCTAAAATTCCCTTCAAACAAAAGCCAACAAGCGGTTGACTTTTTAGATATTAAGATCATTGAAAAGGAGGGCATCTTAAATGTAGAACTATATGTTAAGCCCTCAGACAGAAACACCCTCCTCCACCACACCAGTTATCATCCGAATTGCCAAAAGGATGGAATACCTTTTAGCCAGTTCTTGCGGATTAGACGCAATTGTAGTGATAGGCAAACTTTCGAGAAACATGCTGAAACACTAAAAGCAAAATTGACAGAAAGAGGCTACCCCAAGCGCCTAATAAAAGAAGCTTACAAACGCGCCAAATATTACAATCGTGATAGCCTCTTTGACACCAAGGACAAACCTAAAGAAAAAAATGAAATCGTAATGGTATCTGATTTCAATAGTTACAGCAACAAAGTAAAGTATCTGATTAATACAAATTGGTCAATACTTAATAATAAAAAAGATTCAGCCCCTATGGCCAAGCCAATATATGCCTAAAGAAGAAATAGAACAATTCGAAATCATCTAGTACAAACTTACAGAGAACCGAAATCTTTAGGTTTTAGAAATGTATTAAATAACGCTCCTATCCGAGGTAAATTGCCATGTGGGACTTGCTCACACTGTAACAGCATTGTCAAATCTGACAAAGTAGAAATAAATGGGATATTTCATTGGATGAACGACCATGTGAATTGTCGTAATTCTAATGTGGTATATTTGCTGATTTGCCCCTGCAATAAGTGTTATGTAGGGGAAACGGGCCGAGAAATGCGTCAGAGACTGACGGAACATATCGATCCGCAATAAAGAATTTAAAAAAGAATGCACCATTAGTAGAACATTGGATTGCTGCAAAACATGGAATTGATGATCTCAGATGGTTCATTCTTGAGAAAATGAAAATATCAGTAAGAGGAGGAGATATAAACAAAAAACGCAAATTAAGAGAACAGTTTTTCATGTCTAAATTTAAAACTTATTATTCAGGACTAAATTGCCGAGAGGAATGGGAAAGACTAATCAGATAGTACTACATCCTAGTGCAGAACACAAGAACAGAGACTGTAACCATAAAAGAAAAAAATAGATATATAGTTGCGGGTGAAAGTTAAGAAAGTTTTGTGAGGTATATTCCTCTAAAAGATTATGACGAAATGTGTAGATATCATGTAACTAATTGTCAACCTATATATTCAACAAAGAACATGGAATCTTGCCTTATATGTTTTGTTTAAATCTCTACTTGACATGATGAGGATAAATTGATATACAAAGTTATACTTGAATATACACATTGATGAAACCTTATTGTACCTCCATGAACATTGTTGTAATAATCTATATTCTTGTCATATATTAAACGAAATGAAATGATCAAAATTCATGACATATTTGTCCTTAAGAGTGCACTTAGGGAGATAGTTGGTTGATTCCTCATGTAATTATTAATGAAACGTACAAGTATGGAAGAATGGAGACATGGTTCCGACAAACTGATTTACTAGTTTTTTCTGAATAAGTGTTTTTGCTATATTTTCAACCTTATCTGTACAAACTAATGCTGGTGCACGTGATAGTTTGATAATCGGCGCTTTCATCCGAGAGGTTTTTGCGCATAATAAACAAACTACCAAAATGAAGTTTTGTAGTTTTCGAAGGTTACCAAAAGAAGTAAACAAACTACCAAAATGGTAACCGCCGCCTGGACTAACCAATGATGAGACACGTAATAGTTTGAGAGACCGGCGCTATTCAACCGAGAGGTTTTGCGCATGGAGTCTTTAAACTTCACAAAAACTAAAAAAACTACTAAAATGGAGTCTGAGGCGTGACGAAGCAGGTCACTAAAACGTGAGACCATAACCAGTTGATGCTTTTGCCCCATTCTAGCACAACAAATAATTAAAATTTAAAATATAATTATTTAGTGAACAACATAAATATGCTTCCCGGTTTTAAGCGTACCGCAAAACATAAATATGGACGCTTGGATCGTGAGTGAGTTTGTTGCGCACGTAATTGAACATCTGTGACCAATTATTCAATTTCGTTCAAGCGCCAACAGTATATAAACCAAGCAGCCGGCGTGCTCTCTCATTCCACCAACGGGAGAGAGGACGTGTCGACTGCTCCGTGCACAACAAGACGAGGTAAGCGGGAGACTGGGAGATTTTAAACGCACACGAACTGAGTGTAGCCGGCGTGTGTGGTTAGCGTAAAATGTCTTTCACAGTGCACGGCAAAAGACAAGGAACTAGACCATTACTGAAGTACCGATATGGGGTGTGCGCGTAAGATGTACGGGCACATCCCCATAGCACATAATACATTTGGTTTTACCAAATGCAAATTTAAATCATGTGCCCAGAACTGTACCCGTAATAAGGGGTAGTGTTCCTAAATAATTAATACCACAGGAACACTACATGTGAACTCTGTTTTTTTCGCGAAAGCGCGACATAGACAATTGACTCCAAAAACAGAGAACTCTTATTCAAAATTAAATTAAAATGGAGCATTTCCTTTATATCCAGGTATCCTTGTGAGAAAGACAAATCTCAACCAATCGTATGAGGGATTGAAAGTGAAGAAATCCCCAGAACGAACAGGAATTCCGCCTTTGAATCTCAAACCAGGGATCACAGAGATGACATCACAAGGTATGTCCATACTCTTGACTCAGTGCAGGGATTACATGTGTATAACATGGAAGGACAGAGAGATAAATGTAATAAGTACTCCCTTACAGGTCAAACTGAAGTCAACAGCCACGTGAGATCTCGCGCAGATTGAAAGTCGCAAGATATACATAATAGACACAAGAAAGATAATTCTCCCAGTTTTAAGTAAGTGCGAACTAGGAGTTTTTTCCTATGATCTTGCGAAAGGGAAATTGTGAAGGAGGATTATTAATTGGAGTATCCTATCCTTTTAGAGAAACATAGGTTAATAAATACCTACCCCACCAACATAGAGGAACAAGAATAAAATTAATCCTCAGGAGTGTGGAACCCTAAAGTAAGAAGGGTGACGGCATAATAATCTAAGTAAGAGTGCCATCCCAATATTAAAATAATACGATTACGTGACCTGACAGTAAACATGCACTACACTGAAAGAATGAAATTCTCTCTCAATTAGTTATAAGTCATTAACTGTATGCATTTGTTTTTTAGAATGAAGATCACTTGTTTTTAAATATAAGTCTGTCCTGAAGAAGGTGTACTTACAACACTACACACCGAAACGCGTCGACAAAGGACTGTCTTCAATCAAATTTTTTTAAATGAAAAAATATTTTAATGTATGATTTTGAAATTGCATATAAATTCTTTTAATTTAAGTGAAATTAGACTAGGATTGATTATATGTATTAGAGAAGGATTAATTTAGAGCATATGTTTATTAGAAATTGTGATGTTATAAAAGTGATCAAAATGTTTTTAATTTTACAAAATAAAATTCTTTGAGAGATATAAATAATTCTAGTGTATGTGCAAAAATAATTATCTAAGTCATATATGAATACCATCTAAGAGAGACCAGTGTGTAGACCTATCGGCTACAAGAGGAAAGTTAAGTCCTAAGACTATTAAAGTGAGACAAGTGTCTAATCTAGTTGGTCACAAAAGGAAAGTAAAATCTGAACACGAGTAAAGTGATACTAGTGTGTAGGCCTGTTGGCCACAAAAACGGAAATCAGTAACACAGAAAGGAATCTCTTTTTGATACTATTTGATACCCAGTCCTTTCTGGTTTTCTGGGAAACTCTCTTTTTTGAAAAGCAGGTAATGTAGTGCCCTCCCGTAGTCGGATATAAAAACATGGATAATAGTGATGCGTCCTTCAAATTTTTTTAGAAATGCTCCTGTATGAGTAAGATTCAATATTTTGGTGCATATTCATATGTCGAATGCTGTTCGCTGTCCATGTCATGGTATTCCCTGAGACATGTCCAATTTTGTAAGTGAAAACCTATGAGCTCGCCTCATAGCATGCGAGGGGTGTTTGCAAACAAATTACGCAAGTCCAGACGCGCTGCTCATTGTTCTAAGCTTTGAAAAAATCGGACCGTTTTACAAAGGTGTTTTCCATTCTTGCCTGATTGAAGCATAGTTCAAAGGCGGTAGGCCAATACCTCTAAGCCCAGCGTGCGCGACCGTTCAACCATAGCTTTTAATGCGAGCCCAGACGCGCTGCTCATTCGGACCGCTCTGCACCGTGGGGGCTTTCCTTTCCTGCACGATCGAAACATTACTGCTTATTCTTTTCCACGTATTAAAGTGGACCGTTCTGCACCAAGTGGGCTTTCCTTTCCGGCACGATCAAGGGTTGGTAGATTGTTTGTTCGGATATCATTAAGCTCAGCGGGCACAACGAGGTAAAGAGCTCATTTAGTGAAGCAATGTCTCGAGATATTTAAGGAAATATAACTATTTTCAGAGCGCTCACACACGGTCAAACAGGGGGAAACGCGACGGCATCGCGGATTAACGGGCCTTGGGCATTCATTTGGAATGCGTTGCACTATGGAAAAGGACGCCAATAGGGATAGCTGCATGTCGGTTAACTGGGTGGCCATTTTAGGTGAGTCGGCAGTTTGACGGGGCGGCCATTTTAAGAGAGTCGGCAGAACACAAACAAAGCGGACCAACATAGGAAAACCCACTCAAACCCACATTCCTCCTAAAGTAACCATGGGACAAATAATTTTTGGTCATGCCGGCTCATGTTGAAAACCACAACAGAGGGGTGTCTAAACACAAGCAAGCTGATGTTTCTCTTGCTCTTAAAACAACCAAGGGACAAATATTTCTGGTTAGGCCGGCGCATGAAAAATATTTTCGTTTTGTTTACAACTCGCATCCCTAGTGTCAATTAACAAATGGCTTAATTAACGTCTCCGGCTGAATCATCGCTGTTTTCTTCTATCATATGCTTCAAAAGGTTTCAAAAGGTTATAAGCTACTTCTGGACATACAGCTCACTCTTGATTGTTTCATGAGAGGCTTGTTTTGTGGAGAGCTTAAAAATGCTTCGGCTTTACTTATTTTGTCTTAGAGCAGCGAAGCATACACATGACTTTTCATGTCACATAACTGGCGGCTCAAGCATGCACGCAACGAAAGCTAGCAGAACTTGGACTGCTTCGCTTGGGTGCACGTCCATGTAATAAGCTGCATTCATAAATGAGTAGGTGCTTAGTAAGAGAAAGTCATTTTCGTTTGAATTCTTCAACTATGAACAACATAAACCCTTAATTTATATAGTGCCTCTCAACAAGCTGCATCACACAAAAATATACGTTGTCAACATGGATATATGTCGAAAGCTTCAACATAAAGCAAGATCTCTCTTAGCCTTCAAACAACTAATAACACCTTAAGATCAATTCGAGTAATGCTGGCTGGCCTTAGATACCGCTGAACAATTCCATTGACACTCCATTTTCTGGTCTTTATTTCTGCTCTGGCAAGTAGGCAGAATCCTTTTTAGCAGCATTCCTCGCGGAGCGACTTCCTCCGTTCTTTGAACATACCGAAAATAGATAGCAGTTTGAAACATAATACGGAAACGGTGTCATAATAAAGGGGAGCACTTGCAATTACATACAATTCAAAGGAAATTGCCAACCTCCTTGTTGAACAACTGTTCCCTAAAGAATTGCTTGTTAAGAGCTATTGGCGAAATAGATCAGTCTCCCTAAGAATCACGAAAAAGAAAAACACAGAAAGTAATCAATAAAAAGCGAACCGGGCTTTTCCTGGGTTAAAACAGCAAATTGTTTACCTAAAGGCGTTTGATTGTTTGCTAAAAGGGGTGATGTATGTGAAACTGAACGCACAAAAAATGGTCATATATTTGCAGAGTAAAGGGTGGATATTCGGTTTGTGGAGTTTGCAAAGGAATCATGGCTTATGGCTTTCTGACATGCACCATAATGCAATAGTTCATATATGCCAACATTAAAAATGGAAACAATTGACTTCTATTGAAGCAGAGGCAAATAAAAAACATTTTTGACATCAGAAATCAGGAGTTTTCCGCCTGAATATGGTCTAGTGGCATGTGATATTAGTACCTAAATAATTTCACCCAGGTAGTATTCACCTGTCTTCTTTTGGAAACAAAGTTGACTTGAAATCTGGGATGTAAGCCCTTGTCAAGCAGCAACCACAATCCTAGTCAGTTTAAAGGCAGGCAACTCTAAATTAACCTGCACTCACCCTATGGTAGCTTGGCACAGAGCAGTCAGGCTTACTTGGAGGCAGTGGGTAGAATAGGCCTGCAATTTTCCTCAACAAATCAGATTATGTCGTTTTTCGTGCCCTGAGGCTTGTGCACGATTAGCTCTTTCGGAAGGACTCAAATCCAGATGGCTTCCATTAGCAAAATACTTGGAAAACATTACACTAGACCTTTTTCTTAATATTTCAAACAATGTTTTAACTGCCATTATTATATGGGTGTGTTACAAGCTGGCAATGTACCTTTCCACATTAAGTACCCATAGGCCCATGGCTATCCCATTCATTATAAATCGTTAAATAATTACTTAACAGGCCAAGTACCGGATGTTTGCCAGTTTAATGTTAAGTATTGCAACTATTTACATAATCTGCTAGATCAGACATCCTTAACAAGGTATTCTTCTAAATCTTGGAGTCATCAGTACAATTAATACGCAGTAAAGAGGTTGCACTTCCCCCCTGTAAACAGAAAATTGATATACACGCAACTGGCCCATTGTCTATACTTATTAGTTTCCTTTAGTGGTTTCAACATGAACCCAGAGCCTGTGTATTAAACACTACAAGTGGACTCAGGCACTCACTGTGACACTCCATGAAGTAGCATAGTAAAACAGTCTCAACCCTGCACTGCAACCTGTTGTACATTGGTAACTCGCTAAGTATCCCCAGCAAAAATAAACCTTTTTCTTACCATATAGGTCCCCTTCTAACGCTTTTAAGTCACCCATAGGGTAAGCCCTAAACACTAATGGGGCACGGGGCTTGGTATGTCAATCGTAGGACATGTGTTTTTGTCCTAGATGCCCTGACAGTCAAAAGCGCCAAAAGCCGCTTGATGAGCGCTGGGTTACCTTAACCTAATAACTGATAACCTGTGAGAAGAGATATTTAATTTGTTTCCCCCCTTCTTGATTAATATTGTAAGTTGCACTTTAATGGTAGAGTTGGAAGTTAAGTTACAATTCCAGAAGCATAACATTAAGAAAGTTGCCACTTTTCTGCCTAAACAAACGTGCCGCTCTGGAAGCGTCCATGTCACAAGACCGTGAATGGTTTTCTTTGTGCACTTCCTCTTTATATAGAAAAACTAGACATTCACGCAACAATCGCATTTCCTACACTTATTAGCTCCTGTTAGGTGTCCAACATGAACCTAGGGCCGGTGTATAATATACTACAAGTAGCCCGCAGCACTCACTCTGCCACTCCGTGAGGTAGCATAGTAAAACTTTCTCAAGCCTGCACTGCAAGTTGTAGTGCTTCGGTAACCGGGTAATTATCCCAAGCAAAATAAACCTTTTGCCTAACATATAGTTCCCCGTTTAACGCCATTAAATCACCCAAAAGGCAGGTCTTAAACACTAATAGGGCAGGGGGCTTGGTGTTTCAAACGCAGGACATATGTGTTTATGTTCTACATGCCCTGACGGTAAAAAGCGCAAAAGGTCGCTGACATCATTGTCTCATGGCTCATTTACCAATAGATTAGCTCTACGTTACCTTAGTCTTAATAACTGATAACCTAATTTCCGGAAAGAAATGGTTAATTTGTTTTCCCACTCCTTTAAGTGGTATTGTAAGTGGCACGTTAATAATTAAGCTTAACTTTAAAAAGATGGTAAGTCATTATTATGAGTAATTGGTGTTAACCAGCCAAGTTACCAAAGCAGTTTATAGGTTCATGGTTAAGGCATTCACATTGTAAGGATGTAAAGTTTGCATTCATTCATATATGATGTTCTTAATGTGACCGCCCGCAGTAATGAAGGGTCAGATGTTACATTTATTGTAATACTCCATTAGCTAAGATTAGGCTCCGTCAGCCGCGAGGAATGCTTCATATTATTCATTCTCTGCATCATCTTTCCTTGGGCAGCATATTTGATAATGGAGTAAAGTAGCCTTCAAGAACACGGAATGCCCAGATGCTCCCCGAGCTGGCAATCATCTATGGTATTTTATCAGAAGATCATTACTGCCAGGTAGCTTGACAAGGAATGCATGTCACTGCAAGAAGCTGCAGCCAGCCTGAAGTTAATTTATTAACTGTCTACCTTCTACGTTACCGATGAGAGGCCCTGCGCGCCATCGACTGTGAATTCATACATGAACAGGGAGTGGTGCGGAAGTGGCACCCAGCAACGACTACCCGTGATGACGGGGTGTCGGTTTATAAACATTGGAGGGGGTATACCCCGGTATGTTTGTCACAAGTAGTGGCAGATTATTTACCTGCGGCTCTGTTGACCGGAGGGCGGTCAACTTAAGGAGAGCAGGCTATCTTGGTTGTGGCCTGCTGGCGCAGCCCGAAGGACAAGCAAAAAGGCCCCTTGGAGAGCGGGGCGTAAATATAATGACAATCTATACCTTGGAGTTTATTTAATAATGTTGTGTTGATAAGCAAGTAATTTTAAAGTTTTACCTTAAACCTTAATCAAGATGAATAAAGGATTAATGGATTAATGACACTGCTTGAAGTTTAATAAAAAGACTACGCGGTGAACGACAACAACTGTTTCATGTCTTTTATGGGGGGAGGGCGACTCGCACCCGTAGGCACACTATGAACGGCGCCACCCGATCCCAGAGGCGTGGCGCCCTTAGTGGCACCCGGGGGCGGGAGCCAGCGGGGACGTCGTCAAGGCGGTAACCAGGACAGGGAAGAGCCAGCACACGTCATCAGGGAGGCAGGGCCGACCTTCCCTCTCCCGAGGGTACAAAGCCTCGGGGGAGGCTGAACTAACCCTCTTTGTCCTCTCTCAGCAGCTCCGGCGGCAGCAGACCAGCAAAAGAATTACCCACCCACCCATCCCTGCAACAAGGAAGAGAACGGCGGGGTCCCAGGCAAGAAAAGGGTGTGGACTTCCCCTTTTGGTATGGACTGGCTGCCCATGGAAAGGGCAAGCAGTCGTTGTGGGACTCCGGGCTGGCGGGAGAGGGGGGACTGACCTGCTGGTGGTCCTGACCACTCCTGCGCTACCCGTGATGACGGGGTGTCGGTTTATAAACATTGGAGGGGGTATACCCCGGTATGTTTGTCACAAGTAGTGGCAGATTATTTACCTGTGGCTCTGTTGACCGGAGGGCGGTCAACTTAAGGAGAGCAGGCTATCTTGGTTGTGGCCTGCTGGCGCAGCCCGAAGGACAAGCAAAAAGGCCCCTTGGAGAGTGGGGCGTAAATATAATGACAATCTATACCTTGGAGTTTATTTAATAATGTTGTGTTGATAAGCAAGTAATTTTAAAGTTTTACCTTAAACCTTAATCAAGATGAATAAAGGATTAATGGATTAATGACACTGCTTGAAGTTTAATAAAAAGACTACGCGGTGAATGACAACAACTGTTTCATGTCTTTTATGGGGGGGAGGGCGACTCGCACCCGTAGGCACACTATGACAATAGGTCTCGCCTTTGGGACCTTTTAAGCCAAGCATCTTTGAGATCCAGTCTTTAGGAAGGCGGCATCCTATTCCCGTAGTAAGAGTTAACAGAATGGCGGCACCCATGATAACAGGATGATACCATGATGCTGCTACCCGTTTGTGACGCACAACTCAGAGCAGCGAGGCGCTTTTCAATCAGGTGGAAGGAGGCGCTCTAAATATAGGACGGTTTGATAGAATTTTTTATAGAAACGAGGGCTCAAGCCTTTCACCTTGTGGGCTTGCTAACTTCAGCCTGCTTTGGTTTTAGCAGGAGTAATGTTTCCATTCTCATGATATTGTCACACTGCGCAGGGTTTATCAGTCCGGGCGACAGACACAGAGGGCGGCGCCCATTCAGCCTCTGCCAGCAACAACGCAAGGAGGGATGAATGAGATGGCAGGATAGGGGCGTAAACATTGAAGAAAACAAGTTTAAAAAGTGAATCATGAGGAGTACATACGCCTGTGTTAAGAAGCGGGCAGAGGTCAGACATGCTGTGCAAAATACGGGCCTTCAAGAGGTATATATTTACTAAGGATTGCGTGGGTGCTGGCGGGTGCTTTAGTAAATATACCCCTAGGTGCAAACTGCGAGGCACCGGCTGTAGTGTCTAGCTGGAGAGACAAAAACATGAACACAGCGTGGTGTTGAGTACAACAGAGTGGGCAGTTGATCTGTTACTAGCAAATAGGACTGAGAGGGAAGAAAGGGGGAAAGACAGAAATAAAGCTTGATAGGAAGAAGTGAAGTGTGAACGGCTGAGAAGAGGAAAAGAAGGCAGAAGGTTAATGGGAGGAAAGGAGAGAGAAGGACCGAGGAAGAAAACTGACGGAGACAGAGGGAAGGAAAAAAGGGCCAAGGGAAGGATAACTAGGCGAGAATGACCGGAATACGGAAAATGATGCGGAAGGGGGGAGGAAAAAAGAGGGACACCGATTAAAGGCGTGAAAGGGATTGAGAAAGTCTAAATGAATAAAACGAAGGGTGAGAGGAGGACGAGCGGCAGAAGAGCTAAGGGTAGGTGAAGGAGAGGTTTGGGAGATACAATCAGGGAAGAATAGGGGAGAGTAAGGGTGACGAGACGCACGGGGAGCAGCAGCCTTTGATGTGCCGGCCGGCCGTGGGCAGTGAATAATTAGGGGAGGAGAAATGCCAGCCTGAGGCAGAGCGCACGCTGGGGGAAGCTTCCGATGCATTTTAAGCCCCATTCGTGAAACATTGCACTAATGCACGTGTGTAAGGCGCGTGTGAGGTAGCAGAGATACACAAAGCGAAAAAAAAGTCTAAATGCTGTATGGGTAAGTCATGCAAAATTAGTAGAACTTTACTGGTAGGTGACATCAGGTGAGTTTGTGCCATAGGTATGATTGCATGTACATATTATACAAGTGCCCAGTAAAAGTTCAAAGGGCAATGTCATAAGAGTGAAACTGAGCTCACACACAGTTATAACTTTGTGGCTTTTATGCATTTCTCACACTTATTAGTGCATACAAGACTGAAATATCCACTGTAAGAAGACATCGACTTCTATATTATTGACAAATTAAACAGAAGAGGAACAGGAATATCAGCACTCTCCTGTGATGTATGCCTTGTCGGGAAGAGGGGCCATCCATGTCATTAAAAGAAATATAGGAAAGGGGGCGGGGGTAATAATATTGACACAAGTTTAAAAAGTGAATCATGAGGAATACATGCAAAATCTCGATGGCGGGCACAGTGTAAGAAAAGGGTTTAAAGTGCATTAGTGATTACATAGAGTATGCAAGTAAGAAAGGTAATCAAATTACCGAATGAATACAAGAAAAGAATGACCCTAACTAAAAACAAGTTGTGAATGAAAGAAGGGACAGAGAGGAGGAAAGGTGGGAGGGAACACGGCCTGGGGGAAGCTGGCTGGGGAGTGGGAGGAGAAATCCGAGTAAGGCTGTGTGCGGGGGGGGAGAGAGGGGAGGTGCTGGAGCTGGGGAACAGATGGCCGTGAAAGTTTATGGCCCAAAAGCGCGTGCCTGTGGCCACGTGAACTCGAAGAAAACCGCACCGAAAAAGCCATAGTTTGACGAGTATTTTGACCACTAGAATTCTCTCCATTTTCCATTCCTGCGGAATGGAAAAGGTGAGACCTAAAAATACTGAAAAGACACATGTCACATGTTTCACTGATGATAAGAAAGGCCAGACATAGGTGGAGAGCGGAGGCAGCAGCATCACCAAACACAGTGGCCTCCGTCGACCTAACAAATGCAAAAGGCGCCAGCCACTCCGGGGTACCAAGGGAACAAGCATCTGCTGAAAGAGTGAAACTAGTGGCAGATACGTCAAATCAAGAACAATCATCAGAGATATTAGACACCACAGTGAACTTTGGGGCATATTACCGAGGGCCTTATCGCCGCATTAGCGGCACTTTTTGCCGCTAAAGCGATGATTTTTTTTATCGCCCTATCAGCAAGCTGTCGCTAACAGGTGTTAGCATCAGCTTTCTGGCGATAGCGGACGGTTTTCCTGTCGCCTTGCATGCCAGCGATAATTATCGCTAATGAAATGCAAGGAAGGCGTTCCTAACTAAAAGCGACTGAAAACAGTCGCTAACACAACTTCCCCCTATTAGCAGCGCAGGCGAAGCGATGAAAAAAGTCGCGCTAAGTGCGATTATCGCTAGATTTTAACACCTGCTAAAAACATGACTTACCTGTTTCTTCAACAGGAGGTGGATTGTCGGGTTAAGTCCACCATGGTGTTAATGCGTGAATATCGCTGGATTTCCAGCGATATTCACGCATTTAGCCGCTATCGCTGGATATTTTATCGTATTAGAGATAAACGTTGCTAATAGCGTGTTATCTCCACGATAATATATGGCGATAAAAAAAGGCGCTAAGCGCGTTTTGCGATAATTCTCGCACGTTGTTGCTAATATCCCCCTAGGTGCTTTACAAATTGTGGGAACATGTTTTAATTTTTTTATTTTTTAGAGTTTTATATAGCGCAAACTAGACCCGAAGCTATCGGGTATCCGAGCACTTTACATAGCACCAGTTTCGTTACATGAGGAAACATTAATTTTTGTTTTGCATGGGGAGATTAAGTGATTTGCCCAGAATCACAGGATGTTGTGCTTTGTTGCTGAGACTCAAACCCGGTTCCCCAGCTTCTACGTCGACCACTCTAGCCCTAAGGCTCTTGCTTCAAAAAACGTGTTTCCTATTTGAGAACCTGAAGGCAGACAGAGTTCAGCTGTCTTCTGCAAGCCGCCATCCTTGCATTCACAGCCAATCACAGGGGTTTGCAAAAAGCAACCTGCCACTAATTGTGACCTCCCTGTTCGACAAGGCCCTCTTTAGCTTCTAAAGAATGGAATTTGTGAGATAAAAAAAAGTCATATGGTTATGTGTCCTTTCTAAAGGACAGCAGGTCTATTCACCTAAGCATTTTTTGTGATTGTTACATAGCTCTCCTGTAGTACTTTTTCACATGAATATAGCTTGATACTTGCATGCGTTTACAACGCATGCTATTACAATACGTCATTACAACGACCGCATTGTTACATTGCAGTACCATTACAACGCAAGTTGTTACAGCGACTTACTCTAGGGGGCGTGCTGGATTTAGGAATAGTATAATTTACTATTCCAACCCCAGTGTGTGCAACAGTAGGGAAGGTGTTGGAATAGTAAATTATACTATTCTTAGTATAGAGCGCCCCCTAGAGCAAGTCGTTGTAACGACTTGCATTTTCTTTCCTTTCTGCATTGCCTGTTACTTAGCTGCCCTTCGTCCTCCCTCCCCGCTTCCCGCCACCGCCGCTAACCCCGCCCCTTTTTGCCTTCTGTACCCTCCCCGCTCCCGCCTCCCAGCTGCTCCGCCCCCCCGCGCACTTGGCCATATATGGCGACCGTGCGACGCAGGTGAGTGTGACCTAGTTCTAGGACACCCCCGCGCCGCACGGCCACCAGCTGCTGCGTGTGCCTACCCTGCCTGACTGCCTCGCTGCCGCCACGTGACCACGCCCCCTGCCTTCGAGCGGCGTGGTCCGTGCTCGCCTGACCGGCCCCTGTTGTCTTTGCTGTTTTGAATAGTATTTTGTCGTTCTGTATTGCCTGTTTTTCTAGTTTATTGTATTTTCCTTTCCTTTCTGCATTGCCTGTTACTTAGCTGCCCTTCGTCCTCCCTCCCCGCTTCCCGCCACCGCCGCTAACCCCGCCCCTTTTTGCCTTCTGTACCCTCCCCGCTCCCGCCTCCCAGCTGCTCCGCCCCCCGCGCACTTCGCCATATATGGCGACCGTGTGAACGCGCAGCGTTGACGCGCAGCGGGCGCGCCGATTGTGCGCCGAAGGCGCGCCAAAGGTAAGCCCGTCTGCGCCCGTCCGCGCCTGGACCGCGCCCAGTGCCAGGACCCCTGGCCCCCACCGACGGAAGCCGACCCGACGAACCTACAACGCCGCCGAACTCATCGCACTCAACACCGGCGGCATCCCGGGATGTCACCGAGCCACCCCGAAGCACACCCACGGACCCTTCAGCTGCCACGCCTGCAAGTTCACCTGCATCCGGACCTACCCTGCACCAGCACCCGCCAAGCCGAACACCAGCAGCAACCACCTCAAATGCATCCTGCTCAACACCCGCTCCGTCCACAGACACGCCATCGAACTCTGGAACCTCCTCGACACCACAGCCCCTGACATCGCCTTCCTCACGGAGACCTGGATGAACGCCTCCTCAGCGCCAGACATCGCCATCCCAGAGGGCTACAAGATCACCCGGAGGGACCGCACCGCCAACCAGATGGGAGGAGGCATCGCCATCATCCACAGAGACACCATCCGCATCACGACCAACACCGACGACACCCTAACCACCGCCGAACACCTGAACTTCCAGATCCACACCGACCCGAAGACCACTCTCAGAGGCACCCTGATCTACCGACCCCCGGGACCACGCTCACGATTCAGCGAGGACATCGCCGACTTCATCAGCCCGCATGCCCTCCCCTCCGCCGACTACATCCTCCTGGGGGACCTCAACTTCCACCTGGAGAACAACAGCGACCGTAACACCATCACCCTGCTCGACAACCTCGCCAACCTCGGACTCAAGCAGCTGGTGTCCACCCCCACCCACCTCGCCGGACACACACTCGACGCCGTCTTCTCATCCAGCAAAGACATCGCCTTCAGCCACGCAACAGGACTCCACTGGACGGACCACAGCTGCGTCCACTTCACCTTCAAAAGAACGACGATCCACCACCACCAGCAACAGGTTCCCCGAAGAAGCTGGAACAAGATCACAGCCGACCAGCTCACCGCCTCCCTGAGCCAGCACCCTCCTGCCGGCTCAGCGAACCCCAGCCAGGCCGCCGTCAACCTCACGAAGTGGATCAGCAACTGCGCGGACAAACTCGCCCCTCTGAGGACCCCGCCCAGCAGACCCGGCAGCAGAAAAACCCCATGGTTCACCGACGAACTCAAGAGCTCCAAGAAGAACTGCCGAGCCCTCGAGAAAGTATGGAGAAGGGAACCAACAATGGACAACATGACCACCCTCAAGCTCGCCACCCGAAAACACCACCAACTGATCCGCGCCACCAAGAAAAATACATACAAGGACCGGCTGGACAACAACGCACACAACTGCAAGGAACTCTTCAACATCGTGAAAGAGCTCTCCAACCCCAACGCCGGAAACAACGACATCACCCCGTTGCAAGACCTCTGCAACTCCCTCGCCTCCTACTTCCACAACAAGATCGCGGACATACACAACAGCTTCAGCATCCAACCAACGCACGCCACAACCGCAGCAACGCCACCCACCACCACCCTCCGCGCCTGGACTCCGATCAGCACCGAAGACACCATCCGCACTATGAACTCCGTCCACTCCGGATCTCCGACCGACCCCTGCCCTCACCACGTCTTCAACAAGGCCGACGTTGTCATCGCACCCCACCTGCGGGACATAATCAACACCTCCTTCGACACCGCCACCTTCCCGGAGAGCTGGAAGCACGCAGAACTCAGCGCTCTACTCAAGAAACCTACAGCAGACCCCACCGAACTCAAGAATTACCGCCCCATCTCGCTCCTCCCGTTCCCGGCCAAAGTCATCGAAAAGACCGTCAACAAACAGCTGGCCGCCTTCCTCGAGACGAATGGATCCCTCGACCCATCACAGTCTGGCTTCCGAGCCAACCACAGCACCGAGACCGCCCTCATCGCTGCCACCGATGACATCCGAACCCTGATGGACAACGGAGAAACAGCGGCCCTCATCCTCCTGGACCTCTCCGCGGCATTCGACACTGTCTGCCACCGCACTCTAGTGCAGCACCTCGGCAACATCGGAATCCAGGAGAAGGCACTGGAATGGATCACCTCCTTCCTCGACGGAAGAACACAGAGAGTCCGCCTACCACCGTACAAGTCAGAGGCCAACGAAGTCATCTGCGGCGTCCCTCAAGGATCCTCGTTGAGTCCCACCCTCTTCAACGTCTACATGAGCCCCCTCGCGGCCATCGCACGCCAACACAACCTCAACATAATCTCCTACGCCGACGACACCCAGCTGATCCTCTCCCTGACCAACGACCCCGCCACCGCCAGAGCCAACCTGCACGAAGGGATGAAAGATGTAGCCGAGTGGATGACGACCAGCCGCCTGAAACTGAACTCAGACAAGACGGAGGTCCTCATCCTGGGCTCCTCGCCCTCCGCCTGGGACGACTCCTGGTGGCCCCCCGCCCTGGGCACCGCACCCAAACCGACGGACCACGCACGCAACCTGGGCTTCATCCTGGACTCCTCCCTCTCCATGACCAGACAAGTCAACGCCGTCTCCTCGTCATGCTTCAACATCCTACGCATGCTACGGAAGATCTTCTGGTGGATCCCCACCGAGACCAGGAAGACTGTCACCCAGGCCCTCGTCACCAGCCGACTGGACTACGGCAACGCCCTCTACGCCGGAACCACCGCCAAGCTCCAGAAGAGACTCCAGCGGATCCAGAACGCCTCAGCCAGACTCATCCTCGACATCCCACGAAACAGCCACATCTCCGGACATCTGAGAGACCTGCACTGGCTCCCCGTCAACAAAAGAATCACCTTCCGTCTCCTCACCCACGCACACAAAGCCCTACACGACCAAGGCCCAGGATACCTCAACAACCGAATCAACTTCTACGCTCCCAAGCGCCACCTCAGATCCACCAGCCACGCCCTCGCCGCCGTCCCCCGCATTCGAAGAGCGACAACAGGAGGAAGGTCCTTCTCCTACCTGGCCGCCAAGACCTGGAACTCCCTCCCGACCGACCTGCGCCTGACCCAAGACCACCTCTCCTTCAGGAAGAAGCTCAAGACCTGGCTGTTCGAGCAGTAACGGCACCCCCCCTCCTAGCGCCTTGAGACCCTACGGGTGAGTAGTGCGCTTTATAAATGTCTTGATTGATTGATTGATTGAATGGAACTGCGATGTAACAATGCGGTTGTTGTAGCGAACGCGTTGCAATCACGTGTTGTAACGCATGCAATGTGATGGCTGTTTCCTCCCACATTTGTTTAAATGTTATTGGGTAAGGGTACTGCAGGAGATGTTCGTCAGTGCCTCCTGTCGGTTATCTCTGCACACATAGACGTGCGCGAGGGGTTTTGGGTGTGAATGTGGATGGGTCAAGGGAATGTGGCAGGAAAATACGGACTATCTACTACAAAATGGGAGATTCAAAGGCAAGAATGAGAGGCACAGGGAGGGACATGCAAATATAACCCACCTACAAAAGAATACATCAATTACAATTCAGTTAAGTTACACCTACTTGTATTCTAGTAGTACTTACAGCTCAAATGCTCTCAAATGTACTCTAACCCAAGACGTAAGTCACACACATGGCCACCCACATCTAGTGCAAAGTAGTTGCACAGAGGCAGGGAATTACACTACCAACACAAAGGAATAAAAAAGAAAAACCAAAAAAAATACTTATATTGAAAAAATAAAACCCAAAGACTGTATTGTTAAAAATTAGATTTTTTCTAAGTACATTCTAGAGAGGTAAAAATGTATTTAAAAACACAAGCACACAACAGTGAACATAGTCTAAAGTAAAAATGTATGTCTGAGTAGAGAAAATATATAGCTACAATGCTATATTCCCATTCAGCACACCCGCTAATGAAAGGGGGTGAGGACATCAAACGTTATGACTTTTTCACACTCATAAACAGGTGATACTCAGTACACCATCAATTTCAATGTCAAAAGCTTTATTCGACAGCATGTCATAAAAGCAAATTATACATCCTATCACAAACATTATAAATACTAAATAGCAATAAAAGATACAATGTTAAAAAGTTATTAAATCTTTATAGCTGTCGTTTAAGAATTAAAAAACACATTTTTTTTAAAAGAATGTTTTAAAACAGCTAAAATTATACATAAGACAAGATCAATCATATATTTTAGGTGTCTTAGAGTTCATTAGCTAACTTTTATAGAGTTTAAAGTGCGAGTGCGTATAATCCAAACCCACCTTAAAAATTTAGCAACAGCAATCGCTATACAGGGTGAACAATCTGTGTCCAGTATCCTTAGAGCCTCAATATGTCTCCGGGTGCTCAAATTGATACATGTTGGTTTTAGCCATTTACGGCGAGGGCTTGTATAAAGGGGACATACAAACAGCATGTGGGATACGTTCTCAATCAAATCTTTGCAGTAATTACATTTGTCATCCCGAATTGCTGACCACTTATAGCTAAAAGCTTTTACAGGTAGAGTTCCAGTTCTAAACTGGAAATACAGCTTCTCGGTCAAGCGGAGTCTCTATGTTATCCCAATAAGCCTCACAGAGTGGGCAAGGTTTAAAATCAAGAAACCGTCATGTTAAATTAGTGTTTACACAGGTACTATGGGCGGACATCCAAATCATTTCCCAATACTTTTTTTCAGAGTTATTTTTGATGGGAACCTTGAGACGTCTGTATCTTCCCATAGGTGGTCAAGCTCCAACATTGTTAATAAGCCCCTTATCTCTTTAAGCCATTGGATAGAATGAAAGCGATCTGCCCTAATGATGTCCTTTAGTGCAAGGGCGTAGTGAACTAGTTCTGGAATTGTCCAAATACGCCTCCAATATAATAGAGGCCGTAGCCGTACTATATCCTCAATTTTTTTCCTGTCGAGATCATATAAAAGCGGGATGGTAGGAGTACTTTGGGGGACCCCGACCAAACAGCGTAGAAATTTATTCTCCGCCATTGTTAGTTGGTTCAGATAATTAAATCCCTAAAGTTCTGAACCATATAGAGAGGCACTTATGTCCTTCATGTTATAGATCTCTAGGGCAGGTGTAATTGGCTTAGTAAAGGAATCTATGTGCTTTGTAGCTAAGGCACCCGCAAGCTGGTGAAATTTTAAAACAGCCATATCAATATGACTTTTCCAGCCCATGTTACTCTGGAGAGATATTCCCAGATACGTAAATGCCTCTACCTGCTCTAATGGAGTTCCATTAATATTAATTGTACCTTTGAAGGTTTTCCGCTGACTCAGGGACATGAACTTGGTTTTTAAGGTGTTTATCTCAAGTCCACGCAGTTGACAAAATTCTCCGAACGCATTCACAGCCTTCTGGAGCCCACTCGGGGTCCGGGAAACAATCAACGTGTCGTCCGCAAACATGAGAACAGGCACATGGGCCCCCGCCAAAATGGGGGCATCAGTGGGGGAACGGTTAAGATCATCCACTATGCCGTTGATGTATAATGAAAACAGCGTGGGTGCCAATACGCACCCCTGCCGAACACCACGCTCGACAGGAAATGAGTCTGTCACCTCACCCTGTACCCCCCATCTGATTCTGGCGGAGTTGTTCTCTTGCAGGCGGACGAGAAGAGTCAATAGCTCCGGGGATATCCCTGACTCAGCGAGAACCCTCCAAAGTTTGGAACGGGGGACTAAATCGAAAGCCGATTTCAGGTCTACAAAGACCGCATAAAGTGCCCCCTTAGTTAAGGCCACGTTCCTCCAATAAAGTGCAATAAAATAAAAGACCTGGTCAATTGAACTAGTACATGGCCGAAAGCCAGCTTGATATGGGGACAAAATGTTATGTTCTTCTATCCAAGTTTGCAATTTGTTTTGCACTAAACGACCCATACGTTTTTGGGCTGAGTCTATAAGACTAATGGGTCTATAGTTGCTGGGTAGAGATTTGTCACCCTTTTTAAAGACCGGAATTATTTCAGCACCTTTCCATGAGGGTGGGATTGGAGCACCCCTAGCCACAGAGTTAGCTAAACACTCAAAATACTGGCACCAAGATGATCTATCACTTAAAAACACGTCAGCGGGGATACCATCCATGCCTGGGGCCCTTCCCCCGGTCACGCAATCTAGCGCTATACTAACGTCTTTAGTTGTGAAAAGCTGACTTTGATAAAAAATAGTTGGGGGTAGTGGGCAGTCTTCTTCAGTTTGATTACAAGCATATTGTGGTCTGAAGAAATCTACCCATTGTTGTTTGGCAACATTGTTTTGGGGGGGCTTCAGCTACACCTCCTCTATCCCATTTCATGATGGCCCAAAATTGTTTTGAATCCTTTGCTCCACAAGCTGATTTCAAATCACACCATTGTTCCTCATCCCACTGTTTTGTTGCTACCTTCTGGGCTAGCCTGTAGTTCTCCCTTGCCTTTCTCACTCCTGTGGGATTCCTACACCTTATTTCAGTACTCAAGTTTTGGCGGGCTAATTTACATGCATTGTTATACCACCCCTCCTTGGGTTGTTTTTTGTTTCCCTTATCTGGTTTTATGGTTTTCCTAAAAATTTGTTGGAGTTTTGCGAAAAAGTGGATGTGTGCCTCAAACATTATTTGGGGAAAGTCTAGCTTATTAATGTGAGTATTTAAATTAGCCACTTCTTCGACAACCATGTTTTTTAGGACCTTCAATTTCTCAGGATTCTCAATAAAACTACCCCATTTAATGTGATGCATGTTATTGGAGGCAACGATATCCAGGGTGACCTTCCCACACCCCGGTATCGGTTCTTTAGTCTCCAACTGTACTTGGTAGTCCATACAAAGTGGGTTGTGGTCACTTTCCATCCTAGTTTTAACAGTCATATCTATCAGACTGTGCCACCCTCTTATATCCACCAGGATGTAATCTATGCGACTAGAATGCCTACCATTATCGAATGTATTTTCTCCCATGCGATCGGACGGAGTGCGTCCGTTTGCTGCTCTAAGCCCTCTCACTAAGCATGGGGCCTTAAGCTGTATTGCTACGGCTGACCATCTTTTTACGGCAGGTAATTCAAGCTGGGGAACACCCCATTTACTGCCCTCCTCAGCAGCGAGAAACTGATCCTCTTGTCCAAGAGGTTCAAAAGTAGTGTTAAAATCTCCCCCTACTATAGTAGACAAGTGTATTGGGAGAGCCTCAAGCTGCTGATCAAGAGCTGAGATTACCTCAGATGTTTGTCCCCCCGGTGTTCCCCTTGCATAAATGTTGTAAATAGCCACCCCTTGACCATTTTCCCACGTGATTTTAACTGACAGAATGTCGTTCGATGGAGAACTAATTTGTTGCAACTTACAGCATAGGGCTTGGCGGACCCAAATAATCAAACCTCCGGCAGGACGACCTTTAGATTTTTTGGTGGCTGGAATGTGAAAATTGAGGAACCCCAGGCGATAGACTGGAACCGTTGACCAGGATTCCTGAAAGAGGATGATGTCATACTGGTCAACAAAACTACACCATTCAGGGGATGTTATCTTATTATCGATTCCAGCAAGGTTCCATGAAAGAAAAGCCAGCCCTGCCTCACCTTGTATGATACAAGATGAATCCTGCGAGATTTTAGCTACTGGGGTCATGCCCTCAATCACTGGTTGATATTCTATGTTTATGGGCATAAGGCAGTACTTCTCTGACTGAAGCCTGTCTAATTCAGGGCAATCATATTCCCCTAATGGATCCGAGCAAATTAGTTGTCCGAGATTACTGCTCTCTATAGGCTGCCCTGTGGGGTGGGATCTCCTCAGTGGGATTGTACGAGGTCTAGGGGCCATGTTAGTTAGTGACCCACTCCAATCCTTAGGACCATGCTTTCTGCCAATCTCTGTTGCTACCATATCTACAGATCTGTCAGCCCTCAGGAGTCAATCACATTCATTCAGATCGGACAGAACCCCAAACCGATTTTCCAAACTGATACCTCCATCTCTAGTTTGGACACCCCTCCCCAGTGTACCTAACACAGGGGCCCATTTCGGCCAAGATCTACTAAAATTCGCTACACTCCATCTCCTTCTGTAGAAAAAGTCAAGAGTTAGTGGGATCATGTCAGAATCCCTGAGTTGTGGGGGGAATAAGTTTGCCAGTATGTTTGGGAGTACCTCGGGTCTCGAAAAATTCAAGGCTATACAGTCGCCCTTAAATTTTTTCGGGTAATCCCCAAGCCATGCTACCCTTCTAGCCATGATGATTTCCCCTGCTAGCTGCTGTTTTCCCCAGGGAGATATCTTCATGTTTTTAGTCAACCAATGCAGCGCTTTGTCGATCAGAGAGGAAGTTGACTCTACCTGTCCAGGTATCAGAGGAGGGGCATTAGCCAGAACTAGAACTAGAGGAGAAGCTTCCACAACAAATTGGAATATATCGCGCTCTTGACGCGGTTCTATGGATGTTATTTGGGGAGCCTCTATAACTACAGTTTGGCAATCCTCACCTACTAAGAGCTGGGTGGGCGGTGGAACATTCTCACTACCACCCATCCCTCTTCCAGGGTGAACCTCCTGGGTTTCACACCTATTAGATACCAAAGCTGATAGGCTACCTACTTCCTCCACTGTCTTATTGAGGAGGGCTCCTAATCTATTGACCTCTGCAGTAAGCTGATTGATTTTAGCCACAAGGGGTTTAACAATACCCTTGATCTTTAAATCGATCATACTTACTAATTTTTTAATTTGTTCATCCTCCAGTTTCACAGTGTCACCCTTCACCGTGATGACTTAATCATTATCTGGGATTTTGGGTGGAGAAACTAATCTTCTTCTAGCAGAACGTGTCCCCCCACGTTTGGTCTGTACTTTCCTGCACGCTCTGACTGCTCTAGGCACAGGAGTCGGTGGATTTTGTACCATCATATCCAAGGAGAAATCTAGATCACCTGTGGGGGCAGTGTTTAACTTGGGCAAGTCACTGGCAGAGAAATCAGGATTAACGATAACACTGCTATCATCCCGTGCCGGTAATACTCGTGAAGGTTGCGCGGTGGGAGGTGTGAGGGATGTAGGGGAACAACTTAACCCTAATTACTGCCGTCTCTCACTGTTAATTTTACTCACAACCTTTACCAGATAATTATCCAAAGTGTTTGGCACCAACCCTTTTGTTTAGACATACCCAGGGATAATAGTTGGAAGGTACAATCAGAAGTTTGACCAAAATACACAGGACAGAACAAGACACCTAGGACAAATACTTGAAATAGATTAGATATGTTATAGTCTCACTGTATGTGGGTCACGGAAATCCACCATCAAAAAAGAATCAGGGTCCCTGGCCCAGCCCAGTCACGTCCTGTCCCGGACTGTCACAGACTGTCCCGCCCTTGTCCCGGGCTTTTCCCGGCGCTCGCCCACGCGCGTCCCGCGGGACGAGGGACCGAGGGAGCCTTTATGCGCCTCCTGGCGCTTGCCTCTGATGCCCACTGCTGGTCACGGGGGTGGGAGGGGCCCGGCGGAGCCAAGCCCGGCCGGGGGAACAAGCGGAGCAAAGCCCGGCCCTTAGCTGCTGGTGCAGCGGAGATCGGCGGAGCCAAGCACCGCCCTCTGAAGCACTGGAAACAACTGCTGCAGCACAAGTAAGACTCCCCTCGGACTCAGCACCGAGGGAGCCTTTATGCCCCTCCTGGCACTTGCCTCTGACGCCCACTGCTGGTCACGGGGGTGGGAGGGGCCCGGCGGAGCCAAGCCCGGCCGGGGGAACAAGCGGAGCAAAGCCCGGCCCTTAGATGCTGGTGCAGCGGAGATCGGCGGAGCCAAGCCCGGCCCTTTGACGCACTGGAAACAACTGCTGCAGCACAAGTAAGACTCCCCCCATCAACTAATCACACATAGCCTGCCTGCCTACATAAGGAAGTGATACACATCCAGGACAATGTTTTCACACTGTTGGTGAATGTCTAAGCCTGGCTCCTCATTTTGAGGAACAATTACTCGAGAAGGAGAGTTTGAGCGAGGCAGTGGATCAATACCTTTTCCATGTCCAAGGAAGCTGTAGTGGCAAGATACCACTTCTCTCCTAATGTGATCTCTCACTTGGCTTTTGACTAGGAGGGGAGGAGCCTACGACCTCTATAGTTTGCTCCAATAACATTCCTGCACATGTGAAAATATTAGCCACACTTCCACAGTTGCATCTCCTTCCATCAACCACCCAGACTTCTCCGCTCCATAGAACTCCTACTTGCATGCATCCCACATATACACAGAACCAAATCAGGAGGATGGGTGTTCTTTGATATCTCTCCAAAAGCATGAAACAGCCTCCAACTCCACATTAGAGCCTCCTCATCTATTCCTGCATTCTGCTAGTTGCAGATCTGACTTTGCAATTATGCAACCTATCATAGGCAGGTCTAGGCACACACATCTGCTCAGTGACAGGATACCTTCACTAGTGATAGTGCTGTTTACAAATACACATAACATAACTTTCTGATGAGTGGATATTGCCATAGGGTCACTGGACGCATGGCAACCCACAGGCAAGTCAATCAAATGCTTGCACCAGGCACTGAGATGCATCACCAGGTAAATGTGCCAGTATATCACAGTGCCGCAGTGACAGTTGGGTGGCAAGGTAATTCTATGCCCTTGCCTACTTCCCTTGAGCCTTAGGTGCCTTTTATTGCACCCACATGGCACTTCAGCCACCCAGCCACAGGGAACACCATTTCTCAAACAAACATCACTGGCACCCCAGTAATATTGAAGCTGCCTGTGATGATAATAGCTGCTTCATTTGTGCGCCCCCTGCCTTTCCAGGGTGCACACAAAACAGCTCAATTTTCTGACTTTACATTCATGCATATCAGTTGATTGTCGGGGGTCTTGGTGATATGTGGCTACTAGATACATTTACCTAACTCATACTGCATGTATGTAATGCAGCATGATCTTGGCATCTACTTACAAGTAAACTGCACATATACTGTTATAGACTGTTACTGGTGATTCCAGGTATGTCATCTCTCCCCTTTCCCTAACCCCTTCTGACTTTGAACCATTCTGCCTAAACAGAAGTACAAGAGGGGGTGCACCAGTACTCTCCAGAAATAGTGTAGAAAATTAATGTAGCCCATTGCATGTTGCATAACATCATACAAAGGAGATTACATGTAGACCACACCCTAGAGACACTGCCCGTTCCAGGTTCCTGGGGTGGGTCTTAGGCTAACGGTCAGGAACTGCAGGTGTGTCACCAACTAGTGCTTTCATGTTTCACCTGAGCAGCTAGTTTGATTGCTGCATCACAGTGGCTGGGCAGTGTCAAGTCAATGACGAAAGGTTTTGTCACTGTCCACATACACCGTCCTGAGAAACCAACCACTATTACACAATCATGAATCCACAACCTTACAGGCAATTGTATATGTAATATGCTCCTACACACACATCACTCACTTCTTCATTCACACATTCCATTTTACAACAATATACTTCACTGTCCTGAAGAATTTCCACTCAGGTCACGGTAACCCACATGTAGTGTGTGGATAAAGACATTTAGCAAAAGTAGGATTACATCCATATACCTTAGTTTAGAGATGTTTTGCCCAATGTACCATTTCAAGGAAAACAATTTTTGGTACCACTAAGGATGTTGTCTGGTTCACTCTCTTTCATTTTGCATGGTTTCCATGCCTACATGGTGTAGAACCACATAGCAGAGGTGGATGTTTCTGCCTGCGACAAGTAGACATGGAAATTTGTAATGGAGGCAGAGTTTTCTACCAGTTGCGATAAACAGGAATTTACATATAGGGGAAGTAAGCCTAATCCCGGGACATTCTTGGAGCAGAATCCTCCTCCATCCTGCTGCTGTTTTCATCCTAGAAACTCCCAAAATGATTGATAAAGAGATTAAAGGAATGCAATCTCCTTTAGGAAATTGAAGTCATTGAGGATGGGGAGTCCTCCAAAACTATGATGATAACCTGCGAGAAATGCAGTGGACCTGGACATCTGTGCTACAATTGTCAGGCACTGTAGTGCAGGGAGTATTTACACCCATTAAACCAATCAATCAATCAAGGTTTTGTAAAGTGTAAAGAATTGAGCCCTTACCTGAATTGCTGGAGTGATGAGGTAGTCCTGAGGGGCAGGTTGTTCCAAGCCTTGGCCACTAGGTGTGTAAGGAGCATCCTAGGCTGTTGTTTATGTGGATCCAGGTGGTGTCTGCAAGGGAGAGGGTGGCGAATCGTAGGTGTTTGGTCGGTTGGTGGAAGCTTATTCATTTGTTAATGGATACTGGTCCTTCATTGTGCAGGGCTTTGTGTGTGTGGGTCAACATCTTGAACTGGCATCTCTTCTGGATCAGGAGTCAATGTAGCTTCTTCAGATGTGATGTGATGCAGGTCCATCTGGGGAGGTCACGAATGAGTCTTGCTGCCGAGTTTAGAATTGTCTGTAATCTCTTCAGGAGGCATGCAGTGATCCCTATGTAGAATGTGTTACTGTAGTCCAGCCTGCTGTTTTGAAAGGTCTGCATGACAGTCCTTCTGGTGTTAATTGAGACCCTCCTGAAGACCTTGCGGAGCATGTGTAGGGTGTGGAAGCAGGCAGATTAAACTGCATTTACCTGTTTCCTCACAGACAGCTTGCTGTCTAGGATGATGTAGAGGTTACAGTATGGTCAATCAGGGCAGGGGGAGAGCAAAGTGTAACAGGCCATCACGTGTTGTTCAATGGCGAGGTGTGGTTCCCCAAGATAAGGACTTCCGGGTTGTCCGGGTTGAGCTAGAGATAGTTGTCCATCATCTAGTTGGCGACTTTTAAAATACATCTGTGAAAGTTGGCTCTGGTGGTGGAGGGGTCTTCTGACAACGAGAGAAATAGCTAGATGTCGTCGGTATAGGGGATGATGTTAAAGTCTGTACAATTTGGTGGTGTTGGCTATGTGTTGAAAAGGATGGGGCTGAGGGATGATCTTTGGGGGATGCAGCAGATGATCTTCTTGGGTTTCGAGGTCAACAGTGGGAAACAGATTCTCAGGGTTCTTCTGGTGGGGTCAGAGGTGATTCAATTGAGGGCATCTCCCTGGATTCCAATGTGATCGAGTTTGTTGATCAAGATGTGGTTGGAGACAGTATTGAAGGTGGGTGAGAGGTCTAGGAGGATGAGGGCTGCCTTTTCGCCACAGTCTAGGAGGGCCCTGATGTAATCAGTGGCTGTGATCAGGGCTGTTTCAGTCCTATGATTGGTTCAGTATCCAAACTGAGAGGAGTCCATGATGTAGTTGTTCTCCAGGTGTTTGGTCTGTTGCCGGTTAGTTGCTTTCTCTAGAACCTTCGCAGGAAAGGGGAGAAGGAAAGATGGGTCAGTAGTTCTTCGGTTCTGTGGATGGTTTCTTCAGGAAGGGTCTCACTTCCGCTTGTTTCCTGTTCTCAGGGAAGGAGGCCAAGGTGATGGAGGAGTTCAGGATTTTCCTGAGCTCATCACCAATTGTCTTCCTCACGAAGTTGGAGACGTGGTGGGGGCAGTGGTCGGTGGGTGCTCCTGAGTACATGGAGTTCATGTTGGAGATGGTGGCTTGAGTGGTGAGAGAGTGAACAGGTGTTCAGGATTTGTGTTTGTGGGTGTGAGCAGGTTGATGCTGTTGGGGATCAAGGATTTCATAGATGGCTGAGATCTTGTCATGGAAGAAGTCCACCATGGTGTCACACAATTCTTGGGAGGATGTAGTGTGGTTCTTGCTGGCTGTGGGGTTGTAGAACTCCTTTATGATGGCAAAGAGCTCCTTGCTACACGTTGCACTAGCTTCTATTCAGTATGCTAGGGCATTTTTGTTAGTTTCTTTCAGGAGGCTGTGGTACTGGTTGAATACTGTCTTGAAGGTGGTATGGTCTCCTGCATCTTTCCTGATGTGCCACTTCCTTTCTAGTTGCAGACAGTTGTGTTTGGCTGTTTTCAGTTCCACAGTGATACAACTGGCTCTTCTGGCAGGTCTGTTGGGTTTGGCTGGCTTGATGGGGTGATTGTGTCGGCGCATTCTGTGATCCACTAGGAGAACTTCTTTGCAGCCTGCAATGGGTTGGATGTTGTGTCCGGTAGGTGGGAGTTGAAAGCGTTATTCCACTGGTCTTCTGATATCTTTCTCCAGTTTCTGGGCATGGTGCCTGTGTTGGTAGGTCATGATATTGTGAAGTGGACACTGTAGTGGTTGGTCTAGGTGATCTGTGAGATGTGGTTGTACTTGACTCTGTCTCATGTGAAGATGGGGTCAAGCATGTGTCCTGCGATGTGAGTGGGGTCGATGTTGATTTGTTTGAGGCTGATGTTACTCATGCTTTTCCAGGAGGTCATTGTATTGGTGTCACTGGGGTCTTTGAGGTCGAATTTAAGTTCTCCTAGGAAGATTATAGTGCTCTGACTTGACAGCGATTGGGGCGATGAGGTCAGGGATAGCTTTGCAGAAGCTGGGGCATGGTCCTGGTGGTCTGTAAGCTAGGGTGCCTCTGATGGTACTTTTTCCATCTGTGTGTGGTTGGAAGTTGAGTTGCTCCATTATCGGGGCGAGTCATCAGAGCAGGTCGTGCAGCGGAAGGTGTCTTTGTAGATGATGGCGATTCCACCTCCGTGCTTGTTTTGGTCCCAGTGTATTATCTTGTAGCCTTCGGGGTTGGCTATGACAAAGTCTGGCATGGATGCAAGGTTCAGTCAAGTCTCTGAGAGGAAGATGAGGGAGGAGATCTCTGTTGTGTGTCTGCCGAGCGATCGTGAGTTGAGTACGATGCACTGGAGTTGTGCCGCAGCAGTCTCTTTCGGCATGGTGGATGTAGTTGTGTTTGTGGTGTCTCTGGCATTGTTGGTTGCTTCAGTGTTGCAGGTGAAGCAGCAGTAAAGGCAGGAGAATGACCCTCTGTTTTTTGCATGGCTATGTGAAGTGCAGTTGTTGTTGTCGATGCGTTCGGGATCCAGAGCTCGGAGGTCTGCGGTGGTGTAGCTATGGTTGTTGGCAGATCCAGGGTTCCTAGTGTTGGGCACAGTCCAGGCACGGATAGGTGGAGATGCGTTTGCCTTTAGTGTGGCCTCGCTGCGGACTCCATGACGTAGGTTCTGGGATGGAGGAAGGCATGCTTGGAAGATGGAAGCAGGAGGGAGTATCGGGTGGAAAGAAAATAGTGGGAAAAAGTGGCAGAAAGGGGAGCGGTGCAGGACAGGAAAAGGAAGGCCCAGAAAGGATAAAGGCAAAACATGTAGAAATGAAGGTAGAATAAGGGCAAATACAAGGGAATAAAGGCAGAATATGTCTAAAAGAATAAAGTCAAAACAAGAAGAAATAAGGCAAAATAAGGCCAAACAGGAAGGAGTAAAGGCAGAATAAGGCAAAAAGCAAGCAGTAATAATGACAGAATGGCAGAATAAAGGCAACCATGGGGTAGTCAGGAGTGAGGCGGCAGGAGCAGACTGTAGCAGGGGAGCTGTCATGAGGACCCGCGAGTGCAATATATGCCGGGAGGACCTCAGCCACGATGTACCACTGGATCTGTTAATAGTATCCACCCAGCCCAATATAACGATCCCCAGTATAACCCACTGCATAGGAGGGTCTTCAGAAAAGCTAACGGCTTAAGAGCAGCAGCATGGTGGCAGGTCATCATATAGGAAGTACATTCCTTTATCTGAATATTGCAGTGTTAATTTGTCATGTTAAATGTTTAATGGATCTAGTTCTGTTAATCTTGTCTCTAAGCCATGCCATGATGTCATCCATGAAGTGTAACTGAAAGTGAGTGGTCAATGTAATTATTTCCTTGATTTGTCAAAAATACTTTATTGCACGTATTAAATGTAGCGGTTTCGCATGTTGGCATAAAGGCACTTCATCATAATAGATCATGTGTTTTCTTCAAAGGGCTGTCCATTTCACCATGGTCATATGGGTGTGTGTCCTGAATATTGAACCTGAATATTGAGGGAACAGAATATTAAGGACAGACTACTGAAAATAATATCAACAGGTAAGTAAGTCTAGATTTTCCTTTCCTAGCTCCACAAATATACCTATGCTGTACATATATCTTTAAGGTACCTAGATGTGGAGTTAGGAATACTAAATCTATACTTCCCTATTTGCATTTACCTTTTGATATTTGCGCCTTTATATTATGTCCTTGACATTCTTATATGACGATATACTGGGGGTCGCTATTCAATAGTTTAATTGGTCATATGGTCTAATTTTATGTCTCTGGCACTTTGCATAGCTAAATCTACATGGGACCTATTCTCACCTTTTTTCTCCGATGTCACAAATCATAGACACTATAAACCAGACATCTCACCCATTCAACATTGTAACACACATAACAAGTTTTTAAGACACCTACAAACAATATATCATGGAAATATCCACCAAAGTGACCAGTTAGCAGCCATGCATGCCACTCCCATCAGTCATCACCTCTTAACCTATGAATCGGAAACAGGGAGGGGAGAGTCAGATAGCTGACAGTGGCCAGACTTGCGAGTCCCACAACTATGGGGCCGATTATGATCGCGGACGGACTTGAGTCCGTCCGCGACCCCTGAGGAGGAGGGAACGTCCGCAAGGGCTGCGGCGTTCCCTCCGAGCAGATTAGGATGTGACAGCCCGGGTGGCGGTCACAATCTCTATCTTTAACATTGCAGCGGGAAAAGCTGCGGACGGAATTCCAGCCATCCTAATATGGCGGTGGGTCTTTGGAGGCTACGCAGCGGTTTTTCCGCATCCTCCGGGCCGGCGGTGGCTTCCGCCGGCCCGGAGGATGCGGAAAAACCGCAATCATAATCGGCCCCTAAGTTCTAAGTAGCTTGAATGAGATCCTGCTGAATTCCTGAAAACTGCTTGCATGAAGGGCGGGGTAGGCAAGGTCAACAGCCCCTGGAGAGCAGTGGGGGCATGAAAGCAGCAAGGAAACAGGCCACAGGCCAGCAAATTAGGGTACTTGTAGCAAGTGGTAATCCTTCTTGCAGCTCAGCAGGCCGGGGTTAGCGCAACAAGCAAGTCAGTCAAATGCCAGTACTTCCTGGCAGCATAACAGTTCCTTCTGGCAATGTGCAGTCTGTAGACCCAGAAGCTTCTGGTTACACATCCATGCAGCGTCTAGAATCATGGGGTCAGAGCCCCTGTCCTTATAATCAAAAATTCTTTGCTTTGATGGGAGGTAACTCTAAACACACTTTAGAAGTTCACAACACCTCCATTCAATCCCCAGCCCTGACCCCAGACACACTACAGGGGGGGGGGGGTGAAAACAGCATTGTGAGAAGACAGGCACAGCCCTATTCAGGTGTCAGTGACAACTCCTCTAACCACTCTAGCTCAGAAAGATCCATCAGCCTGGTGATGGGTCATCAGGATATGCAGGGCACACCTCAGCTCCATTTATGTGACTTTCTAGAGTGAATGCACAAACAGCCCATGTCAGTCTAAATCAGATGTTTATTGGAGTTAGGCTGCAAAGCACTAAGAGTCATAAGCACATAGAAATGCCCACTTGTTAAAAGTGACATTTCTATAAAAAGTAATGAAAAATCCACTTCCGCAATTAAGAAGGATTTGAATCCATTATTCCAAACATACCAAACATGGCAGTGCTACTCCTCTCAGATCAGAAATGACCACTGAACACCTATCAGGGAATTGCCAATGCAAATCTATGAGTGGAGCAGGCCTCACAGCAGTGGGAAACCAAATAGACTGTTTACCACTACAAGGACATGCCACACAACAAAGACACATGTCATCCTACCTTTCACCTACACAGCATCTTGCACATGGGGCTGCCTAGGGCCTACCTTAGGGGTGAACTATATGAAGTAAAAAGGGGGTTCCAGACTTGACAAGTAACTTTAAATGCCAAGTCACTGTGGCAGTAAACTACACGTGTAGGTCCTGCAGTGGCAGAGGCCTGTGACAGGTTTGAAAGGCTACTTCTGTGGGTGGCGCAAGTAGCGCTGCAGGCCCACTAGTAACATTTAATTCACAGGCTCTGGATATATACGATACCACTGTACAAGTGACTTATAGGTAAATTAAATATGCCAAACGGGTGTAGACCAATCATACCAAGTTTAGAGAAGAGAGCACATGCACTTTAGCACTGGTCAGCAGTTGCAAAGTGCCCAGAGTCCTAAAGCCAACAAAAACAGACACAAAATACAGGAGGAAGGCAAAAAGTTTGAAAACAACCCTGCAAAATGGGCCAGGTTCAACACTAAACATTGCTTTTCAGTAACACCCAAGAAAGAAGTGAAGAACAGCAAGACTAGAGGCAAACACAATCAATGGCTTGAGCTACTTGCAGGCACAGGAAGAGACCATCAGCATTAAGAATGAGAAAGAGGAGGGCAGTAGGGAGAGAGCACTGAAGCTAGCATAGAGGGGTTAGTAATTTGGAAAAAACACGTCAAGAGGAGTTTTTTGATGTGGCTTTTCCTGGCTTGGAAGAGAATGTTTTAGCTGTGCCCCACTGGCATCAAGGCATCAAGCTACCCCCTCCCGCAGTAGATATGTCCCCACAACACTGTCCTGCAGCTTCACTTTGTGTCCTCTTTTATCCTCCACAGAGTGCCTACCCAGATGATCATTGGCAGAAAGTGACATTCGGCCCAGACACACCTGAGCACTCTTGTGGGACCTCCCACCTCTGCTTCTCTCAGATCCTCATCCCGGCAGATTTCCCAGTGGCCATAAGGCAGTTGGTTACTGATCCATGGGTGGTTTTGAAGGGCCTTGAAGCGGGGGGTAGGGGGAGTGGGGTTGGCAGAGGAGACCCATCATGAGGCCAGGCATCAGGAGGTCCGCTGCTTGTCTGCTCCAACATATAAGGTGTCAGATCTTGCCTGAGAAGGAGCTCAGTGCTGTCCTAATATCCAAGAGAGAGGATGGCTAGAACGTTCTGCCCTCTACCCATGAAAGCTGTTCCAAAACAGATCCTGATGTGGGGGATGACTTTTGATTTAGTTTGAGCTTTACTTTGAATTTGTGATATTCTTTTTGGACAATTGTTGCGACTTTTCCTTGTTTCCTTCTTTCACCTGAGGATTCTAGAATGTTTTGTCTGTTGCCAGCCCCCCTGCAAATTGTGTCTCTTTTCTGCACTGATATGCTATTTGTTTTGATTCTACCCTCACTAACCCCATTCCAAGAACTCAGGTCACATGGTCTTTATTTTTATTTAAAAAATATATATATAAAACTATATTTTTAAGTTCTAGGATTTGTTGTGACTTTGTTAAGATTGCATGAGCACGCCTCAAGATGGATGTGTGGGTTGTGGTGAATGCATTAATGTATGAATGGAACATGATCTAAACTCTACAACACATTCCATGACATTACTCGCATGCACCCTGCTTCAGGCCTAGGCGCACATAAAATGACACACAGACGGAAGGTAGGTATTATTAGTGTACGTTTTTCCACATATATTCTGTGGTGGAATGGGTGAACACAAAAGTACAAGTGTGTTTTGTAAGAATAGGGCAAAACCTCTTCATGAGAATGATGCTTGCTGTGTAACAACCATGGGCAGAGGGTTCATCCACTCCCCAAGATATACAACCCAAATGGGGTTGAAGATCAGTGTATGCACTAGAAGGAGGGGGTGGGTGAGGAGATGGTCGCTACAGGTTGCTGACCCCTCCCCTTAGTTTGGTGAGTTACCTGAATTGGCCCTTCAGCTGCTGAGACTGGTCACTGTGCGAGGCGGCCTGTATGAACTGCCTGACTATAGCAGGAAGCCTTGCTCCTCCTCCCTCAAAACCCAGTGATGGTCTCAGTGCAACTTTACAGTGTACCTGAGACAATGGTCTCTGTTCTCCAAGACCAGACACAGGCCTGTCGCTACAGATTTCCCTAGAAGGGAGACTGCTGGCCAATAGTGAGGTGGACTTTGAGATGTTATCATGCATGGGGCTGATAGAGCGTGCAGGGACCAACTAGTTGAGTTTCACCATACACACCAGGGCCCATAAACACATTCACACTGATGAACTAGTAGTCCTGCCTAACTAATTACTAATTTAATAACCCTATCAGTGCTTTGAGTCATTTTAGGACTTATACCTGTAAACCATGACTTACCAATCCTTGTCACCTTTGCTATAAGTCCTAGGAATCGAAAAGGGAGTTGAGTTTAAATAGGCAGTATTTAAAACACATTTACTTTTCCTGTAATAAACCACAGATTTGGGAAAAGTTTTAAAAACCTTTATCTATGAGAGATTTTCTGAGTCAAATTGATAAAGCCACAATCTTGTGACTATGAATTTACAAGCAAGAATATAACCAGTAGGACATAAAGTTTGTAAGAAATCACAGTAACACCTATAGAAATTGGTACCTAGGAAGGGTGAGAAAGGGAAATAGCACAAGGGCATACCACATGGATTATATTTACCTAGAATGGTGCAATGACCCATCCTGGTCACGGGCTGGGACAAAAAAGACCAGGGCCTGGCTCCTGACTAACCAGGTGCCCATGGGACAAGACAGGTGCAGATCAGGACAGGTGACCTCAGCTAAGTGCAACGCCAGCTTCACACCCCTCTCTCTAGGAAAGCCAATTAGTACCCCGATTGGGAATCGATTCTTCTGACAGAGTGCTCCACCAGCACCTCTGTTCTCGATAGCCTATTGAGTGCATTGGGCCAGTGACAAGTCAGCTATTCGGAGAAGTCGGACAATTTCTCTATCGAAACCTACCTTAATTATTCCATTTCGAGGGCAATGTACCACCCCTAAATGTTGCAAATCCATGTGTTCCGCTTCAGTGATTGGTTAGAAAGACGAGGAGAGGGCATCAGACCATACAAAGATGATGTAATTTCTCATTGAATTATATTGATCAAGTTCCCTCCCACAATTTCCTTTCTCACATTTTTATTCCACCCACCAATATTGGCATACACATTATATGCATTGTATTTGTTTGAGTCTTCTTGCTTCCTCTTGAGAGGTCATATAAGCAGAATCCCAGGAACATCGTGGGTAAGAAGGGTGTTGGCAGCCATTCAATGCCAATGACTGCATGACTTTCAAGGATTTGTTGTGCAGGCACGGCTTATTCAATATGGAGTTTTCGTCTCATTTAAGGCCCATAATATGAGCTAATAAAGTCAAAGAAAGACACATTAGATTACAAAAATAAATCAATGCACTGTATACCATTTATCTCTACTCTAACCCCATTAGATTAATTTAACTTTTGCATTAATGGGCAAGCAAGACGAACAAGCTTATTACAAGCTGCAGCATAAGCATTAGCATGTGAGGTTTGAAGCAGCCATTTCGGGCACTAGTGCGCAGAAGCAAAGATTTCCCCCCAAAGCAGAAAAGACGTCATACCACGTGAGTGTGGCAGACGCATGCGCAGTGAAATTCCCGCGTTGCGGCGGCCATTTTAGGACATTCAAGTTAATGTTAGTAAACGCAGATAGGCAAGCTTCCCCTAGATACCAGAAATGTCGTGAAATGTAAATATTAGTAAACAAAACATGTTGGTTAATATATTACAGGTTATTTAGAGAGAGTTGAGTACAAGCAAGTTTCTGTACGTATGAAACCTTGCTCCATCAATCCCCTCTTTGATGATATCTTATATCATCACAAATTAAGGAACCAGATGCCAACTTAGCACTCTCCCAATTCAATTACTTCAATTACTTGGGGAGTTTTCTTTTTACCATTATTCTGATAAACTTTCATTCTTTTGTATATATCCCCCTTTGACTCTTCCATTTGAATCTCGTCAATTTTCCTTTTCTTCGTTTTCTCATTCAAAGTGTACCTTTTTCTATTTCTGTAGCATTTGCACCAAATCATTATCACCAATATTATTTGTGATATTCCCATTATTGGCATCAGTACTTTACCTATAATACTTTTACCTACATTAGAGATCCAAGTACCAATAGCAGAGAGACCATCAGTAAGTCTCTTCCATGCACTATCAACTTCCAGTGGTTTCAGTTCTTCTTCGAAATGAGTAATGTTCCTCACATACCTTCCAATTTCTACACTTTTATCAGGTATGTAAGTGCAAAAATGTTGCGCTTTCAACAGTCTACAGATTCTGCCCCCTTTTGCAAATAATATGTCAAGAGCAAGTCGATTTTTGTAAAACTATTAATCTGATTGCAACCAATTCAGTATTGATCAATAAGAATCCTCCAGCAGTGTCAGCCGATAAGCGATCCACCACTGTTGACAATTTACAAATTCTTTGAGTATTCAGAATTACTCTCACTGATGGTATCAATGAACTAAATATATCACCTACAATCTCTGCAAAACAAGCTCTTTTGTATTGTGTTAGTTCATTTTTGTGTTCATTCCTTCCAGTGATTCTTTTTACATGGTATACTTTTGGGAATACTATTCCGAAATAGCAACTCCCATACCAATGATCAGGCAGTTTAAAGTAAGCTTTGTTCCCACAAATGTAATAGACTCCAGGAAATACTGGATCAGTTCCCCCTTTTAGTCCACAACCCCCAATTTTGAGGAAATTGTGTTCACATTCACTGGAACCAATGAATACATTGTTATACTCAGTTTTCTTTCTATGGAGTCAGATTTTCCCTTTCTTTTCAAAGTCCAAAGACATAGCAGCAAGGGGTTTGCCAGTTGCCATAAACTCCTCCCTTTCAGCCCACTTGGGTATCTGAGGTTTTGGTTCAGTGGCCTTTCTATGATAATCTTGTTTCCTTTTCTCTACTAAATTCAGGAAAATGTTCTCTTCTTCGTGTAATCTACATGTTAAATTGTCTTTGTGTGCATCAGCTATATCTATTGTTTCCATTGTTAGAAAATACTCACCCATGAATTGTGAGTCTTTACTACTAAGGACAGGATTCATTCTTCTACGGATTGGAATTTCAGAGAAAATGACATCTATGTTAGAATAATAATACTGTAACTTTCCAGTTTTATAGAATTGGCTAGTTAATATGCTATAGGAAATGCCATAGGTCAGGGGTACATGATGGTAGGTAACACCTTCAGCTACAGAAGTGGGTAGTTTCATACAGACATAACAATCACTAATCTGCATAGTCTCTACATAATGTACTAATAGACTAGCAAAAACATTCATTTCAGTTTCGTTTCTATTTCTAAAGTGATGTAATTCTATCTCATCTTGTGCTTCTAAGTCTATTCTATCATGTTTGTAGTGCGCTATCTTTCCGTGTATACTTGTGTCATTCTGTTTAGTAGCCATCAAGTACGGTATTGCTATTGTCAGTCCTAACCATACTACTAGTACTATAAATACACTACAGATACATATCCTACAGCATGTCTTTATGCAACTTATTTTCGAATTTCCAGTAACTCTTTTATCAACTATTTTGACCAAGGAGGCTTAATCCCTCTTTGAGAACTTTAAACAGAATACACCTGTTTTTTATTTCAAATTGGCCTCACTTCTTCAATATCTTGATCAGCAATCAATTCTTCATCACTGTCATTACTGATGTCCAGATTTTCGAAATCGACAAGGATGATGTATGTCCATTCAGGGCCTTTGAATTTATTGTTTAGCTTTTTCAGGCGTGGACTTCTCCTTCTTGGATTGCTTGTAGACAGATCAATTTGACTTGTCACTTCATCTACTTGTCCTGGCTCTTCATCTATTGTGACTAGGCGATATTTCAATCTTTTAACAAAACCAGGCCAATTATCACCTTTTCTGAGTCTTTTAGCTGGCACTGTGCTTTCTGATTCTTCAAATGTTCTTTTGTTTTCTTTAAGTTGTGGCACAACTTGATTTTCATCAACTTCAGGTTTCCTCTCCAGCTCACCTTGTCAAGGTTTATTTCTGTTGACTGTTCCGCCTGGATGGATTCTTCTAGACTAATCTGACCTGATTCAGGATAGGACTTTGTTAGGCCTGGAGTTTTTTCTTCGTCCTGAACCTGTTTTACTAATCCTGTCTGGTCCTGCACAGGTCTTGCAGATTCTTGGTTGTCTTCCGCCTGTGCATTTTGACTAGTACCTATCTGTCCCTTCTCAGACAATGGAGTTCGGGTAGGGGTTTCGTTGGTCTGAGTATATTGCTCTTTCCTCAACTGGTCCTCCTCACGATTACCCTTAGCTTGTATTTCTGTAATCTGAGTACGTTCTTCTATACCTATCTCGTCCCCACTATCAGTCTGACTATCTAAATATGTTTGACTTCTTGTTCTTACTCTGATTTCAGGTATGCCAACCACTGGGATCCATTCATCCTGACTGGTGCTCGGTTGCTCTTCGTCAACTACTTCAGGATCAACTTCTTGAGACCCTTCAGCTTCACAACCTTCAGCTTCAACTTCGTCAGGTTCTGGTATCTGTTTTGTGTGGCTGGCGTGGATCCGGTTGGGAATTCCCTTGCACTTTACAGCTGTAGTGGTGACCAATATTACTTGCTCTGGCTTTCCCCACCTTGGTGCTAGGCAAGATTCCCGGGTGTGATTCTTTATCACTACCCAATCTCCTGGGTTCCAATCATGTGCTGGACTTGAATGTCTTTCTGAACCTGGTGAGAGATAGAACGCACTTGGTTAGCCAACACTAAATAATCAGATATAGTTAACAGCTGATGTCCTGGCACACATGCTTGCCTCGTTGCATTTCCAATGAGTATCTCATGGGGTCTCAAGCCTGTTTTCTTGTCTGGAATGCTTCTGAGTCCCATCAGAACCTGAAGTAAAGCATCAGGCCATTCTAATTGGGTAGATTCACACATCTTTCCCAATCTTGCTTTAATTGTGCCATTAAATTGTTCTACCACTCCAGAAGCCTCTGGGCGGTATGCACAGTGCAATTTTTGCTCAATTTTGAATGCTTCACAGATCAGACTAATTATTTCATTATTAAAATGTCTTCCTCGGTCTGACTCAATCGTTACTGGAAAACCGAACCTAGGTATGAGTTCTCTTAAAAAGAGTTTGGCTACAGTTAAGTTATCATTTCTGCGGGTAGGGTATGCTTCCACCCATTTTGAAAATCGGCAGACAATGACCAAAATATACTTCAATCCTCGACAAGCAGGTAACTGAATGAAATCAATTTGTAATCTAATAAAAGGGCCTTCTGCTTTCCCAATTTTCCCAGGGCACACTACCGTTTTCTTACCAGGGTTTAATCGCTGACATGTTAGGCATTTCTGGCAAAGACTCTCTGCTACGTTCCTGAACTTCGCATTGAACCAGTCCCTTCTAAACAACCTCACCATTGCATCTCTCCCTATGTGTGTGTGTGTCCATGGTACATTCTAGTCATTGGTGCAAGCATACAGTCAGGTAACACTGGTCTCCCATCTAGGTAGACTATTATGCCATCTTCAGGTCTCATCCGACACCCAATTTTCTGCCAGTCTTCCTTTTCTTTGGGCTCTGCCTCACCTTGCAAATCTCTCACTTCCTCCCATGTATTCACACCACTCAATGGCATAAGTTGGCAGCTGTTTCCACATGCTTCAATTTTCTTGTTTATTGCCATTTTTTATTTGGCACTATGTTGGGCCACTTGGTCAGCATAATGATTACCGGCTGTCACTTTGTCATGTCCAGATTGGTGAGCAGCACACTTGACCACGGCCAATTCTTTAGGCAACTGAATTGCTTCAAGTAATTCTTTTACAAACTGTCCACTTTTTTATTGGGGTTCCTGAAGAAGTCATGAACTCCCTTTGCATCAATAATTGGCCATAGTCATGCACAACCCCGTAACCATACTGGCTATCAGTGTAAATGGTTACTCTCCCATTTTTCCTAATTTTGCACCCTTTTATTAAAGCAATCAATTCAGCTACTTGTGCAGACTTGACTCCTGGTAAATAGGATGCTTCGACTATATTCGATAGTGTGCATACAGCAAAAGAAGCGCTTAGTCCTCCTTCCTCATGGCGCATACAAGAGCCATCTACAAATAACTCATGCTCTGGGTCCTTTAAAGGTTCTTCCTGTATGTCTGCACGAAGTTTAGTACTGAATTCAGTTATGTCGATACAGTCATGTTCGACTTCCTCTCTCACTTCTTCAAAGTGAGAATTTAGCAATAAGGTCGCTGGATTTAAAATAGGGCATCTCACTATTGTCACATTTTCTAAACCAAGGATAATTCTTTCATATTTTGTCATCCGACTAGCTTAAGTGCTGAGTACGTGTTCTGGTTAGCAGCATCACAACTGAATGTGGAACATACACTATTACAGGATATCCCATGACAATAGATTCACTTTGCTCAAGACTCATGCACGTTGCGGCTACCGCTTTCAAACAACCTGGCAGTGCTGATGCCACTGGGTCCAATGGGGCAGAAAAATATGCTACAGGTCGTTGCATTAACCCATGGGTCTAGATTAGAACTGTAAGAGCACAATTGTCTCTTGTGTCACAAAATAGTGCAAACTCTTTTGAATAATCTAGCATCCCTAAAACATCACACAGACTGTTACGCAGTTTCAAGAAAGCAGTCATGCATTCATCATCCCACTCAAGTGGCTCTCTTGCTTGTTTCTTTGTCATTTTAATCAATGGCTTTGCAAGTACTGCAAATCCCACAATCCACTGCCTGCAGTAACCTACAACTCCAAGAAACATTCTGATTTCTTTCTGAGTTTGGGGTAATTTCATGTTTTGGATTATCCTGATTCTTTCAGATGTCACTCTCCTGACCCCTCTTTCTATCTGGTGTCCCAGATACTTTACTGAGGTTGTACAGTATTGCAATTTCTCTGGGCACACTTTATGTCCACCTTTTGCTAAATGGTTCAGCAATGCAATAGAATCGATCACACAGTCATTTCTTGTTCTCGATGCCAACAATAGGTCATCGATATACTGCACCAGGACAGAATTTCCGGGCAGCACCAGTGATTCAAGGCACTTTTTCAGAATCTGATTAAAGATGGAAGGACTTTCTGTGTACACCTGAGGGACAGGATTCCAAACGTAAACATGGTCGTCAAATTTGAACGAAAATACAAATTTGCTATCTGGATGCAGCGGGATGGAAAAGAAAGCATGGCATAAATCAATTACAGTGAACCATCCTGCTCCCCATGGAATTTGATACAGAATCACAGCTGGATTTGGTACTACTATGCAACATGGGCGACAATTTTATTACTTTTAAGGAGGTCTTGGACCACCCTGTACTTTCTGTTTGGTTTCTTTATGCCAATTATAGGTGAATTACAAGGACTGCTCATTATTTCTTCCAGAATGCCTTGTTCAACAAAATGCCCTATTTCTTGTGCAACTCCTGTTTTTATTTCGGGACTCATTTTGTACTGTCGAATATTTGGGTAAACTACACCTTCTTTCACTGTCACTTTTATGGGATCGACATCTGCCATTAGGCCTACTTCTTTCCCAGTAAAATCCCACACATCAGGGTTTACAAAAGTTTTTAGCTCTCCTGGTAAATCTTCTAGAGACATCTTTTTAACTTCTGCTTCTTGTCTGGCTAGCATAATTTTATACACTCCGTCTTCATCTAGAGTCTGAATTTCAACACCATTGGGTGTGCAAAAGATTGTGCAGTTCATTTTGCACAATAGTTCTCGTTCTAGCAAGTTTACAGGGCTAGAATCGCACACTACAAATTTGTGCATTTCTCGAAAGCTACCAATATAGACTTCCATCAGTTCTGTAACAGGGGTCCGAATTTGTTTATTAGAAACACCCAATACTTGGATCGCTTCTCACGAGAGGGGTAGGTTTGGAATGTCTACTGTTCTCACAGTAGAACGGGTAGCACTAGTGTCCAACAAAAAGGTTACATCATTTCCCTCCACTTTCCCTTCAATCTACCGGTAGGGATGCGCCAAGTACGCAATCCTCTTCCACCCCTCTCAGGCACCGTCAGTACGTCTCCTCTACAAAAAATGTGTCCTGTAAAAGAAACTAAGGTGTTACCATATTTTTCTTACCACTTCCCTCCTGAAATCCGTTGTCAACACTGTATTTTGGTTGACTCACAAAATCTGGCATAGGGGCTTGAGGTAACTGATTCTGTATTACCTGTTGGGGCTGTCTTATTGACACCTCATTCTGTGTCTGTGGATTTAAGTTTTGATTTTGGACATCATTATTCTGTATTAATTTACACTAGTTTCTCCAATGTCCCAATTTTCCGCACCCATGACAAGGAAACGTATTCTCTGCTTCTTCTTTACTCATTTTCCCTCTTGGTTTGCCCCCACTTCCTTCACTTTGGCCTTCCCTTCTTTTCTGATTATTTGCCTGCTGCCTCAACTGAAGTTCCTGTTGTTCTGCCATTTTAACTTGAGTCCACATTACCTTTTCTTCTAATTTCTTTTGTTTGTTATCAATTTCATCCTCACAGTATTTTGTATCCTTGGGAATTTCGTCGACAGGCTTTGCTTGCCAACACAGTTTATGCTCTTTAATTGTCTGGGAGATTTCAGGTTTTAATCCGGACACAAAATGATAAATAAAATGTGTCATATCCTTATTATCAATGTTTCCTAAACTACTGTACTGTTTAAATACCTGCAAGAGACGTTCATAATATGCATGTACAGATTAATCTTTATTTTGGGTGGTTCTGTCTATTTTAGTCCAATCAGTTTCTTTCGGAGGAATCTTTCCCTTTAAGTAAGTTATCACCTGATTGTATTTCTTCATCACTCCCCCTGAAGGGGCTTCTGTCTTTGGGTCTCTAGGGTATTCATAATTAGGCCAATCTACTGTGATTTTACACTCGGACCACAAATCAGCTGGAAAAACAATGTCAAATAATCCATCTAAACCCTTTAACAGTACTTTCAACACCTTCACAAACCTTTCAAATTGTCGGTTCCATTCTACAGGGTTTTCTCTAAGCTTTGGGAAATCATTAGTAAATGATAAAATATCCTGTCGGGACCATGGGACATGTACATAACCTCCTCCTAGCACTTCTCTCATCGGAATAAAACCTTTCGACCTTCTCTGCTTCTTTTAGTAAATACTCAGAAGACGTTTTATTTGCCTGTGCCTCTTCCTTTTTCTTTGTCCATCTTACTTTCCACTTTTCCAAATCTCCCCATTTTTGCAACAACGACAACAATTCTTTTATCTACAATTTACGACCTGACACATTCATGTTTTCTAAATCTTAGTCAGAAAATTCTGTTCTATATGGTTTCTGCAATACCTTTGATTTGCCAATGTCAAGTCCCATTTCCAAAGCCAAATTCATTAACTTTTCATGATATATTTTAGTATTTCGAGTAATACTTCTGCATATAAACAATAATTCATCTTCATCAAAGGAGTTCAGTCTGTCCAGTTCCACATTTCCTGCTACCATTTCTTCTAATTCCACCCTCAGTTTGAATATGTCCAATACCTTTGACTGTGCTTTCGGCTTCTCTATGTTTCGGGTCGATCTATCTAATTCTCTGCACTTACTGCAGTTGCATGCCTCATTCCTGAGGATGTCTCAATCTGTACTTCTTTTGAACATCGGGGAGTAATTTTTCTGATTGAGTCATTTCCGGGTTCTCGTATAGGTAAATCCATTAGAAAAATTACTGACTTGCATTCACTTGCTTGATCATCAACTATTAGAGGTTCTTTCCTGGGCTGTACTATGGGTGTGGCTAGAACGGGGCTTTAGGACTAGCTTGCTTATCTCCATATGAAGGAGCTACGGGACCTATTGTTAAAGGTATTGTCAGGGCTTCAGGACTTGTATTTAATTGGGAAATTTTCTGAAATAATTCACTACGCTGTTTATTCAAAGCTTCCTTTTCTCTTTCTTGGAGTACCTTTTCTAATGAGGTTTCATGTATAACCTGCGGAACTAAAGGTGGTTGTAAGAACGAGCACTAGGAGTAACCTTCTGCGTTTCTTCTTGGTATGGTGGCAGATTTTTCATTAACAAGTCATCTAAGTAATCATCATCCGAATCACCACTAGTCATTACATTTCTCATTTTCCCTGTACTTTTACTTCCTGATGGTTCTTCTGTGGCAAAAACAGGATATAATCCTTCCACTAGCATGGACTGTCTCCACTTTTTCATTTGCTTATCTCTTGTCTCTTTCGGAAATCTGGGATAAAACTTACTCCAATTTCTGTCACTTCTGGATGTGTCTAGCTCAAACGCCTCTGTCTCCCACTCTTCTAGAGCTTCATATTGCGTTAATCTTGGTCTGGGATCTAACTTATTCATACGATTTCTCAAGTTGTACAACATTCTACCATTAAAGGTACCATGTTCTGGAAATGCTAAAATACCATCTTCCTTAGTGTACTCTATCCAGTTCTCTAACCACACACATGTGTGATAGCCCCTTTCTACCATCCTGTATGATGCGGGCATATTAGGTGGTGGAATAATAATCCCTTCTCTAGTTTTAATAACTTTGTCTTTTTTTAAATAATTCTTTATTCTTTTGAAAAGCGGCATCTTTCTCTTTTCTCCGCACCTGATATAAGGTCTTCCTCTAATTTGTTGTTCTCTCGCAAATCCTAAATATTTTCTATCAGGACGGTTTCCTATAATTGCTGGATCTAAATGCCACATATACCGCTATTTAATTTTGTCAGAAATGTCAATAAATTCAATTAATTCAGTTTGTTTACTTTGCAGAAATCTTTCTCCAATACCAGCGCGTTTCTTATTTTTAATGACCAATGTGGTTTAAACTTACAAGCAGCGTTAACCAATGATTGCGCAGTTTTTCAGTGACGTGAATCTCATTCTCTGCACTCACCCCTCCTTTACAATTTTCTTGCGGCTGCACACCCGCTGTATCTACCAATCCCAGCACGGCTCTCTATGACGTCAATGCAGCACCCGTGACTGACTCCCTCCTTTGCAAGGTAATACGACAATTCAATTTCTTTCAATATTCAATTATGCATTTCATTAATTGACAACATGAAAACATTCGCTACTGTGCCTGATTGACTAAATTCAAAAGAAAAAGCAATTTTCCTTTCACAACGAGTAAACATAATTCCGTCTACTCTTCAAACACTGCGAGTAAAACAACCTTCCGTTTACTCTTCACTTAAGCAAAAAGAAACTGCTACTCCTTCAGAATTACCCTTTCTAAGTGATATAAGACCAAAGTTTCACCAGTAAACTCCTTTGCTACCAATCACTCTCACTTTTATGCTAGGAAAAAATAAACCCTAACTAGTACTTCAAGTTTTACCTAACTTTACGCACCTATTCCTCAAGGCAAGTAACCTCTCAGCAGCGTGGCTTCTATTTACCATCGGCTGTCCTTATCCCGGGATATTCCAGACAACATTTAACACAAGCAGGTTTTGAGTTAGTAAATAAAATCAATAATCAATTTTCTATACACAACTTAACTAACTAATTTTAACTAATCCCTAACCATAGCTCTGCTACCAGAAAAATATACTGATAGAGCACGCAGGGACCAACTAGTTCAGTTTCACGATACACACCTGGGCCCATAAACACATTCACACTAATGAACTAGTAGTCCTGCCTAACTAATTACTAATTTAATGACCCTATCAGTGCTTTGAGTCCATTTAGGACTTATACCTGTAAACCATGACTTACCAATCCTTGTCACCTTTGCTATAAGTCCTAGGGATCGAAAAGGGAGTTGAGTTTAAATAGGCAGTATTTAAAACACATTTGCTTTTCCTGTAATAAACCACAGATTCGGGAAAAGTTTTAAAAACCTTTATCTATGAGAGATTTTCGGAGTCAAATTGATAAAGCCACAATCTCGTGACTATGAATTTACAAGCAAAAATATAACCAGTTGGACATAAAGTTTGTAAGAAATCACAGTGACACCTTTAGACATTGGTACCAGGGAAGGGTGAGAAAGGGAAATAGCACAAGAGCATACCACATGGATTATATTTACCTAGAATAGTGCAATGACCAATCCTGGTCACAGGCTGGGGCAAAAAAGACCAGGGCCTGGCTCCCGACTAACCAGGTGCCCACGGGACAAGACAGGTGCAGAGCAGGACAGGTGACCTCAGCTAAGTCTCCTTGGCCCTTCCCACCATTTCCCGTATGATCTTCAAAAGTTCTTGAGCAGAGTCACGACTGAGGGGGCGGTAATTAGTGCGTACTCCCAAGAGTCTCATGACTTCGATGTCATAGTCTTTGGAGTTGAGAATAACCACCGCCCCACCCTTGTCAGCCGACTTGATGGTCAGGGAATGATTTTTCTGCAGGCTCTTAACAGCATACCAGTCTTCCTTTGTCATGTTTCTATATTTGGAGGACACTATTTCTGTCTCAAGCCTGGTAATGTCTTGTAATACTTTACTTTCAAAAACTTCCACTTCCGGGCCTACAGCAGCAGCAAGGGGCAGAAAGATGATGACCTCTTCAAATTGGTACCAAAAAATCTTACACTCTCTTGTTCCTTATTTGCAAAAAAAAAAAGATTTTTCAGTTTCATTTTAGGCATGGTCTCTTGAAATTCGACCCTACATTTGAAAGGGTCATGCGTAGGAGTAGGAATAAAGCCAAGGCCTTTATTTAAAACTCTCTCTTCACTACTAGTGAGAGCATAATCAGAGAGATTCACCACAATACTGGTCTTCAAGTCTGATTCCGACCCCTGCTGCGAGTCACCCTGGGGGAGAAGGATTGCCATTGTGGAGGCTGATTGCCTCTCCCTCTGCCTCTTCCTATCAGAACTCCCCCTCTGTTGTTCCTCTGACCTCGTCCTAAAAAAGACCTAAGGAGTACCCCCAGATCCTCGTTTTTCCGGTCTTGCTGGTTAAACCTGACCCTACTTCCTTGGGGGCCCTCCTCTTCTTCTTCACTGGAAGTGTTGTCGAATGTCCAGTTATTTGGGGTACGTCTAGTGTATTGTCTTGCCCCTCTCCCTCGTTGACGGCTTCCTGAAGTTAACTGTTCAGACCCTGGTTGATAATAGTCATCTCTTACATATGGGAATGCCCACTCGTGGGTATATCTTTCCAGATTAAGTGTCAAACCCTTTATCTTTTGGTTGACCATATAGTTTTTGTAATCGTTCAGGTCTTCTTCGATTCTTTGGAGGTGCTCTTTAGTGTCCGTCAGAGTGGTGTCTCGCTTTAGGCTTTCCTCTAGTTCTAAAATTTCTTTTAAGAGTTCCTCACTTAACCTCTTGGCAGTGCTTATTATCAATATAAGCCAGTCTCGTGTGCATTTGTTAGCGATGAAACTCCAATCTGACCTGTATTTACTATCATCCAGGAATATGCGTGGCTCAATCCTTACAAGTAAACTAGCAGGGGCTGCTCCTGCTCTATATTATTCTGTCATGAGAGCCCCATGTGAGGCAATTCTCACTTGTTTCTTCTTTAAGGTGCTCAATATCACCCATTCTTCCCTGGCTACAGAGCTACTAAGCAAGGAGGCTTCAGGAAACAATGAAGGGCCCGCTAAAATGGCCGCTATCTGCTCATCAGTAAAGGCCAAACAGTTTCTATCCATTTATTTACTTTATACACTGCCTTATCAGATTCAGATTCAAAGAACTTTATTCGGTTAAAAACAAGTAACCATAAAAGTAACAGACATAAAAACAAATTACAATGATTACAGCTCTTAATGTGAGTTCAGTGAGGGGGATCAATAGACAGTTATTCAGTATGAAAAAGGTTTAAACCATTTCCGTTACCATTTGTTTCCGTAATTTAGAAACACTTTTTAAGAAATTTAAAACCACAGTTACAGTTAAAACTGTATCCATTCTCTGGACTTCTAAAAAAGCTGGGCGGCATCTGGTTAAATTCATTTCTTTTAAAAAAGGGACGATAATTTTTCTGCGAGAGGCACTATAAAGTCTGCAGAAGAAAAGGATATGGATATCCGATTGATGTGAGATGTCATCACACGGGCAAGTGGGCAATATATGTATCCATGAATTCATACTGGGAAAGGACACCAATCTAAAAAATAAGCAAAATCTAAAACGAGTTAAAAGAAAGCGATCATAGTTTGTCATGGGCAGGGATAGGTATGGCTGTACAGACTTAGTGTCACATAGAGTAAGGAGGTGGGAATGTACTGAATGTTTCAGAGTTTCAACTGTCCTCCTCTTATCCTCAAGATGGTCCAGGCAGAGGGTTTTCAGTGTACTCCTTGAGATGCTATCCATTGTAGATGGATCCGAGTAATAAGAATAGCACCCAATCTCAGTCAGGAAGCACTTAACGTATCCCAACCATTTTGATCTCTCCACGTGATCCAGGCTGAGGGTATCCTGTAATAGAGCCCGATTCATAACGCATTCATTTGTGGTCCATACCCTATGCCACAACAGGATAGGTTGAATTTTAATAATGTCTGTTATGTAGGGTTGAGCAAGTTCAGCGTGACAGTTAAATGTGACAACACACTGTGGAACTGCAAGGACTTCCCTCATGAATTTGTTTTCCACCACCTGGATTGAATCAACATTTGCGTACCCCCACAAGCCTGAGCCATACGTAGCCACGGATAAGCATGTTGCTTTATATATAGTTAGCATTTCTTTTATCGGCTTCCTGCCCAGTTTTCTAACAAAATTCTTTAGGGCCATGATCGTTTTCATAAATAAAAGAGTTCTGGCCTTAATTGCGCTTGTCCAAGAACCTGACTCATGGAATAAAATGCCCAAATAAGAAAAGGTTGGGGTGTTATCTAATGGAACTTTATTTAAAAACATCCGTTTCATCGGTTTACCTGATTTTGGACCACAGTTCATAGTGAAAGTTTTACTACAATTTACTAGCAGGTCTAGATTCAGCATGAAGTTCTCAAAACTTACTACTAGTTTTTGCAGAGCCAGAGGAGTACGTGCCATAAGCACGGCATCATCCGCATACATGAGCGCAGGGATTGCCCTCCTCCCCACCCTGGGGATATCTCTGCACTCCTGCAGCAGATGATGCTCAAGCCCATTAATGTAAAGGAGGAAAAGAAAAGGTACTAATACGCAACCTTGGCGCACTCCACGACCCACACTGAATTGTCTGGAGCATTCGCCCCCCCTACCGTAGCGAACAGAAGCTGTGGCTCCACTATAAAGTTCCCTCAGGAAACAGATGATGGTGTTGTCTACTCCCAAACTTTTCATTATTGCCCACAATTTGGTGTGTGACACACAATCGAACGCTGACGAAAGGTCCACAAAGGTAAAATACAAGCGTTCCGACTTAATCTTTATATATTTATGTTGCAATAACATTAAATTTAGGCCTTGCTCGATTGTGCCAATCCCTTTTTGGAAACCAAATTGCAGATCGCTCATGACTTCGTTTTCCTCCGCCCAGCTTTGTAGTCTTGCCAACACTATTCGTCCCAAAATTTTTATTGAAGAATCGAGAAGGGAGATTGGCCTGTAACAGGCACAGCTGTTTCTGTCCCCCTTCTTGTAAATAGGGACGATGACAGAGGTGAACCAGGAATCTTTTAAGCCCCTCGATAAAGCCGCATTAAAAAGTTGTACCAACATTGGGCCCCAGATTTCAGTGTTTACTTTGAATAGGTCCGCAGGGATCCCGTCAGGCCCAGCTGCTTTTCCTCCCTTAGTAGCTCCTAAGGCAAGCAGTACCTCATCAAGTGTTACAACCAGATTAGGGCCTGGTTGTAAGTCCAAGCTGATTTGAGGACCTCCCCTACGGATATCATCCTGAGCCTTAAAAAGATTCGAGAAATGATCCACCCAATTATCCTCGTTTATTGCGATCTCAATTCGCGCCATGTGAGTTTCATAAGGGAAAGGGGTGTTAATTACTTTCCAGAATTTGGCGGGATTTTTAGTTTTTGAAGCCTCGCAGAGTGAATCTATTGCCTCCTTGTTTAGCACTATTTTCCTTACTTTAAGGGCCTGGTTGTATGCAGACCTACATGCTCTTATTTCACCTGTGTCCCTGGGGCTTCTGTGCACTGCATGTTTCAGATTTTTCAGCGCCCTGGTGCATGCGTTGTCGAACCAACTCTTGGATCCCTTACCTCTACGTTTTGACTCCACCCTTAAGCTACTTTTTATGTTTGTAGCTATAATACCAAAGTGCTCAATTATTTGATCACTACTAGAATTATCTCCCAAACAGGTCATAAAGCTAGTAGAGCACACCTCCCAGAGTTCCTTGAAAAATGTTGCGGGGATTACTTTACTCCAATTAAGTGTGTACCCATTTTGTCTCCCGAGAACCACATCAACCGCTGCCTCAACGAGAGGGGCGGCCGAAGATGGGTCTGGGAATAAATCTGCTACCTTAAGGCATTGGGGAAGATGATCACTTATAGGCAGTGGGATAATTGTAACCCCCACAACTCTATGATCAAGATTACTGGAGGAGATAATAAAGTCAATGGTTGACACCAAACCTCTACCAACAAAAGTCGGGATAAAGGGTGTGGGTTTTAGCGCTGTTTCATTAGCAAACCCCAGGTCAAACATGAATAGTAATTCGTTCAACAAATCCCCCATCAAAGTGTGATCAAAGTGAGTCAGATACATATCTCTCTCTGTCATTAGGCCACATAGGCCCTGACTCCCTTTGGTACAGAGTGAACAATTAAAATCCCCTCCCCATAAAATTACAAGTTCTCTGTCATTTTTGTCTACCTCTAACTGAACTTCCTCCTTGAGCTGCTTCATCGCAACCACAATTTCTTCCCTCGGGACATTATTATAGAAATTAATAATGATCACCTTTGCTCCTTTGAAATCTCTTAGAATTATCAGCTGAAAATAATTAGAATATAAATGGCATTGGACCTGTTTAATTTTGAGTTGATTTGAAACAAACGTAGTCAAACCACCCTTTGCCCTTCCAAAATGGCCTCCAACTGCTGGGGTGAAGAAGGTTCTATAACCATTTACGTGGATTGGGTCCTGAATCCATGTCTCTTGCAGGGCCACTATATCCTGGCCACTTATTACAGACTCCCAGACTGGGTTAATGATTTTTTGCCTCAGCCCAGCTACGTTCCAGAAAAGCAGTGCACAAAAGTCACTCTTCACCTGTATCGAGCCATATCAAGGAGACAAAGAAAGGCTACCAAGGTGTGTGTATGTATATACACTGATCTAACTATTACAATGAAGCTTGGAAAACTAATAAAAAACTGAGTGCGGTGTCAGTGAACTAAATAAGTGTGTTTTCCCAAATTAACTCTAGCAGCTGCCTGGAAGAACCCATCTGCACCGGCCATTTCATTGTGGCACGCACGGCTGTGGCGACTCTTAAGTATGGAGAGACTGTCTGATATATTTCTGGGGAACTTCAAGAACTTTATGTTTACCTGGGGACCCTTGGTGAGATTCCTATCCCGAGGTCTACCCTCTGCAGTTTGTCCCCCGGCACTTCGTGCATTACACCTATTTCAAGTTTAACCATTCCCGTATGAGAAGTTGCGCTGTGTGGATGATGGTCGCCGCCACCAGGGGAAGGGTGTGGGGAGGGGGGGGGGCTTGAGGGATGTTGGGGGGGTTATAGTTCCTCTTGTTGCGACGTACCTTACATGTGGGAGTGCCCTAAGTGGCGCTCCTGACTAGCATAAGCTTTGATTTGGGGACGCCTCCTCATGGCCAGTGGACAATCACAACAGACTTGCCGCACTTACTGATTCGGTGCTGATTGGCGAACACGAACATTGATATGGGCGGCGTTGTGTCATATCTGTATGGAGGCTCTATAGCGGGGTTATTAGCACCCCCTGTGTGGGGAATTGTGGCGGTATGTCGCCAGTTCTATTGTTCTTCTCCTTCTTTTCTCCTTCTTACTTTTCTTGCTTTATCTTTCACTCTTGAGCAAATTCCAAAAATAAAAATTTTACAAAAAAAATAAGTGTGTTTTCATACAAACTTCTAGGAAGCTCTCACGGCTGAGCCGCCGTCTAAATCATCAATAACAAAAAGGAGCCTAGAGGGGAAAAAAAAAGGAACCAGGGTTGCCCTCCACTCAGAAACTACCAATACACAATGACCCTGCACCTTGGGCAAACACACATGTAAATATAATTGTCTTTGTATATAAACTACTTTTTCAGCATGAAACATTTACTATCTATTTTCTCTGCTGCACCAAGACCCTTTGCCTTATTTCATCCTACATGTGAATATTTACTATTTTTTGCCCCTTCTAAAATAAAACAACTTTTTCAATCGCCAGACAGAACAGAGCAGAATACAAGTCTGAAAAACAGTTATTCAGTACATCAATAATGGTGAAAAAATGTGTAAGGGACGGAAGGACCCCCTCACGGGCGCACCACCATTGGGTTAACTGGTAGGTACTCACCAGATGAAGCCCCTTTTCTCATAATAGGCAGTCCTTTATTGTCCCAGAGAAGAAAAAGAAAGTGTCCAAAATAAAAATGACAGAATGGTGTAAAGTGCACTAGAGAGATAAACAATCCCCCTCTACTCGTGACAAGAAGTGGTTGAAGTCAACAGGCACACCTCTCTCAAACTTTTATTCTTAATTACTAGATGTGTTCTGCAGAAATAAAAAAGGGAATAGTAACTACCATTGTATACCACAACCCACTGCCAACATGTTTCTCTGCCACAGTTCTTTCGGCAAATTCTTCAGGGTTAGACACTCTGCCACAGGACCAATGTTGGACACTTTTGCTCTGGGTGACTGTCAATTGAAAAAGCAAAACGAAAACACACTCAGTCAGGGGCACCGCCTCCCATTATACTTCCAAGCCAAACATATCATTATAACAAATGTTGCTATTACCCTTCACCAGCTCTTGGTTCTCATACCAGCTGAGAAAGGCAGTCTGTTCTCAGTAAAGGTCTCTTCTTTGTAGCTTTTGGGTTGTTCTATCAATCTGCAACAGCCATATGTTGAAATCATAAGGACAAATCTTAAAAGTGTTCATTATCAAAGCTCTGATTAGATCATCATAATTACCCTCAATCAGCTCATGTCAGTCGTACCCGCTGAAGAGGAGAGTATTGTGGTCTGAACTCCTTATGTTAGTCTTCTCATTCATGGACCATGTAATTGTATTTATCAATCTATAATACGCCCCAAGAAACAAAAAAACATTCCAACTAATTAAAACCCAGGGAAAACCTATGTCAACTTATCTTTTCATGTCGATCATAATCCCTTTATCTATCTGGTTTTCAGAGGATCATAGCACGCATTCACCACTTAGTGCGGCAACCGTCTCAATATTTAGTTAGCAAGATAGAGATCGCAATATGCATTAAATGAGCCCCATTTCGAACTCGGTATCCATTGCACCATATGGGTATCCAGCATCGAATTCGGGCTCGATATCCATTGCACCAAATGGGTCAACACGGTTAGCTTGACTGCCCCTCAAATCTACCACTAGCGTCTATCCTGATTCAGTAACCTAAGTCGCTGACAAAAAGAGGGGGACCCCTCCCATTTACTTATCTTCTGCTCCCCCGGTTCTCACTTTCCTCATCGTCCGGAGCTGCATGGAGCTCCTCATCTCCTCATGACGCTTCCTGTTCTGAAACTGCGTGTATACTCAGCCCGGTGCGCACGTGACAAGCGTGCACTGCGTGACCATACGCCATTTTTGATTGGGAATCGTTTGAATGTGTACTCTTGTTTCTTACAATTCTACACGGAACGATTATTGGAAAGCCCACACAATTACGAAGACTTTGGAAATGCACTTGTTTTTATTTATAATTGCAACACGCAATTCAATGTGCGTAATGCCATGTTTCTTTTTATTATTCTAAAAAAACGAGGGACAATATAAGCCTTTTTGTTTTAGTCTCCATTTTGATGTGAATTCTATGGTGAATTTTTGTGGTGACTTTTAAATCATATCACAGCCTTCATGCCTGATAAAAATGCAACAGCACTTCCTAAGATGAGGGACAATGTAATCTTTTTTTGTTTTCGTCACCATATTGATGTAAATTCTGTGGTGCATTATAAATCATAGCCATCATGCCTGATAGAGATGCTACAACACTGCCTCCATACTTTGTGCATGTGCATGTTTCGACCTCACTGTGGTCCATACACAGACCCGCCTGAAACAGGGCAAAGCTTAACCAAGAGCCTGTAACCCAGCCTGTCCAAGGGAACCATCACGCCTATCCATATCGGTGTAAAACATTCTAGCGTGGGGTTCTTCACAAACAGAAAGGGCATATTTATCAAGACAAGAGTTTCTGACGGACACCAAAGAGCAGAAGATCTAACTGATCCTGTTCCATTCTATAACTTCATTAAGTCCATCTTGGTCACTTCTCTCCTGATAAATCCACCGCACCTCCTTGGATAATAACACCTGTTCTATGCTATGTGTGATCCCTATGACTCTTTCTGGGGAGGAGGCATGGAGGCAGTGTTGTAGCATCTCTATCAGGCATGATGGCTATGATTTATAATGCACCACAGAATTTACATCAATATGGTGACGAAAACAAAAAAGCTTACATTGTCCCTCGTCTTGGGAAGTGCTGTTGCATTTTTATCAGGCATGAAGGCTGTGATATGATTTAAAAGTCACCACAAAAATTCACCATAGAATTCACATCAAAATGGAGACTAAAACAAAAAGGCTTATATTGTCCCTCGTTTTTTTAGAATAATAAAAAGAAACATGGCATTACGCACATTGAATTGCGTGTTGCAATTATAAATAAAAACGAGTGCATTTCCAAAGTCTTCGTAATTGTGTGGGCTTTCCAATAATCGTTCCGTGTAGAATTGTAAGAAACAAGAGTACACATTCAAACGATTCCCAATCAAAGATGGCTTATGGTCACACAGTGCACGCTTGTCACGTGCGCACCGCGCTGAGTATACACGCAGTTTCAGAACAGGAAGCGGACGGTGAGGAAAGTGAGAACCGGGGGAGCAGGAGATAAGTAAATGGGAGGGGGCCCCCTCTTTTTGTCAGCGACTTAGGTTACTGAATCAGGATAGACGCTAGTGGTAGATTTGAGGGGCAGTCAAGCTAACCGTGTTGACCCATATGGTGCAATGGATATTGAGTCCAAATTTGATGCTGGATACCCATATGGTGCAATGGATACCGAGTTCAAAATGGGGCTCATTTAATGCATATCGCGATCTCTATCTTGCTAACTAAATATTGAGACGGTTGCCGCACTAAGTGGTGAATGTGTGCTATGATCCTCTGAAAACCAGATAGATAAAGGGATTATGATCGACATGAAAAGATAAGTTGACATAGGTTTTCCCTGGGTTTTAATTAGTTGGAATGTTTTTTTGTTTCTTGGTGCACATTATAGATTGATAAATACAATTACAAAGTCCATGAATGAGAAGACTTACATAAGGAGTTAACGACCACAATATTCTCCTCTTCAGCGGGTACGACTGACATGAGCTGATTGAGGGTAATTATGATGGTCTAATCAGAGCTTTGATAATGAACACTTTTAAGATTTCTCCTTATGATTTCAACACATGGCTGTTGCAGATTGATAGAACAACCCAATAGCTACAAAGAAGAGACCTTTACCGAGAACAGACTGCCTTTCTCAGCTGGTATGAGAACCAAGAGCTGTTGAAGGGTAATAGCAATATTTTTTATAATGATATGTTTGGCTTGGAAGTATAATGGGAGGCGGTGCCCCTGACAGAGTGTGTTTTCTTTTTCAATTGACAGTCAACCAGAACAAAAGTGTCCAACATTGGTGCTGTGGCAGAGTGTCTAGCCCTGAAAATTTTGCCTAAAAAACTGTGGCAGAGAAACATGTTGGCAGTGGGTTGTGGTATACAATGGTAGTTACCATTCCCTTTTTTATTTCAACAGAACACATCTAGTAATTAAGAATAAAAGTTTGAGAGAGGTGTGCCTGTTGATTTTAACCACTTCTTGTCATGAGTAGAGGGGGATTGTTTATCTCTCTACTGCACTTCACACCATTCTGTCTTTTTTATTTTGGACCCTTTCTTTTTTTTCTCTGGGACAATAAAGGACCACCTATGATGAGAAAAGGGTCTTCATCTGGTGAGTACCTACCAGTTACCCCGATGGTGGTGCGCCCGTGAGGGGTCCTTTCGTCCCTTACACATTTCTTCACCATTATTGATGTACTGAATAACTGTTTTTCAGACTTGTATTCTGCTCTGTTCTGTCTGTCGATTGAAAAAGTTGTTTTATTTTAGAAGGGGCAAAAAATAGTAAATATTCACATGTAGGATGAAATAAGACAAAGGGTCTTGGTGCAGCAGAGAAAATAGATAGTAAATATTTCATGCTGAAAAAGTAGTATATATACAAAGACAATTAGATTTACATGTGTGTTTGCCCAAGGTGCAGGGTCATTGTTGTATTGGCCCCATTGTCCGGACCTGATTGCAGCACCTCTGGCCCCTAGGACGATGCCCGCGTATGAGGCAGCATGTCAAGCGTATGATACAACTTTTGATTCAGGTGACAGATCTGGACGGTGTAGCCCCAATGGTGTCTTGCAGTTCATGGCAAAGCAGAGGGATCAGGGCAAGTCCTTAGCCCTGGTCAGTAGTCAACTTTCAGCAATCGCCTTCTTCATGGGTCTGAGGTCCAGTGAGGACCCTACAAAAGACTTTAGGGTTAGGAGGGTGACCAGGGGATGAGTGGCTCAGGATGGCAGGAGCAAAAAGAACAATTGATGGACAGAATGTTGACAATGTCAAACATTCACCCTAGTACAGAGATCTGGTCCTAAATCCATCTTTTTTTATCCCCATGCCATTCCAGTTTAAACTCAGCCATATGAAAATATGCCTTGACCATGCTCTCTATGGAAACAGTCCAGCCTGAACTGCCAAGTTAGGTTCTCCCTGGACCAGAAACAAGCATCCTAGGACCAGTTTCAGGATTTCTCCTCTCCTCAGCCAGGCTAGCTTGACTCCAGTGGCATGGAGAGCACAGGATCCACGTCTCGGCATACCCATCCCACTCGGGGTGCCAAATGCAAAAAGAGCAATTGATGGACAGAATGTTGAGCAATGTCAAAAATTCACCCCAGTACAGAGATCTGGGCTTAAAACCATAGTTGTTTTTGCTCCCCATACTATTCCAGTTTAAAACCAGCCATAGCAAATCAGTCTTGACCCTGCTCCCTGTGGGAACAGTCCAGCCTGAACTGCCACACCAGGTTCTCCCTGGACCAGAAACAAGCATCCTAGGATCGGTTTCGGGGTTTCACCCTCATCAGCCAGGCTAGCTTGACTCCAGGTAAATGGTCTAAACTGGAGTGGCATGGTGAGCAAATGAACTATGGATTTAACGCAGATCTCTTGGATCACTGACATAACCTCGACAGGCCGAATATCGACTGCACAAAATATCGATGACAAATTATCGATAACAAAATTATCGATTGCCTATACTTAAACAACAAACCACAAAAATATCGAAACCACAATATCGACTACAAAAAACAACGACTACAACAATATCGACTAACAACAATATCGATTTCTAAAACATCGATAATCACATATTTAAATGAAAAACAGTCAAAATATCGAATACAAAAATATAGATAGCAAATTGATCGAATTTTTTAAATATCGACATTACTACATCCTTGAATAAATCACTTTATTATTTAAAATTGAGTCATACTAATCATAATTATTCAAATATTGTTCATATAAATGTATAAAATATATTATATATTTTCCTAACATTTATAACACACAATAAATACAAACATACATTTTATAATACATAAACACAGTTTCAAACGACTAAACATTTCTTACTGGAAATTATATATATTTCTCCACTTTACAAATATAAAAATAACATTACCTATACTAAATAAGGCCTTACACATTAAAAAAACGTTAATTGGCGTCACCCATATAAGGAAAGCAATTAGCATAACAGATAAAAAAATTCAAATCCACAAATAACAACAGACTATCAATTTAAACAACCAATCCTATTTTTGAAACAATTGGACGAATACTATATAAACAAGATTACAGCAAACTAAAAATGCAGGCTACATCTCCTAACTAAAGGAAGACGAAACTCTGCAGGATTTCTGAAAGAAAACTGATTGACTTCAACATAAAGACAGCTACACCTATGTAAAGTAAGTACTACTACATTATTAGCCATCGAAAATGTAACTCTCAAACCTCACACCTATGTTTAAAAGCCAAATACCTAAAATATGTTTGTTTTTTTACTACTTATCCTACAGACAAAAAGAAAATACAGAAGACCTACACAACACCTGGACATCAAAAGTTAATTATAAATAAGTAAGTATATAATTGAAATGTAAATTCGACATTTAGTAGATAGGTAACTAAATAGAAACTAGCTAAAACACCTCTATCAAAATATCATAAATAGTAATAAAATATTTGTACACATTTTCTCAACTTCCACAGATACAAAAAGATATACACAGAAAATAACAGTTTGAAGAACATCAACACCTGAAAAGAAGTACTTGAATTCATCAAAAGAATTACAGGTAAATTAAAAATGTATTAAACTGTATTATTAGAATACAACATTATTTTTTCTAAAATTGTAATGACATTCTCTTTTAATTACCTCCTAGAAGTACAATACTATCATGACTGAAGGAGCTAAATTCATTTATTCACAAAAAGGGAAAATGCTTCTTTGTTACATGGGATATGTCTACACTCAAGAGAAACAAAAAGATTTGAAAGTGTTTTGGAAGTGTACGAAATATTATGCCAACAAATGTTATGGTAGAGCAATAACTCAGGAAACTACTGTTACTTATACTAAAGAACATAATCACCCACCCAATGTAACAGAAATAGAGATTAGACAAATGCTAGATTCCCTTAAAGAAGCTAGTACTAGAACTGATCAACCAACAACTGCTATTCTGAAACACCATTTAAGTGTACTTCCCCAACATGCTTCTAGCCAATTACCATCTATCGAATCCCTTAAAAGAACTGTAGCTAGACAAAAAAGAGCAACATGCACTACTCCTCCCACACCAAAAACTTTTGAAGAAGTGCAAATTCCCCCTGAACTCTCTGGAACTCACAATAAAGATAATTTTATACTCTATGACAACAAATCTAAAGATAAAAGAATTATAGTGTTTGCCACAGCAAACAACATGACTAAACTTACCCAATGCCAAACTTGGATGATGGACGGTACTTTTTCTGTATGCCCCAAACCTTTTTATCAATTATACACCATCCATGGTCATTTCCAAAATGCTAATATTCCATTCCTTTATGCCCTTCTACCAAACAAACAGCAAGCTACCTATCAAGAAATACTAACTGAAGTCATTCAACATACTAACAACTATTTTCCACAAAAAATTATCATTGACTTTGAAAAAGCAATGATAAACAGCATTCTTAAAACATACCCACACACAGCAATACAAGGTTGTTATTACCATTTTAATCAATGTATCTGGCGACATCTACAAAAATCAACCTTGAGTATCCAATACGCCACTGATAGCACTTTTGCTTATCAAATAAAAAAACTCATCGCCCTAGCCTATGTTCCACTAACAGATGTAACTGAGCACTATAACTTATTAATAGACAGCCCCTACTATAAAAGAAACAAAGAAAGACTAAGCCCTATGCTTGACTACTTCGAAGACACATGGGTAGGAAGGCTACACAGATCAGGCCATAGAAGACAACCCAAATACCAAATAGCTTGGTGGAATGTCTACCTTAGCACACTAAATAAGGAAGCTAAAACAAACAATGCAGTTGAAGGATGGCACAATGCCTTCCAAGCAACTACAGGCCGAGGAACGCCTACCCTTCACAAATTAATACAATCCTTACAAAAAGAACAGAGTTACCAGGAGCTCCGAATGGAGCAATCAGTAACTTTGATCGGACCTAAACTCACCAAAGAAACTAAAAAAAGTATAACACACTCCAAAGTCAAGTTACCCTCTATCCAACTAACAAAGGACTAGAATATCTATCAATGATTGCCAAAACTATTCTTTAAAAAACTACATAACTATACACATTAAAAGAAGCATTTTTTTTCTAAAATCCTTGATTTTAACATGTAACAATTTGCAATTAAATTATCAAATACATAATATTAACATATATAAAATGTATTTAGATAATGTATTTACAAAATGTTACATACAACGTAACTAAAGCAAAATTTAAAACAGTTTCGCCACCCATAAAATTATTAGAAAATACTTACATTTCTGTTGCAGCTTCAAACGTAATCCAATTCCAAAGAATCCATACGACACCATTGCAAAAACCCATACAATCCATGGAAGCCCAAAAAAAATGCAAAAATACAAGCAAATCCATAGCGACTCCTTTCCAATGTAATAGACACGAGATACGATAGAAAACCCGAAAAAAGTAATGTTGAAAAAAAAACGCTCCAGGAAAACTTGAAATCCAAAAAAATTGTGTGCAAAAATAACAGTATATAATACTCGTCACACAACTCTGATCGAAAATGAAGGACCTCCTGAAAAACAGTAAAACGCGACGATAACCTGGAAAAAATAAAATACATACCCACCCACACAAAAACACCCATACATATATAAATACACATATTTGTACACCAAACATATTATCTTAGTAACATTTAAACATATTACCTCACCTCACACACCTACAACTAAAACGCGGTAAAAATCAAATATCGTACACTCTACCTAACACCGAACACACAATCTTCTCTTAATAACCCTATCTACATAAACCTAAACACACCACACATACACTAACAATAACTTCATTGACTTGTAAAATACAATTAAAACAAACTTACCCTCTCTAACGCGAAGCAGCATCCAACCGCGATCTGTTGAAGCACCAAATAAGCCTAAGTAACATTACGCGGTTAAAAAGTAGTCCCTGTATACAGCAAAATCCTCTTTAATTTCTATATTGCAACACTTAAAAAAATACAGTGAGTTTTATATTAAGTATAAATAATTATTTAAATAGTAGAAAAAATTTTCTTAAATATTCATTCCTTTCAAATAATTATTCAACTGTTATCTGATACTTTAAATAATATTTGATGATTTATATATACATTTTGAAAATAATGTATATGTTAAAAAATTGCATCTCTAATTTTGTTACAAATAAGTTGTTTATAAAAATAGCAAATATTAGTTGAAACATTATGTATGTATATAAAAATGTATTTTTGTGTTTATCTATGTAAAAATTAATATTATAAATATTTTCAATATTCATAATATTAATTTAAAAAAAATATTTCTTTGTAAAAAACAAAAATGTAACTGTTACAAAAGAAATGTACATATTTATCTATGACAATATATTCAATGTGTATGTGAATAAAATAATTGTTATTAAATGAAAAGTACATATTACCAATTTGTTTCTTTAACTATTTAAATTACAATATATGTTAATAAACATAAAATTATGTTAATATCATTTATGTGTTAAAAACATATATATGCACTTCATATATATTTTTTGATAATAAAAACTGTTTATTTAAAATTTCAATTGAAATAAAAAATAAATCTCTACTTACAATTTATTATGTAAATGTTAATAAACTGTTTTTCATTTATTGCATTTAACCCTGTGTATGTTTCCTTCTTTATTATTGTATATAAATATAAATTGCATATGAAATATTCTATATAAAAATGCATTTTAAATTTTAATATTTGTAAAAATGTATTAATCTTTTCAGTACTACAATAACAATAATTATAATTAAAACAAAATTGTTCTATGTAATGTAAAAACTTTATTATAGTATCCTACCAATAATAATTTTTTATATAAAAAATATTTTCTTATTTCCGCTGCACCAATTATAAACTTACAAAACCATAATACACATTAAAACTATACAAATTACAATTCCCATTTCACCAATTGTAAAGTCATGGAAGATGCTGGACACTGAACCCATACTAATTACTATTCCCACTCCAATGAGTGCAACAGTAGGGAAAGTAAATACTTCATATATTAATAAATAAATAACAAAATATTATCAATATAATTTTGTTAACAACTGATTAACTATTTAATTTAACATAATAATTAATATATCAAAATTACTTAATAACTATCATTATTTCTATTACTTACCTATTAATACTAAATTACAACTAATGACCAATAATTATTTTGATAATTATAAATTAAAATGTTAATTTTTTTCAATAAAATACAATAAAATAAAAGATGTATGACGTTTGAACACATACTTTTACAACGCATACCTTTACAACAAAACTTTAACAACGCAAATACCATTACAGCGCATTTATTTACAACGAATGTTTTTACAAAGCAAATACCTTTACAACGCATAGCATTACAACATAAGTATTTATAATTATATAATATATTATTTAATGTAAATTAAAACAAAATAATTTAATAAAATATATTAAAATTTAAATAATTTAATGAAAATTTAAATTGACCTTATTTTTACCCTGTACCCCTCTACCCTAAAACCCCAAACGGACCCTGAACCCTTAAAACACCCCTTTACCCACAAACTGAAAACTGACCCTGAACCCAAAAAATACCCCTTTACCCACAAACTGAAAACTGACCCTGAACCCTATAAATACCCCTTTACGCACAAACTGAAAACTGACCCTGAACCCTAAAAATACCCCTTTAGCTAAAAACTAAAAACAGACCCTCACCCCTTAAAAGACCCCTTTACCCACAAACTGAAAACTGACCCTGAACCCTAAAAATACCCCTTTACCCAAAAACTGAAAACTGACCCTGAACCCTAAAAATACCCCTTTAGCAAGAAACAGAAAACTGACCCTCACCCCTAAAAATACCCCTTTACCCACAAACTGAAAACTGACCCTGAACCCTAAAAATACACCTTTACCCACAAACTGAAAACTGACCCTGAACCCTAAAAATACCCCTTTAACGACAAACTGAAAACTGACCCTGACACCTAAAAATACCCCTTTGCCCAAAAACTGAAAACTGACCCTGAACCCTAAAAATACCCCTTTAGCAAGAAACAGAAAACTGACCCTCACCCCTAAAAATACCCCTTTACCCACAAACTGAAAACTGACCCTGAACCCTAAAAATACCCCTTTACCCAAATACTGAAAACTGACCCTGAACCCTAAAAATACCCCCTTACCCACAAACTGAAAACTGACCCTGAACCCTAAAAATACCCCTTTACCCACAAACTGAAAACTGACCCTGAACCCTAAAAATACCCCTTTAACGACAAACTGAAAACTGACCCTGACACCTAAAAATACCCCTTTGCCCACAAACAGAAAACTGACCCTAAACCCTACAAATACCCCTTTAGCAAGAAACAGAAAACTGACCCTCACCCCTAAAAATACCCCTTTACCCACAAACTTAAAACTGACCCTGAACCCTAAAAATACCCCATTACCCAACTATCCAAAGCTATAAGATTTAAAATATAATTATATACTTACCAACACTTAAGTTTTAATGGTATGCGTTGTAAAAATACCTGCATACTAAAAACATTAGATCAAAATACATGCGTTGCTATGGTTTTAGCGTAGTAAAAGTTTCATTGTAAAGGTATTGCATTTAAAACGTTGTGTGCTAAACGTTGTATACCTTAAGTAAATAAAAAAAATTCCTTATTTATTATCATATTACTTCCCACTCTATTCCCATATAAACAGACAACCCACTACAGAAAAGTAAAAAAATTAATTTAACATAATTAGCTATTAATCAATTAGATTAAAGAATTAACCAATTATATTTTAATTAATGAACATTAATTATTTAATTAACATTTAATTAAATATTACTACCAATAAATAATTTTACATATTTAATTGATTAAAATTAAATTACTTCCCACCCTATTCCCCTATAAACCCACAACCCGCTAAATGACATAAAATATTTACTTTAACATTATTAGCAATAATTCAATTAAATTAAAAATAATTACCAATTAATTTATATATAATGAACATATTGTAAATAATTAACAATTAATGTAATATTAAAACCAATTAATGAATATACATATTTAATGATTAATACATTTAATTAATTACCAATTAAATTTTAATTGATTTAAAGATATGATTTAAGTAACAATAATTTAAATTTTACTACCAATTAAGAAATTTACATATTTAATTATTTAAAATTAAATTACTTCCCACCCTATTCCCCTATAAACCCACAACCCGCTACATGACATAAAATATTTACTTTTACATTATTAGCAATTATTCAATTAAATTAAATAAATTACCAAATAAATGTTATATAATTTAAATATTTTAATTAATTAACAATTAATTTTATTATAATACCAATTAATTAATTTACATATTTAATTATTTATAATTAAATTACTTCCCACCCTATTCCCCTATAAACCCACAACCCGCTACATAACATAAATTATTTAAATGAGGATAATTAACAATTAAGGTATTACATTTAATTAATTGCCAATTAACTATTATATATTTACAATAAATGTAATTCACAATTTTTTAAATATTAATACCAATTAATAAATTTACATATTTAAATAATTATATTTAAAATAAATTTAATAAACAATTAATTAAATATTAATACCAATTAATAAATTTACATATTTAATTAATTATATTTAAAACACTTCCCACCCTATTCCCCTAAAAACCCACTACCCGCTCCTAGAAATTATTATAGTATTTGAATTATTTTTTAAATTTATTAATTATTTTTAAATTATTTCTATATAAATAAATAAATAAATAACATATATTTTAACAATAAATGTATTTATAAAACATAAAAACAGTGTACATTTAACTAATAGATATTATTTATATCCATATTATTAGTCGATATCATGACAATCGATATCATGACTGTCGATAACACAACTTTCGATATTTTTTAACTACTCAAAAAATCGATATTTTTTACTAATGATATTACTTACTCGATATTTTAGCTATCGATATTTTTTAACATACATCAAAATCGATAAAAATTATTTCGATATTACTTACCTCGATATTAATGCCATGTCGATATTCTGGAGTCGATATTATGTCCATTCGAAATAAAAAACTCGATATTTAGACTGCACACCAGATCTCTTGACTGAGGTGAATATATGGTTTGTTCTGCATTCCATTAGTCATCTCTGTGTTGTTTGCTTTCTCACCCTAAGTGCACCAGGTATGCCCAGATGTGGGTCCTGGGCTAATTGCGTCACTGGATTCAAGCTAGCCTTGCTGATAAAGAGTGATGCCCCGAAACTGGCCGCAGGATGCTTGTTTCCAGTCCAGGGAGGACCTGGCTTGGCAGATCGGTCTGGACTGGTCCCAGGATGAGGAGGATAAAGACTGATTTGCATATGGATTGGTCTAAACTGGAGTGGCAAAGTGAGCTAAAGAATGATCTCTTGACTGGGGGTTGAATGTTTGATTTGCTCTGCATTCCGTCCGTCATCTGTGTGTCTTTTGCTTTCAGCATGGCAGGAGGCCTATTGACATAACTAGGCTGTCACATATCATTGGTGTACTGACTGATGTGTGCTCATCACATTATGAAACCTGGCTGTTTGACATGGCCTACTCTCTTGCTTTCTTTGGGGCCCTCAGGATATCAGAGCTGGTTGCAGATCAAGGGAGGATCTAGTTGCTGGGGTTGGTATCTCAGGCACATTGCTGTCTGACGGCTCCCTCTGACTCAGGATAAAAAAGTCTAAAACAGATCCATGGGGAAAGGGTTATGGGTGCATTTCTCTGCAGCCCCGGGCATGTCCTATTGCCATGTGGCCCTAATGAAGAAATATCTCTGCTGCCAGCCCCAGAGCAGTCCTTCCAACCTGTTGGTACATGCGGAGGATGTCCCACTCATGCACTTTCAATTTACATGGGTGTGCAAGAGGCGTTGGCCTTTGTGGTGGAACATACAGATCACTTTAGCTCTCATTCATTACAGATAGGGGCGGCCACTACAGCAGCAATGCTGGCTTTGTCACCCGAAGCCATTAAAGGAGTGGGGAAAAAAAGGTCTGCATGTTTTGAGCATTACGTCAGACCTCACTTGGTATAAAGGAGGGCCTTCTCCACATCTTGCATTCTCCCCGCCACACCCCCACCTGTCTTGCCTGTGCATACTTGGCCACGTATGGGGCTAGTTCCAGTAACAATTGCCTCCTTTCTTCTCTTGCACCCTCCAATTGAAGGATGGTGAATGTTTGATGGTGTGGTTACTCTTTTATCCACAGAGCAGATGAGCTGTTTTGTGGATTCTGGCTGGAAAGTGCTCAACTGGTGGCAAGAGTCAAGCATCACTGGGTGGGTATCTGGGATCTCAAACTGTAGAATCTTTTTTCACTTTTTTGACAGCTATCGACGCTGGCGGCATCCCATCGCATGATATTCTAGTCATCCACGCGGGGGGAACTACATGGTTCCCGTTGGATGGGCGTGGCTTTGGGAAGGCACTATTCTTGGTCCTGTCTAAAATTAGAAAGAACCTCCTATGAGCCACAATACTGTGGTCAGAGGTTATACCTAGGTTGGTATGCCTGGGGGAGAACACACTAGAGCAGTTAATGACTCCGTGAAGAAGCTCAACCATTCGGTGCAGAAGATTCCGGAGGGCTCCTCCATGCACACGATCCGGCATAACCTACTCAAGCTCTCTAGGGATGAGCTGTTTCACAGCGATCGGGCGCATCTGTCACCCAGGGGCCGCAAGCTCTTCATTCACACAATGGAGGCAATTCAGCCGCGGATGGGCGAGTTCATCAATGACCTCATTGTCCAGTGGCACAATTTCTACCATCAGAGAAAATGGAGCTACCCAAAATTGGGATTGATTTCCTGGACTGACTCTTTAGCGAGGTGTTGATTTGTGGGGGTACAGGGCTGACAGGTGGGGGGACAAACCTGCTGGTGGTCGTGGACCTTTCTACCCTACCCTGAGATGCATGGAGGTGACGATTTAAGGGGGCTTCTTCTGGTGACAGCTACTCCAGCAGGGATGGAATGCTATGCGGTGCCCTGGTGTTAGATGTTGTTGTGTGGTTGCGGGTATTGCCCATTCCTCTGTGAGATAGAGGGGAAGTTGTGATTAAAATGTGTGTTGCCAATAATCTCTCTGATGCCTGGGGGGGGAGGGGGTGTGGATGGGTGATGTATGCGAAGAGACCTCCTGGCACAAAGCATTCAGGAAAGGTTGCACTGCAATGTGTACGTCAATCTACGCACTGTGCCTATCTGGCATCCTGTATGCTCGTAGCCAATGTCTACTTTATGATGGTTTTCATCCCTCCTGGATTGTGTGAATTAAAATGGCGACGTCTTGGTAGCTTTACGTTGTCTCATTCCTTGGGGATCTGGGAGGGCGGGTTCAGCAGGGTGTGCAGCGACTTACGCGTTGTGAGCGCTCTATACATTTTCAGCAGAGGCTTATGTAAACGAAACCAAAGTACAAACAATTTAAGTTGGAGGGGTTGAGGCCTCCATTTGCACTAAAGTGAATGCAATGGGCGGCACTCCTCAAATGTAACTTAGAGGGCTGGAAGAGTGTTCAAACGACAACCTCAAGAGGTTGGATCTGGTCGCAAGCCTCGCTTCAGTGGTTGCAGATGCAGATGCAAGAGATATTCGGAAGAGGAAAACATGTGAGGTAATTACGATATTGAAGGTTTTCGAAAATACCACTACAATAAAGAGCACCAGTGGTATTTGTAAATAAAGGGTCGTCACAGTTATTTATTTTTTTGCATTTTAAGGTTTTAAAATATTACCTTTTGCTGAATATAGAAGGCCTACCCTCCTTTCTTTCTTATTTTGTGTTTGGTTCGATCTGCCCAGCCCATTTGGAAAGTGACAGTGACAATCTCTGCAAAATACACCCAGGCTGACAGGCTGACTTAGGGCAGAGGATATTGTTTTATGATGTACACTATGTACATACACCTCCACCCCTCCCCCACTAGCATACTTCAGTCACTGCTGCAAATCTGTAGAACATGTGCCTGGCCCGTGTATACCCAGCGCCCCTCCTTTCCCGCCACTAACCCAGATAATTAAATATCCATTACAATTTCCTGTGACACTGGAGCGGGATTACCAAACAAGTTATCAGATCAGCGGACACGTCGCAGATATAGACATCTCTCAGGCAGGGCCCGTGAATGCGTGAGGCGCGGAGGGGGCTTAGAACGCTACAGTAGTTCTTTAATAAGCCTCTGGGCAGAAATGTGCAAAGCTGGACAGGAAAAACGCGCGTTGTGTAAAACCCCAGAGGCGGAATAAATGCCTCCAGTTTGCAGGATGTATTTCTGCTCACTGTACTCTATTGTAGAAGCCATCCCCCAAAGGCGAGCTCTGGCTCGCAGCCCCTGCCTCCCCGCCACGCTCCCCGGGCAGGACAGGGAAGAAGCCACTGCCCGCTTCATGCCTTGTTCCTTGTGGCTGAGAAGGCATATACTGTTCCCCCCCGGGCGAGCCCCCCTCCCGGCCTCTCCCGGCGTCTGTATGGACTGGTTGTTGCTGCTGCTGGAAAGGAGCTGTTCATTGATTTCTAGGGGCTGGACGCGGCTGAAGAGAGGTAGTTATTCCTGGGCGCTCCTGGCCAACGTTTTGGCTGCGATGAAGATGCTGTTGGTCCAAGTCTGGAGACAAAGGCGCGTTTGTACCTCCCTCCTGCCAAACCAGCCCCCTCTGCCCCCCGCGCCTCTTTTCTTTTTTTCTCTTTCGCTCATATTCTCGGCGTGAGCCTGCCGGAGAGACACATCTATCTCGAGGGCTGAGGGAGAGCAGAGCAGCACGGAGACAGGTAGGTACTCTCTGCTTTCACTCGTTTACGTCACTGCTGTGCACGGGGGCAGGGATGCTGTTAGAAGGACAAAGGATGGCAGATGCAGCGCCGGCGGCACAATACAGTTTCACAAAAGAAGCGCGCCCTTGCAGGATAAATGCATTATTTACCGAGCGCAGGCGCTGCCCACGAGGACAAACCTCTGAATTCTCTTAAAATAGCCGAGAGGATAATGATACTAGCTATGCAAAATAGTTTACATAAAAAAGTGGCTATTTGCAAGAATGGCACCTATATCAAGCTGTTGCATTTTAGGAGACTGGACGTGACTGACCGATTCTCCAGCCGGCTGGAGTCTGATGTGAGCACGTGGACGTGTGATTCAGATGTACTACACTGGCTGTGACAGTTTAAATGGGAGCAACTTGTTAAAGAGACCACCCGGTGAATGATGTCTCCATAGGTCTCAAACCAATGATGACACTTTGAAACAAAGCTAGGGATGCTAGGGTAAAGAGAGCACTTTATTTCTCTACACTGTGTGGCCCCTTTAAGACTGGCCTAGGGATCAGAAAATAGCCCAAGTATTTCACTATCCTGAAAATGCAAACTTTGTACCTCAAATGCTGTCTGGGCGAATGGGCGTCTCATTATTGGTGGCTCTTTAAGCACCTGCCAAGTTTATTCCTACAACCGTCCCTCTTTAGCTCTCAAAAGTGTCAATAAACAGTTCAGATGGTTTTCACATTCGAGTCTTCTTTTGGCACCCAGTTTTGTAGAGAATTAATATTCTGAATGAAACGAGGATCCTGGCAAAAGGAAGCGGTGCTCATGTATAAAGAGGCAATTCATCGACTCGGTCCTCCGTGGACGCTTTGCTGCTCTGCTGAGTAAAGTGTGGTAACTGTGCAAGCAAAATAAAGGGCGGACTAATGCAATGTGAGAGTAACAATCACAGTGGGACGCATTTCAAGTCACGACTTTTGCAGCAATGTGGACATGGTGGATGACAATATCATCATGACATCATCCCAATCTATCTGTACTGTTGTCATTTGCAATATGACGGATTTTAAGTTTTTCAACAATGAGTGGTCATGGGAATTACCTTTTATTTTACACGTTTCAAGTGGACCCAGAGTGGTTTATTTTCTGATTTGCACAATGCCCTCTCGCCCACATGTACACAAATAAGAAAAAATAACAATGTTAATTCCATGCGCATGTGACTCATTTGGAGCGAGGGGCGGTTTCTGAGCGCTCCTAACCTCGGTAGATAATGAGTTTGGGCACGAGAGGGTACATCTTTTTGGGTGAGGTGTCAGTTTTGACATGCGATCGTGTAATCTGGAGCACTTCACAGTGCTATAATGATGCTTGTATGACGCCATCGGATCCCTCACACTGATGCCCAGGCGGGCTGCGGCCTGCGGGTTACTGATGAAGGTGTTGTTAATATTCCGCAATCTCGGGGCGCACAGGGCACATTATGTAGACAGCACCCACGACGCCTCCTGACGCATGCTCAGCCTAGCCCCCACCTCCCGGTCCGGTCTACACATAGTTGTTGTGCATGTGAAGAGGGTGAGGAGTGCCAATAACTTGGAGGCAGACACCACTCCCCCCCCTATCTTCTCACCACCCCGCTGACATGAACAAAGAGGCGAAGTGGCGGGTGTAATGTTAGTGATGGAAGTAACATGCAGACTGCTGGGTAAGGTTCTATGTATGTATTTATTTATCAAGTAACAAGCTTATATGAGTAGCGCCGTCCGGCGCTGCCGATCGTTGTGGTTCCTCGGCGCGCAATGGGGAATGCGCGCGCAGCGCGCCAACATGGCCGACGCACGTCACGTCTGCGTGACGTGCATAAACTAGAATGCGCACACTACATATCTCCCCTTTTTACCAAACTTTGCTGAGTCACTTACAGTTCAGTGTCCAATTCGAAATCTCGAAATCTGGAGGGCCTTACCACCTGCCTTCCACTTCTTGTAACCCTGACAGGGTTCTCCATAGTCTCTTGGCTCTGCATCTCATGGCCTTCTGCTCCTTCACTCACAGCTCCATCTTCATTCATGCTTCTCTCCAACCTGTCCATTTCTGTTCCTTGACTTCCGTTCTCTTCTTCCTCTTCACTCTCCGTCTCGGCTCTTACTCCGCCTTGCTGCTCACTGGCATCTTGTCTCCTCTCCACGTTCGAACCTTCTGTGTCTTCCCATTCAGTTCCATGTTGCTCCCAGCCCAAAACCTTGTTGCACCTGGCCATGCGGTCCTGGGACCACACGTTTCCATCACTCAGCAAGGCAGCTCGATCATACACTTCCACGACTTGCATCGGCTTGCTATACTTGCTGTCTCCTTTCTTCTGTAGAGTGGCCAACTTTACTCTCACCCACTCTCCTTTCTCCAGGCCTGTGCCTTTAACATTCCTTCGTTTGTTGTAGTGATTGCTGTAAATTGTCTGTGCTCTTTCCAGGTTGGCCCGCACCACGGCAGGGGACCATTCGCTGGTGACGACCTTTTCCTTCCAAATCCTGTTGTCATGCGTGAACGGTTCACGTCCCCTCAATATTTGGAATGGGCTGTACCCCGTACCAGTGGGGGTTATTCTGTAGGCCCACACCATGTTCTCTAGCGCCTTCTCCCAGTTCTGTGCACTTGATATGGCGGCTTGTATGGCTCCCATCACTACCCTGTTAAATCTCTCCACTAGGCCGTTACCAGCCGGATGGTAGATTGCCGTGTGTTTAACAGTGATGCCATTTCTTTGCATGAACTTGTTCCACCTTTCCGACGTGAACTGGGGCCCATTGTCACTCAAGATCGATTTGGGTATTCCTTCCCTAGTGAAGGTCTCTGACAGAAACTTTATGATGTTCTCTGTGTCCATAGACTCGTCTACTCTCAACTCCGGCCACTTTGAATATCGATCCATGAGTACACACACATATTTCTGTGTGCCTTGGTCATCTAGGACAGGTCCCAAAATGTCTACAGATAGTTCTTCCCACGGATTTGAAGGAAGGTCAAACTTCCCTATCGCTGGCCTCAAAGGTTTTAAGGTCTTGTCTGCCCGTTGACATTGTGGACATTCCCTGACATGCCTTTCAGCCCTTATGTCCATGCCTGGCCACCAGTAGTTTTGTTTTGCTCTTGCCTTGAGTTTTCCTATGCCCAGGTGTCCCTCATGTAGTAGGTCCAACAGTTTTGAGGTGAGGTTCCTTGGGGGGATCACCTTATCTCCTCTGTAAATGAATACCCCCTTGTCTCCTACCGACAGTTCTTCCCGCACTTCATAGTACGGCCTGAGGCTCGCCCTCACGTTTCTTTTATCTGGCCATCCTTGTACGATGTGCACCTTTACTTCCTTCATGTCGGTGTCCTCCTCGTATGACTCTGTCCATTCTTGTTGGCCAATTAATTTCTCTTGGTCTTCTATGAGAGCTACCAACTCCCCACTGCCGGCAGGGTCTTCCTCTCCAGGCTCCATGGCGGCTGCCCTACTCAGGTAATCCGCTACTCGATTCCGGTTCCCAGGAATGTACTCCACGTCATACCTGAACTCGAGTAACTTTAGGGACATTTTGGATATTCTGGGAGGGGCACTGGCGTGTCCGCTTGATGTTAGCACCTTCACCAATGGCTTGTGATCTGTTTTGAGTAGAAAACGTGTTCCCCACAGAAATTGCCGGAATCTCGCCATGGCCCATACAACTGCCAGCATCTCCTTCTCAATCACGCTGTATTTGCTCTCTGTATCCGTCAATGCTCTGGATGCAAAACTGATGGTCTCCATTTCCCCTCTTCCTCTGTCTTGCATGAGTACAGCGCCCAGGCCCTTGTCGCTAGCATCAGTCGTCAGTACGGTGGTGCCTTGTGGGTCGTAACCCTTGAGAGGAACAGCTCCTGTGACATCCTTCTTGATAGTTTCGAACTCTTCTTGGGCTTCCGGTGTCCACTGGAACACAGTGCTTTCCCTGGTCAGCAGCCTCATGTTGTGGGTCTTTGAGGCGAAGTGTACCACAAACTTGCTGTAGTACTCCGCCATCCCCAAGAACGACCTGACCTCTTCCTTGTTCCTGGGTGGCGGTGCTTCAGCGATGGCTTTTACGTTTTCCGACTTGGGTGTAACGCCCTGTTGTCCGATCTCGTGTCCTAGGTACGTCACCGATTGTAGGCCCAACCGGCACTTCGCCCACTCCGCTGTAAGACCTTTGTTTTCTAGCGTTTGTAACACGTTTCCCAGCTTCTGATCGTGATCCTGTTTGTCTCGCCCCATCACCAGGATGTCGTCCTGGAAATACTGGACGTCCTTGCAGTCTCTGAATAGTTGGTGCATCATTTTCTGGAAGACTGCAGCCGCCGAGGCCAGCCCAAACGGCATACGACAGAACTGGTAACAACCAAACGGAGTGATGAAGGATGTAAGACTTTTGCTGTCCGGGTGAAGTGCTATTTGGTGATAGGCCGATGTCAAGTCGATAGTGGAGTACCACCTCACTCCTCTGGTCTTGGCCAACATTTCTTCAATTCTGGGGAGGGGAAATTTCTCCACCACGATATTTTTATTCAGTTCTCTCAGGTCCACGCAGAGCCGGACCTTCCCATTGGGCTTCATCACGACCACTAAGGGCGCCAACCATTCTGCACAGGTTATCGGTTCTATTATTCCCTTCTTTTCCAACTCCTGGAGTTCTTTCTGGACTGCCTCTCTTACCGCAATCGGTACGTTCCTCACTTTGTGAGCCACCGGGATGGCCCCTTCCTTGAGCACGATCTTGTGTTGGAATTTTTCCATCCGTCCCACCGTGCCTCCAAACACCTTTGGGTAGTTCTCCTTCCATTTGTTCAGGTCCGGCCATTCCTCTTGCTCTGTGAGTAATATTTGCTCCTTTCCTCCTGGATCCAGCTTTATTCCTAGGTCGCCCTGGTCTAGCCATCCTAGGACAGAGGGTCCTTTCTCTGCAATGTACCGCTTGCACCATGCTGATCGGCCCCTAAATTCGAACAACAGGCGTCGGAACCCCACCATTGGAATGCGGTCGCCATTGTAGGTGACCGGCCGAATGTCTAGTTTCTCCAACTCCGGGCCCAACTTGGGTCTGAACGTTTCTTCCCACACTGCCCGTTGGACGATGGTGAATGGGGATCCGGTGTCTGCCACCACAGTGATGGTGATCCCACCCATAGACATGTCCAGGATTGGTTTTGTGGATTTCTTCCCTTCTACGCTCAGTACCTGGTCGTATATGCATAAGACGGTGACCACCTCTTCCTCTGCGACCTCCTCCAGATCTTCTTCGCCTTGATCGATGCATTTCACCATTTCCTTGGGATGTTTCTTCCTACACACCTTCTCATAGTGGCCTAAGATGCCGCAGTGTAGGCACTTGGCTCGGAACGCAGGACATCTTCTATCACGTGCGTCGTGGGACCAACTGCCGCATCTGTAGCATGATTTCTTGCCATCATTGCCTGTTTGCTTTCCTTGCCATCTGTTTGTTCCTTTGGCCGCTGGGTCTTTGCCTCTCTGGTCTTTGCGGTGGTCTCCCTCTTGTATCCTGTTCACCATCATTGGGGGGGGCTACGTCTTTCTTGGTCGCATCAGCGCACCTCCTTGCGAGTTCCGCCCTTTTTACGATGACCATTACATCTTTGAGTGTGGTGTCGCCGCTTGCCCATAACTTGTCTTGGACGTTTGTGCTCGTAGTATGCATCACGATCTAATCCTTTATGAATTCGTCTTCCCACAGTGCGTATTTACACGGGGCAGCTAGCTTCCTCAAGGCCGCTACATATTCTTCTATGTTTTCTCCAGCCCGTTGTCTTCTCTGCTGGAAGTTAAACCTGTCCACTGATACGCAGATAGTGGGGCGATAACGTTCGTCCAAGTGTTCCAATGCATGGGCATATACGTCCTTATCAGCGTCTTCCCTCTTTTTGGGCACCAGACTCTTGTAAATCCTGAGACCCTCCGGTCCCAGGTTCAGTAACAGGATCCGTTTCTTTCTTTGGGGGGTGAATGACTCTTCATTTTCGTCCTCCAGGACCCCTATGAAATTGTCAATATATTCTTTCCAATCCTCCCACTTCATCAGGGGGTCCCCAGGTTTCGGTAGAAATTGCACTGGTGCAATCGCATAGCCTGCTGGCGTGCTCATTCTCACCTCCCTGATCGCTGTCGCTTTGACGTCCTTGCTGGTGGGACTCCCTGGGGTGCTGTCCTTTACCTCTGTGTTGGTGTCTTCCTGGGGACTCTTAATGCTAGTCCCCGCCTCCTCCTCTTTGGTAGCCAGCGCGGTTCGTCCCTGGCGCGGTGTAGTAGGAAGGGTTGCGCAGTGGGCTTATCTACTGTGGGGCGTGCTGCTGCCTCTCCGGCCCCTTCGCCGCCTCTCGGGTGGCTGTGGCTCTGCCACGCTCCTCAACTTGTCGTGCCTTGGTGCCTCAGCCGTGCCCCCTTATGCCCTCTGCTGTATGGGCTGTGTGGAGCAGCTCTGCGTTGTGCTGAGGTGGTTGGATGGTTGCCTACCCTGCTGCTGCCCACGTGGGGGGGTCCGTTTTTTTTTTCTTCGGATTTGCCGACTGGAGCCATCCCATCCTCGTCGCCACTGTAATGTTAGTGATGGAAGTAACATGCAGACTGCTGGGTAAGGTTCTATGTATGTATTTATTTATCAAGTAACAAGCTTATATGAGGAGCGCCGGCCGGCGCTGCCGATCATTGTGGTTCCTCGGCGCGCAATGGGGAATGCGCGCGCAGCGCGCCAACATGGCCGCCGCACATCACGTCTGCGTGACGTGCATAAACTAGAATGCGCACACTACAGCGGGACACTCTTTCAATGTGCTCAGGGGGAAGGCGTGGGATATATTACTCTGACACCTCCGCCCCCTCCCCTCTCAGGCAGACTGTCCTGCTCCACCCCTCACCTGCTGGGACCCCTTCAGGATGGGGGGCAGAGGGCAGGCACTGTCTGCCAAGGGATGGAGAGATGGGGGAAGAATGTGGCCTCCGCACCAAGAAGGCCAACAGAGGAGTTACTTGCTCTTCGGCGCCCGTGGAAACAAGCATTTACATTGCAATAGGTCTCGCATTGGGAAAGTTTGAGCTATTGATATTGTAAATTACACATTTTATTGATGTGTTGGTTTTGAAAATAGCGAAATTAATAGCTTTGTCATTTACAATGTCAATAGTTTTAACTTTCGCAAATGTGACACCTATAGCATTTGTAACGCAATGTGTTGTATTTACATGACTTAGATGTATTGATATTACAAATAACAATGGCTTGTAATTTTTTTACTAATTAATACTTAAAAAAAGTTATTGTAATTTATAATGGCAATAGCTTAAACTTTTGAAAATAACTTTTGTGAAGATTATGTTCATTGTATTTTATTATGACAAAAATCCAAGAACAGAAGTGAAATATTAACATCTTTTTGTGACATTTGTAATAAAGCTTGAAACATTGAAAGAACATATTTGAACCAGTTGTTGTTGAATGGTTGTACAGATGATGCTGTGGTGGCGCTGAGTGATGTTGTGGTGGCGACGAGTGATGCTGTGGCAGTGCATAGTGATGTTGTGGTGCACCTGAGTGATGTTGTGGTGCACCTGAGTGATGTTGTGGTGCCCCTGAGTGATGCTGTGGTGCCCCTGAGTGATGCTGTGGTGATGCGATAGATAGATAGAGGGAGGGTGATAGATAGAGTGAGGGCGATACATAGATAGATAGAGTGAGGGCGATACATAGATAGAGTGAGGGCGATAGATAGATAGAGAGCGATAGATAGAGTGAGGTCGATAGATTGAGTGAGGACGATAGATAGATAAAGTGAGGCCGATAGATAGATAGAGTGAGGCCGATAGATAGATAGAGTGAGGCCGATAGATAGACAGAGTGAGGCCGATGAAATGAAATGAAATGAAATGAAATGAAATGAAATTTAATTTATAAAGCGCATGGCTGCCCGAGAGCGTCCCAGCGCTAACAAAAGAAACAGAGAACAAACTGTAGAAAATACCAGTAGTTAGGAGACCTTGGGAAAGAGGAATGTTTTAAGGGCTTTTCGAAACTTAAAATGACAAGGTTCAGTACGAATCTGACTGGGGAGAGAGTTCCAATTTTTTGCGGCATTTACGGAAAAGCGGCGCCCCCCTGTTCGTGCCTTCCTAACTCTAGGAACCTTGGCAAAATTTCCATGGTCCGATCGGAGAGCCCGCGCTGATTTATAAGGGCATATCAGGCTCCTGAGGACCGGAGGTCCTTTGTCCTGAAGGGCCTTGTGGGTGATGCATAGCGATTTAAAGATGACTCTTTCGCGTATTGGCAGCCAGTGAAGTGCTCTCAAGAATGGTCTGGCCGATGATCTTCTTGAGGCACCCGCAAGCAACCTGGCTGCAGCATTCTGCACCCGTTGAAGGATATTGATGGTAGCTTCAGGGGCTGCCAAGAACAGGGCGTTGCTATAATCCAATCTGGATAGTATTAACCCCTGGATCAGAAGTGTCCTGGACTGGGGGGGCAGGAGAGGGAGGACTTTCCGCACTGAGCGGAGCAGGCCAAAGCAAATGCCTGCGACTTTCTGTGCCTGTGTCTTAAAAGTTAGGTCAGGCTCAAACCATACCCCTAGACTTTTAATCTTCTCCTTTGGTATGGGCAGCTCACCCAGACATGGGGGCCATGCGGTTTTAGGGAGAGAAGTAAAGTGATGACCCAAGAGCATGATCTCCGTTTTTGCTCCGTTGAGTTTGAGCCGTGAACCCGACATCCAGGAAAATATTCCGGCAAGGCAAACAGAAAGATTGTCCAGGCATCCCTCTTGTTGGGTTAGCGAGACGACTAGTTGGGTGTCGTCCGCGTAAGTGACTGTTTTAATCCCAAAGGGGGCCACTATCTCCTCCAGTGGGGCCATATAAATGTTAAATAAAGTAGGGCTCAAAGAAGAGCCCTGAGGGACACCACACTGGAGGGGGGTGGACTTGGACAGTACACCAGCTTCCCAAATTCTGAAAGAGCGATTATTCAGAAAAGATGTAAACCATTTCAAGGCCATTCCTGTTACGCCCAGCCTGGCAAGACGGTGGATTAAGATTTCATGATCCACCGTATCAAATGCTGCACTCAGATCCAAGAGGATCACAACAGCGGATCCTCCTGAATCTAAGATACACCTTGCCTCCTCCGCCACCACTATCAGGGCTGTGTCCGTACCTTGCCCCGGACGGAAACCCGTTTGAGAGTTACTCAGCAGCTGGTTGTCTTCAAATAGATAGATAGATAGAGGCCGGCAGATAGATAGAGTGAGGCCGATAGATAGATAGAGTGAGGCCGATAGATAGATAGAGTGAGGCCGATAGATAAAGTGAGGCCGATAGAGTGAGGCCGATAGATAGAGTGAGGCCGATAGATAGAGTGAGGCCGATAGATAGATAAGGTGAGGCCTATAGATAGAGTGAGGTCGATAGATAGATAGATATATAGAGTGAGGGCGATAGATAGAGTGGTATTGTGTGGTGTGTGTGTTGCATTCAGCTGAGTGTAATTATGTGTTGTGTAATTATGTGGCACCAAGTGGCATTTGGAGTGTATGTTACATTGAGTGCAGTGTAATTATGTGGTGTGTAATTATGTGGCACTGAGTGGAATTTGGAGTGTATGTTGCATTGAGTGCAGTGCAATTATATGGCATGTACTTATGTGGCACTGAGTGTTATTTGGAGTGTACGTTGCATTGAGTGCTGTGTAATTATATGGCGTGTAATTATGTGGCGCTGAGTGGTATTTGGAGTGTATATTGCGTTGAGTGCTGTGTAATTATGTGGTGTGTAATTATGTGGCACTGAGTGGGTTTTGGAGTGTATGTTGCATTGAGTGCTGTGTAATTATGTGGAGTGTAATTATGTGGCACTGAGTGGTATTTGGAGTGTATGTTGCATTGAGTGCTGTGTAATTATGTGGCGTGTAATTATGTGGCACTAAGTGGTATTTGGAGTGTATGTTCCATTGAGTGCAGTGTAATTATGTGGCATGTAATTATGTGGCACTGAGTGGTATTTGCAGTGTATGTTGCATTGAGTGCTGTGTAATTATGTGGCACTGAGTGAGATTTGGAGTGTATGTTGTATTCAGTAGAGTGTAATTGTGTGGCGTGTAATTATGTGGCACTGAGGGGGATTTGGAGTGTATGTTGTATTCAGGAGAGTGTAATTGTGTAGCGTGTAATTATGTGGCACTGAGTGGTATTTGGAGTGTATGTTGCATTGAGTGCTGTGTAATTATGTGGCGTGTAGTTATGTGGCACTGAGTGGTATTTGGTGTATGTTGCATTGAGTGCTGTGTAATTATGTGGCGTGTAATTATGTGGCACTGAGTGGGATTTGAAGTGTATGTTGCATTGAGTGCAGTGTAATTATGTGGCGTGTAATTATGTGGCACTGAGTGGTATTTGGAGTGTATGTTGCATTGAGTGCAGTGTAATTATGTGGCGTGTAATTATGTGGCACTGAGTGGTATTTGGAGTGTATGTTGCATTGAGTGCAGTGTAACTATGTGGCGTGTAATTATATGGCACTGAGTGGTATTTTGAGTGTATGTTGCATTGAGTGCAGTGTAGGCGAATGGAGCAGTTCTAAGGTTTAGCAAAGACTATAGACTATGCTTTGAACTGAGGTAGCACAGAAGAGAGATTAGCCACAATTAAATTAGAAGTTGACAGGAAATCTCTTTAGTCTCCTCAGTTAGACTCCAGAATGATCATGACAGATATGTTCACAGTAGCGAAATTGACATGTGGACTATATCTCCTTAGCCAAGGAATGCTAAAAGCCATAGCATAATTAGAAGAGGCTATTTTATCCAGAAGAAGTACTGTTAATACAATCTTCAAAAGAGACATGTTATCTTAAAGAAGCGTTTCTTACCAGATCTGAAGTTAATGGTTCACCATCAACAGTTCGAACTTTTTTTGTCTTAGTCCTTCTGTGAATATTGTTTTTTCAAGTCCACTCATGATCAATAAAATGTCCATGTGCGCCACAATCAAACAGTAAAAAAAAATAATAAAACAAGCAAATTAAAATCCTTCGACACAGCCGCACATTCTTTTATAGAAGTGCGCAATATGCATGCACCCACCAAAGAAATTACACAGACAGCATTTTTACTTTTTAGTTGCCAATCGGAGTTGGATCGGTAACCTGATAAGAAAAGAAAAGAAAAGGCCCCAAAAAAGTTTTTTTCCTGAAGTGGGCAGATGGGAGGGGTGGGGTCCCGATGGTATCAGAAGCAACACTAGATACTGTGAAGCAACATCCCAGAGAGAGGGGGCAAACAACAAAGCACCACAGGGGAGGATGGGGGTAGAACATTGAAACAACAAGGGTGGGACACGAAAGCAACAGCGGGAGGGCTGGTGAGGGGACACGAAGGCAGCGTGGGGAACAGCATTAGCAAAAGGAACATAGGCAAGTGCAAAATAGAGGAGCAGGGAGAAGCTATCAGGCAACAACAGAGAGTAACATGGAGTTATGGGGTGGATATACTTAATTGAGATGGCTCACAAACACTAATGGAGTGCATTGCACTAAAGAAACAAGCACTAGGCATTGCTGTGGCTGGGGCAGGGGAGCGCATTCCTTTGAAGTCTGATGGGGGGGGGGGGGGGGCGGCGGGGGAGTGGCTTCCTTTGAAGTCTGTTGCCGAGGCTCAGACAAATGGTAATGGTGTGCGATGTGCGATGTGGCTGGCGTTGTGCACGCACCTGGCTCACATGAACTGTGTCCGATCCGCAGCAGTTTGGGTAGACTTTTGAAAGCCCTTACTAGAATCTCGACAAACAAGCATTGCTAAAGCAATGCTGTAGGTCGAGACCTAAAAATGGTAAGTAACGAGCGCAGTCGATGTTTGTGTAGCAATGTAAATGATTTTCTTGGATAAAATTATGATATGCGACATACTATCGTGCGATTTCCAAAGTAAATGCAGAGTGAGGACGAAACGTATACCAATTTATTATATATATATATATATATATACATACATATATATGATGAAACGTATACCAATTAAATATATATAAATATTGTTTTTACACTGATCCTTTCTTGGATATGTTTACAGCTATCAGCATGACTGACGTTTATGGCGTAGAAAAGTTTCCCTTGTATTCTAACAAAAGCAGTATAGTTTCTGGCTTCTTTGGAAGTGTTTTCCTTGAAACTTTAAAGTATGCTTGCGAGTTTCTTTGTGAAGCATCAGCACATGCACCTTTACTAGGATGGCGCAGCTGGTCTCCACAGAGAAGGCAGTGGCTCTGCAGTCATTTTGGGGAGTTTAGTTTTAAGAGAAATATATGTTGTTATGTATATGTTTATTACTTATAACACCGAATGAGGCACTTGCAACATCTTCCCAACAGAAAAAACACGCAATGAACAATTGCAACTTCCTTGTTCATATTTCCTTCCTTTAAAATGAGTGTTAGACAAACTATCCGTTATGTATTTTTTCTTTTTTTAATAAAAGACGAATATGTGAACTGGATACCGTAAATCCCCAAGTTGTCTTGCGCCAATGTCCACATAAATATAGGGAAGGCTTCTTATAAGTAAATGTGTTATATGTGTTTGTGCTTTTGTGGTAGTTGTAGATGGTATCACTTTAAGAGTCCTGTTATTTTTCCAGTGTCATTGTTCTGCCAGATTTATTGCCTGTATTCTTGATGTAGAATTGTGGGGGACAGGGGAGTTGACTGACTTGACATAAGGCAGGTACTGTGCTATCTCTCCAATAAATATTTTCAAAACCCGTCATGGAATATTGGATTTGCTACAAATTTGGCGACAATCTGAAGTGGTACCTTCTACAATGGAGTGGCCCCATTTGTGTAGGATATCCCAAGACCTATGCGAGCAGTGGTGGAGAGTACTGTGTCTGGGATTAAGGACCTGAGGCCTTATTTATGAAGGCCTTGCGCCGCCGGTGCGTCACTTTTAAAATGGGAAAAAGTGACGCACCGGTAGCGCAAGGCCTTCATAAATAAGGCCCCTGCTTTTTACATTTCTCGCTTCATAGCGCTGCCAGCAGAGAACACCTATGGATTCTTTGGTGATTTGAAGAGAATTTAGGTACACCTGGGTCTTTACTATATGTGTTTTGAAAGCTGCCCGTCTTGCTCCTGAAGTTTCCCCCTTGTATTCTGTGGGGATTTCTTCATGAGATTTCTTTCCAGTATTCCGAGGCGACTTCTTCACATGACCCTATGTGGAACTGCATGATGCTTTGTCAGGACATGGACGCAGCTCATCACGTCAGTATTGCCTCAACGAGGGTTCAAGGCCAGGACCCTCGTCACGTCTCAACACCATTTTGGAAACAACCTAGCAACGATGCACTGTTACCCTTGTGCCTGGCTGTACAGCGCCGATGCGCACAGCTGGGTTCATGTCCTGTTAAAGCTGATTTGCCTTTCGTTGCAGGTTTTGCACTAACGTCTTTGTCACAACAATACACACAACATTCTGGTTTACCTTGGAATCTGTTCACCGTAAGCTGTTTCTATTCATCCTGCCACTGATGTGCACAGCAGTTTTTAATTCTTGTGAATCCACAATGTTTATAAACTACTGTGCACATCAGTAGCAGGATGAATAGAAGCAGCTTAAAGCAGTTTGAACAGGCTAACCTCTGTGGTGGTATGCAGTGTGATGCGATTTAACCACAACTTCTCCCTCAGTCTGTCTTTCCACTCACTACCAAAATGACATGCCCACAAAATACTCTCCTTCAACACACGGTTTTATCTTTTCACTTGACCATTGTCCCTAGGTTCATACAGCGCGGTAGTAATATGTTGAATGTTGCAATATTTAAGAAATACACACATCTCCTGTGACATTTGCTGCACCCCATAATCCGTGATGAGATCGTCAGGATAGCCTTTCCTTGCAAAGAGTTCCTTATAGAATTCAATAACGGTCACAGTGGTAACCTGAGCCACAAACTTAAGCTCTGGCCACTTTGAGTGGTAATACACTAGAACCATGGCAAACCTGCACTCATGTGGTAAAAAGTTAAACGGGCCAGAGATATCAAAGCCTTCCTTCTGCCATGGGAACTCAGGCCACTCAACAGGACACAAAGGAACCAGGAAAATGTTGAGCATTTTCTCACTGTTAGCACACACTTCACACTCACATGCCATATTATACCCCTAATCAGTCTAAACCTGTTCATCAAAAGGTAGTCCTGGTCATCCTCTTCAGAGACAACATTCCTAGATGTCTTTCATGGGCTATCATCATAATGAGATCACATAAATCTGTGGGCGGCAGGCCACCCTTGAATAACATTTCCTACTACTCAGATGCCCTCCAATAAGGATACAAATCAACAGCAATCTCCCACCTTCTAGGACAGCCATCTTGCACACATTCTTTAGCAACTGATCCCCTTCCACAGCAACCTTCCACACCCCTTCGTCCATGCCCTAAAAATCCCTAAACATGGTATCAGCAATACTGGCAACCACTTCTGTATCTCCTTCTTTCTTACTTTCCTCGTTGCCGTCCCATGGAAGCCTCGATAAACAATCTGCAGTAATATTTTTTTCCAGGTACCTGTTCAACCTGGTAATTGTACTCTTGAAGCCTAGACATAAGTCTTACAATGCGAGCAGTGGCACAACTTCCCACACCAGGAGACAAAACCCCAACCAATGGTTTGTGAACAGTCATCAGGATAAAACGAGAACCCCAAACAAAAATCTGGAAGTGCTCCACTGCCCAGCTACTCACCAAACCCTTATTCTATCACTGCATACTTCCTTTCTGCCTCACTAACAGGGCGCAATGCATACGCCACATTTCTTTCTTCTCCCCCACATTTCTGGGACAACACACTTCCCACTCCATAAAGACTGGCATTTACAGTAATTATTAATCCTTTGTTCACACCGAAAAGCTTTAGAGTAGGTGCTCCCACAATTTCAGATTTCACCAAATCAACAGCAGTTGTCTTTCAGACCACAATTCCAGATTTCTCAGAGTTAGTTCTCTTGGAGGCTCCATCTTTCTCACAAAGTCCTTAATAAACTTGCTGTAGTACTCTCAGAGACCAGCAAATGAGAGCAACTTTTCTTTGTTATCAGGTGCAGGGGCGTTGACAATGGCATCCACCAATGACTGCTTTGACACCACACCTTGCTTGGAAAATGTATGTCCTAATTATTCCACAGATTCTTTAATTAACTTGCATTTGCTCTCCTTCAGTGTGAATCCCTACTTACCCAACTCTGCACATACACTCTTCAAGTGCTTCAAATGCTCTTGATTATTCTATGAAATAATCAAAATGTCATCTTGAAAGCACATGACAAACTATTCAATTCTCTTAAATATATGAAACGTCAATCTCTGGTAAATGGTTGCAGCCGATGCTTGGCCAAACAGCATCCTCTTGAATTGGAATAATACTTGAGGAGTAATGAAAGTGGTCAAAGACCTAGATTCTTCACTCACTTCAATTTGATGACTTGCTGAACGCAAGTCCAGTATAGAAAAGACCGCTTGCCCCGCCAACATACTGACCACCTCATTAATATTTGGTAGAGGATGGCCATGTACTACAATGTTTGCATTTAATGCTCTGAGGTTGATACATAATCTCAATGTTTTATCCACCTTGAGGTCAAACCTAGTGGAGATACCCATATGGAAGACTCTACTTTTTCAATAATCCCTCTGTCCAACATGTACTTGAGGATACTACTAAGCTTCTCTCAAACATTAATGGGCACTCTTCTAAGTTTTTGTTTCATCTGACTTGCCCCACCTTTGAGCTTAATACAATGAGAATATCCTTGCAGCTTGCCCAACTTCCCTGAAAACACATTAGGATATTGAGAAATGAACCAGGCACAATCCACTGGGTCACTGACCAATAGTACAGGTTCCCTGCTGCAAGGATTTAAAATGATGCCCAGCTTCCACTGACCCTTCCACCCCAACATGTTCTCTCCTTTCCTAGCCACATATATAATTTAATATGTGCCGTTCTACCCTTGAACATAACATCCACCACTACATACCCTTCCATTTCAATAGTTGACCTATTAAAGCTCTGTGCTATTACATCAGATTCCTTCAGTTCACTATAATCCTGACACTGCCAAACTTCTCGAGAAAATACTACTTAGTATTTATAGTCCAAGGAGCCCCAAGTTCTTTCAGTTCACTAAAATCCTGACACCGCCAAACTTCTCTGGAAAATACTCCTTAGTAATTATAGTCCAAGGAGACTCATAGTTCGCCATAAGCTCCAACTCTCTATTAAGCACTTGAACTTTGCATTTCGGAAGCCTGATGACTTCTCACTTCCGTTCCTGATCATTTAAAGACAAAACTATTCCCTTATCCATGTCAGTATCTGCTCTACACACACACACACACACACACACACACACATAACAAACTTAGCTTCCTTCGCAGTCAATGCTTTACTAATGGACAATGCAACACATTTCTCCCTTACACACATGTGAAAAGGATCCCTTACGTCCACAATTGCTACACTCTCTGCCCGCAGCAGGGAAGTGAGTTGACAAAGCCATTTGGTTGGGACTACCACACCTATAACAAGCATATGCTTTGTCATAACTCTTTCCAACTGGCACATTCTTGCAGCCCAAATTATCTACCACAGCACACACTTCATCCATAGACTTCACATTCTTTGTGGCACTATCCTGCCCAGATTTCATCCAAATCTCAGACTGTTCTATGGCTTTAGCAGAAGCAACCGCTTTCTGTAAGTTTGGGTCCCCCATTACCCATAGTCGTTCTTGCACTTTTTTATTCCTAACATTTATTATAATCTGATCTCTTATTGTTTCCTCTGTTAAGGCTCCAAAGTTACAGTGTAAAATGGGACTTTGAAACGTGGTCAGAAAATCATCAAATTACTCCCCTTCCAGTTGAGCACTAGTGTAAAATTTGAATCTGTTCAACGCCAAACTAGAGGCAAGCTTAAACCTAAGTTCCATCCATAGAAGAGCCTCTTCAGATGCATTACGCTCCTCTTCTCCTTGAGGAGGAACTGTCAGTAATGTTCTAAAAAGGAACAGGTTTTCTGACCCCAAACAATGGAGACGTATGTTCTTTTTCCTCTCCGTACCCATCCTATCACCATAAATAGCCTTCATGTAAGTGAGGAACTCCTCCTTCAACCTTGCCCAAGGTAAAGGAGGATCCCCTTTATTTTGTAAAACTTTACAGGAAGTGCAAACTGCATGTTTTTTACTACCAAAGAGTACTATGACCCCTGTTCTTTAAACAAAACAACAATGACTTGGTTCAGAACAAAATTCAATTCAGGTTATAGGCTACAGAGAACCCCATGTGGCAGGTCCACACTTCAACGGGGGTTATCTCTGAATAGGATGATGGCAGAAGCTGGGCCATCCTGTAATGAGCCCTCTCGAATGGCAGCAGCAAAACTGTCAACACTGACAATTCATACGCATCACACGTTCTAGGCTCCTCAAGTCAGGTAAGCACCTTCTTTCAGCAAGGGAGACCTTCAGTAGATGTAACCTCACCCCTGGGAAACTGGGAGTCAGTCAGACACCAGCCTTGGATGCACAGCAGACCTCTAAGTACTCTATGAAGCACTCACTTCCATGGTCATAGAGAACTTGGTACTGGTAAAAGTGGGTCAGCAGGTCCCACTTTTCTGCAATCAAAGCTGACAGGCGATGTGGGCAGTAGATCATACTACATGAAGTCTTTCTCCATAATTGAGCAGGTCCATTTGTTGAACTGGCATAACTAGTAGAAAAGACCAAATACTTTATTGTGGTTCATTCTAGTGTTGTACCTCACCATAACATATGTATACTGACGTGGGATAGACCATCTCAACAACCTGGGATTTTCATCCATTAGCCTCTTGAATGGTTTGTGATCTAGCTGCACCACAAATGTTGGACTAAAGAGATGTAGCCAGAACCGTCTCAAAGGCCACACTGTGGCAAAGTATTCCTTCTAAATGGCCACCCATTTGTTCTTTTTGGATAGTAACACATGACTAATAAAGGACACTGGATACTTTCTACCTTTCTATTTAAGTTGAGTCATTACCACTCCAACTACATAGGAGGAGGCATCCATCTATAGAATAAAAGGCTCACCGTAGCGAGGAAAGGGGGCCATAAACACAAAAAAAACTGGACTAGTGCCTGCCTGGTCGCCACCATGCTCACCCCGGGCCGGGGGCATGCAACCATTCTATTGCCCTTAATGCAAAGAATATCTTCTGTCTGCTCCCCTGTGCCGTGGGCTGCTAGAGCACGGTGCCGGATGAGTATTCAAGGAAAGTAAGGCGCCGGGCGGGGTGAAGTCGCACTTTGGAGAATGCAAAAAAAATATATGAAAACAGGAGTTGAGCCTTCAACTGCCTCTTACTTTCAATCCTCGGGGCATACCATTGATGTGCCTCCTCCCTCAAGAGTACAACTGGCCAGTACAATACCTCCAGGTTGAAGTTCATCGCCTGTGAGTGCAACAGCACCCTGAAGGCGGGCAGAAAGCAAGAACCTTAGCAATGGCAAGAAGATCATGCTGTGTAAATATGTAGGATATAGTTGTCCAACCCTTGTCGCTTCAACTTCTCTTAAAATGTAATCTTGAGGGAATTTGCAACTTGTATATATGTAACTCTTACCACTAGTATCTCTAGTAGACTTATGTATTCATTACCATTCTTATGTAAGTTTAGGGTTCTTTTATGTAATTTATGTACTCTGAAGTTCTTATGTAATGCAACTGGTTCTATTGAAAAGCACTCTGACACATTTGGGTAAAGTTTGCATTATATAAAAACACATAAATAAATAGTCAGAGGCTTTTAGTACAGGTACATGGCACAGTGCTCTCGTCACATCCTCAAAAGTTTGACACTCCTCGGAATATTTCACCATCTTGTGCTGCTTCTTGGACCATACAGATGTTAAAAGGGCCTCCATGGTCCCAAAAGTGGCTATTATGTTCCTGTAATACCCAGTGATACCTGAAAAGGCTTTCACTTGTGTCTGGATAGTGGACCTTCCCAGTCTAAAACTGATTGAATCTTGACATCCAATGGGTTAATCTTCCTGTTACCCATCTTCTATCCATGGTAGACTACAGTTGACATCTCCACCTGAGAGATGGTTGCTTTGATGGTCAGCTTCACAACCTGCATCCTGATTTAACACACATTCTAGGTGCTTTAGGCGATCCTCCTCCAAAGAAATGCTAAACATCTGAATGTCGTATATGTAGGACACAGAGAACTCTACTAGCCCTGGTATAACATAATAAACAAGGTGCTTGAAAGTATCAGGAGCATTTCCAACCAAAAGAGCATTACTTGAAACTGGAATAACCACCCTGGTGAAGAAAATTCTATTTTTTCTTTGAGACTAAGTACTAAAGCTATCTACCAGAAGCCTTGATCAGATACAAGGTGCTTTAGTACTTTGCAACACCCAGGCTGTCCACAAGATCAGCAGCTTTCAGAATCAGATGTGTATCTGTCTTAGTGACTTCGTTGAGAGCCAGGTAGGCCACACAAAAGAGAAATTCAGTGAAAACTACTTGGGCACCAATGGCACTGGACTGGTCCAAGGACTGTAAGATCTCCAAGTCAATTTTAGGTCCAACATCTTATCCACTTCTGCCTTGATACACTGCCAGGCTTGATAAGACATGCCATAAATCTTGCATTTAATAGGCAGACTATCTCCTGTGTCAAGATCATGAACACAGACAACTACCAAGCCTGGAGTCACAGACATGACATTGTAAAATTGGCCCAGAACCTCCCTACATCCTTTCTACTGCTCAGGCATCAACTCAGGGGCAAGTGGTATCCCATCAACAGATCCATCCTTCATGTCAGCATGCAGTAAGTCAGGATGTGGCTCACTGTTCCCTCAACTTCGTCGGCCATAGCCATGATGTTCACTGTGTAATCTCTCCAGAGATAAGGTTTATATGGAATGCTCTCCTGTGTTTTCTTGTGGCATTTGTGTCCAACAAGTACTGGCAACTCTACACCACCTTGTATGGTCCACACAACGTACCCTCTACAGGTCTAGGATGAATGGGCTCCAGCAAGAACACCTTCCAGTCATACTACTGCTTGTTCAGCTTTTTTCTAGCCTGAAGGTTTTCCTTTGATTGACTCGTGTATTGCGTCATCAAACTTCCTGTGGTCAATCTAATAGTCCATGACATCAGTCTAAGGTGATCCGCCTACCTATCTGTCTCTGATCATGTGGAGTCCACACACTAGGGGGCAGATTTATGTTGGGAATGCGCCACGTTTGCGTCACGCAACTGCGGCGTAAACGTGGCGCATCCCTACGACCCATTTACAACGTGACGCATCTAGGCAGATGCGTCACGTTGTAAAGCCCTGCGCCACTTGTGGGCATTCCGGCGCAAGGTGGGCGTTCCGGGGCAGGTGCGCCTCGCAAAAGTGGCTGAGAAAAATCTATAAGATTTCGCTCAGTCACTTTCAGGCCAATGCTGCGTCAAAACCCTGCGCCTGCTTGAAGCAGGCGTAGGTCTTGACGCAGCATTGTAAAGATGGGGCACCCCCGAGCCTTGCTGGAGCTGCGTTGCGCTTGCGACGCAACTCCAGCAATGTGCCACCTTTACGGCACAGATGCGTCACGCATCTGTGCCGTTTTTGCCCCATGGTACGCCGCATTGCGGCGCACCATGCGTGGCGGAGCAGCGGCGCAAAATAACTGGCGCATCCCTGGGGATGCGCCAGTTATCATAAATCTGCCCCTTGGTGCCCAAAAAGATGGTCAAGGGGACTGAAACACACTGCCTTTGCTATGGAATCTCCTGTTAAGCAAATAAGAGAAATGCCAGGAAAAGATCCTACTACATCAGAGGTTATCTGGTAGAGTTCTCATCATGCTCTAAACACTTGACCAAACTGAGTTTATTATTGATAATTAATTGTATTTGTATTGAAAAGTGAAGAAACAAGATATTGGGAAATTCATTTAACAGAAGTAATGTGTTGTCACTGTCCCTGCATATCAGTGGAAATATCCCACAAAAGCCTCGATGAGGTTCACAGAGCCTTTTCTGAAAGCAAAAAAGTTGTTCAACAGCCACATTTGACTGTGTGTTAACATACTAAATTAAAATATTTGCAAAAAGGTTACAATGATGTTGACCTGTAATGCACAAGGTACAGATGCCCCCTACTGGTCATATCTTTTAGAAGTATCTTTCAGTCAGCCGCAGCACTCCAACCTCTCTTCCTGCACCCCTCACTGGGTCTACCCAGCAGCAGTGCCAGATGCAAACTAGGAACGGAGCTCAATGATTTTTTTTGGTGGCAATTCTAATGCCAGAACACAAGCAACAAACGGAGACTGTTAGTGTAACAAATAACAAAGGGATGGAAGGAAAGCTGGAATTAATCTCAGCTTACTGACATCACCCATTTTTTTCGTCACTCTAGACAAAGATCAGATGTATGCATTCAGCCTGATCTTGCGCCTATAGAAACATCCCAGCCCGAACAGCGAGGCCAGGTCCACTCCAGATTAAAACACAAACAACCTCTGACAGGTTTCAGCGTACTTAGGCCTCATCAGTGAGGTGCAGCTTGAGTTCTGTAGCACAGTGAGCACGAGACCCACATCTGGGCATTCCTATCACACTTAGGTAGGCTACAGCAACAAACAACAAAGAGATGGAAGGAATGTTTCAATAGTCACAGCCACTGGCACTCACTTGGGCTACATTCTCATCCATGTTTTTTTGCCTACTGTGCCACTCTAGACAAGGAACATCAATACGCAAATCAGTCTTGGTCCTGCTCATATTGGAACAGTCCTGGTCAGGTCACTTCCAGATGAGAACGCAAGGAACCCCAGCCTATTTGGGCCTCAGACAGGTGGAGCTTGAGTCCTGTGGCACAGTGAGTACATAGTCCATATCTGGCAACACCTCTCACAAATACGGTTTTTACTGCAAAAAACATCAAAGAGACTGTAATGAGCTGTCTCTCAACTGACAGCAGTGGACCACACAACACTGGCAATCAATGCACATCACACACTCCCAGCACTCTGGCATCTCTCGGGTAGACAGAGATGACTAAGAGCGTAAAAAAGAATTGCAAACAAGACATAGTCAGAGGGTTTTTCCTCTGAAAGCTAATTCTGCATTCCCCCTATGCTCATTTTTTCATTAAGGTGAATTCTAGCCTACCACCAAGCAATGCTGGATTACAAGGTTATTCCCTGCAATTTTCACCGCCACTTCTTGAGGCAGTTCTACTATGCACTAGGGAGGATTCAAAAGCTGATGTAGGCCCTGTATGTATGTCTAGTTCATCAGGAATACTTATCCATCACTATATTGAAATATATAACTACTTACATACTCATCAAACACAGGAGGAATCAGCAGGCACTATATTACAGAAATATATAACTACTTACATACTACATAGATATAGCTACTCATCAAGCACAGGAGGAATCAGCAGGCACTATATTAAAAACATATAACTACTTACATACTGTATAGATATACATACTCATCAAGCACAGGAGGAATCAGCAGGCATTTCACGAGGGCGGAAATCATCCTTTATTTGCGTTTAAATCCATACTCAAGGTGCAAGAATGAAAAATGGTCATTGAACTGGTACAACATTATTCTATAACTGCAAACAAATATATAAAATGGAAAAACATAAAAAAGTAACAGCACTCTGTGAGGTTTGGGGACACAGATACTGGGTGCAAGGCATGGGAAAAGGCCATGAGGTGCTCACAGATCACATGGTGAGATCTACGGCAATGGGGTTGAAAGCAGAGCATGGCTTAAAGGGATGTGCTGGAATCAGTCACGGCACACGGCCAAAGGCTAGGCACAGTGGATTCTGCAGGAATAGGGGCTGGGGCATGGTTTGGTAAGAGGGCATATCTTTTGCCCAGATATGGGTCTAAACCTCACTGTGCCATTGAAACTCAAATTGCACGTCCTGATAAGGCCCATAAATGCCAAATCATGAGGCCCAACAATAGCCAAACCAAGTTTCGAGTTGCTTTTGTTCCAGTTCAGAAGGGATATGCCTAGCAGTTCAGTCTAGATTATACCCTTTTGGTCCGGGCCTAGGCAGATTTACAGACAGTAGGCCTCCTCTAAAATGCACAGATGAGCTAAAATGATTGAATGCACTGCACACAGGATAATTACCTGTTGTTCTTCATGCATTTCCACCCATCACTTTTGTGTGGTCCGATATATATGTGCATACTTAACCTAATGTTTATACTGGAACTTCTCGGTTGATCTCTTGAGTGGATTGATAAGTAGGAATAGAGTATGTATGTATGAATACTTGTGCATGGTCGTGTAATTCACTTATATTATGTGTTTTTGTATATGAATATGAGTAAGTGTAGGAAATTGAGTTGCTGGTTGAGGGGGCTGAAACTCTACTGAAGCATCAACCACAATTCCTGTCATAGTGAAATATAAGCAACCCTACATTAACCTGTGCTCATCCCTCTGGTAGCTTGGCACAAAAGCAGTCAGGCTTAATTTACAGGCAATGTATAAAGTATTTATGCAGTACACAAAACAATATTATAGTGAAAAACACATTAATGCGGAATACAATAAGGCTAATTTAGTCTCTGGGTCATTAATCCTTATTAAAACCTTGATTAATCACAGCAAGGAAATGTGTTTTGAAACTCAATAAAATAGAATGACGAAAATAAGTGAATAAAACTAGTGAAAGTTTAGTTAAGATTGGCGTTAAGTCACTACTAGCTACAACACAAAGCCTAAAAAATGGTAAACTCACAAATCAAGGGACTAACTTAACATAAACTCTTACCCCACTATCCAGTCTTTCTTACATCACAGATTATATCGGACATACAATACCACATTACAACATCTATCGCATGTGATATCACAGAGTGTTACGTTGTTGGTTGTAACATATGGGTGTAATCTCACCTTTCCATGGCAAATATACAAAAACAACACACACACTACCACCATACAACGAAATATGGTCTGTTACAGTACACAGAACAAGATGCTTTGACCATACTAACAAACTTATGGATACTCAATGTCTTACACCTATATGAACAAACAAAACCGACTAACAGTCCAAAAAATATAATATATATTGCTACTCAGGTTTCATTCCTAGAGATTAGTGAATGCATCATTCAACCTCTTACATATTCACTGATATATTCAATCAATCTCTTATGAACATACGGTTTGCGCCTTTAAGACATAACTGTAAGTTTGGGTGTTAAAGTTAAGATGGTACCTTAACTTGTGATTTTACCATCTTGTTAGATTTTCTGTTGTGTCTAGTATTGACCGCCGCTGACCATAACCTTATGTTAAGTGAAGTTGTTTCCAATGAATATACATCTGCATATACCTCTTCTCAAGTTTACCTAGTTGCTCATCTAAATTCCCCCCGTCTACCTCCTTCGATGAATGCTTTTACCAGTCTCACACCCTCTGAATTACTTGAGTCATTTCACAAACATAACCTCGTTTATCCTGCAATTGCAGTCAGATGTACTTTTCTTGTTTTAAATCCCCCTGGAATCAATCATTCCCAAATCCGCGTGGCGCCGAATATCCTGGCAGATGCCAAGGAACTGGAAACAGTTCATAAAAGCCAGGCAGTGAGTTCTGGCTCAAAATGACAGTCTTGCTTCATCGCAGCTCCTGCGGCCACAATGTAAAGGGTTGTCAGGTTGAGATAGATGTTTTTCTCTATTTGATTTCAGATTTTCATCATGTTCCATAGACACTATTCATTGTACAGCAGAAGTCCATCAGTCGGAAACAAACCAACATAAGGGGATGCAATGATTTAGCAAACTGTGAGTGAAAGCCTCACTTCCCTTGGATGTATGTACATGCATACACAGCTCGATTAAGAAAATCTTAAATTAGCTCCCATATGGTTATAACTAAGTTTGGAACACATTTCGCCTCTGCAAAGAATTCCAGGAATACAGGAATACTTCTTGGAAGTGATTGTCCAAGCCAAAACCAGCACGCCCATTAGATGACGTAATATGCCATCACCAAGGGGCAGCCAAGAGTGACCTATTGCACGTGGAAGCTGGAAACGTGGTCCTTTTGCTCAGGGGATGGAGTGGGATGTATGACGTTTCAATGCATGCTTTTACAACGCATGCCATTACGACGCAGGTTTTACAACGAAAGTCGTTACAACGACTTGCGTTGGGGGGTGCTGGATAGTGAATAGTTTAATTTACTATTCCAACTCCAGTCCCCGTGGATAGTAGGGAAGGTGTTGGATAGTAATTAAACTATTCCCTATCCTAGAGCGCCCCCCCAGCGCAATGCGTTGTAATAACTTGCGTTGTAAAAGTTGCATCGTAATGGTAGTGCGTTGTAAAGGATGTTCCCCGATGGAGTGGCACAGGAAAAATGGATGCTCTTCTGACTGTTGCGTTGAAGCAACTTTCCTTGGTCACGCTTTTCGACGAATAGTCACATGCATAAAAGGTTTTCACAGTCACAAATGTAGCAGGTGAACATTTCCACGAGTAACTATAATGCTTCAGTCGGTTGCGTTTCTTGGTGAGCAAGATTGGGGGGAGGTTCAGATTTTCCAACAAGCACCGAGCACGCTGGCATGTAATGCTAAAATACATTATACAACAACCAACGTGCATAAGAGGGACTAAAGGGGCAGTGAAAAGAAAGACTAATTCGTATGGGTAGGGATACTAAGTGACAGAAAACACAATAATGCGCGAAATCACCAACAATGTGAAGAGTTTCAAAACATAGAGGGCTATAGTGTGTGTCTTTTTGTCTGTGTGTGTGCAAACATTACTGGTGGAATCCGACAGACATCTCACCAGACCCAACTGAAAGCACCGGTACCAAACTATTTATCAGAAAATACATCTATTAGGGGGGGAGGGGGTGTACCACCCTAAACACCCCCCTGAAGCTACGCCCTTGGCTCAGGTGCTTTACATTGAATAACGTTTCTTGTTTGCCCATGGTGAAAATATTGTTTTGCTGACAGGTAAACCTCTTTTCCTTTACCCCAACCGACTTTGGAGTTAAACCTCTCTCTTTCCAACTCTCATCATTGTTTTAGTCCCACACTGCCATGAATACATCTGTGACCATTTGTAGTTGTTTACCACCTTTTCCAGATGTTCCCGCCATCTAATGTTTCGAATCCATGTGTGTAAACCATAAAAAAAGCTTAAATCAAGTTTCTAGAATCTAAATCAGTCCACTTTCCTGCAGCTCTGTTAGCTACCTTTGACCTGACATCGCACATCGGTTGACCAACGACCATGAAATTCTAAATATATTTTCACAGAAGGAAATGAGAGAAGTCATGGACCTAAAGAAATAAGGTAGCTCACCAGGTGCATCGAAGGATGTGTGGAAAGGAGGATTTTTGATAAAAATCAATTACACATGCACTACAGAGAAAACGTCAAACAATATTCAACCATGTATCAAGATTTCAAGCAAATATGTCCACCAAGGCTACTTAGAAAAACTCCGCAATTCATTGTACATTGTCTTCTTGGAGATCTTTTGAATCTTTTTAAAGTTTCCAACAAGTGAAGGTGAGTTCGTGGTAGACGTTTGAGGGGTATTTCCATACTATTGTATACATTAAGGATACCTCCCACTCCACATTACCCCTCTAAGCCAGAGTTGCAGAAAACTTTGCTTAGAGTTCACATGAATCTCTTTACCTTCTGATAGCCGGGTGCCATTTGGGCATTATCTTCAGGTTATTGATTTTGAGAGAGAAGAGAAAAATGGCAAATTCACAGCTTTGAAATGGCAACCTGCTGTCAGTGTGAATCACATGCGTGATTCCATACACTGCAAGAAATTCTCCTATCATAGGAATTACTTCATTGGCTGATGCTAATCTAACTACGTCTACTTCAGGGTATTTATGGTACTTGTCAACATCTACGAGCAGATGTCTTCCATTCAGCAAACTGGCAAAATCTGCACTAAGGCGTGATCATGGCTCTGATGGTATTTCATCAGAATGATCAGGGAAGGTGGTTCTGGTAGGCCGGTTACTTAGCATTTAAAACAGCTTGCTATCCTGTTTCCCACTTGCAAGTCTAGGTCAGGGAACTACACATTTTACTGCCGAGATGGTGATGGGATTTTATCGTAAGCAATAAGGCTTCAGTGCTTAATTTCAGCCGGTGGTTGCCGGAGTGCGCTCCCAGAACAGTTTTTTGGGGACTGGCACTTATTTTTACTCATCAGACATTGCTTGAAAGCAAAAGAGGGAAAGAGGGAAAGGGGAAAGAAGTAAGAAGAGAAAGACAGAAAAAGCATTGCAAAGGGATAACGCAGGAACAACCACAAGTGAGAAAAAGGGTCTTGGAGTGTCTAATAGTTGATGCAAAAGCCATGAGTTTGAATCAACACTACGCATCGTTGCCATTCAGTGTGCCGACATTTATAAGTACCAGCCCCGGGTTTCAGAGCAGATCTTTGGGCACAAGCACGGATTCTATCCCAAATTAAGCACTGAAAGGTACCTTGTGGTATATATATCAGAAACGTTCATTAGTGGTCAGGGTTCAACCATGAATGTTCAGCGGGACTCTCATCCCGAGGCATATTATGTTCGGCCATGTTGACAGTGGTTGGCAATTCATCTGTGGCATCCCGATGAATATCACTTCCCTCATCTGTTATTTTTTTGAGAGGCTGTCCACTGACAAGATTCGAACATGGATTTGAATTTACTCCTGTGAGATGATCACGTAGATGAACAGTCTCCAGGTGATATTTCACTTCTTTATTGTGTTTGCCCTTCAGCTTACTCTGTCGTTGATAACTCATCATTGTTCCTGAATTGACTCATTGGTATTCATGGTGGACTTCCAGGAGGAATAATGAGGGATAGAGCCATTCAGGTGGCAACAGGTGATTAATGCAGATTAGTTCTTGTAGATGTATGAGTGGTATTTCTATACCATACTATACTATCCACTCCATATTATCTTTCTTCAGTTCAGAGATGCAGAGTTTTAGAAATTGGGTTTCTGTTTGACCGGGTGTGAACCCTGATCAAGCAGTAACCACAATCCTAGTCTGGGTAAGGCAGAAGCGAACCTCAAATTAACCAGTGCTCTCCCTCTGATAGCTTGACACACAGCAGTCAGGTTTAACTTGAAGGCAACGTGTAAAGTATTTGTGCAACTCTTCAAACAGGGAAAACACCACACAAAAGGATGACACGCCAGCTTTAGCAAAATAGTGTATCTTTTAATAAATAAAACGACCAAAACAACAAAAATGTAATTACGGAAATTAGAGATATTGAATTCCAAAGTTTTAGGGTAAATTAGCTGCAATAAGCACTAAGTAACAACATTGGATATCTGGTCCCTCAGGACCGGGAGAATGTCACAAATTCAGGCAGAACATGATGAGGCACGAGTCGGCTACAGGGACTAGGTTAGGCCAGATGAACAAAGTACCTTACATCCTGGTTGCGAAGCGTTGCAAGGATTCCAGGCAAAACGTGCTGCACAGCCGAAGAGATGCATATGTTCTGAGATACAGCAAGGCTGTGGTGCTAGGTCCTGTACGTCATCATCGAGGATCCCATCAACGGGACTTGTGATGCAAAGTACAGAGGATGAGGCACGCAGCGGAGGCTATGTGTTGTTTCTGAGGAGCTGCGAGGCTGAGATGCAGAGGCCAGCATCGTCGTTTGAACTTCCATCAATGAGATATGAAAGGAACTGGGTCGGCGGAGCCTGAGCAGCCGACGATGCGTGAGTTGAAAAGATGCAAGGTTGATGTGGCCCATGCCACACAGCAGCGGCGATGCATCATTTCAGCTCGAGGATGTACCACTATGCCATGGAGATGTATCGGTTCGGCTTGAGGATGTGCCGCTCAGCAGAGAAGATGCGTGGGTTCCATTGGTAAGCACCTTAGACCCACCCCACTACCAAGGGTCCAGGATTAGGAAGGCGCCACTTGGCAGGGTAGACTCACAGATGGCAGAGTCCAGGTGCAGTTGCAAGGTGGTTGGAAGCCTGTTATGTCCCTGAGGCTTCAGGTCAGAAGGCCAGCCAACTAGCCCATGGAATCACTCTGCCTACTGGGTTCAAGAGATGCAGGTTCAGTCCTCACCCAGGCAAGAAGGCAGCATACAGCAGGTCTGCACAGCAAAGCAGGAGTCAAGCAGAGTAAGCAGCACAGCAGTCCTTCCTGACAGAGTATCCACAGGTCCAGAAGTGGTGGTGTCTGAGGTACAGTACTTATATCCAGTGGTGCCTTTGGAGTGGGGTCGACTTCAAAGATGCCTTTGAAGTGAACAGATATCTTCCCATGAAATAGAGAAGGCAAGCACCGTACCAACGTCATGATCAGAATGGACATCTAGGAATAGATAAGACTCTAGAATTACTGTGAATATTTCACTGGCCACAACTGTCAAGATGTGTGCGAGCATACAGTGAAAGTGTTGTTGTTGTTGTATTGCAAGGAAAGCTTTATCCATGTCAGATGCACCGATAGAACACTTGAGAGAGTTCAGGACACATGAGTAGTGTGCATAGAGTTTCCATGAGATGAGGTGTTCTGGTAGCAAAACATGGCTTCACTATGGATGCAGGAGCATTCCCGCCAAACAGCAGAAGGCTTCAACGATTGCTAAAGTGCTGTCGGAAAGTACTTGGTCCACTATGGAGGGCCTGCGGGATACATTCCAATAAAGGAGCAGAATTTTCATTACAATAGAACAAAAAACAAGTGTTGAAATTAGTGGGCACCAAGAACGATACCATATTATCCATAAACACATGTTCAAGAAGAACATTTCAAACACACGTTACTTGATATCCTCAGAACTCTACAAGAACATAAGCAGAAATGGTGCCAATATGTGGAAACACTGGCCCTTGCTACAACTGTACAAAGAATAAGGTTACTCACCTTATTATCTCATGTTGAAAGAGATACTCATTTACCAGTTCATTTATGTTTTGGAGTACGCTTCGAAGAAGCTTATGCAGGGTCATATGAGAAGTATGCACAAAAAGTGTACTATATCTAGCTGATTTATTTGCAAAATGCTATAGCAGACAAGAAGACCAGAAGGTTTAAAGCAAATTGTGATCGGTACGAAAGTGAAGCAACAAAACTTACAAATTGGAGATAGAGTGGTTATTTGACAGCTGGGCCATGGAGCAGAAAATAATTTATGGAATAAATGGCTATCAGGACCAGTGCTTAATTTGAGCAGGTGCTTTCAGGTGCTCAGCACCGGCATTTCTTTCACAGGGCCGGGGCTATGATTTCTGGTCCTGCAGGTGGTGGTCTCAATATTTATTGCCCAATTTAAAATAAAAAGAACCACATACCTTGCATGGTGACGGGCTGGTATGTTTTCATAGGGAGGCATCTATCTGTTCAGGCAGGCATGATTGTGTATCATCACTTTAGTGATGATGTTGTCACGCCTGTCATGAATCCAAAAAGTCATCACTAACGAATCGCTTGCATTCTATTCCCTGAGTCTGCTGCACCCTCCCACTGCCTGGCCCTTAAGCCTCCCATTCGATAGTTGTAGTGGGGGCCTGCAGCCCTGCATTGCTGCTATCCTCAACGTGCTTGATGTGGCTGTGGCTCACCGCAACTTTTGTGGGCTATGGAGTCACCTGCAGTTTCCGTGCGCTGCCTCCAAGCATGATAACTGCTGAGTGTGCTTGAGCCCAGTAGGTGCAACAGCCATACTCACGTCTCATAGGCATTGCAGCATTACGGTTGGAGACAGTGCTTGTGCTGCAGCAGGCAGGGTCACAGCAAGCTGAGCAGTGGATGCCTAAGACATCGTCATAACTGGATCAAACTAATTACAGGCAGCACTAGCAGTGATAGGACCTGCTGTGCTCAAGCAGCCTCCTGACCTGCAACATACCCAGTCTGACCGCACTGATTAATAGGTTAAAAAAAAGCATTTTCATTTGGTGTACATTTTGTTTTCGCACTCATCTGTCGGTGTAGGTAAAGAAGTAAAACGCATATCTTACGGGACAGACAGCACAACATGGTTACAGGATAGAGACTGGGGCAGTGTGGGTGTTGAAAGTTGGGCACACTGGAGGTAGAAGTGGGCTGTAGCGTCCTTGGCAGCATTTTCAGCCCCGGCACTTCATTTTTTACAAATTAAGCACATTCAGGACCATATATGGTGGAAAGTAATTTCCGTGTATGCAAAGTGCTGCAGTAAGGGAAGGCAGTATAGAATCCTGCATAGATTACCAAACATTTCAGAGACTACAGAGGAACCTGTTGCCACTGACAAACTAAATAAGGAACAAACTGAGAAATGTTACGTGTTTAGGAAGAAAAACAAGATCTGACAGAGAATGAGGGTTCAAGAGACCCTGATGACTTTAAAAGGTTTGGTAAGAAATTTTGAACAGATCTATGGTTATTGTCAATCAAAACTAGGACCATATAGTTACAACACCAGTCCCTGAATGACCATATGAGGCGCTAGCAGTGCAGGCACCACTGCAATCCGTGTTAACAAATTTTCTGTTGAGCCTAAGGCAAGTGTCAGTAAATCTGAATGGGAACTTCTTGAATTACCAAGATGATCAGGGAAGGATCTCGGCCTAGTTACAGAATTCAAAGTGCTTTATCAACCAGTGAAACTTCAGCACATGCATCGGTGAGTGAGTTTTTCTGGAAAGGTGGAAAAGAGCAGAACAACTTGTACCTTATACAGTCTGGATCGCAGGAAGTGTTTAAAGAAGGGTGAAGTGTAGCACTCAAGAAACTATACTAATATATATGATGTAAATTAAATACTTATATCTGCAGAAGTGTTGCAGAATACATAGTCTGTGGTACGGAAATGTGCACATATGTCAGATATGTTTTGCAATTACATTCTAGAAATGCTTTAACATTTCTTTTTAGAATCTGCAATATATATGCTGAACATGAAAATATTGGTCTTAGCATGACTCATTCACTCATTGCTCAATAACTTATATATGAAGTGTTTGATTGGCTATCATATTTAAAGACCACAGGCTTATTTAATTTACTACAATGCATTAGCAGTTAAATTACTTTAGCGCAAACTCCCAGGACAGGCTTGGAGCAGTCAAATCAAGGCCCAGGCGGGAACAAACGGCGCAGCACTGTGTATTGTTATATGTCATATGTGTCCTAATCTGTATTGTGAAAATACCAATAAAAATTTACACAAAAAAAAAAAGAAATAGACAGAATCTTCACTAAGTGAACCCGTAGTTGTGTTGAATGGTTTTCAAGGCAATGCCTGACTGGAGAAACAGTATTAACTAGGAAGAGCTGAAGTTCAAACCTTCACGAGAGGGACATGGCAACACTGGGGAAAACATGAGGCCAGAGGAGACTTACAGGTAGATTCATGAAAGGAAATTGCGCTCGCAAAGGGCCAGATTCTCAGAATCTGGCCCTTTGCGAGCGCAATTTTAGCATTTGGGATTCATCATCCCAAATGCAAAAATCGGTAATAGCGAAATCGCATATATGTGAGGAATTACATTTAAGGAATCTCTATTTGAGATTCCTTAAATGAAATTCATTAACCAATTTTAAATTGCGAATTCGCAATATTTGGTCGCTATTTACCACGAAGTCAGACTTCGTGGTAAAAAGCGAAAAAAATAGAAAAAAGCACTTTAGTGCATTTTTTTCAGTTGCATGTTACACACACACACACACACATGTCCTTTGGACATGTGTGTGCGCAACACCTGTGTAAATTTGCATTTCAGGGGTGCTACAGGGTGTCCTTTGGACACCCCTGGCATCCTTTAAATCGCATCCTTATTTGCGATTAGCAAATTGCTAATCGCAAATAAGGAATAACTCCCCATTCATTCCTATGGGCCTGTAGGCCCATAGGAATGAATGGGAAGTTATTCCTTATTTGCGATTAGCAATTTGCTAATCGCAAATAAGGAATGTGTAGGAATCGCAATTTATTTAGCGATTCCTACATGAATCCCGTTTTGCAAGTCCTTAATAGCGATTCCTTATGAATCGCTATTAAAGACTCGCAAAACGGGTCTTTGATGAATCTACCTGTTAACTTTTTAAATAAGAGAAAAGGTTTTCAGTTCTGAGATAGATAAGGACATTATCCAAGTTCTGCCACTAGGTGGCACTAAGCTACAGTACACTGAGCTACAGAAGTGCTCAGTGAAAATAACTGTTGTGATTAATATACGCTGTCCTATCCAACTATGTAAGCTGTCATATCCATCTAGGGAAGGCCAGGAAGCCTTAATTAATTGTCTCTGAAAGTGAAAGCTGGAACACTGCCACCAGGAGCATAAGGTTGAGAAGGTTATATTTCTCGAAATGTTGTAATAGAAATATCCACAATGATTGAAAGAAACAGGCTATTTCAAGCCCTACAAGTCTTCAAAATGACAATAAAGTTGTGCTTTAATTACTTAATAAAAAAAGAAAGTTGAAAATACGTTGTTATTGGCCACCAAGCTACAAAATAGTATTTCAAAGCCAACTAAAAACAAAGGATGTTTCAGTAAATTAAGGCAATATCAGGTCTGTCTATAGTTTAGCTGAGCCACGTGGCATACAGGCCAGAGGAAAGCCTGAAAGAAGTGCATACATAATTATTTCTCTAAGAGAACTCAGGATTACTACTGAACAGCTTATTCCTAGATATATGAACTGAATATATTTATTAAGCACAGGCAGAGAACGGAAGATTTACATATAAGTTTATTAAAGGGTTTATGTTTAGCTAAACTAAGCCTGTTAGTTTCATCTGCTGTATTATTGTTTAACAGTATATATTTACACCGTTTAGATTTAATAACACTTTTGAACGATTGCCTATATGAGTATTTCTAACCTGTATACATTATTGTGTAGGGTTATTGCTACAGATGGAGACACAAGTTACATGAACTTATATTATTGTTATTTATACGCGCCAAAGTATTCAAAGCACCTTTTATGTTTTACACTCAAATCACTAAAACTAAGGAGGTCATTTACTAACTTTCTGCACTGGGTTTGCATCACAAAGGTGACGCAACCCAGCACAATATTTTTTATCATTTCCTTTCCAGGGCAAAGGTGGAAATTGATTAAAAGTAACAAAGTAGCTCAAAGTGCTATTTCGCTTTATTTAGCATCAAGAAGGTGTTACATTGGTGTTCCCATTCAAAAACCCACCGTTTTAGACGCAAAACCCTATCTATTAAAAGTGTGAGACAGGGTTTTGCGTCAATAGATAATGCCTTTGGAAACCAGGTGTTAAAAGGAGTAATGTTTTAATTTCTTCGTTCTATTTCGACTTTGCATGTGTGCTGCACTGTATAGCACACATACAAAGTAGGAAACGTTTTTGAAGTTTTCTTAGCATAGTATTTTGCCCTGCAAGGGAACGGTTCCTGTACAAAACCTATGTTAGACTCACGCACACACCCTTAAACTATGGCACAAAGGTGTGTGCCTGGCGCACGGCAGCAAAATGCTGCCCAAGTACTAGGTAGAAGGGAGGAGAGTGCCATACCACTGTAGATGTGGCGCTCTCCTGCTCCCTTCCTGTCGCTCAACACAGCTCAGCATTTTTGGCAGCTGCGGTGCATTGGGTGACACTTTAGACAATCTGCTCCTAAATGCTAAAAGGGAAAGGTCCTAGGTGGAGTTGGAATGTGAGCTGCTGCAGTCAAATAAAATACATGCAGCGACATTACACATCACAAATTCCTGTCAGGGATTAGTGAGACTAGGGAGACAGAGACAACATACGCGGAGAAGAGGGACCAAAAAGAGACTTCCAAAGAATTGAAAATGTAGGCACTGCACAGAAAGTGGTTCTAATTTTGGCAGGGCATGCCTGAAAGTTTAGGAGTTCTGATCAGCTGGTACTGAGGTAACACTTTGAAAGTGTAATAGGGGCTCCTGGTCTTACAGAATTTTGTGGTCCAGATACACAAACTAGAAGTTAATATATTGTTTTGTCGGCATCTGTTGTCAGGTTTTCATAACCCTGCAGATGTAGTCCAATTCTTTTCAAAACAAAGATAATGTTTTCTGGCTTTAGTGGAATGTTATAGATAAACTTGGAGTAGACACAATGACTGGTGCTAGCCAATGTCAGTAGGAAGAGGAGGATCCTGCACAGGAATTTAAAAGTAATATAAATCAGCTATTATAGCCAAATTTATTTCCAGCATGAAGGACCGATAAGCATTTGAGGTTGCACTGAATTTGTGAATGTATTGATTGGGGACCATGGCCATGCTTTTCGAGTTAGAGCAATTAAATGTTAAGTGTCTTAGGTTCACTGGTATCAGAAAAAATGACCTCCATCTTTGAAGTGTTCAGACAGGATCAAATGGTATCCATTCTCCACTGGATTCATTCAAGACAAACAGCCATCTTCATTGAGATGTTCCTTGGTATAACTGGAATTCTTCTAGAACCTACTTTCACAGTGGCTTAGAATCAGAGAAAGTAATCTGCTGCTTTGCCACTAAACCGGGCAAAAGATAAAACAAGTCCTGTGGCATCCCACAAGGGATTGCTAATGTTGGCTATATGAATAGTCAACTTTCAGCTGTACATTGAGTTAAAAAAGATTGAGAGCCCCCTGAATATGTAGTGTCAACATGCAGCAAGTGCTTTGAGCTGCAATGTTGAAACCAATGATAAAGAATACTAAAGACTGCCAATAATTAAAGTATCTTGAAAGCAACCACATAGTCCTATTTGTAGCTATTTGACGTGCTTCTCTCAGAGTAAGAACAGCTTCAGTACTAATTTGAAACAGAAGGTCTACTTTCATAGTCCACTACCATAATACAGTGTGTAGACCTGGATGAGAAGTGAATCCAGTAACCACCACCAATGTCCTGACTAATGTTAGAGGAGTGAGGGGGAATCGTCTCACCCAGGTCTACACACTGCATTATGGTAGTAGACTCCCAATCTGTTGTCATGTCTTTTAATGCATTGAATTTATAACCTTTTGTTCTGGTTGGTTTCATTTAGTACAAAGATGGACCCCGTGATTGAGACACTGTGGGCCATTTTCTGTATCATCTGGCTTACTTCTGTGAGGCCGGTATCAAGGTTTTTATAGCTGTTATTGCAGAGTAACTGTGGTATTCTGGTCCTAGCGAATGCCCTGGATCCATTTTGGATTCCTAATAGGGCACAGTCATGTTGACCTCATAGGAGAGTAATCTTTCCAAACTCACTGTCAATCTTCTCTTTTAAATCCTGTCCACTTGGGGCACCAGAATAAAATTGATTTTAGCCCACCAGGAGAAAGTTTTACTTACACAAACCACCCTCAGTTTTGTTAAAATGAGATAGCACTCTGCACCTTTAATCAAACATTTTTAGCTCATCAAATCCATTGGAGAATTGTAGCCCACACCAGGCACCTTGCAGTGCAGATGTGAAGAGGGAACCCTATGATGAAGCATGTCACCTTTGGGTGAGTCAGGATTCTCAGTCTCAGAAAACTATTCTCCAATGGACAACAATCCCTAGAGTTTTTCTTTCCCTTGTATGTACCAGACGTACTTCTGTGTGTATTTTACAAGTAAGAGACTCATCATAGCTGCTAAGTGACTTCATTCATAATTCACTCATCCTCCAACCATGTATGTGAGATTCCGTGACTCCACTGCTCAGTGGCATATATTCAGGTGCATATGGGGCAGAAACATAACCTGCAATGGATTTTTGAGAAAGATTCTACAACATTTGAAAATGGATGCCTAAGTCCCAGATCTTTCAGGCAACACACCAGGATGTTGATCTATTAAATAAGAGCACTGACCACACTGCCATCCAACACCATCCTAAGGTTAACCAGGATTGCTATTAAGGCTGTTTCAGTGGACTTTTTGGGTCCTATTATCCATTGTCCAGCATGAACTAGTCTAGGAGGATGTTGGTCTCTGTATATTCCTTAAGTGGGGACAAGATGCAGGCTTCAAGAGTAGCACATTAGCTTTCAGGGAGACGGATAGAGGGCTGTTGCTGTACATCAACTTCTAAAAAAGGACTTGCATTAGACAAACTCTCTGGGTCAACTGTAAGCTTCTTAAGCAGGTAAGGGGACGACAACATGCATGAGCTTGCATGGGACAACCCAGAGATGTATGTTTAGGTTTGGAATATTAGTGCAGACTCGGTGATCTAACTTGGCCACTCTGGATTAGCAGTCCTATAGCTCAGTAATGAGGTTCGAAAGCCATGAAGGTCTTTGAAATGTCAGAGTCTAAGAGAGAAGCTATGGAGGTGCAGACATGAGGGATGGCTGAGAGTGGCTAACACAGTGCTGGTTTGTAATTGACTGGCCTGCTGAAATATAATTGTTAAGTGTCCACTGGTTGCAAGAGCTGAATTGCAGTCTTCTGCTCATTGACGTAGCGACAGCTGAACTTTTAGGAAATTTCCCTGTCTGCTACACAGATTATTCCTCCAACATGTAGTAATTCAGAGTTAGTCTGGATGCATCAGATGTGGTGGGATTTCAATATACGTATTAGAGGGGGACATGTGTATGGTAAAACTGTACAGTCACAGGGTAGAGTTTTAGGGACTCTAATTAATATTGTTTTTATTTTATTTATTTTATTTTTATTTATTTATTTATTAAAGTTTTGTATAGCGCTAGCTGGACCCGAAGGTATCAGAGCGCTTCACAACACGTACAAAAAGGCATTAGAGAGGCAGTGAGGAAGGAGAACAGAGCAGGGAGCACATGGGTGAAGAGAAAGACTTTACAATATTAACAGGAGCGCAAAAACAGGATAGAGTCAAAAGCGAGTCATCCGGCTCTTGGACTGCAGAGAAAATGGACTTTAAAAGTCAGACGTGGAGATCATACTACAATCCAGAGCGCTCAAGGAAGAGGGCTTTGAGTAACATCTTGAATTTCGGGGAGGAGGCGGTCGTTCTGATATGTGGGGGGATGGCGTTCCAGATCTTGGGAGCATTGCCCGCAAAGGATTTGCTGGATGTTTTGTGTTTCTGGGATTTCAGAGGAATGAGTAGGAGCGTGTTGGAGCTTCTGAGGTTCCTAGATTGACCGGCCTTTTTGAGCTTGTTGGCCAGATATTCAGGTTTGCCTGTATGCAGGGCTTTGTGAGTGAGGCAAGCTGTGCGGAAACTGGCTCGTTGGACAATAGGGAGCCACTTCAGATCCTTAAGAGCCGGGGAGATGTGTTCGTATTTCCTGGTTCCTGTGACCATTCTTGCTGCGGCGTTGAGGGTAGAGGTTCGAGGACCCAGGTGAGATTTGGCTGATCCAGTCAGCGTAGCGATGCCATAGTCAATTCTGGAGAGTACCAGAGCCTGAGTGGCCTGTTTCAGGTCTTTCGAGGGGAGGAAGTGTTTCAGTTTGTAGAGGAGTTTCAGGTTCAGGAAAGCACTTTTGGCAGTTTTTGAGATGTGTTCTTTCATGTCCAGTTTAGGGTCAAGGGTGATCCCTAGGGATTTTACGGAGTTAGTAGGGACAAGTGGAACATTCAGGGCGTTTAAGGCTTTGAGCCATTCTAGGATTTGGGGGTTTTCATCTGAGTTCGAGATGAGGAGCACTTCGGTTTTTCCTTCATTGAGTTTTAGGTTGTTGGATGAGAGCCAATGTTGGCCTTCAATGAGTGTGCAGTTCAGTCTGTGGATGTCTGCGATCGAAGTGGTTTCCAGGTAAAGTTGTGTGTCATCCGCGTAGAGGTGGAAGGGGATGTTGGACTTCCTTAGAATTGACGTGAGGGGCTCCATGTATATGTTGAAGAGTTGAGGTGAGAGTACGGACCCTTGAGGTACACCTCTAGTGATGGGGAGAGGGTCCGATTCGCAGCTTTTGATTTTGATTCTTTGAGTGCGGTTGAAGAGAAAGGAGGAGAACCATTTCATGACCGTCTTTTCCATGCCTGCTCTCTCCTGGAGGACATTGAGTAACAGGGCATGATCCACTTTGTCAAATGCTGCCGAAAGGTCTAAGAGGATGAGAAGGCTACATTGGTTGGAGTCGAGCGACATGTGAAGATCGTCCAAGACATTTAGGATTGCGGTTTCTGTGCTGCAGCCTTTTCTAAACCCTGATTGGTGTGGGTCGAGAAGATTCGTGCTTTCTAGGTGCTGGGAAAGCTGAGACAGCACGCATTTTTCCAGAATTTTCGATAAGAGTGGAAGGTTCGAAACTGGTCTGAAGTTATTCATGTCCTTGTTGTCCAGGCCGGGTTTTTTTTAGGAGTGGAGTGACTTGACCTATTTTAAGGCAGTCAGTGATGAAGCCCTCGCTCAAAGAGCTGTTGATGATCTTGGCCCAAGTTGGGGCTAGAGTGAGCTTCAGGTCTTTTGTTATTCTCGGGGGAAGCTGATCAAGGGAGTGGGATGAGGGATTGGTGGTGGCTATGAGATTGCTTATCACTTCAGCCTGGATAAGCCGGAAGGAGGACCAGCGAATGGCTGAGGTTGCTGGCCTGATGAGGGTAGTTGCGGAGGGAAAGGCTGAGGGCATAGCACACAGTGAGCGATCAATTTTGGCCATTTATTCGTTGAAAAAGATGGCAAATTCGTCACATAGAGATTTGGAAGCTACCCTGTTGTCTATCACAGGAATGGATGTTTGGTTCCTGATGATGTTGAAGAGTTCTTTAGGGCGGTTTTTAGCATTGTCCAGAGCGGAGCAGAAGAAGGACGACTTTTTTTTCTTGATATGGTTGTAGTAGATTTTACGAGTTGCCTTGAGTTGGTCCCTGTTGAGGGAGGTGGGGTTGGTCCTCCAGGATCTTTCCATGGATCGTAGGTGTCTTCTTTCATCGTTGATGTCTGTGGAGAACCAGGATCTGGAGGGGATGCTTCTTGTTTTTTTTAGTTTCCGCGGTGCCAGCTGGTCTAGGACGAGCTCCAGGTTGGCGTGGTACCGCGAGGTGAGTTCCGTGGTGGAGAGGAGTTCCGTCGAGTTTGAGAGGAGTGAGCTAAGTCCCTCTTCTAGCTTATCGGGAGGAATTCTCGAAAAGTTTCTGACCCACTTGGGGGAGGTTAGAGTAGGTGGGAGGGACAGAACCGGATGATTGATATGGAAGAGAATGGCGTGATGATCCGACCAGTCCACCGGGATGATGTGGTCGATCAAGATTGTCTTTTTATCCGCGATGATTGCATCAAGGATTGCTCCTCTATGGTGGGTTTCCTCTGAGCAGTGCTGGGTTAAATCGTAGTCATGTAGAAGGGAGTTGAGAGATTGGATGAGTGGGTTTTTAGTTACATTCCATCTTATGTTGAGGTCGCCAAGAATTATTCTGAAGTCGCTATCCAGAGCGGTTTGTGTGATCAGGTCCGTTAGCTGAGCGCCAAATTCGGAGGAGTTGCCCGGAGGATGGTAGAGGAGAAGGCATTGAAGTGGACAGTGGTTCGGCGAATTGAGGCTGACCGAAAGGCATTCAAAGGAGTTGTAGATGACGGAGGGAGATTCAGTGATGGAGAGGTCATTTTTGTGGATAATAGCTATTCCGCCCCCTTTGTGTACGGGCCTGTCTTTGTGGATAATAGCGAATCCGTGCGGCACTAGCGTGTCCATGATGGGAGGGGATAGTGTGTTAAGCCATGTTTCAGTGATGAAGGCGACATCCAGGTCATGGGAGAGAATGGTTTCGGCAATTTCTGTAGCATGTTTGACGGCGGAGCGGCAGTTGATGAGCATACAGTTAATCGGACGGTCCGCATTCGATTTTGGATTGCCAGAAGTAGCTCTGGGTAAAGAGGAGAGATAGGATGGTGGTCTGTGAGCTTTTCGGGGGGGGGCGGGTCTCTTCCTACTCCCGTGATGACTTGAATCGGGACGAAGGGTGAATGGGATTGGGGTTGGGCTTGAGCTGGCTGGGAAGGAGGGGATTTGTAGGGGGCGGCGAGGGAGCTCACTTCTTGTGGCGAAAGGGAGGGAATTCTTCTAGGACTGTCAACTCGTGGCTCAGTCCTGGGTTTGGTGGGAGGAGGTTGGGAGCATAGGGGGGGCCTGGACCCAACTGGAGGACGAGAGTCAATCCTAATGGGAGGTGGTTGGAGGAGGGGTGGTGCGACGGAATGGGCGGGTGGCAGGAGTTTCTCTAGGGAGGATAGGGTTTCCTTCAGGGCAAAAATCAGGGTAGCGATCTGGGCTTCTAGAAGGTCTAGGCGTTGCGTTAGTTTGGGTGCTGGGGGGTTGGGGGGGGAGGGTGGGTGAAGCTGGACCTCGAGAGAGAGGGGCAGTGGGGCAAGACTTTGCTGAGGGGGATAGTGGGGGTTGGGAGGACCGGTTCCGTGTTAGAGTTAGATTGTGGGATGACTAGAGAGGGAGAGAGGCTATGGGGCAAGTAATTATACAGGAGGGAAGTCGGGGTGGGAGGATCTGAGACAACTTTAGGGATCGGGAGGGCGGGAGATAAGGAGGGAAGAGGGATGAGTTCCTCTAGGGGGTGGAGGTTGTCTTCACTAAGGGGGGCGGTGAAAGCTAGAGGAGTGTGGGTTTGCGTTGGGGGCTGTGGCTCAGTGATGATGGGTGGTCTGGGAACTCTGTCGGTGGGATACTGAGAGCCTGGAGTGCTCTGGGAGACGTGGGCTAGAGGGAAGGGAGTCGGATGGGTAGGTGGGGGTGGTCGAGTTCTAGGAGTTTGGGTGAAAGGGGGCGCAGGGGGTGGGGGGTAGAGGGGGGTGGGGCTGGGGGGGGGTGAATGACTGGAGACATGATTAAGCGCGGGGTAAGGGGAAGTTGAGGTGGTGGAGGTACGCTCTTCGGGTTAGGCGTATGCCGGGAGTCATTAGGGTGAGTGGAGCGCGTCTGTTGGGGGTGGAGAGCCGTAGACGTTTTAAGAGCGGAGAAGAGGGAGTCGAAGAACTCTAGGTTTTCGTCTTTCGCCTGACTTAGAATGGAGCCATTCACAAAGATGGTGATGGAGATGTCTCCGGTTAGTGACTGATGGTTCAGGGGTGAGATGGTTAGTTTCCGGCTGTGATCTGTGAAGGTGGTTTTGGAGACTGGGAGGAGAGAGTTAAAGGTAGAGACCCATACGTCTGGCCTGGTGGTGTGGTAAATGAAGTCCGTTTTTCTCGGCCCTTTCGCTGAGCAGTGGTAGGTGTCCACAATTAGTGTTTCGGGGTGTTGCCTAATTAGATTTTGTTTAAAGCGTTTTTTTGCTTTGAAGGAGAGATTGCGAGGGAAAGTAATGGTGTAGGTGTTCCGGCCAAGCAGAGACAAGTGGTTAGGTGACGGGCAGGGAAGCGTGTTTAGATGCATGGATGGCGGCATCGTAAGAGAACTAGGGGCGAGTGGGGCCGATTCGGTGACAGAGGTGACCGGCCTAGACAGCGGTGGGAGGGCTTAGTTGAAGAACAGAGGCGCGGAGTTCAGCCTGTGGTCGTCGTCATGGTGGTCACCATGGGGCCAGGCAGCCCTAGGCAGGGGCAGAAATAACTGGAGCTTGCCTGGGGTGCAGGGGATGGTGCCCCTTAGGATCGGTGTTAGACTCTTCTAGTTGTGGCGTCGGGCTAGCGCAGCAGGGGCCCAAATGGAGTAGTTAGAATTAAAGAGTTAAAGATAGGAGACTCCATGTTCTCCTAACACGTTAAAGAAATGTCCGAGTTGGCGGCCATGTTGGGGTCAGGCAGCCATAGCAAGGGGGGAGAGAAGTGGGGTTTGCTTGTAAGGCAGAGAGTGGCACCTGTAGAACAGTGATTTTCTCCTTTGGATTATGGCGTTAGGCAAGTGCCGCGGGGTCCCAGCTGGAGTCGTTAAGGTGGGTGATCTCCTTATTCGCCTTCTTTAGGCTTAGAGGATGTCCTGGGTGTCGGCCATGTTGGGGCCAGGCAGCCCTATACATCGGTGGAAAGAGCTTGACCCGGGGCGGGGGGGACAGAGCAAGGTGCCCCTGAATATTGGAACCTGCAGACTTCAAATCTTGGCGGGGGTCCAAATGGAGCGCTACAGGTCAGGGCCCCGTTTCCTCGTCTTTATTAATAGAGGCGGGCCGCCATCTTGGAGGCAGGCAGCCCCGGGAGAACATTGCTTCTGAGACCGGAGTGCGGAGCGTGGGCAGCGGCCCTTCCGCTATGGGCCTCTCTCGAGGCTCGGGGCTGTGGCACTCGGCGTCGGATCCTGGAGTCTGCACCTTCAGGTGTCTCACGCCGTATCCTCGTGGCCGTGAGCCTGACCGTGCCGCACCGGGCGCCACATCGAGTCCCCTGCACCGGTAAGTGCAGAGCGACTAGTCAGCGGGGGCGGGGGGCAGGCGAGAGCACCGGTGTTGGCCCGGGGAGGTCGGGTGGTAAAGGCGAGTACCTCTTCTCGTGTCCGTCTCGCTCTGGCACAGTCCCGCAGACCCTCTCAGGGGCAGCAGGGTAGCCACCGGATCCGGGATGGATCGTCGTCAGTGTTGCTTGGCAGTCCTAACTTGCGCGGGGAGTTCGGTGGTGTCGCTCCGGTCGGTGTTGGCACCAAAAGTGAGCCAAAGACCGGAGCTCAACCCAGTTACTCCCTCCTGGCGGCCATCTTCAGTTCAGTTGAGTTCAGTTCAGTTTTATATGGGCCTAACTTAACTTGCTGAGTGTGAGCACCCAAGAAAATTAGTTGAGAGTGGTTCCACTGATTGTTGCATGCCTGGACAAGGGATTTAACAAGAATTGCTACTGGATGGTGTGGAAGCTGGCTAGAGGTCCAATAGGATTAGTTCACAGGATAGTCACAGGCAGTAAGAGGCACTTCTTTTGTGTTAAGTGAGGTGTTTTTTGTCAAAGGGTGAAGATGGAAGCCTAATTGGTAGTTGCTTAGTGAGTTGTTGGTCTTCAGACGAAAGGAACGTTTTGTCAAATGTCAACCTAACTGGTTGCAATCAGTGTTGGAAAGTCGGGAGAATCTGTAGAAACCGGGTTCCATCAGCTATTTCTGGGCCAGATCCCCAGGGAAAGATGCTGAATTTGTCCTGGTGTAATTTTTAGACACCGGGACATAATTCAGCAGCACCTGCACATTGCCTTTCTTATTTTTACTTCCAACTGGGCATAAAACAAAGGCCTTATTTATAGGGTGATCAGCATTTCATTTGTCCAGCTATCATCTTGGGTGAAAGCCCCCTGTAGCCTAACGCCTAGATGTCAAGAAAACAAAGGCACGCAGCTTATCACATCACAAGTACTTTAGAGAAACTATGACTTGGAAGTAGGTTTTTGACATTGTTCAATCCCCTATGTAGAGCTGTGCGTACACTGTAAGAATGCAAGATTTAACCGCGAGTATGGTTAATTACACAAATCATGATTTAAAAGGCACTTTTTTTTACTTTGTTAATTTATGGTGCTACTCATCCCAGTGTAGAGTGTCAGGGCGCTTTACATCACATACAAAGGCACAATAAATCATACAAGTGTATAAATAACTGCCCAGGAAATGTAACATAATACAATGAGAGTTATGAGGTGTAGGAATTACATATCGCCCATACTTACTTGACTATATGTTAAGAGTGAATGATCGGGAGAAACACAGTCAGGATATACAGCAGAGCGCAGTGATTGAGGTTGTCTGCACTATAAAGACTGCATTACTTTCCAAATTAACTATTCCTTGCAATCTTAGAGTAACAATGGATTGAGAAAGAAAGCATTAAGTATCTAACCTCATGACTTATAGTATGCATGCAGCTCCTTGATGCCGATAAATAGATTACTGTGCTATGTTAGAAGGATTGCAACTTATGACCTGGAAGTAAGAAAATGATCTCAGGGTCACAAAAAGTAGTCTACTTCTCTAGCTACATAAAATACAAATCTGTTAAGGTAGTTGCGATACAGCAGTAAAACACAAGACAAAAGTTCCATTCCGAAACACAGTACAAAATAGCTAGCTACAATCCGACTTACGCATGTCAATTACAGTGGGCGGCATAGCGACAACAAAGGGATCATGGAGCAATATTAGGGCCTTTCAGCGCACCCCCGGAACAGATCCTCCCAAGTGAGCAAACATAAGGAAGGGAAGCCACCAAGGACTAAAGAGCGCAGGGTCAACCAGAAAGAAAGCAATTAGAAGCCCGGCACAGTCCAGCACCGGCGGCCGCCGCGGGCCAAAGGCCAGTGGGGAGCGCGGGAGAGGCAATGCCGAGAGCAGGGGATGCAGGAGGAGGGGGCTGGATCCCATGAGGACAATCATACAGAGGGAAGGGAGAGAATCAGCCCCGCGCCGCTGGTCAGGAGCGCCTCTCCCCGCGAGACAGTCATTGGGAGGCACCCAGTTGATGGACCCATGGACAGCAACAGCACTGGGGAGGAGAGGGAAGGTGAGGCAGCCTCGCTAGGGGAAGAACGGGAGAGGAGATAGGCGACCAGGGGGCCCCAAATATCGACCGGTCGAGATTTAGCAGGCATCAGGTCCCAAAATTCAGAAAGGAGCGTCTAACATCGGGAGGCATCGTCCAGCCAGTTCGCGGCCCCAGGGGCAGGCGGCAGGCCCCAACACATTGCCACCCTGCGCCTAGGGGAAACAACACTTACAACGCAACTATTACAACGCACACCGTTACAACGCACACCATTACAATGCAGGATCCGTTACAACGCATGCCTTTACAACGCATGACATTACATAGCAGATGCTATTACAACGCATGCCATTACAACGTAAGTATTGGTAAGTATGTTATTTTTTAAAATCATTTTTTTTAAATGTAAATTAAATTAATTAATTTAATTAATAGTATATATTTAGTTTTGGGTTATGGGGTACAGGGGTATTTTTAAGTTTCAGGGCTAGGTATGGGTTATGGGGTACAGGGGTATTTTTAGGTTTCAGGGTAAGGTTTGGGTTTTGGGGTACAGGGGTATTTTTAGGTTTCAGGGTTAGGTTTGGGTTTTGGGGTACAGGGGCATTTTTAGGTTTCAGGATTAGGTTTGGGTTTTGGGGTACAGGGGTATTTTTAGGTTTCAGGGTTAGGTTTGGGTTTTGGGGTACAGGGGTATTTTTAGGTTTCAGGGCTAGGTTTGGGTTTTGGGGTACAGGGGTATTTTTAGGTTTCAGGGCTAGGTTTGGGTTTTGGGGTACAGGGGTATTTTTAGGTTTCAGGGTTAGGTTTGGGTTTTGGGGTACAGGGGTATTTTTAGGTTTCAGGGCTAGGTTTGGGTTTTGGGGTACAGGGGTATTTTTAGGTTTCAGGGCTAGGTTTGGGTTTTGGGGTACAGGGGTATTTTTAGGTTTCAGGGTTAGGTTTGGATTTTGGGGTACAGGGGTATTTTTAGGTTTCAGGGCTAGGTTTGGGTTTTGGGGTACAGGGGTATTTTTAGGTTTCAGGGTTAGGTTTGGGTTTTGGGGTACAGGGGTATTTTTAGGTTTCAGTGCTAGGTTTGGGTTTTGGGGTACAAGGGTATTTTTAGGTTTCAGGGCTAGGTTTGGGTTTTGGGGTACAGGGGTATTTTTAGGTTTCAGGGTTAGGTTTGGGTTTTGGGGTACAGGGGTATTTTTAGGTTTCAGGGTTAGGTTTGGGTTTTGGGGTACAGGGGTATTTTTAGGTTTCAGGGCTAAGTATGGGTTTTGGGGTACAGGGGTATTTTTAGGTTTCAAGGATAGGTATGGGTTATGGGGTACATGGGTATTTTAAGGGTTCAGGGTAACGGGTATTTTTAGGGTTCATTTTTTAAATAAATAATTTTAAATAATTTAAATAATACATTTTAATATTTTTATTATTTTTTAATATTAGTTCTTTAATAATAATTGTTTTTTTAAAATAAACTATTTTTTAAAGTATATATATTTACAAATTAGTTATTAAAAAATAATTTAATTTATTAAATTAAATACATTTTAATAAATTACATTTAAAAAAAAATAATATACTTACATATACTTACGTTGTAATGGCATGCGTTGTAATAGCATCTGCTATGTAATGGCATGCGTTGTAAAAGTATTCGTTGTAAATGTATCTGCGTTGTAAAAATTGCGTTGTAACGGTGTGCGTTGTAAAAGTTCGCGATGTAACGTCATACATCCGCGCCTAGCCAATACAAAAAGCATCGAAGTCAGATGGCGCGAGGCGTCAGGGCAAGGTTTAACGAAGCCGAGGAGACAAAGAAGTGGGTCAGGACGAACAGCAGCACCGGTAATTTCAGAGATAGCGGCGCAGACCTCCCGCCAGTACTCCTGCACCTTAGGACAAAGCCAAGCCAGATGGGCAAAATCCGTAGCCGGAGCGGAACAGCGCATGCAAGAGTCCTCGGGGATAAGCCCTAGTCGATGAAGATGCCCCGGAGTACGGTAGAACCTGTGCAGAAACTTGAAATGGATCAAACGGAGCCGGTAATTCGGGGAGAGTTTTGTAGTTTGGTTCAGCAATAAAGCCAGTCTGCTTCCGAGACATCCACGGCAAGATCCGCACTCCACACCTCGTGCGCTCGAGCCGAGGAGATGGAAGAGGATAATAGGGTAAAAGCGTATAATCTGGTGACAAGCTTGTGTGGCGATGTGGAGGTGTATACAAAATCCAGGGCCGGGAAAGTTGTTGGGGCTGCGGAAAGATCGGGTGTAATTTCCGGCAAGTGGCCCACAGCTGATACTATAGGAGTGTATCCATCAACAAAGGGGACTCCAGAAGAGAGTAAAAGGAGCCCTCAGGATACAGATCTGCCACAGTCCGCAGACCACGCAGCGCCGCATGTCGTGACATACTAGAAGACTGAAGGGGCGGATAATCCGGGTGGTCAGTAAAGGGCATAGCATTGGCAGATAAGAGGGAAAGACCTGCAAGGCTGCGCAGAGATGACCATGCCCAGCGCAGCGTCTCAACCATATCCACCTCCACCCGGGGCCATCCCGTCGTGGAGAACTATGCAGTAGATAGAGGCCAGGGGGAAGCAACGTCCACTTCCACCGCAACGTGGGGCTGGTAGGATGTGAGATGCAGCCAGAAGTGAAGGAAGCTTGCCTGAGCGCAAAGTGCGTATAAACGAAAGTCAGGCGCACCCAACTTGCCGGCCGACATAGGCAGGGTCAGGATGTCATAGGCAATCCTGGGCTGCCGCCCCGCCCAAACCAGCGAAATGACTAGAGACTGTAGCCTGCGGAAAAATAAGCGGTAAGGGGGATAGGTATGTTGGAAAAAATGTAGAGGAACTTGGGAAGGACCACCATCTTGGCTATGGCGATACGGCCAGCAAGGGACAGCTGTAAACGTCTCCACAGAGGGATCTTAGACTCAAACCAGTCCACTGCGCGGCCAAAATTGGACCTCCAGAGTTCATCTGGGTCCCTGCTCAGCCAGATGCCCAAATAGCGCGTAGGGCCAGACGCCCATTCAAAAGGAAAATCGGGCACGAAGGGGAGCGTGGCGTCCGTCAGGGGGGAAGAGCACGGACTTACTCCAGTTGACCTGAATACCCGAGAGCCCGCCAAACCGAATAACCTCCCGCACCAGGGGACTGAGGTTTTCCTGGGGATGGCGTACGTAAAGAGTAGCGTCATCCGCATACATGGAAACCGGGAGGGAGCGGGACGAAAAACCAATACCCCTATGAGTGTGGTGTTGCCGCAGCCGAGCAGCCAGAGGCTCCATAGCAATGGGAAAAAGCATGGGCGACAATGGGCACCCCTGCCGGGTACCCCGAGCAATGCTGATGGGGTCAGACACCTGGCCATTGATACGGAGCCGAGCGGTGGGGTTGGTATATAGGAGCTTGATATTACGCAGACAGTGGGCACTGAACCCCATATGTGATAGAATATAAAAAAGGAAGGGCCACTCCAGCGTATCAAACGCCTTTGTGGCGTCTAGCAGAGCAGCCACAGCCAGAAGGGCAGGGTTAATTTGATGCAAAACAGAAAAGATGGTGCGGAGATTATGGGAGGTAGCCCTCCCGGGAATGAAGCCAGATTGGTCGGGAAGGGCAATGGAGGGCATTAATAAAAGGAGGCGAGAGGCGATCAGCTTAGCAAAGATTTTATTATCTATATTGATAAGGGAGATGGGACGATAGGAATCACATCGGTCGGCAGGCTTATCCGGTTTGAGGAGGATGGTCAGTGAAGCCTCGCGGAGAGACGGCAGGAGAGTGCCCGTATCAAAGAACTCGTTAAACATGGCCGCCAGATGTGGGACCAGAATAGAGGCAAACATTTTATAAAAAGAAGTGGGCAGGCCGCCGGGACCCGGTGCTTTGTCGCTGGGGAGGCCGCTAATGGCCGCCAGTATTTCTTCCTTCGAGAATGGCTCGTCGAGGAATTTGCGGTGGTAATCCGCCAGCCAGACAAGGGCAATGGACTCAAAAAACTGGTAAAATTCTTCCAAAGACGGAGGGGTGCCAGCAGAATAGAGTTGAGAATAGAAGGCGAGGAAGCGGGACTTGATTTCTTCCGGGGATGTGGTGCGATCTGGTCCCCCATCCCTGAGGGCAGTAATGTAGGAAGCAGTGTGCGGTGAGCGCAGATGATTAGCAAGGGTGCGCCCCAGGCGGTCCCCCTCTCCGAAGCGGCGGGCTCGGCCCTCCCTCCCCAGGAGGGACAGCTCCCGGACGGCCTCTTCTGAAAACTCAGAATGTTTTTGACGCAGTAGCGCCAACACGTCGGGCCAGAGCTGTTCGCAAGGGCGGCATCCAAGTCCTGGATCTCACCCTCCAATCTAGCCAGGGCGGAGCGAATAGAGCGGAGAACACCCGCCTGTTTGGAGATGCATTCTCCTCCAATGAACGCTTTAAAACCCTCCCATAGGGTAGAGGCAGAATCAACGGATCCCACGTTGAGCTCGAAGTAATTAGGTATTGCGGTCTGGATTTCATCACAGAATACAGAGTCCCTAAGGGCATTAGGAGAAAGACGCCAAGTAAAGGCCCGTCGCTGAGAATTAGGAGGCCGGATAAGCAGTCGGACAGGCGCGTGAACAGAGAGACTGTGGGCCATATGGGTGGCTTCGATAGTCCAGGACAGGACGTCCAGCGAGGTTATCCAGAGGTCAATTCTCAACCAACAGCCTCTCGCACCCGTGATACAAGTGCCCTCCCGGGCATCGGGGCGGAGATGACGCCAAACATCATAAAGCGAATTATCAGCCAAAATGGCAGAAAGAGCCGTGGCAGCTCACGGGTGAGACAGGTATGACCCCGACCTGTCCCATGTTGCGGAAAGGGTAACATTAAAATCCCCACCCCATATCATGGCTACGGGACCACAGGAGGAGATCAGATGCCAGACATGATGGAAGAACTCCGGGTCATCGGAGTTCGGGCCGTAAACCGCGGCGATGGTAACAGGCTGAGCCAGAAGTAAGCCATGCAAAATAACATATCTGCCCTCCGGCTCGACAATGGCACGGGAGGTCTGCCAAGCGAGGCCCCGGCGCAACAGGACCGAGACACCTCTAGCGTAGGATGAATAGGTGGAGGAGTGGGATTCCCCCCAGTAACGAGCTTGAAGTCTGGAGACCGAGCTGGGGAGCAAATGTGTCTCCTGTAAAAGACAAATGTCCACACCGTGGCGCTGAAGATGGGCGTGTGTCAGGCAGGCCTTGGGGTGATCATTAAAGCCATGGACGTTCCATGTCCAGCAGGTTAGACTAGTGATTGGAAGTGAAATTGGGGGTAGGGCTACGCAGGGCAGACTGCAGGAGACCCAATGGTACTCAGCATTTGGGAACACTAGGGGGAGCAAATAACCGATAGGGGTATGCAGGCGTGGGGGCTGCACAGGGAAGTGGAGGTCACAAGCGCGCTAAGGAGATGAAGGGGAGAAAAGTAGCCGCATGACAGCCAGTGTGAGACAGATGACAGCCTGTAAAATATAAACAGCCATATCAATGTGCTTAGTACATGACATATGATAGAACAACTAGCATCAAGATCAGAAAGTCAAATCCGCATGCATAGCACAGTGTCTACTATGGAACATGCCCAGTCAACGAAAAGCAACAGAACGGCGGCAAAACAAAGCCACCACCTCGCTAGAGGAACAGAACTACCCTCCCACCCCCAGTACGCAGAGCACACAGATTAGACAACCCCACATACCCGAACCCCCCCCACCCACTTCAAGCCCCCAATCAGGCTGAGAGGACCCCCCCACCCCACCCAAGGGACCCAGAACTTGGAAGGGGCAACTAAACAACAGAAATGGGAATTATCCCAGGCAGGGCATGGCAGGACTCGGCGGACACCCCTGCGGGGAAGCAGGGTGGCCAAGCTCAAGTGAGTTGCAGCATCGAGGTTTAAGGAACAGATAGAGCAGAGTGCCATAACTACAGAATGATCAGAGGAATTACTATGATAAGCACCAGCCGGGAGAGGGAAGAGCAAGAAAGGCCAATATCACATTTCAAACATGGAGCAATAATCATGTCCCCCTCAGCTGGACTGAGGGAAAAACACCTGGCATGAGAGAAAACACATGCACAGTACCAAATCACATATGAAATGCCATAGCACTCAGACAATCTGGTCAGTCATTGTCACTCAGGTTGTTGGCAGCTTCGGGTGAGGAGCCGGGGGGATGTGATCTGGATTCCTTGTCCAGCCGTTTGGCAAAAGCGAGCGCCTCCCGCGGATCGGGGAAAACAAGCGTCTTGGAGCCTTGGCGGACCCTCAGCTTCGCCGGATAGGCCAGGGAGTAGGAGACCTCGTGTTTCTGTAGGATCCGCTTGGCAGGAAAAAACTCCCTCCTGGCGGCCTGTACAGTCATGGTATAATCTGGGTAAAATGAGAGGGCATTGCCCTGATGCGTGATGGTACCCCTGTCCCATGCAGCCCGGAGAATGGCGTCGCGATCACGAAAGTTCAGGATCTTCGCCACTACGGGACGGAGAGGCATGCCAGGGCGAGGTCGCGGGCCAAGGGACCGGTGGGCACTCTCCACCACAAAGAAAGGCGAGAGCACGTCCCCAAAAAGCTCCCGGATGAGGTTTTCAACAAAGTCCTCCATCTTGGATATGTTGGTGGACTCGGGAAGTCCTGTAAGGCGGAGGTTGCTCCAGCGGGAGCGAGCCTCCAAGTCCTCGTTTTTCTCACGGATGACTGCAAGAATCTTGTCCATTTGAAGCAACTTATGCCTGTCCTGGGTAGCCGCATCTTCAGCATCAGAAACTCTAGTCTCAACGTGGAGGAGTCTATTGTCGTGGGAGTCAGCACGGGCCTTAACGGAGTCAAGACGAGCGGACAGCTGTTCCAATTGGGAGGCAATACCAGTGACGGTCGACTTCACATCTAGCATGATCGCCTTAAGGTCATCGTCCCGGCTAGGGGGAGTGTCCAGTGCCCCCGCGAATTCAGCCCCTTCCGAGCTCACACTTTCTTGGCAGACGGACCTCCGAAGCTCAAAAGCGATCTTGGGTTGTTTGGGGTCAGACTTCCCCATGCTGAAACCCAGTGCTGCAGGAACACAAGGGGATGAGCAATAGACGAGACCTTGGAAGGAGGGAGAGACACAGGAGTCCGCGGCTGGAAGAAGAGAGGTCAGGGGGCAGATCCCACAGGCGATGCCACCCCCAGCTCCACGTGGGGCTACTGTGCAGGTAAGTTGGTGACACACGGCGCCGGATGAGTTGCCCACACTCGGCCACCACCAGCAGAGAATGATCGCCACAACACAAAGACCTCCGGGCTGGGGCTGCGTGCGGCGAAGACCAGCACAGTGCTGGTACGGAAAATACGGGAGACAGGGGACAGGCCAAAAGCGCCACCGGGGATAGGCTGCCGCAGCACACAGGGCGCCAGCCCCCCAAAACAGGATCGGTCACAGCAGGAGACCACTGAAGCCCACCGGACCGCGGGTTGCCAACTGCAGAAGCGCCAGGCCCGGTCCCGGCCAGTAGCCAGGCAGAAGTGTCGAGCGGTTGCCCCCCAGGGCCAGGGGTGGCAGAAGGTAGGGCGATGGCAGGTGCGGCCCAGGGCGTCACACCTCTGCAGGAATGGGGCCGCACCGCAAATCAGGAACACGCCTCAGCGGGGCCAAGAACCCCCAGGCTCAGCAGCAAGGTAGTCTAGGCCGGGGAGCACAGCCCGGCCGCATCCAGCCCTTCACCGGAGGCTCCGCCGGCAGCGTCAGCACGAAGGTGGGCCGGCCCCCACAACGTAGGGCAGCAGGAGCTTGTGGGACGCGAGAGACGGCGCCCGCGGAGGGAGAAACACACACGAGGGAAGCCGGAGGTAGCCGCCACCCGCTGCCCCAATCCCAGCGGCACCGTGCCCCAACGGGACCAGGCCCAAGCACCATTCCGCGGCCGAGGCCAGCACCAGGCCCCAATCGGGCCGCAACCCCGCAGGACCGGGCCGAACCGCAAGAAGCCCCCAGCCCCCCCGGCGGACCCCCCCGCAGGGCACGACTCACCGCACCACAGCCAGCAAGCCGCGGCAGAAGGTTCCCCAGCACCGCGGCCCTCAGTCACCAGTAGCGAAGGACAGGTGCAAGCAGTTTCGCTGCGCGAGGGTCCAGCGCCATACCACGAGGGCCGGATCTCCACACAGGTAGCGATCAGAACCCCCAGAAAGGTCACAGAAGGTTCGTCTCACCTCAGACAGCCGGTAGCAGGTAAAGTAGTGCAGCAAAGAATGCGATGACTGCTGGATAATGTTGGATTAAGAGCCTAGCCGGCAGATCCCACTTAGAGTGCGGCCATCTTGCAGCTGGCCAAGCCACGCCCCACATAAAATACAAATCTGTGACCTGCATGTTGCATGATGTGCTTTGCAGCAGGCACATTAACCATATTTGCTACTTTATGAGTCAAAACTGTGACGACTCTCCAAAAACCACTATTATAATCCAAAATTGCTATGAACACAAACATATATGTGGCAAGTGTATTAACCCTCATGGGTATTTTAAAATGCAGACTCTTTAGGAACAATTGAGTGAGCTAGAATAGATTTACTGTCACATATGTCCTTATTTTAAATTTCTTTGCAGCAGATTTTTTTTAAAATAAATAAATGCATAAGTTGACTGATTCTGCTTTTCAAGCTCTGCCCAATCGTGATCCACGACCTTTCCTCTGCCATACCTTCTCCCCCACTTTCTGGATACCTTGAGTCATTTTTTTCAAATTCCAGCACTATTTGCAATGCCTCTGTAATACATTAAGCTAAAAGTAGAATGTCAGTTCAGAAGACTTTCTGGATCAGAGTTAGTTTTCTTTAAAGACTGTCTGATTATTGAATGTGTGAGATTTTGGGGATATTCTCGGAGGATAACGAGGCACTCTTAACGTGTGAGATCTTTGGAGAAATTGTAAGGAGTATAAGATGAAAGTCATTATTAAGTGTTAAGGTGTCTTCAAAGATACTTTTGATTTTTAAAAAGAATGAAGTGGCAGTGTAAGACCCTAGCACGTTTACAAGACTTCATTGTTAGGACTGATGCTGTGTTTTCTCTGGTGAATATTTTGTTACGGAAGATGCATCCGTTTTTCACATAGGCCTGTATAAAGGTTCAAAAGAAACAAGCTCACTGTAATATCTACAGAGGCTTTCGATTAATTCTATGTGTTATTGATTCCGGTGTGAGCCTTTGGAGCCCTGGCGTCAATTGAGATATGCTTCACTCACTGTCTGGCAAAGGCCCCAGCCCCTTCACTTCACTTCATTAGGTCTATATTGTTAGTGAGCATCCCGTTTTATTTCTTGTTTTCATGGGAGGAGCCCGTGAGAGGAGTGGAGTCAGCTAACAGGGCAGCAACTTTATTTTCCAGGTAGGCCAGGGTTTCCCTAAGGTCTAACAGGGCTACTTCTTTTGGAATTTGAGGTCTTGATGTTTCTCCAGTTTCAGAACGGGAGGATAGTAACCCAGTTTGCTGACTGCTTTTTCTAGATGCAGAGGGCCAGGGGATGATCTGACCACTACACAGGTGTAGCTATCAAAAGAGCAGCGGGGAAACGAGTCAGCCGCACACTGCTTAGATAGTCAAAAAATCAGGAGGAGACATCTTTGCAGAAACACCAGAGGTTTTGGTATCTAATGTGCTCCGCTCTCGAGATCTACCCAGCCTGCACATTGTTAATTAAAGGAATAATCAATGAAAAGAGGCATAAATTGCGTTAATTGTTGCAAGTCAGGCTTGAAGAAAAGAAGTGAAAGCTTGCAGAAATACAAAATTTGTTTCTGAATAGGGATTTGCTAGTTGTACATTGTTCCAGAGAATCCCTTTTTCATCCTTGCAGGTTTCCATTACCGAAGATGTTTTCTAATGGTTGGGGAAGTGCTCCTTATTCCAACATTCTTCTACCTCTTCTTCCACAGCCACTTCCAGCTTTCATCATATAGCTGGAATATGGTGGCTAGAGGGGCCATATGTTTCACATATTTGATTTTAATGAAACCTGTTGCGTCAAAGAACAGGTCGTTTACACGAGTAAAATCGATAGGTCTAAATAGTCGAGCCTCATTACAAGTACGGTAGAGAGGAATCCCCATCATAAAATAAGTTTTCAGCTGTTTCCATGCCTCGGATTACAGGGTCTGAGGACATTGGATCCGGTTTTACTGGGTGTGGATCCATGCTCCATAAAATCAGGAGTCCTCAGAGCAGATTCTGTGGTCATATGCAGAGCCCAATCTTCACCCAATAACACTACAGAAGTAGCATCTAACCTCCCCCACCCAGCTTACTCCTTGGTGTTGAAGGACGTGCCCTGCCCATGGACAGCTTGACGCTGCATAATCCTGCGGCCCTGCTAATCACATTAACCACCTGCTCAGAGCAGGAGCTACATTGCAGTGGTTATCGCCCTGAAATCAGGGGAACCCAGAACATTCATTCATGTTACATGTGGTAATTCACAATCCAGGGGCAAAACCTCACAATGGTCTGATTTAGATGTGAAGATACCAGCCAGAATCAGATTCTGGCCCCCAATATCCCTGCACCTAAATCCAGTCTACTTTTAAGGAGGGTCTGGGTTTCGGCTATCCACAAAGGTGTTGGATTAGCAAATTTTGAAAAAAGCTTTAGGGCCTTAAATGTAAATGTTTGCTATTGGGCCTATTGTGACTTCTGCTTTTGCCTCATTTTCTTCAAAGACTGCAATCTCTATTCATTTTTTCCGACTATAGCTAAAAAGCGAATGGATGCAATTTGCGGTTTACTCTTAACTCCAACAATGAAGATGGGTAGCGAAAAGCAGGACTGTGTCAAAAGCTGTAGGCAGCACTTAACTATATACTACAGAAGGACAGTGGTTAGAATGAAGCACATGCAATAGAAAAGATAATTATACATACGTTTTAGATTCAATTCAATTCAAGAAATATGTATTCGGCCAGTCTGGCCATAAAAGACAAAGAAAAACAGTGCATGACATAAAATAATTCAGCAACTTTAAAATCCACATTTGGTTCACCAATGGGGATACAAATCATAAAACAGCAAAAAGACAAATCAGTAAAATATAAACTAAAAAAAAACAAGAATATACAGTAGTATAATGTAAATACCACGCAAGTTGATAATCACTAATACAGGAAAAGTCCTTCACAGTTCTGAAACTGGTATTAGCCTTCTAATTAATTTGCATCGATGGGCAACGTTGAAAGTTACATGATGAAAACTGGCAGTGGCTGTACAAGAAAGATTGGTAGAAGAATGTGGCCACATTTGTGAGGGAAGCCTTATTCACTCCTCAGATACACATGTGTAGGTTCTTTTATCTGTAAGCACTGGCTGCTAAATGCTCATCCCCCAATGATGACATCAGGTGCACACTGCTGCACTCCTCACAGCAGCAACCACCCATCTCACCCCACACCAAAAGGTTCATTTTTGTAGGCCTGTCTTCATTCCCACTACACTTAAACAACAAAAGAGTGATCATTGGTGTGAACCCAGGTGTAATTAAAGGTTACACTCACCAAAGAGAAAAGAAAAAATGGGGTTAGGAAAGGGTTAGTGAGGGGACTATTCTTGTTTAGTATGAAGAACCCTCACTCACCGACCTGGTCGGTGACATGCTTCATCATGGGGTTCCCACCGGGTAGACCGAATGTCTGCCCGGTGTGCTACTACGCCTGATGTTACAGCGGAGCTGGTTTTTGTGTTGTGAATAGTGAGAAGTGAAGGTTTTAAAAGAAAGCCGTCTGTGTCCCAAAAAGGCATTTTATTAAGAGACCAGCTTGCCTTCATTAAAAACAAGAGAGGCGGACGCCAAAAGGTCACAAAATTGAACCAATAGTGTCCTTAGTGTGAAAAAAAGGAGGTCGACATGTTTCTGCTCAAAGTGGCTAGTTCAGCCGAGCTTTCATCAGGACCAGAAAATGACCTCGGGCGGTATACACACGCTAAGGCGTATCCTGACCTCGGGGTTGAATTTGCTGTTGGAACTAACTCGCGGTTTAGTGGGCAATCCTGCAGTTCCCAGCGTACAATACCCTGTGAAGAGATAAAAGATATGCAGCACACAGCAACATCAATGTTAATCGATCGCTCCCCATGCAATGAGTGCAAGCTCAAGGTTCCTCTTGCAACCGTGGGTTTTCGCTCATAAATCTTTCACCCTTAAGACCCCGTATGGTGCCCTGTTTAGGCAGTGTGTGTTGAACATATTTAAAATATGGTGCAATAGTGAATTATAGCAATTGCACAATCTATCATGCATGGTTGACTTGAAAGCATGCATTAAACGTGACAAAAATTCCAGTCTTAATTAAGTTCACTAGGACAGAGATACCATAGTTAGGGTCCTGTCTACTAGGTTGGTATGGTTAATCAGTGCTTATAAAAAATAAAATAAAAATACCGCTAATAAGGACCAAGGGGATTTTAAAGACCAGGCTCTGGCAGATTCCCCAGATATGTTAAACAACAAATATGCCAGAGGGTCTAGAGAAAGAACTTCAAACAAACGCACGCTCTTCATCCAAACTGTTCATTTATGCATGTGTGTTGACAAACTAAGGTCATGCCTATAGTGGTCAACCAAGGATGCCCATCAGTCACCATACGGAACCGCCCTTCATCATTTGGGATTCCGAACAAGACCAACTACAGGAGTACCCCTGTACTATCATGATGGAGGGTCCAGATGTATATAAAGGTACCTTTAACCAATCAAGTAGATCATGTTGTGATCTTGTGTATTCAATTTAGAAAATCGTAGCACACATGTAATATACGGGGACTGATGTTTGCAGTGCACAAAAATATGTGTGAAAAAAATTATATTAAGAAAATGTGATTAAAAATGGATGAGAGGATACTAATAACTTTATTCTGGTGCTACCCCAACCTCCACTATTAAAAAGTAGTTACTGTCAGTCACTATAATACGGACTGTCTGAATAGTTTTAAATGGTCAACATGTTTCAGCAATATACGACATAGTTGTCATTGCTTTCTTCAGGACCGTGTCTAGTAATAGCTACTGCAAATGATAGTGAAAAAAAGAAACCAAAATCCGTGCTCAAAAATCAGAACAGATACGGACATCACCTGAGTTCACTAGGGGTCCATGTTGTTTCTATTCACTCTTCCAAGTCGTATGAAGATTACTACAAGGAAAAACACATGAAACCAGAAAGAAGAGTACTTAGCGTGCAAAGTTTAGTTCGTGACTTAAAAGTATAAATTCTTGTTAACGTGAAGTGACCATGTTACGTATCACTGGCACAATCTCAGTGCATATATCCAAATATTGGCTCTGGTTCTTAAAAAATACCAATCTTGTATCAGAAAAGGCCCCCTTACCGTACTTGTAAGAGGACAACACCTCACCCCACCTGGCCACGGCTCAGGAAAAGGGGAAGCACCGCTCTGTGGCAAAGGGAAAAAACAAACAGAACTCTGTTATCCAAATCCCCTGCACCATGTCTGAATTTATCCAACTGTCTGCATAATCGATCGACAATCCACTGCACACTGTTGGCATTTATTCTCAAATGTTGGAAAACTCAGATCACTTGTTTTCGACACCAACATTACGAGAACAATACCTAACGCTGATCGTTTGCAAAGCCTGAGAGTAGCGTGTCATAAGTAAGCTGGCATCGAGCCAAGACTTAAAGGACGCATGTTTAAAGTAAGCAGATGCGCTTGAAAAAGTAGGCGTCAGGCATTCATACTAAAATGCTGCTTTAACAGGGAAAGAACCGTATCCTCGCCTACCTTTCCGTCGGTACTTCACCACTCGGCATCCAAGCCGATCGGGGAGGTGCCGCGGCCGGCTGAAGCAAGGGATTATAACCCCGTGCGTGATTGGTCAGAAGGCCGATCACGTGGTCCGTTGTTTTGATGACGTGCTGAGTTAGTTAAAAAGAGGTTGCTGATAGGATCAGCACCCTTAGTTGTCAGCCAATCACCAATGAAGACGATGTTTAGAAGGCAAGCCCATTAACCCTTTGCTAAACCCTTCGTGACTTATTGAAATAAAAACTTTATTCACCAAGATTGAGTAAACAAACAAGATGTTACATGTTATGTGGGTTAAATCGCGTGTGTATGATGGCAAAAAATATAAGCCAAAGCTGTTTCACTGCATCCAACGCAAGTAAGAGCGTGAACATTGACAGTAGTCAAAGCTGATCTTTATCTATCTTTTTTTGTTCTCTTTTAGTCAGAGTGTGTCAACGAAGTGGAGAGACAATAGTAGGCGAATTTTATTGATATAGATCAAAAGATGTTTATATTCTATGCTCAGTACTGCTGTCAATCTATCATTTTTGCTTATTGGACAAAATATCCCACATATATGAATCAGTAATGTGGATATTCTAAAATATGGATATTCAGAAGGGAACAGTTATATAGACTGTAGATCATAAAGTCGACCAGGGTATATCATCATTCAACCCAGTCCGGTTAGTTCCCATTTTGAACACCCATTTTTGTTCCTTGAGCAATAGATATTTAGACACATCTGAAACATGTGATGGAATGTATGGTTTTTCTATGACTGTCCACACAAAGGCTGTTGAAGAGTGACGTGCTTCAAGAAAATGATTTGTCAACTTGGTAGCCTGTCTCTGACACCTAATGGTGCTTTTATGCTCAGAGATCCTGACCTTGATTTTACGGGTCGTCATACCTATGTATCTGAGACCACAAGGGCAGGTGATCAGATACACAAGATTATCGCTATTGCCAACCTATTATTGTTCCGGGCCCGCTTCAGTGACCGGTGTACTAGTCTGGGAGGGTATTTCCTGGAAATCAGTTGTTCCTTGAGGGCCAGTGAATGTATTTTGACAGCCACAGAGTTCGAACAGTTCCTCTGGACCCGTAAAAACTGTCCATAAGGCAGATTTTCCCGCAATGACAGTTTTTGCGGTGGGTGCTCTTTGGGATTTGCCACCCGTAAGTGGCCACCACCCCTGTGGCACTTGTCAAGCTTGCCCTCAAACAATGAAGACAACAGAAATAGACATAGGAACGTCTAGGCCGTGGATCCAAACCAAATTCACCAATTGCAATAGCGATAATCTTGTGTATCTGATCACCTGCCCTTGTGGTCTCAGATACATAGGTATGACGACCCGTAAAATCAAGGTCAGGATCTCTGAGCATAAAAGCACCATTAGGTGTCAGAGACAGGCTACCAAGTTGACAAATCATTTTCTTGAAGCACGTCACTCTTCAACAGCCTTTGTGTGGACAGTCATAGAAAAACCATACATTCCATCACATGTTTCAGATGTGTCTAAATATCTATTGCTCAAGGAACAAAAATGGGTGTTCAAAATGGGAACTAACCGGACTGGGTTGAATGATGATATACCCTGGTCGACTTTATGATCTACGGTCTATATAACTGTTCCCATCTGAATATCCATATTTTAGAATATCCACATTACTGATTCATATATGTGGGATATTTTGTCCAATAAGCAAAAATGAGAGATTGACAGCAGTACTGAGCATAGAATATAAACATCTGTTGATCTATATCAATAAAATTCGCCTACTATTGTCTCTCCTCTTCGTTGACACACTCTGACTAAAAGAGAACAAAAAAAGATAGATAAAGATCAGCTTTGACTACTGTCAATGTTCAAGCTCTTACTTGCGTTGGATGCAGTGAAACAGCTTTGGCTTATATTTTTTGCCATCATACACACGCGATTTAACCCACATAACATGTAACATCTTGTTTGTTTACTCAATCTTGGTGAATAAAGTTTTTATTTCAATAAGTCACGAAGGGTTTAGCAAAGGGTTAATGGGCTTGCCTTCTAAACATCGTCTTCATTGGTGATTGGCTGACAACTAAGGGTACTGATCCTATCAGCAACCTCTTTTTAACTAACTCAGCACGTCATCAAAACAACAGACCACGTGATCGGCCTTCTGACCAATCACGCACGGGGTTATAATCCCTTGCTTCAGCCGGCCGCGGCACCTCCCCGATCGGCTTGGATGCCGAGTGGTGAAGTACCGACGGAAAGGTAGGCGAGGATATGGTTCTTTCCCTGTTAAAGCAGCATTTTAGTATGAATGCCTGACGCTTACTTTTTCAAGCGCATCTGCTTACTTTAAACATGCGTCCTTTAAGTCTTGGCTCGATGCCAGCTTACTTATGACACGCTACTCTCAGGCTTTGCAAACGATCAGCGTTAGGTATTGTTCTCGTAATGTTGGTGTTGAAAACAAGTGATCTGAGTTTTCCAACATTTGAGAATAAATGCCAACAGTGTGCAGTGGATTGTCGATCGATTATGCAGACAGTTGGATAAATTCAGACATGGTGCAGGGGATTTGGATAACAGAGTTCGGTTTGTTTTTTCCCTTTGCCACAGAGCGGTGCTTCCCCTTTTCCTGAGCCGTGGCCAGGTGGGGTGAGGTGTTGTCCTCTTACAAGTACGGTAAGGGGGCCTTTTCTGATACAAGATTGGTATTTTTTAAGAACCAGAGCCAATATTTGGATATATACACTGAGATTGTGCCAGTGATACGTAACATGGTCACTTCACGTTAACAAGAATTTATACTTTTAAGTCACGAACTAAACTTTGCAGGCTAAGTACTCTTCTTTCTGGTTTCATGTGTTTTTCCTTGTAGTAATCTTCATACGACTTGGAAGAGTGAATAGAAACAACATGGACCCCTAGTGAACTCAGGTGATGTCCGTATCTGTTCTGATTTTTGAGCACAGATTTTGGTTTCTTTTTTTCACTATCATTTGCAGTAGCTATTACTAGACACGGTCCTGAAGAAAGCAATGACAACTATGTCGTATACTGCTGAAACATGTTGACCATTTAAAACTATTCAGACAGTCCGTATTATAGTGACTGACAGTAACTACTTTTTAATAGTGGAGGTTGGGGTAGCACCAGAATAAAGTTATTAGTATCCTCTCATCCACTTTTAATCACATTTTCTTAATATAATTTTTTTCACACATATTTTTGTGCACTGCAAACATCAGTCCCCGTATATTACATGTGTGCTATGATTTTCTAAATTGAATACACAAGATCACAACATGATCTACTTGATTGGTTAAAGGTACCTTTATATACATCTGGACCCTCCATCATGATAGTACAGGGGTACTCCTGTAGTTGGTCTTGTTCGGAATCCCAAATGATGAAGGGCGGTTCCGTATGGTGACTGATGGGCATCCTTGGTTGACCACTAAAGGCATGACCTTAGTTTGTCAACACACATGCATAAATGAACAGTTCGGGTGAAGAGCGTGCGTTTGTTTGAAGTTCTTTCTCTAGACCCTCTGGCATATTTGTAATCAGTGCTTATACCTAAACACTCCTCAGAGTATTTGCTCATTCCCACTACGGCTGTTTCCTCAAGCACAACAGGCCGGTGTCATCAGTGCAAAGTTGACTGGCCTTCCAGCACTATTCCCTCACACATACAGAAAGACATGACTGTCCTTCCAGCACTATTCCCTCACACATATGGAAAAGACTTGAGACTGTCCTTCCAGCCCTATTCCCTCAGACACCGAAAGATATGTCTCTGTCCTTCCAGCACTATTCCCTCACAAATACGGAAAGACATGCCTCTGTCCTTCCAGCACTATTCCCTCACACATACGGAAAGACATGACTCTGTCCTTCCAGCACTATTCCCTCACACATACTGCTGAAAAGTGGTTTATTGGTAGGAGCAAATGTAGGTCTGCCACTGGCAATAAGGCCACTAACACATGATAGGACTCAGCATAAGTCTTAGAAAATTATTCCTATGCTCAATCCGTGGTAGCTTGGCTGCGAGCAGGCAGGCTTAACTTCAAAGACAGGTATGTAAAGCATTTAAAAACACCAATTCAGTAAATAATTAAGACACAACACATAATAAAAATCCAACACCAATTTATAAAAATAGTAAATATTTGTATCTTTAAAATTACACCCAAACGACAAAAACCCAATGTAGGGAACCGGAGATATGAATTTTCAAAGATTTAGCATTATATAGCACTTAGAAACATATAGCACCTTATTGGGATATCTGGTCACGATAGACCGGCTCAAAATCAAAGTTTTAGGCCGACCGCAATGGAGCCCTGAGAGGCTACCACTCACGGTAGGTCCCGGTCACAGTTTTTACCTTCGGACTTAGAAACTTTTCTGGACATTTCTTCCGGGGGTCCCTCGAAGCTCTTGGCCAGTACGGATTCGGAGAGGGTTCGCCTTGCGATGAGCTCGCTGTCAAACTTATAGAAGTCCGACCTCTGGAGTGTTTCAGCAGGGCAAACCCAGGATCCAGGCCGACACGTGGTTGAAGGCAGGTGGCTTGGCTTTTGCCCCCGGTCACCTTTTCTCAGTTCAGACTGAGACACTTTTACTGAGCTTTTTCTAGCGGGGTCCGTCGATGCTCTTCACCAGGCCGGATTAGGTGAGGGTTCGCCAGGCTTGGATTTCTTCTACTACCGGTTAAACTCTGGAAGTTGGACCTATGGAGCTTTTAGCGGGATGAACCTAGATGGCTTGCTGGCTCTTGGTTGAAGGCAGGCGGCTTGGCAGGCCTGGTTGAGACGGTCCCCCTATGGAGCTTTTTATCAAAGTTGCTCCAAAGTTCTCCAAACTTCTTGAACTTCTTCCTGAAGTTCCTCAAGGGGTCCCAAAGTGTCTCAAACTCACTCCAAGGGTCTGGAATATCCAAGATGGTCCTTGAAAGTTGAGGAGTTTAGTTCCCACAATCCACTTGGACAAAACCCTTACAAATCCACTGGTGTTCTCCTGGTTGAGAATCCTTGGTGGCAATGGCCCAGGTGAGCTCTGTTAACCTGTAGCTTGCAGGGAATCCACTCTTTAGTTATTTAGCAGCAAGGTAATCCACAGGGCTGTAGTTTCAGATGGTGCAGACTTCAGAGGACAGCCCTTAGAACTTTGCACCCCCACTTCTCAACATGGCAACATCTTGCTTCCTTAAGTTTCAAGCAGCAGATCTGAGAGGCTCTGCCCCTCTCAGACACTTATTCTCAGTTCTCTGGGTCCAGCAGGAGGTCACTGCTGACCAATGGGAGCAGGCCAACTCCCAAAGAATACGACCACATCCTGTAGAGTGTGTAATTATTTTGTCCCCGAGTGCACCAAATCCTCCAAACTCATAATGGCTGATTTTCCAGCTGGGAGGTAAGAGCTGGCTAAACACACCCCTAGGATGGCTAATTTTCATAAACTCTCCCCCTTCCATCTGTGCATTCCTTCCATAAGCCTAGCTCTGGCTGAGGTGAAACGTTTAGAGTTGTAAATGCCACTAAGGCCTCCTCTTCTCTTTGAAGACCAGTGTTTGAGACTCTTCCCCCTGCTCTGGCATTCCTGTGTTGCACCTCACTGCCCTCTCAGCAGAGCTGCTTAACCCCAGGGGCTCTTTATCACCTCTTCGAGGGAGCCTGGCTAATCCACTTAATTCTAACCAATCAGGAGAGACCACTGGAAGGCTGAATCTGGACTTGCAAACAAGAAAGTCTTATAACTACTTATATGTAAACTTTGGGAGAAATTCAACCATATCATATTCTTGAGTTTATTAATACTATTCGGGGAAGTCTTTGAATGGTACTTCTAGCCCTCTCCTATCAAGAGTTATTAGTTAATAACTTCCTGCTATGTTGACCTATGTGGCAGGGGATTTGCAATGGGAACAATGACTTGGGCCATTTTTCCAGCACCAGGGCTTACAAAAACGTATTTCGTACGTACTTTGCTTATATCTGCAAGACCCCCACCCACTGGAACAACTAGGGGAGCCTTTAGGGGTTCTGAATCTGTAGAAATATTGCTGCCACAGTGCTCCTAGCATCAAAGTCGAATTTGGGCAGCACTTTAGCACAATGGGGGGAGTGAAATGTGAAATTTCACTTAACCCAGGGCATATTAAACTCATTTTATAAGGGTCTACCTTATAAATACCCGACCCCCCACCCCTGGAACACCTAGGGGAGACCCTGGGGGTTCCTAATATGCCACAGCCTTGGAGGTTATCCATTTGTAAGTGCCCCAAACCCCAAAGTCGAGTCTGAGCACAATTTACTTTTTTTAAGCAGTCCTGTCCCCCAGGACTACTTTTAAAACTGACCTCAGGCTTCAGCAGTGCAATCAATCAATCAATCACAGCACTTGTATAGCGCGCTACTCACCCGGGAGGGTCTCAAGGCGCTAGGGGGAAGGGGTTCGCTACTGCTCGAACAGCCAGGTCTTGAGTTGCCTCCTGAAGGCGAGGTGGTCCTGGGTCAGCCGAAGGTGGATGGGGAGTGAGTTCCATGTCTTGGCCGCCAGGTAGGAGAAGGATCTGCCTCCGGCGGTGGCTCTTCGGATGCGTGGTACGGCGGCGAGGGTGAGGCTAGCAGACCGTAGCTGGCGGGTGGGTGTGTGGAAGGTCAGCCGGTCGTTGAGGTACTTAGGGCCCAGGTCGTGGAGAGACTTGTGTGCGTGGGTGAGGAGCCTGAACGTGATCCTCTTGTTGACGGGGAGCCAGTGTAGGTCCCTCAGGTGGCCGAAGATGTGGCTGCGTCGGGGGATGTCCAGGATGAGTCGGGCGGAGGCGTTCTGGATGCGTTGGAGTCTTTTCTGCAGCTTGGCTGTGGTTCCGGCGTAGAGGGTGTTTCAGTAGTCCAGTCGGCTGGTGACGAGGGCCTGGGTGACCGTCTTCCTGGTTTCGGTCGGGATCCAACGGAAGATCTTGCGGAGGGTGTGAAAGCATGAAGAGGAGACGGCGTTGACTTGTCTGGTCATCGAGAGGGAGGAGTCCAGGATGAAGCCCAGGTTGCGTGCATGGTCCGTTGGCTTGGGAGTGGTGCCCAGGGCAGCGGGCCACCAGGAGTCGTCCCAGGCGGAGGGTGATGGTCCCAGGATGAGGACTTCCGTCTTGTCTGAGTTCAGTTTCAGGCGGCTGTTCTTCATCCACTCGGCGACGTCTTTCATCCCTTCGTGGAGGCTGGTTCTGGCGGTGTCGGGGTCTCTGGTGAGGGAGAGGATCAGCTGGGTGTCGTCGGCGTAGGAGATGATGTTGAGGTTGTGTTGGCGTGCGATGGCAGCAAGAGGCACACATGCAAGTACAAAAGAGCTGCTGTCCTCTAAACTGCCATGCCCTATTTATACTAGGTTCTGATAGGTAGTTTCAATCCTCCTACCCTAATATGCAAAAGGGCCCTAGGAGGTAGGTCATGCCAATCACAGGGGTACCCAATACCATAGTGTACCCTGGTGTATGTAGGTGTTTTCACTGTCTTCTAAATGTGTCTCTTTCAGAATTGCACTGGCCCTGGGCCTGGTTAGGCAGAGCCCAGGGTCAGTCAGAGACAGTTACCACCAGTACCATTCAGCAAAAAGCTGGGTGGTGCCTAGGGCACAGGATGACTTTGCAACATATACGGAAAGACATGGCTTTGTCCTTCCAGCACTATTCCCACATACATGGAGAAAGACATAATTCTGTCCTTCCCGCACTATTCCCTCACACATACAGAAAGACATGACTCTGTCCTTCCAGCACTATTCCCTCACACATGCGGAAAGACATGACTCTGTCCTTCAAGCATTATTCCCTCACACATGCGGAAAGACAATGACTCTATCCTTCCAGCACTATTCCCTCACACATGCAGAAAGACAATGACTATCTTTCCAGCACTATTCCCTCACACATACGGAAACACATGACTCTGTCCTTCCAGCACTATTCCCTCACACATGCGGATAAACAATGACTCTATCCTTCCAACACTATTCCCTCACACATGCGAAAGACAGACTCTATCCTTCCAGCAGTATTCCCTCACACATGCGCAAGACATGACTCTGTCCTACCAGCACTATTTCCGCACACATGTGGAAAGACAATGACTCTGTCCTTCCAGCAGTATTCCCTAATACATGCGGAAAGACAATTACTCTATCCTTCGAGCACCATTCCCTCACACATACGGAAAGACATGACTATGTCCTTCCAGCACTATTCCCTCACACATACAGAAATACATGACTGTCCTTCCAGCACTATTCCCTCACACATGCGGAAAGACAATGACTCTATCCTTCGAGCACTATTCCCTCACACATACGGAAAGACATGACTCTGTCCTACCAGCACTATTTCCTCACACATGTGGAAAGACATTGATTCTGTCCTTCCAGCAGTATTCCCTAACACATGCGGAAAGACAATGACTCTATCCTTCGAGCACCATTACCTCACACATACGGAAAGACATGACTCTGTCCTTCCAGCACTATTACCTCACACATACAGAAAGACATGACTGTCCTTCCAGCACTATTCTCTCACACATGCAAAAAGACAATGACTCTATCCTTCCAGCACTATTCCCTCACACATGCAGAAAGATACTCTATCCTTCCAGCACTATTCCCTCACACATGCGGAAGACATGACTGTCCTTCCAGCACTATTCCCTCACACATGCAGAAAAACATTGACTCTATCCTTCCAGCACTATTCCCTCACACATACAGAAAGATACTCTATCCTTCCAGCACTATTCCCTCACACATGCGGAAGACATGACTGTCCTTCCAGCACTATTCCCTCACACATGCAGAAAAACATTGACTCTATCCTTCCAGCACTATTCCCTCACACATACAGAAAGACAGTGGCTGCGAGGTTCATAGGCCCATCTAGATTGGTGAGCAACTGAATGGTTTCATACCTGCTTCCACTTGCACTGTGTATCTCCTCCAGAAATGGCAACAATATTGGTCAGTGGAAAGTGATCATAGGTTTCGCATTTACAACTCATAATCAAGCGTTTTGGGTTAAAGCAAGTAAATTAGTCGAGTGGCATAGGAAGAAGGTCCAAATTCCAAGACTGGGACATCCAGGAGAGATTGAGTTTAAGGTGTTTGAGAAGGAGTTTGCACAGTCATGTAAAAAACAACCCTTTGCTTGATAAATCATAGTATAACAGACTCACTGTTTCTGTACCTTGTCAGTAGTTGCTACACAATGCAATTATGTCACATTCATTTTCTGTTGTTGACAATTGACTGTGCCAGTTGTTTTTTGTATAAGGTTTGTATGAAACTATTTGAATTGTTTACTGTAACAATATTTTTTCGATATCTTAATGTCTACCTAGAGAAAGAACCCACTGTTCCACTACCTTATACCCTGTGCAAAGACATGCAAATGATGGAATACATAATTCCCTTTTCACTTTACCAGAAAACCATTCATGTGTTGATTATGCAGAGTTTCATTGTTTTGGTGCGTACCCCCACCAGGAATGCACAGGGCTTACGGACAGTCAAATTGCTACAGGTGTCAGTGCTTAATTTGTATAAAAAAAATTAAAAAAAGAGTGCCTGGGCCCTCTCCAGGAGGCAACTGCAGCTTGCAACACCCATTATCTCTTTTTTTACATTATATTGAACGAATAAACAACTGTTCTTCTCCTGATCTCTAAATTGGATATACAGCACCACCATGTGGCAGATTGTCAAAAGTCCCAGTGCCAACACCGGAAACCACTGGCACAAATTAAGCACTGGGTGTGGATCAGTCATTGCTCCCAACCTTGATATATCGTGAATACTAAGAAATCAGTCCTGTCCTCCAGGAAGGATAGCCCCCAAAGTACTTTCCTATATCGCCCATCAAGTGACTCTCTACACCATACTACTCAGACCTGCTTTGTGCCCCTCCCTGCTAGCAGTCGGCAGAACATTGTAGCAGTAGGCAGCTCGCCAGCCGCCTCACCCACAGTCAGTCATTAATCACGAGTAAAAGGAAAGCGTCTGTTCCAGTCAGACCTGTTGATTGTGCCAGGATCACATGGGCAGAAAGAGGCCCTGAAGAGACTACCCTCTTGTACCAGCGTAAAGAGATTCCCAATTCATGTTTTATTTGAAAGACTAAAATCTTCCAGAACGGTTATGTCAATTCCGTGACTCCAGTCACACCTGTGGTCGGAACTTGAAGACATTACACTGAGTTCTCGAAACTGTGTCCCAAAATGTGAGATTGCGTGGCCCTCGTAAGAAAGCTCTCACTTAAGTAAAGTAGGCGAGAAACAGACAACTACAAAGTTCAGCCATTACACATAAGATAAAATAGAAGTGAGCGAGCCTTGGCAAGTGAAAAGGTTGTTCTCAGAATAAAGTAGTTTTGGAAACAACCAGATCATAGAAAATGGAATGCGTCTAGTACATTTAATTTTAACAACATAGCCAGCAGGATTACACCATGCATAACTTTCCATTCGAGTTTTTCAGAACATAGTTCCATATGAACATGTTTCGACTTAACTTAGCGTATGGCAAGCTTTTCTGTTTCATACACCAGACTCGATACATTCCTTCCAACAATTTTGCTTCTAATTGCTCCGATTTGAATTATGGCTGTAGAGAGTTTATTCAAAGTTCGGAAGATGTTAAAACCCTCGATGCAATTCTAAATTCAACTTAACTGTTTTCATACATTACGACACACTGGGTAGTCCATGCATTTAATTAATATTTTTGATGTCACATTTGGTCACATGAACTGGTCCATGCATAAATGTACATATTTTTGGGAAATAGTGTTTGTAATCTAACTTCATTCTTCATTTTTTGCAAATCTGCCTTCTCCCAGGTTGCTGCCAGGGAAGTCCCTAGGGTGTTGGGTGAAGTCACGAGTAGCAGCTGCTACGACAGGCTCGTTCTTTAGTGCCCTGGCACTACCCTGGCATTACCCTTGCTACCCTCGTCTTCCGGATCAGGAAGGCAGTAGCAGGAACAGAGAGTAATGTGGGTTTCAAAAATCCATGTTTATATATTATGGAGTTTCCACTCCTTGACCTTTATAACCACCCTCAGGAGTAAGCAAAAGGCTGCCGAGAAGCGAGTGATGGAACAATTATGGAACAATGTTATAAGAAGTCATGTGGCATGTAATGCCACTTGCACCATGCGTGACACTTTGGCAAATTGAGGCCATTTGCCCAAACCATTACCTACAGGACGCATGACTGGGTTTACCAACTCTGTGAAACAGATGAAAAGCGTTTTTCAGAATACAGGATAGAGTACAGTGTAGTGTCAAGCCATGTCCTAAGCCTTCCATCTGATTGGCTGATGATCTTGAGCGTACTTGTACCGACCGCGTCAAACCAATGGTGCATTGGTGTTTAAAGACATAGATTGATAAGGATGCAGAGTGTTGTGGTTGAAATAAAGAGAATGATTTCAGTGGTCTTCAGATTATGTTCTTAGTTTTGCCCAGAATGTTTCTAATTGTTGTATCTCTTCAACAGAATGGATAGGGAATTATCTAATCTTGGCACCTGAAATAAAAGATAGCTATGTCTAATTATATATTTATAAAGTATAAGTTAATGTACAGCCTTAACAGCAAGGGACTTGCATGCAAACATGTCTCACTGATCCTCCTCTTTTTCACTACAGGGCCCAAAGCAAGCTCCTCACCTGTGAAAATGAAACTCCCACTCGCTGTCCTGCTGCTGTGCGTACTGCTTGGGGCCAGCGCCACCCCCGCTAGCCGCCTCTCCTGCTACAAGAAGATTCTAAAAGATCGCAACTGCCACAACATCCCAGAGGGACTGGGCGACCTGAGACCCATGAGCGGGAACCTGCAGGACCACTTCTGGGAGGGCAAAGGCTGCGAGATGGTGTGCTACTGCAACTTCAGTGAATTGCTTTGCTGTCCAAAGTAAGAGATTCCCCTTTACTATGAGCATTTTAGGGTCTGGCTACCAAGAGAGATTTACAGAACTCTTCTCAGTGGAAATTAATTATAATGGGTTTTCAGGATGGGCCATGGGGCATACATTGTGATTTCCTTTACATTTTCAATGGTCTTTGGTGAGGCATCCATAACGGTGGCCGTTGACTATTGTCCCATTTGCTACTGGTGTCTAAGTGGATAGAGAGCTTTGGGTAATAGTTTATAGTGTGTGCACTGGAAATTAGTGTCTCAGCTTCCCGCCATTTGTAAACACATGACTTGGCATAGAGTGCACTTTGGCAGGAATGAGGCAGAGAGAAGCACCTCCACACTCATTTGAGCCTGCTCCCTTGAGCCGGAAACCAGTTCTGTCCCATGTGCTAGTTTCCAGGAGACAGCTACCCACGGCTTTAATTCTAGGCACAGCAGCCACTTCAGTTGGGTGATCCTGAATTGTATTATGGATTAATCTCCAAGTAGGATGTATATTTTAATTATATTATCATGCATCTCTAAATTAATATGTACTTTCTACATATGAATAAGTATTATCTGAAACAATTAAAAAGCAAATTCCTATTTATTTCCATTTAGAAAACAAAAACATCCTGTTACACTTGGGTCTAATATGGTGTCAAATTGTTACAGAATAATATTTACTAAAAATTATAGAGATTTGTGTGCAAAGGGTTTTAGCCTACGGAAACCTTCTGTTTCAGTAAATCAGAGGGTTTGCAAACGCTAACACACTTTTTCAAATGTACTGAGCCCATTTAACGATTCAGAAAGGATTTTGTAAATTGTTAAATGGGTTTAGGAAACCATGCAAAATTGACTTGGAAAGGGCGTGTTTTGGGCATCTCTTGAAAATACCTATTTTTTAAGATCAGGGCCACTGTAATTATGCGATTCTGCGACCATGGCTTTTTTCACATAACTATGGATTTGCTGCATTTGCCACCTAATTCATCATCTGCTGCATAACTGTGACATCCTGCGTGTGATTACCATCTGCTACCTAACCTTTTCCCTCCTGAGGCGGAAGCCGGGAGGTCTCCTTTCTTTTCTTTTCTTGGCAATTTTAAAATCGAGTGTGTTTGACTTGCGTGTTATTCACCTTTTAAAATAAATTGTGTGCAGCTTAGGATCGCGCTTGTGCTGTAAGCGTGCTGCTGCCTTGCCTCAGACTTCCCAGCGCTTGTAAGCGCTTCGCCTGCTCCCTCCTCCTTGCTTGGGGTTTCAGACCGCCCTCGGCCGAGTATTGACGCCGAGGGCTGGGATCTGATTTCGGCCGCCATCTTGGGGGTAGGACTCTCCGCCCTCGCGCTCTAGTAGCGCTATATAAAGCTCCTCTCTCTCTCCGCGCAGCGGACGCGTATTGCGGACGCGCCGGAGTCGCGCCAGAGTCCTGCCCGTCTGCGCCCGTCAGCGTCCCGGAGGCGTTTGGCGTGGCAGGTTCTCTTGTTCGACACTTCCTACTCCCTTGCAGTATTATGCTGTCATATACATCCAAGGAGCTCCACTCCCTACGCTCTGGCAATAGGTCCTGTCATTCAGTTTTTCCTGGTCGCTACAGGGGCAAACACAAATGCCCAGTTTGTAATTGGCATTTTACCAGCGTTCTCCCTCACAATACCCACACGAAGGGCTGTAGCATTAAACATCTTTGCTTACTCCTTAATACCAGGTCACTGCACAGACATACTCAGGAGATTTTTGATTTGCTCTCTACGAATAACCCCACTTGTCTTATACTCACCGAGACATGGCTGAATGAGTCCTCCCATCCGGACATAGTGGCAGCCATTCCCTCTGAGTATAACATCTATAGACAAGATAGAATTAAGGGAAGGGGGGGAGGAGTCGCCCTTGTTGTGGAAAAATCTTTCACGTGCGCAGTGGTGTGCACGGAAACCATCACGGGTGCTGAATCCCTTGCCTTTACCCTGTCCTTATCACCTCAACAAACGGTGAAGGGTCTCGTAGTATATAGACCTCCGGGCCCTGTGGGTTCCTTTTTTGAGGATCTCCAGCAGGTCCTGTCGATACTAGTTCTGAGATCGGAGCAGTGCATATTGGTGGGAGATTTTAACTTCCACATGGAAGATCAGATGGACCAGGATGCCAATAAGCTGTTCGATATCACGTCTGCTTTGGGATTGCTCCCTTACCTTTCTGGCCCGACACATGACAAAGGCCACACATTAGATCAGGTTTTCTCTACCTCCCCAATTGCGGTTACTGCACTCCTGCCGGTACTGTGGTCTGATCATCATCTTGCCCATTTCCAAATATCTAGTACTGAGAAACCATCTGCCAGGGCCTCGAGACAGTTGGGTAGTAGCTATAGGGCGTATCATCGGGTGACTCCTGACCTGTTAGCTCAGGCCCTGGTGAATCACCCTCCCTCTTATACGGGTGATCTGGAGCATGATCTGGACACCCTGCAGTCCTGGCTCTCAGTTAGATTGAACGAGCTGGCCCCTATACAGCCGCCTAGAGCTGATACTAAACGCTCTACGGCCCCCTGGTTCTCGGCAGAGTTGGCCCTCTCCCGGAGACAATGCAAAGTCGCCGAACGGGCCTGGAGAGCCCAATATGATGATGAGGCAAAACGGACCTACAAAGCCATGATGAAATCTTATCATGGTCTAATCCTGCAGAGTAAGAAGGACTACTTTGCTAAAAAAATTGAGGAAGCAGCCAACTCCTGTAAGGAGATCTTTTCGATTGTGCGAGAATTTACGACCCCGCGTTCGACCATAGGTCAGGAGATTTCGGATGAGACCTGGGCTGACACTATTGCTAATTTTTTTACGACTAAAATTAGACAGATTCAGGACTCTTTTCTTCCGAGACCGACACCTGCTCCTCGTATATTGCCGAATGAGATAGCCCACCAGCCGATCCCTGGTCCGGTTTTGTTGAACTTTCCGCCTCTCACGATCTCCTCATCTTTAGCTTTGATGAGGAATCTTAAATCTGGTTCGCCATGTGATCCCTGCCCGGCAAAATTTTTAGCTAGAATGGCTGATGTTGTTAATCCCCTAGTTAATCCTATTCTCAACCTTTCCTTGAGTAAGGGGATCCTGTCTCAATCCTGGAAACAGGCCATGGTGATCCCTCTCCTTAAAAAGCCCAATCTTGCCCCGGAAGCCCCGTCCAACTATCGACCAATTTCGCTCCTCCCTGCACTTACTAAAATCCTCAAGAAGCACGTCCATAGCGTGCTTTCTAACTTCCTGGAGTCGAATGAGCTGCTCCATGCGTCGCAATCGGGCTTTCGATCTAACCTAAGCACCGAGACGGCGCTCTTGGAAGTCTCAGAGATTGTGAAGGAGGTGCTGGATGATGGAGGCAGGGTGATGTTAGTCATGTTAGACTTGTCGGCGGCGTTCGACACCGTCCCCCATGAGGATCTCCTCATTAGACTACATGACATCGGTCTAGGGGGGACGGTGCTCAACTGGTTTCGTTCCTTCTTAGCCAACCGCCGTCAAACGGTCTGGGCCTCGTCTGGATCTGCCGAAATGCCGCCATTGGGAGTCGGAGTTCCTCAGGGCTCAGTTTTGAGCCCTACCCTATTTAACATCCTCATGACCCCTCTGGCGGATCTGGTGGAGTCCTACGGGGCCCGGATAGTCTCATACGCTGACGACACCCAGCTTCTTTTCACCTGCTGCAAGAGCGAAGAATTCGATGGGGAAAGTATCCGTGAGTGCCTTGGGGCTGTTTTCAATTGGTTCCATCTGAACAGCCTCAAGTGCAACTCGGATAAATCCGAGATACTTTTCTTTGGATGCCCCGTGGATCCGGACTGGCATGATTGGTGGCCTGCTGACAAGTTCCCTCCAGCCCAGTCTTCTAAATGGGCCAAGAACCTGGGAATTAAAATTGACAACGGGCTCACGCTCAAATCCCAGGTGGCAACCTTGACTGGGACCTGTTTCCGGATCCTCAGGATGCTCCGAAAGTTTTTCCCTCTGCTGTCTGAGGAGCATCGGAGAATAACAGTTCAGGCCCTCATTGGATCCAGATTGGATTATGCTAATATTCTGTATCTGGGTCTCCCAGAATACCTTTTACAGCGCATGCAGGTGACCCAGAATGCTGCAGCACGAGCGATTTTCGGTCTGCACCGTCGAGCCAGTGCCTCTAACCTGCTGCAATCCCTCCATTGGCTTCCTATACGGAAGAGGATAATGTTCAAGGCCTTGACATTAGCCCACAAAGCACTGCATGCCACGGGTGCAAAATACCTACAGAAGAGGCTGAATTTTTATCAGCCGACACGATCCTTACGATCGGAGTCTTTAGCACTTGCTGTAGTTCCTCGTATAAAGAGGGCACGTCTGGGTGGGCGATCTTTTAGATTTCTGGCCCCTCAGTTATGGAACTCTTTACCATTGGTCTTACGATCCACATCCAATCTGTTAGCTTTTAGGAAGGGTCTCAAGACTTGGTTATTCGCTGGGTAGAGTGTTGTTCCCCCCTTTCTTCTGTTGTTCTGTTTACTGTTATGTTTCTTTTTTAGTCTCTTTTCTGGGTCTGGAGCACAAAGCGCCGGGACACTCCTTTGGAGTAGCCGTTGCGCTATACAAGACCCATTAATAACATAACATAACATAACATAATCTGTAAATTTTATTTAAAAAAATTGCTTCCAGCTCAGACGGATCAAAAGTTACAAAAAATGTGGTGATGTGTTCGTACGCAGTGAAAGACCCATCACAGAGGTTATCTGGTGATCGTTCAGTTGCTTATGCATTTGATTGTTAAACTGGTACTAATGAGGTGAATTTTGTGCCCAGACAGTACCAACATGTGTATACATTCCAAAATAATGAAATAATACTATAAAGAAAGTTGCACATTATGCCCCATAGTTTGTGTTTTCTTGCTGCATAATTCAGTTAACCCTCCTACATAATTTTGGTCCACCCCTGCCGCATAATTCCAATAGCCCTGCTTACAGTATTTATTAATGTTTTGTGACCGAAATCCGGTTGCAAAATAATCATATTTTAGTGACTATGCAAAGGTACTGGTAACCTATTAGTAAATGGGAAGGGGTCCCGAGGGGTCCGCAATTTGCGACCTACCCGATTAATATTTATGGGGTAGGACGAATTGCAACCCACTGTGATTCAGTAATTTGTAAGCCAACCCATTAACCATGAAGGCCAGTTAAAAAAAAACAATACATTCTGTAGAAGTCATTGCGCAAATTGCGAACACTTTTACCAAATGCATTCTTAGTACATGAGGCCAAAATCTATTTATTTTTGGTAAAGATTTATTGAAATATTTAAATTTCGTCGGACAGGTTACTCTGTCACAACATTGAGACATATCCCATCCGCCGAGATATAAATCCCATAATATCCTGTGGGATTTATATTTCGGTGAACAGGATATCCGTCACCTTGGTGATGGAGTAACCCATCTGTCGAAATCTAAATCAGGCCCTTACTTTAAACTCAGACTGGGCTTCCGAGGATGGATTAGAGTTCACTCAGGACCCATAGAGATTCTCTGCTCCAACCATCTTTGACTACTCTGCTTGTTGTATCTTTGTTTCATGCTGCCTGTTTATGCCAATAAGAGTATGACTGCGACACAGTGTACATCCTCAGGCCGAGCCTAGCAGTTGCCAAGTTTTCACTAGCTTCTGGTGAATGATGGAATTCATGGCAGCCAGACTGTGCTTTAGAATGGAGTTAGGTCTTAAGTGAAAATATGTATTAGTAAAACGTTAATGCATAGCCATTACAAGAGTCCACTACTTCAACGAAAAAGAAGCCATCATGAGGGCCACCAGAGAGAAAGGTGATCTCACTTACAAGCACCGACATATCCAGCTGTATCAGAACCTCCCCGTAGTCACCCTAATGAAGCACAGAGAATTCTGCCACATAAATTCTTTCAGCTTCATCTTTCAATAAAAAGAAACACAAAGACGTATACGTTCTTTCTCAGAAGCATAATCACTTCTGGATTTCCCTAGTGAGACCAGGGCCAGACTGACTACATGCAGTTTCGAATGCTGCTGAGTTGGGGGCTCATGTCACAGTGGTGGGGGCTGATTTCGTTCATGGGGACCTGCGTGTGCTTTGAAATAATTAAAGCAAAACGAATTTCGTTTAGCACACGCAGGTCTCCATGAACAAAATCAGCCCCCAGCTCAGCAGCATTCCAAACTGCCCGGTAGCCAGTCCGACCCTGAGTGAGACCATTGATGTGGACACAGCTCAAGAAGACATATTAGGGTGACATGAGCTTCAGCCTGAATGGTACAACCCCAGACCCTGATGGCGGGTTAATGATGAAGAGGAAAAAGTGTACATTATCTCCAATCACAAATGGGGTACTGGGGGGGGATAGGTACTAACGCCCGAACTATAACACTTTGTTCTAACACCGTGAAAGGGTGAACAGTCAGGAGAAGGTGAGGAGTGGAACAGAATGGTGCTAACCATGACGCTATGACATAAGTGTTTGTTTTATGCTGACACTTCCCATCTACCTACCCCCATACAATGTGCACTTTCCCTGAGGAACTGTCTTTGAAAGAGGTTGGAAGCATCCTAAACTCAATCACACCATATAAGAGACCTTGTTTGGCCCTGTTTCTCTTCATCAGAGGACAGATCAGACAAAGGAACAACTCTCAAAATTGCTGTCCAAGTGAGTCGAGAGCCTATCCACACACCAACAATTCCTAAGGGTGGTGAGGGTACATGCTCTTAAACTAACTCCCTAAACGTAAGGGGCACGAACTAACCAAACAAAAGACAAGAGATATAGAACTATTTCTTAAAGTAGGGACCCAAAATGGTATTTTTACAAGAAACCCCCATATTCAGAAGACATACATTTTGTGCAGAGCCCACATAGGCAAGGGCACTACTAAGACCAATAGAGACAAATAAGGGAGTTATAATAAACTTCAGATACTGCACTACAACACTCCAACCACTTGGATGCTAAGGTACCTGATATTCTCCCATGTAATTTCCATTGAAATCAATGGAAACCTCATGACGAGTTACCCTTGTCATTAGCATCCAAGTGGTTAACATCTATGCCCTGAATACTGCACAAGACCCCTTCCTGCACAAGTTGCTTAACAAACAGCTAAGCAACACCAGAGGGTATATTATTGTAGGAGTTGATTTAAGTCTTGTTTGGAATCCTGAAAGGGGTAGAAGCAAGCATGCATATACTGGCATGGGAGCAATGTCGGCACACCTCAAAAGAAAATTACGGAACTCTGGCTTATTGTCGTGCCGATGCTCTGTTGTCTCAGGAATGCCACGGAGCCTGCCGTATAGTACCCCTCTTCACCCCTATCACCCCTCGATGCCAGGAATAACACTGGCATACAAGTGATAACCAGGGGGAAAAGGGGGAAACAAAACAAGGAAAGGTAGGGAAGACACAGTCTCCAGCAATCTTCACTCTTGTCAGGTTCTTGTACAGCAGAACGGTGACTAGAATACAAAGCAACACATTAATAAGTTCCCTCCCTAGGCCTACGGGGATATGTAAAGGGGCAAGATATAAAACAGATATGTACCTAGAATGTGCTGGGTATCTAGCTGTTCCCCCTATGTTTGTATGTAAAGATGCACTGGAAACGTGGTATATGAACCACTCTTCAACATAGGAATAGATGATCAGTACTTATAATCTTCCCTATTGTAGATATAAATCAGTCTGAGTATAGAACACACCTTATATCCATAAACTAATGCCCAAAATGAATAATCTCCATGTATCATGCGCTCCCGGTTAAGATCACAAGGAACGCTCTATTAAAACACAAATATCAGGACAGAACCTTGCCCTGTATGAAATACGAAATGGAACAGAGGCCAAAACAAGGTGCTACAAAGCGCTGAGTTCCCTACACCCAGCAAACCGGAAAAGAACTACGCCTCGGGATATCAGGGCAATCCTACAGACAACCGCTGTACCGGAACCAAAGCACCAAAGTAAAAGGGAAACAACGAAAACACAGCAATGTCACACGGACAAATAAACAGGATACCGATAGACTCACAAGAGCCTGTACTCACGGCACCGTCGAAAACGCCGAGACCCAAACGCCACCTCTAACTGCTCGGACGAAAACCCCAGTGACCCGGAACGGAACACGGAATCTGGCTAAACGCGAAGCACTTCCTGGAGTGCTAGGCGGGCCTAAGTATGTTTACTGTCCTGAATGCGCATGCGCGTATGCGCGCGCATCATCAGGAACTTTTCCCTTGCCAACCACGGTCTGTTCTCTGTTGCCAACCACGCATCCAAACGCGGAGTGCTGCAAGCAGGCATGACACTTATAGATGCATGGCATTATGTAAATCCACACTAGTCCTTCTTCTCTCATGTCTACTCTACATACTCACACAGACTACTTATTTATCATTCACTCCCTATTGCTCGATCTAGACTCCACACTTATAGTGGACAAACCTGTTTCAGACCATGCTCACATGGACCTCACCTGGGGGTAAGCCGGCAACGCCCTATGGGAGGCTACATGTGGCTCATGAAACTCGACATCCTAAAAGACCCGGATAACGTTCCTCCATCAAGACAGCATCAAGGAATATTTTACTCTGAACTCCCTCCCAGATTTGTGATTGCACACAATCTGGGAAGGGTCCAAAAGGCAATACGGGTACAATCACATCTATTGAAATGGACCTGGTCAGGACGGCTACACTTCTTGAAAACAGAGATTAAGTACCTTGAGCGAAAGGATAAATAAAAACCAAGTATGAAAATCCAAAACCATCTGCACATCCTTAGGGGTCAACTGAAAGCCCACATGATAAACTGGACTGAGAGGTTTTGCTTTAAAATTAGGTAACTCCTTGTTGTGTCAGCAGTTTCCATGGAATCTTTGAAATCAAGATTCCATGGAAGGCGGTTGACGGAGCGAGAGATGAGTGGAGGGGCTGGCAGTCAATCACCCGATACTCATGATGGCAGTATCCTTAAATAAATACTTCTGCTCACCAATCTGCGGTGCGATACCTGCAATATGCAAGATGGCTCGAATCAGGTGAACCAGCAAACAATGGGCCGCTGGCTTGCTTGATGTGCGCTCAGCCTTACAGGCACATTTCGAGACTCATATAGAGCCACAGGAGCACAAGAATAGATTGTCTCAGCGCATCATCGGTGATCAGGATGAAGGTCAGTAAACATTTTCTAGTAGAAAAGCAGTGCATATACAACAGAAAGTGTCCCTGCCACAATTTTGAAGTCATGTGGAAATTGTGACACTAGTGGAATTTGAACTAAGCTGCATTTTGAAGTCAGGCGGAGTCGGGACACCAGTAGAACCAAAATAATTCTACCATATTGGAGTGAGAAAATGGAGGAATAGTGAAATAATATACACTCTTAATGTTATTATGGGATCAAATAACACATTTGAAATACGCATATTAGTTATAAGGCTACCACTGTGCACTCAGGTGTTGTGAAATTAAATTCCTAAAAAGTGCGGATTTACTCTATTTAAAGTTATGTCTATAAGATCGTTAGGTAGCATGGAAGGCTTTTTTCCTCCATTACCATTTTTGGCAATGCCTGGAAAACCGCAATTGGAGTGGGCACAGTGTAAATAATCATTTGAAGCGCATTTAGATTAAGTGGATGGTGACACGTTCACCCATAATAAAAGAAGGCCCCATTGATACACAATTTCAAACACAGGACTGCTTTTAAAATGACCTCAGGCTTCCAGCAGTGCACACGTGCAAGTGCTACAAAGGCTGCTGACCTCTACACTTCTATGCCCTTTTATGTGCTAGGGCCTTATAGGTAGTTTCAATCCCCCACTCTCTAATTTACTAGAGACGTATAGGGTAGGTCATGCCAATTCTAGGTGTACCCTAACACATAGTGTACTCTAAATCCTGTGTGTATGTTCAGTTGTGTTTTCAACATAGCACTGGCCTGGCCTGTCAACAGAGCCCAGGGTACACTCAAGACAGTTACCACCAGTATCCTTCAGCAAACAATGAGGGTGCACATGGCACATAAGATGACTTTGCAACATAGCCCCCCTTCAAATGAAAGGCCATGGGTCACTAACCTGCACCCTGGTAGTCCTCAATAGCAAAGTGGAAAAATCTGAAAAGTCCATCAGCATTGGCCTGGGCATTCCCAGGGCTGTGTTCCATTGTAAAGTGCATTTCCTGTAGGGGAAATGGACCACCTTAACAGCTTGGGATCTCCCCTCTCACCTGAGAGGTCTGAGGTCAGTTTGCACACAAATGTGTGTACTCAAGCTCTCAGTGGGCTCAGCTCTTTCCGGGACCAAACCACAGCCAAGGCATCCCTCCTAATGGCACTCCATTTCTGCTCTCTGAGGAGAAGTCGACAGCTTATAAAGGCAACTGCCTGATGAAGTCCATCCTCATTTACCTGTGCCAACACTGCCCCAATCCCCTGTTCTGAAGCATCTGTCTGAACCACAAATTCCTTCCAGAAATCAGGGGCCAGTAACACAGGTGCTGAACAGATAGCAGTTTTCAGAGTGTCAAAAGCCTTCTGAGACTCGGCAGCCTTACCCACTTTCCTTGCCTTTTCTTAGAATTTAGTTCTGTCAGGGGAGCCACAATGGTCCAATAATTCTGGACAAACCTTCTAAAGTACCCAGTTAGTCCAAGGAATGCCCTAAGCTGAGTCTGGATAAGAGGAGTTGTCCAATCCAAAATAGATGAATTGTGGCCTGCAGAGGATGTACATGGCCTCCACCTACCAGGTGGCCGAGATACACCACCGAGATCTGCCCTAGTTGACACTTACTGATCTTAATAGTCAGGCCTGTCTGTTACATGGCCTGAAGCACTTCCCTCAAGTGGTTTAAGTGATCCTCCCATGTGGAACAGTACACAGGTATATCATCCATGTAAGATGGACTGAACTACTCCAACCCAGGCAGGACCCTGTTCACCAACCTTTGGAATGTGGCAGGGGCATTCTTTAAGCCAAAGGGCATTACTTTGAACTGGTAATGTCTCTCTGGTTTGAAGAATGCTGGCCTCTCCTCTGCTCCTTCTTTGAGGGCAATCGGCCAGTAGCCTGAAGTCAAATCAAATGTACTCAGATACTAAGTAGCCTCTAACCATTCGATGAGCTTATCAGCTCTAGGTAGAGGGTGAGCATCAGTCTTAGTTACTACCTTAAGTCCTCTGAAATCGACACAGAACCGTAACTCCTTCTTTTCCCCCTGGGGATTTGGTTTGGGCACCAGCACCACTGGGCTAGCCCATGGACTGCCAGAAGGCTCAATTACCCTCAACTCCAGCATCTTATCTACCTCAGCCTTGATGCTGGCTCAGACATGTTCAGACAACCTGTACAATTGTTTTTTGTTTTTCAAATAAATCTTTTTATTGTAATAAAAAACACAAGACAGTGGTATTCAGCATAATCAAAAACACTTTGTGAAGTACATGACATTACAAGTGCCAGGACATTCAGTTTACATTTTGATTCCACAACTGTATCTTGCTGTCTTTGGGGCAAAATGACATGCATAGATCCCTACATCCTTAGTCTTCTATCATCCGGGGGGGGGGGGGGTCTCATTAACTTCCAGACAGAGCAAACCTCTATCATTCCAGCACCCCCAAATGTTGGTCCACTTATTTGGACAGCCCCAACTTTCATTCACCACCCTCTCCGCCTGCATACACCAGGCCATGTTGATTTTCCATTCACTCAGTGGGGGTCTCAAAGGTGCCCTCCATCTTTTTGCTACGTTTCGCTTAGCCACCATAACTTTCAACAGTACCCATAATTGCTTCCCAGATGTTAGGTCAGTTGTTTCCCAAATGTTCAGTAGGCACCACTGAGGGGAGGCTCTAATGTCTTTCCCACAAAGCAACATCATACAGGTTATGACTGCTCCCCAGTATGTTTGAATCACTGGGCATTCCCACCATATATGTAAAAAGGTACCTTTATGGCCACAACTCCTGGGGCACTGTGTTGAGTCTAGTCTGCCCATCTTAACCAATACCACACTTGTATAGTATGTTCTATGTAGCAGCTTCAGCTGGACTAGACTAAAACGGGACCTTATAGCTACCTCCCTAGGAGATGCCAGCGCCTCCTGCCACTCGTCGTGTTGCCCCGGGACTTCCGTCCATTTATTACATCGTTTCTCCAGCACATCAGAGGAGGTATTTAGTATCTTACAGTAAGTCAGGGATATGGAGTTTTCTGTAGATAGTCATCTAATAATCTATCCTCAAGTCGCCCAACTTCCAAATGCCTATAATGTCCCATTTATCAAAGCCTGGTTGATTCGTTAGTAGAGCTAGCTGTTTCGAGTCTCGAGTAGCTCTTGTTATTTTATTTCACCATCCCAGTGCAGCCGTTGCTATTTGTCATATTCTCACAGTCACTGAGGTCAGTGTGAGTATGGGCGTTTGGTACTTCCCCCCATAGAGGGCTCTGGGGTAACCCCTGGTTCGCATATTGTGTCTGTCCATCCTGTAAGCTGGCTCTTCTTCAGTGGTTTACCGCTATGAGTTGTGCCACCCAGTAACATTGTTTGAGCGCTGGGAGATCAATATCCCCATCATACCAGCTTTGTGTCAATTTGATAGAGCTATCCGTGCTGTTCCCCCATCCCATATGAGCGTTCTCACTAGCACTTCTACTGCTCGAAAATATGTAGGTGGAACTAAGTATAGCGTATTTTGTAAAATTTCGAAAAAGCGGGGTAACACCATCATTTTATATAAGGAAGCCTTTCCCAACGATGACAGGGGCAGGGCCCTCCAGTGTTAGTATTTTACAAAGGCTTTAGCCACCCCCTGCCTGACTCTAACTGGTGTTCCATCCACTTCAGTGACTTCAAATACCCATTTGGCTGCTGCTTCTCTTTTATCTAACCATGCCAGAAGTTTACGTGCTCTATCTCCAACTTCGGATAGACTGTGTTGTGTCACCTGATATCTTGCCTTGGCCTCTTCTTATGCAACCTCTCTATATTATTTTTGTTCAATCTGCAATCCATGCTGTATATCATCATTTTCTGACAAAAGCAGCTCAGACTCCAATACCCTGAATTTGCCTTCTAGGACTGTCTATTGCTTCACTTTCTCTTTTTTACGACCCTCAATAAGTGACACCCCTTGACCTCTTATTACTGACTTAAAGGCTTCCCATAGGACTTGGGCTGACTCCACCTATCCTTCATTCTCTTCAAAATAGTGGGCAGTGGCCGCTTGCAGACCAACTCGGATCATCTGCACCTTAAGATACCATGGGTTAAGTAGCATTGTATGTCCCTTGGACCTAGATCTTCTGCCATAACCTGCACACAGTAGTAAATGATCCACAATTCCCCTCAGAAGGTGGTACATCTCACTGGATGTCAGGAGTTGTGCCGCCAGTCCAAACATGTAGTCAATACGTGACAAACTGCAGCTTGCACCAGAATGAAAAGTATATTGATGAGTCAGAGGATTGCGAACCCTCCATACATCTACAAGTCCCATTGTTGACAGAAATTCCTCTAACATCCTACCGTAATATTCTCCCTGATGTACCGGCAGACAGTTTAGCTCTCAACAGAAAGCCGCACTGCAGTCACCCCCTATGAGTAGCTATCTCAGTGGCAAAGAAAAAATGAGTGAGCCCAAGTCTTAGAAAGTTGCTGCATGAAGCCTTGGATGAACATATAGAGAGAGTATGTGGAACAGTCTGCCCTCCCAGTGTCCTGATAGTACCACAAAGCGTCCGTGAGAGTTGTGCTTAATATCACATATAGTAAACGGGAAGAACTTATGTAGGAGGATGCCCACCCCCCTGGGCACCTAGTGTAGCCAGCATGTGCTACTAGCTTATAACCCCATCTATTAAGCTCACAATAAGTGGTTCCCTGTAGATGGGTTTCTTGCAATAAGGTTATATCAGGCTAGTGGTGTTTCAGATGTTGTAGCACCACCCCTCTTAATTTTATTCCCCAACCCGTTTACATTCCAAGAAAGTATTTTAATACCCCAGGAGACCTGGATGGGTCTTAACTTATCTTGCTTAGGCACAGTCACAGCATCTCAATCAGGGGGTAGTTGTTCCAGGTAAGTAACCCAATTTAATTTGGAGTTGTGGAGAACAACGGGGAGCCCGAGTAATATCGTAGGTTCGCCAGGGAGACATTCCAGCCCATATAATCAGACAGTCAACACACTTGTGCTTAGTATTGGCGCTGTCATCAACATACTTAGCTGACAGAACATCGCAATACAGCTCTCACCTCCCCCCACCTCCCTGCAATGTTGACTTAAAACTGCCCGCTCCCAAACATTGCAGAGTGCCTGTGTAACGCATCCCTCATGACTAACCACAGTAGGACGTGTCCCAACAAATTCAAATTGTTCGCTCCCTCATCCCCATTAGAAAATATGTTAAATTGTTACCATGTTGCGGCTATCTTAAACAGGTCTCCACAGGGTCCTAGGGCCTCTTGACAAGAGTGGACCCACGCTACAATTCTGGTCTAGTAACAAGAGTGAGTCTTCTATCAGGTCTTTGAGTCCCGCAGTAGATCTAGTACATGGGCCCAACTAGACGCTCTTGGGGACAAGACCATTGTTTCTATACAAGGTTCAGCTCATTTAATCTCAATGTGTGTGAGGTTTTAAGGTCCTTCGTGTTTCACCAGGCCTGGACATTATGCGTCTACAGTGGAACCACATCGGAAGACATTTGCTCAGCATTTCCTGCCGTTTGACGTTTGTTGTATAGCCTGTCGTTGTCTCGGTTTAGTATTCTTCTGACTGTATGTCTTTGATTGTCGGTTTTAATTCTGTCGCCCCTCCATCTAGCCAGTCCCAAGTGTCATCGGGCGAGCCAAAGAACCATTTTTTCCCCTCCGCTTCCACCATGAGTTTGGCCGGAAATAACATTGCCTATTTTAATTCTTTTTCATGTAGCGCCTTCTTAACCCTCAAGGAAGGAACGCCTCAATCGTCGGAGCGATTTATCACTCTCGGGCCTCTCCTACACCGACAGGTCGCACAGTAATTAGATCTGTGTGTGGATGTATGGGGATTGAGGCAGCGGATCCACTGGAGTGTGATCAGGTTGTGGCCATCTTGGCTGGCTTCTGGCCACGCCCCCTGGTACAGTTTATTTTTGACAGGCACTCAGTGATACCTGGGGTCAAAGAGAACAGACCAGAAACCTGCTCCGGCACCTGCTAGTAATCCCTGTGCTGCTAGTTTGCCAATTTGGGAGAGATTGCAACCCCCTTCACTGACCCATCTTGCACGTTGTTGGAGAGGATGTTGGGCACTAGCTCAGTCTCCTTCTCCACTCCCTCATCTGTGAACAGTAACATGGTTATATCTGCCCTGTCATGGTGGGGTTTCAATCTATTTACATGTGGGACCGTATGAGGGTGTCTGGGGGGTGTTAAGGTCAAACTAAGTAGGTAACCTCACCTTTTTCTCAATTATTGGATAAGGCCCATGCCACATGTCATGGAAGGGCATATGAGCTACAGACTCCAACACCCACATTAACTGTCATGCATCAATAAGTAACCTCTGAGTTATTGTAATGTCAAATTGTTTATGCATTTTACTTGGGATAAAAGTAAATTCAGAAATCCTGTCAAGAAAAGGATTAGATATCGGGTTACAGTCTCCACCAAGTATTACATTGTACCCAGAATATTACATTAGCTTTTGAGAAATGTTAAACCAAAAGGAATTGTCAATTTGAGATGGTCCATATACATTGAACATATTTAAAACAACATTCTTAATAAGCAACTTATCTTCCCACATGATCAATCTCTTGAGATATAAGTTGGATGTCAAGATGTTTATCACATACAATGATCACTCCATTGTTTTACCAGAGGAGAAAACATTGCCCACCAAACACTTTTTAAGCTTCAACCTTTTTTTTTAACAAGATAGCTCTACTGCAGTAATGCAATGTTTGCTTTAAGATTGGCAAGATGAGCTAAAACTCATTGTATTTTAATCAGATAGTCTAATCCTTGACCATACTGAAACAAGAAGTTAAATCCTAGAAAGCTACACTTCAAAGACTTGATAAAGAGCAAACATATACATAAAAACATATCCATCATGAATTTGTGACATTGATGAAGAAAGCAAAGTAGAATTAGATTACAGGTGAAAAGGCGAGGTTGAGATAACAGATGAGAAAGAGGAATAGAAAAGAAAATGAAAGATAAAGCGAAGCAGTAAATGCAAGAAGAAAAGGCACACATCTACAAACCAATCAAAAGGTTGGGGTGGTGAGGCCACATGATGAAGATGACACGCCTGCACTCCAAGAGGTATCAGAATATGACCATGTATGACAGAACATAAAGGCACAGGGACAAAGTTTGAGACTGAGACTGAAATAACCTGCAAGAATAAGGTGAAAATAAACATTTGCATCAACATTTGTGTTAACAGAATTCATACAACTATTAGTAAATAGATTTCAGTCAGTGAGAAACTTTATATGTATCCACATCATCTCCTTCACTGTCATCCAAAAAATGACCTCAGTTTGGTAGGATTCTCATATGTTGTTGTCTTGTTTTTATATTTAACTTTGAAAAGGTATGGATAAAAAGACCAAATCTGACATTAAGAGCTCTGAGTTCTGGTCACATTTCTAAGAATTGCTTTTGTCTGTTGACAGTGGCTTTAACATTATCTGGAGAGATATAAAAGAAATGACCAGCCCATGAACCTTGTTTCTTTGCATTTGCAGTCATAATGGCCTTGAATATGTCAGTACTTTCAAGAAAAAGGATAATAACACCTCTTGGTCTGTTAGATGGAGAAGCAAAATTCAGTTTATGCCCCAATCTATGTGCTCTATGAATATTTAAAGAAACTGTTGGTGGCAGGTCTAACACCTTAGATATAACGGTTTGAAAATATTGAAAAGGATCACTCACTTCTGATCCTTCTGGCAGGTCATAAATTCTAAGATAAGTTCTCTTGTTGCGATTTTCCAAACCCACAACTTGTTTTTGAAGAACAGATATTTGTGAGTGCATTTTGTTGATCTTTGCATTGGAGTCCTCCAATTTGCACAATTGTTTTTCCAAGTGAGTCCATTTGTCATCCAGTGTTTGTAATCTCTTATTAGTTTCTTCAATATATGGTCATAAAGCTTTGATCTCTTCTAGAAGTAATTCCATTGATACTGGGGAAGGTGTTTGGACTGGTGAAAGAGGATCCTTTTTAGGCCGCTTATATATAGAGTCACTATGGTTTAGTGGAACTTTAGGTATAAGGGAGCTGGAAGCGTTTGCTGCTAGTGCCAATTTTGGTAACAATGAAGTGCCATTTGCATTTTGCTTGACATTATGAGGTTCTTCCTTAGTTTCAGGAGAAGATGCTTCTAAGTTCAAAGTATTTTAAGAATAACAAGTAGATTTGTAAATTTTACATTTCTCGTTTTCCCAATGCAGAAAACTGGCTGACAAAATGTTTGTAAAAATCTCAGAATTTGATGAACTACTGGCTGCTAATGGCAAAAGATATCTCAGCTGGAACTAAAGTAATCTGAAATGAATGGCTAGAAACTTGGTATTAACAACTCTCACAGGCCTGCGCCATCCACAAGAAAAAAGGTATTAGTCAATAGGCAAAAATGAAAGACTATAATCCTTCATACAAAGGATGACTGAAGTGGCAACAGAAGAAGAAGAGAACATTTGTAATTCTCTAAACTTGCTGCAACAAGAGGCAAATAAGAGGAAAAACTCAATACTTAAAAAAATATGTTTCATGTTGGAACATTTTACCTGCATACACACAAATAAAATGCCATGCTGCTGCCAAAAAGCATCATAGATTGCCACTTGCCAGCCAAAATGTGAACAACTGTAACAAATATGTGAATTGCAACCCCTTTCAAAAGGCAACTTGACACTCCAGGAGCTGACTATTACATTTCTTTCCTAGTTGGGTTTTCAGTATCAAATCATTGCAATTTGTATTTCATTTGAAGCTAGAAATGTGGCTTCCACTTCTGGAGGAGATTTATGGCCTGCCCATTGCCTTCAGTCCACAGCTTATGACAATTACATTGTTTGTCTCTGGCTGTATTTGCCTTTTAATTAGACAGAACATTAATATAAGCAGTTTTAAATGTGGATGGCTAAAGCACACAAAGTAGGTGAAAAAGAGAAATGCTTCAAAGAATAAAGTCAGGCATATATTGGGCAAGCTAGGCATGTGATATAATTAACACAAAATGTGAGTTGTGACCTGAAGAGACACCTGGTTGCTTCATGCAAAAAGTCTTTCACATAGCAGCAGCACTGAAAACCAGTTTCAGTTTCTTAATTAAAGAACCGGATGACACACACCTTGTTATCTGCTAGTTTTAGTATGTAGAAAATAGATTCACTACTGTCATTGTCTAATGCAGAGCTGAACGTCAGGCAGCCATCTTCGCTTGTGTCAAGCCACACCCACTGAGATTGACGTTTTAACCATTCAGGAACCGTAGCTGTAGAGCCATAAAGACAGTGTTATAATGAGTACTAATCTTAACTGCATACCCAAAGTAGTATCACTGCTTCACTTCATGAGTCTATGAATTTACCTGCATTATTCAAGCAACAGAAAAGCTCTGCACATATTGTTAGTTATGTATTACCTATAAGAAACTAAAACAATAATAAGCAGTCACCAATTCTTTGTGGCATATGTTATAAAAGCAATAATACCATGTATTAGAAGGAACAAAAGCAAGGGGAGTATTTTAAAATATCCAGTCACCTTAACCATTAACATAGAAAAGCTTTCAAGGGAAACCCAAAGAATATTCCATAGGGAAAAAGGGGTTCAACAGTGTACATAGGTATATTTTCCTAACAGGATATGTGTATAGGGACCATTACACACATTTTGTAAGCACTATTTTATAGATACGCCATCAAAATTGATGCCAGCAGAGATAAAATGTATTTCAACAACTATTTGCATCTGCCCACATTTCACAGTGATCCTTCTTCATGGGGTGATACCACTTCAAGATCAATTCACAGCATGTTAGTCTAGAGCAGTTTTACACTTCAAAAGAAGTGGATTTCTTACCAGTAACAATAGATTTGCTGATTGAACCTCCCATAGATTCATTTGTGATCCTCTAACCTCTTAGGTGAAGGATGAGAGAGAGTTGTTGCCAAAAGAAGACATTATAGAAGTAAGAAAAAAACAAGAATTGAAGGATGGGGCATTGTGGGCTTTCACTCACGTCATAGGGAGGTCCCTTTTAGCTTCACCTCTGGTTAAGGCACATCTTAAAAAATGTACATACTGATTCCGGATCCAACCACCAGATGGCAGGTTAATGCACAGCATGTTAATCTAAAGCAGCTTCAAGCTCCAAAGCTATAGTTAAAGAATCTTGTAATTGTTGAGCTTTTGAAAGGCAATATTCCTTTCAAGGAAGCAGTGCCCATAGCATATCATTATGTTCATGCAATTATATCCTTAAATCTGATTTAAAAGTTTGCATTGGCACATTAATGATCGACACAGCCCTTCTTCCTTATTACTTCATCTCTCTTTGCCTTCCCATGCATCTCTCCTTCACGCATGATGTGTTCTCCAGCATATCCTACTGGCCTTATGCATTGGCTCAATAATCCTATTCCAACTTAGTTGAGATTCCACATTCGCTTGCGCTAGTGTGAAGCAAACCACTATTTGTATATCTACGCTCCATGCAACAAAGTAGGAATAAAGAGACACAAAGTGTAAATATTTGAAACATTTGGCCAGAAATAAACACGTAGGAAGAAAGAAATGATTTACATTGTGCCCCTTCCCTAAACATACACCCCAGTACAAGAAATGAAGGGTACATATCTGTGACAACAGCGTCTCATGATTTATAATCATTGTTTGGATAGAAGAGTCTGTTGGCTCAAAGAAGGATGGGACCAGTAAACGCTCATTCATTCCACTTGTTGATGACCCTTTATTTAGATGAGAGAAAGCTTCCACTAGGGTTCACTGTCTTTTTGTTGATAGGACATTGATTAGATTTGGATTTCCTATATCTTGCATTTCAGTAACATATACTAATGCATATGTGAGAGTACTAACTAAAGGTTTTATTACTGGAGACCTCTAACTGCAAGTGGTACTCATCAATATTTTTCCACTGTCCTTTCTGCAATTTAAAATAGTCTTTTGATCCTTTGGCAGTTTACATCACCAGCAATGCTATTTACACGCGAATAAGGCACAGGGATTAAGACAATAAGATTCTTTATTATGCTGATGATGCTATTTTCTGATTATTTAAATGTATAGATCTAGTAGAGGCTCTGGGTTATGTAATAATTTAGTGGGCAATAATGGGCATTTGGCATGTTAACAGCTTAACAAGACTATAGGATTTTCAAACTTCCACTCTATCTTAAGAAGTCATGTAGCTGACTGAGGTGTAAAGTGTGCAGGTAACTCCATACATTATATGGGCATCAACATTAAAAGAAAGGCAGGGGAGGTGGTTTACCTCTGAAGTCCTAGTTAACTTATAGGAAGATTGTACTTGATAGTCTGGAGAAGGATTGGACCATTTGGAAAAAACATATGTACATTAAATGTGCACCTTAAATTACCTTGCGTAACTTCTTGCACAACAAAGAAGCTATGAAAAATGTAACTTTATGTGGTACATAAGATCTCCAGTGGTTTCAGGTGCAAATAAAGGACAGTGCTGCCCACTTGATATAGAACTGTATTAAAAATCCTTTATAGATTAATCATTTGATGAGGAGGCTTTCTATATGTGGGTCTGATGTGCCTAGCTAGATGCTGTTAAATTTAATTAAATGCTAATAAATTGGGCTATTTTACCCCTCACTAATGAATTGTACTTCGATGGGTCAATGTGTTTTTGTCTGGTGTGCAGTAAATGTGGTCTTGAGAAGGAGAATGGTTGTATTTCACGAATGTTCATTGTGGAAGAATCTGAATATTACTTTATATTTTTATGGAGCTCTCGGGCTCATAATGGCTTAACGTTTCCCTTTACTGATCTCAGAGAAATTACTTCTTGTCACAACGTTAAGGTACACTATCAGTTTCTATGAAAAGCGCTTGAAACCTTTGTAACTGGGATCTCTGTCTACATAAAGAGTGTGGAATTCGGCCTCAGAGCCGCATGCGTCTCATTTGATGCTTTCTTAATTAAAATATATTCAAAAATATTCTACCTGTATGTTACATCTCAGAAACATAACTGTTGATTATTTTTGATTGCATATCATAGGTCACTAGATGTAACCTTGTATGAGTTAAAAGTCAACAAGATGCCAGGGGTGATGGCTCAAGGGACTAAAGCATCCACTTTTGATCACAGTCTTAAATCCCTATTGACCCACGCAGTCTTTCAACACCCAAGTTCATAAAATGTATACCATTGAATTGGGTAACAATAAACATTGGTTATTTAGCACCAGGATACCCAGGGGTAAACTAACAGTTTTACAAATATACATATTGTTAGGAAAGAGTGCTAATGCTAAAAAGAGGTTTCCAAACGTATATGGAAAATGTATCTGAGATGTTTAGCTCCTATGCATCAGATGGAGTAGATATTCACTTAACACTTGAGAAGCGCTTCCAGCCTTACCGTATAAATACCTGTATCAATGCAAAACAATACAATACATTCACTACTCGTGAACTGGCTTAGTAATGCTTTCACAAGAACAACACGCAAAAAGTATTTGTTTTATTTGAAGAATCTGTTTGGACAGTAGAAATGCCTGCCGTTAAAATCTGCTCCTGGCCCTTTTTTTCCATCTTCACTTACCATTAATTCCTCTATTCGTTTCTTTTATAGGGACATTTTCTTTGGCCCGAAGATCTCTTTCGTCATTCCATGCAACAGCCAATGATTGTGGTAGACATCAGCTACAGGAAGAAACTTTCCAGCTGCAACAAAGGGAGGTGTCCCAACAGATACCATCTTTTTAGTCTACATCACTAAAAGAGAGAATATTATTGTTCTAAGTAGAGTATTTCTCTCTTAATGATCATACCAAAAGGAGAACTCTGCAGGACTCACTTCTGTACCTTAGTGTTTATTATGCAAAAATGGTCCTTACCTCATAATTGTGCCAATTTACGCTACAGCTATTCTACATTCGGCGTTCAAACAGAGATAAGAGTACCTCCAACTGAAACAAAATGAATATTCATAAACGTTGGTTAATTACATAATCTCCTTGTATTATTCCAGACTTGGTTGTGTCAACAATTTTTATTGTAATGGTTTAAACTAGGTCTGAAGAAGGGAACCTTTAGGAAATGTTTCTAAAAATGCACTTTTCATTTTGATAACTCAGCTGCTATTACAGATTGTTTTGGAAAAAGGGGTGTGGCATTCCTGAACCCAGTTTTGCCATTTTAGAAATGGGACATATAGAAACCTTTTAAGCACTTTTAAGGTCAGGAAACCTAATGAAAAGAGTTGACGATTGAAAGTAAAACTACAGCCTGATTTTCAGGTGTATTATCAAGTAGTCCTAGGCAAGTAGTGCTTTGAAAAACAGCAAAAAGAAATATTTCATTATCAAACTTTTGATTATCAAATTATATTGTAATAAACAAATTTGTCTTTGAACTTGTGCAAGAAATCAGTGAAAGGGACTCTCAAAGTTCTAAAGTAAGATAAAGCAAAGGCTACCTACACTGCATATGTCAACTATACTTGGGAAAGCAATAGATTGAATGTAGACACTGAAAGTTTCCCTAAAATGTGCTCAAAATAGAAAATGTTTTGACCTGTGATTTGTAGTTTCTGCTGAGTGGTATGTTAGGAACTAATTTACAATAAAATAATGCTCAAGTATTCAGTGACTTACAATAAAAACATTTGGAGCTGTCAAGTAATCTACAAGCTATAGCACTGTGATGAAAAATAGTGCAACAGATATTTGTTATATTCACTTGTCTTTTCTATCCTACCTTAACACTTATGAATGAAGTAATTTTATACATATCATTTTAGGGATTTATAAAAAAAGAAGAGCTGCTACTTTGTAAGCAGCATTCCATTCAAAGTACCTTGTGCAATAAACGTTTGAATGTGTTAAATTTGTTTTCTATAAGTATGAATGACTGTGATCAGTTATATGTTTTAGTAGTCCAAACGCATGTGATTGTTGTGTTTAATACATATTCAAATTATTATAATTATTCATGTTCAAATAAATCCGTGAAGCAAATTTGTCTTGTTTTAGAGAGTGCTTTCATATTCTTTTTCCCACTAAAACGTTGTATTACCTTCCACAGTTTGCTTATTCACTTACTCAAAGAAAGCCACGTGGCAAATGGTTAGCTCTTCTATAAACCTTGCCGCTACATGCACAGACCCAATTTTAAACAATTACGTCTTTTAAGTCCTTGAAAGTTGACATAAAATATCCTTGTTTATTTCCAGCAAAAATTAGACAACAAACACAGCAAGTTTTTTTCTGTAGTAACTCCAATACTCTTAGACCATAATCATCTAGCATCAATATAATTCTTCGACATAATCCCCTTTTCCATAGCACCAAGAGAAACTAGGAGTGCATGTGCAGCTACCTGCTAAGGCCACACCCTTCTCTAATGCAAGGTCTGCTTTCCCTTCCACTTAGTGTACCATGCTACCACATGTGGTAGGCTCGAGCAGAGGGGAAGGTGGGTGGTAATACGTAAGAAGGACTTGTAACTGACCAACAGTACAGACCTTACTATAACAAGTAATAGATTCTTACTCTAAAGTCCACAGAGCCACTTTTTTCCTGCAGCTTAGAAGAATGTTAAGCACTAAAAAAATCACCTAGGTATGGCAGCAATCTGAGCCCTTTCAGGCTCAATCAAAGATGTTCTTAAGTCAAATTTATCATTGGCTCTACAGTAGAAAACCAATGCGTACTGCATGAAGCATATCCAAGAGACTACTTCATATTACCTCTATACCTGTGCTCAGCGTACATGTGATGTTCATTCCAGCTACAACTGTTTCACATTGTTTCTAACACTTGCTTTGTTCTACTGTCGGTTAACTCTCCGTGAGTACGTATCCTACTATCAGCATGTGTGAGCTCCTCTCCTGTTTACTGGAGCCACTGCATAAGCTGACATTCACTCATTTGGGTCACCTGACCAAGGATGAAGCCTTGGTATTTTCAAAACTGTGCAGCTAGTGCTGCCAGCCAGTGGAAACACCACAGGCCAAAGACCGGACTGTCTGATGAATCAAGCAAAAATTGGTCATGGAGTAAGAAACCCTGCTTCTCAGACCCTGCAAGCCAAGCTTGTTGTTTATCACAGCATTCTATGATTAGAGGACCTTTTCTGCCCTCAAGTTACTAGAATCTGGGTCGGAGGGAGCTGCAGTACCCATGGAAGATAAAAGAAATGTTTTACAGTGGGTTGCATTTATAATTGCCACTCATCTTTACTTGACATTTTGTGCATTTTCACATCCGGGCCCACTAAGGATTATTCACACTACTTGATTGAGCTAGTCCTGTGAGAATAACAAAAAAAATCTCTATACAAACCTGGAGAAGCACAGGAGAGGATGTCTCTCACTGGACCCGAAAGAACATTTAAAAGTGATAATGCTTCTACATACAGCTCTTGGAATTACAGTATTTAGGAGCATTATTGTTTATAACCATAACTGCACTTTAACTGTGCTTTTTTCAGTGATTTTCTGAGGTTTGTTTTTAAACGTATGCAGAAGTCTTATTTGCAAAGCTAACCATTACTTTACTTAATGCTTGATAGTTTTAAACGAATGTCTTGGCTAATGTGATCAAATACCACATGCAATACTTCCTTGCACCTAATCTCCTATTTACAGTTAACCTCCATTAAACATGGTCTTCATCCATTCACAGTCATTTATACAGTTCAGTACACTAACCTTAAGATGCTTGAGGAATGGACCAATAACTCAGGTGAATGAACAAAAGGGATTCTCAAAATACTATCAAATATCATGGAAAGATTACAACACTTAACATATGATTGAAGCTTTAGAGGAGGTATTGAAATAACTTAAGGGGTAGGATACATTACACAGTTTAAGGTTCCACAGCAAACAAGACTGGACGAGTTTTAACATAAATAAAATAAAGAAAACTGTGAACATGTATAACGGATAAACATGATTATGAGACTGGAAGAATTCAAGCCTTTCCATAAGATTTGATCGGATTGAAGATTGATACAAAAAGACAAGAATAAGCAAATATAGGACAAGTGGGAACATATTTAGGTTCTGAGATTAGTTATGATCCTGAGAATGTGGAAACAGGTAAGAATAATAAACCTGTTGAAGGGGTACTTTGTTGATGAAGATTGAACACTACAAAGAGGGAGACATTGGACAGGGAAGGACCAAGGAAAAGCTAGAGACCCAATAATAAAAGAGCGAATGCATGGAATAGACTCTAGTGGAAGAGGAAAAACAATAAGTAGAGCCCCCCAAAGTGACCGGATATAAGAGCTCCCAACATTATCTGGATTCCCTGGTGAATAATACTGTAACCATCATTAATGTATCTGATAAAATACAAAGAAGGAGATATAGGCTGCATGCTATATATCAATAGATGTCGGGTGTTCAACTATATGACCACACGAGCAGCCAGGTGGTTGGAGGTGTTGGGGAATCTGTAAGGAAATCATCATGTGTTTCTGTACATCTCCTACAGCAACAATAATGGATGTGAAATATACCGACAGGACATGGCTTAGTAGTTCAGGCTGCACTGTTCTCAGGAGGAGCAGGGTCAAGACTGATTTGCATTTGGCTCATTTACTGGGGTGAATGTTGGACATTGTTCAGCATTCTGTCTAAAAACTGTTCATTTTGGATTTGTCACCTTGGGTGGGATGGGCATGCCCAGATGTGGGTCCCGTGCTCTCCATGCCACTGGAGTTAAGCTAGCCTGACTGATGAGGGGTAATATCATGAAACCGGACCCAGGATGCTTGCTTCCGGCCCAGGTAGGACCTAGCCTGGCAATTCGGGCCGGAATGTTCCCATGGGGAGCAGGGTCAAGACTGATTTACATATGGCTGGGGTTAAACTGGAATGGAATGGGGAGCAAAAAAACAATGGTTTTAGGCAAAGGTCTCTGTACTGGGGTGAATGTTTAACATTTTTCAGCACTCTGTCCATCAGTTGTTCTTTTGTACTTTGGTTAAGAGCAAAATATATAGATGAGGCGATGAAACAAATGTATGATGTTGAATATTAAACCAGAATTGATTATCAGTATCATAAAGAGTTTATATATACCTATCATGAGAAACTAACAGCAATGATAGACACAGGATTGTTAGAACTTGAGGAGCATATGTATCTGAAAACAAAGAATATTGTCATTCAATGTGACCATCACGAAATACCGCATGGAGAGCAAAGATGTTATGATCACAATATATGACACACATTTTGAAACTGATGATTTTATGGCATGGCTAGAAGTTAATGCACCACACAGTAGATATCATGTGATGGGGTGAGAGCATGTGGACATTATTTAAAAGAAACACTGGTAGATTTTTTTCAAACACATCAGAATGTCAAATCGATATGATTAAGATGTGTCTGAATGAAAGTGTGTTTCTGTTTTAAAGCGATTTATAAAAACACAGCCCTGGGTACCTGCTCCACCCCAACTTTGCAAATTTGCTTATGGGCTGGTGGGAGGAGCAGGTACCCAGTGTTTCCCTTTGGTTGAGTTATACTGACATCCTGGTTTTGATCTGTAATGGTTTTACTAATGAACTACAGGAATTCTGCCAATTAAATGAATAATAACTCGCTAACCATAACATTCTGCATACATTATAGCTAACAAAGCATAGATTTTCCGAATGTAACATTGGAAGTTCAACGGGATCGCTTGGATACTTCACTGTGCAAAAAAAACCGGCGGCAGGCTTCATGCACAGAGTTGTCATACATAAGTACATAAGTAGAATATAATTTATGTTGAATTGATCAATTCCAAGAGAAATTCAGCACAGGGGCCTATTTTCTTAAAACTAGGAAACGATTTAAAGTGACCGGTTATTGAAGAGACATATTAAACACAGCAGTAGAAAAGTGAAAAGTATTTCTAGTATGATCTCCTCTTTAAATCACAAACAGCAGTACAGAAGGTTGTGGATTCCACATAATCAATTACCAACACTGTTGGAATGATCACTACATTTTCCGAACAAGCACACTTGATCAAAAAGAAGGAAAGTAAACCCTAGTTTGTACTGAAAACCTCTAAAAGTTTTGAAAAAGACCTTATATTTAAAAGAAACTTGGCCATCAGCGATCTGCTTGTAAGCTTCCACCAGTTCGGTTCACAATCAGTGGCATGAATGGGTGCAGAGGAAATACATACAACAAGAGGGAAATGTAAAATTATGAAACCCATAACTTGCCAAGCCGAAAACACAGTTTATATTGCAGTGTGACTGATTATACAATTTATATTATGCCTTTTCCCTTTAGCAAGAAGTATGTTGGGAGTGGTATTTTTGTTGTCAAGTAATGTAACGTATCAGAGGTATTATTAAAAATGATTTCAATTACACAGGAGAAGGGCATTCTGAAATCTATAACAAATCAGATTTGATAAAAGCTAGCTATTTTGGCATTGATAGAATTTGTAAATATCCGAGAGAATGTGTCAGAAGGGGAGATATACAGAAGCTAGAATCACGCTACATTGTAGATTAAGAAGCCTATGAACTCCATGGATTCAGTAACGGAGAAGAATTATTTGTCCATCTACCCAACTGGCTGATCTTGAAAATATGTACTTTGTTTACATATTGCTGTTCTCTTTTGGACTTTGCCTGACAGTTTAAAGGGTTTTAATTGATATCTCCACTTTTTTCTTTTTTTCTAGTAAAAGTAAAAGAAGAATCCTTGGTCAAATGAACTTTAACAAATATAATATATGGTCTATGTGATCATGAGTCCACTGGGACATTATTATGATCTTGAGCAATTGATTGACTGTTTTATCCACTGTTGTTTGATGAAATAGATCAGCAGGGAATACCAGGGAAACCCTTGCCATAGCAGCGCTGAGAATCTCCCTTTAGCGCCTCGCAGCATTGTGATGCCAGACATGATGGCACTGGGAATTTCCCTTGCCACAGCCTTATAGAATAGAGAAGACATGCACATTTCCACTGGCAAATCCCCCATTGCAGTTTCGCTTAAATGGAGGCCATGCGATCCTGGCCTGTCGCCTTGGCAGAAGAACAATAGGCGCGGTTGGTGGGACCCAGAGTGTATGGAATAACATACCCTCAACTGGGTATATTATAAGGATAAAGCCAGTCATCTCTGATTCCCACGCCTTTGAATATGGTTAGGGATACATTATCCCACACATAAAAACCAATGTACTACAACACATTTAGAGTGCTCCATTGTTTCTTTCCAGAAATATAGAGGATATAACTAGGAAGCAAGACATATTTTTTATAACCGTGGCTAAATTAAAAAAAATTGAAGATATTAACCTAGGACAATAGCATCACAGGGAGCTAACTGTGCGGAGGGAGCATATGTTTCAGACAGAAGCTCTTAATAAGGTCAGAACAAACAGTCTAGGGTAAACAAACAGATGAGTCAAGAGTAGTGTGAATGGTTGAACAGGGATAGTAATTATGCTGGAGGGAGTAATGGTCTTCTAATTATAATACAAGGTGTAGTGCTGGTTACAAACATTTAGAGAATACCAATCTAGGAAAATATTATGGAGGACACCAAAGATGAGAACCTGTGAGAACAGCTTAGCCTCCTCAACATGAAAATGCAACTTGTACAGCTGTTCACAAGGGACATCAGGAGAAGGAGAGGAGCTCTCCAGAAAGCAAGTTTGAGGTAAGACCAGTGCCTGGGGATGTCAGCAAATTCAAATGTTTAAAGACTATCCGACTGGCCAAGGACAGCAACAACTTGCTGCTACTCTTCTTCACATCCATTATCACTTCCATGAAAATGCGGCATCCTGTCAACCAACATGAAGCACTTATGCCCACTATAATTATTCGATCTGGGAGAAACTATAAGTGTATCACAACCATGTTCTGGCTGGAGCAGCATGGCAAGTCCTGGATGCACTCAAATTCTCACATGGATGCCTTGCCATTTCAAGAGACTCCAGTAGATACAACAAGCGCAGTGGGTCTAACATAACATAACAACGTAAGTTACCCAGGTTCTAAAAATCATATACATGTGCATTAATTTACTATAACTGCAGAGGAAATACCAGCCTCAACACACAGTTGATTTGCGATGCATAATTATGCATCATTGCAGACTCTAAACTCTGGGATGATACAGCCATATTGGACACCAGGAGGGTCTGAACAAAGAACCACATACAGGAAATGTGTCCTACAAGATGAAGACTTAGACCATCTGCCACTACTCTAGTCACTAATGGCTCCACAGCTCTTCTTCTAGGTGAAGGAGGCTTCTCCTTGAAAACATGGTGAGGACACTCTACCACACCCCAGTCGCCATGGAACAGAGGATTTGCATTATTGCAATCACAAGATTGCTCTAGAAAGGAATAGAGTCTTCACTAGAACGTTTTGGCAGGCAGATACTATTATGTTGCATATTAGTGTTACAGACTAGTACCTGCAAATAGTTTTTTTCCATACATGCCACATATGCACAACTCCCCCTGCTATGTCAATCTTGACACTAATTATGTTCTTGTTTTCAAGTATTCTGAAGGGAAGAGGTCATTCTGAAGTAAAGAGACTATCAGGCCAAATAGGATATGCTGTTTCAATGTGAACATCACCACAACCAAGAACAGGGCTGAAAACAGGCTTGCATTATACACGAAGGTCAAGCCCAAGTTAGCTGCCAAACTCATGAGAATGTTTTGTGTTCTTGAGAAACAACCATAGATCCATGGGAGATCCTACTCAATTTCAGAACAGGAGATTATCCCATACTAAGAGTGGAAATGGCAGTTATTGCCAAGCTGATAGGATTCAGCAAATAGACCTGAGGAGAACTGGGGTCGCGTCAGGGAAAAAAGATAACAAGGTCATCACCAAACCAGGCCTGTTTCCCAAAATGGTGAGTGGCAGTAGTTGTTGAGAATCACGAGCGCAAGTCAGCACATAAAGCTTGAGATTATATTTCAAGAACGAAGGGCAGACCATTACAAGGCACAAATTAATACTTAGCCCCTTACATTGTATTCACTCAGAGATCAGAAGCCAGTGGAAAGACAACAGCAGTGGAGTTTGAAGTTTCTGTGTAAAACATTTTTAGGATCCAAATAAGAGATGTTGCTATGGATCAGCCATTTCCAACTTTGAAAGCTGCTTTTCGGCCCTCCCACATAAAACAAGGAGGAATGATGCTCTAGACATCCTGATGGCAAAAGCATAAGAGTCCATTTCATTGATCAGGGGACAAGAGACAGACATGCCTATCTTAAAACCTTATCCCTGCACTGGTGACCCAGACACAGAACAATTGCCACAATTGGACGTTCAGAAAGAGTAATCCCAAGAGTTCTGTTTTTTTCAAGACCATGAAACTTACCTGTCATTAGCTTTCAGTGTCTATGAGTTGAAGAGGGTCCGATTATCATCGACATACATATGAAAAGGATAGCAATGAAGCTAAACAAGCTTGGCAAGTGGCTTAAAAATTGAATAGTCCTAATGGAAAAAAGAGGAGCCTGGGGAACTACACTTTTGCTATGAAAATTAAAAGAGAAGGAAATCAATCAAACACACAAAATCCATAGAACTAGGCAAGAACAAACCTCCAATCCGGATGGCATAAAGGTCCCTAAATACAATGTTATAGTTTATGGGGTCAAATATGGTTAAGAGAGGCATACAGGACAACAGGAGGACCAACATTGAGGCACTGCTGCCATCAAGCTTCACCCTCAGGTAATCAAAAATGAAGATATACATTGACTCAGTTAAACTGTGGGCCCAAAACTTAGCTGAGACAAGCCAATAAATCCAAAACAAACCAAAAACTGTGACAAAACAGCAGTTTTCATGGTTCGGCTATGTTCACAAGAACATTTTAAGTCCAATGCATGCACAAGCATATTGTTCCATAGATGCGGAGTACAAGTTTAGATTTCATCACTGTCCCATCCTATTCTGTTACTTAGTATTGTAATGTGTTTACCTGTTTTATAATGTGTCTGTGAATTAAAACAGATATCAATGGGTGCCATTTGTTTTTTATGTGAAGGTGCACAGTTGAGAACATTGTATGTGTTTGTTACATTTTGCCAATCATATGCATATCTAATTTGAATTTCAAATCATAAATATCCTTACGACACAATTTGCGTGATAAATAAGTCTAGGACCAACTGTTTTCTACCCTGGTTTTTTTAAAGCTGCTTCCACATCATTTTTATGAAATAAACAACATGGGTGCCACCACACAACCCTGCCATACCCCACGTTTGACAGAAAAAGGGGCAGTGCACTCCCCACCATCCCTGTAATTTACATATGCAGTCAAATCCACATATAAGCACAGCAAACAAAGGACCAAATCTTCCTCCAGGCCAAGAGTGCTTAAAATACCCCACAACATGAGTCTATTTATGCAATCAAATGTGCATGAAAGCTCAATGATTGCTTAATAAATGGGGCTGGATTTAGCAAACATATACTTGTAAATTAGGAGATGTAGATTTAGCCCCTGTTGTATTGTTCCCATGTCTTTTTTTAAACCATATTGGACTTGCAAGAGGATATTCCTTTCCATGAGTCACAGAAGCAGCCTTTCTAAAACTACTTTATCAATGATTTTAAAGGTAGAATCCAACAACGAGAATGGCTATAGCATTTTGGGCCCTGCACGTTACCCTTTGTAAAAACTGGCACTATAAGAGAAGAGCGCTAGGAGTTTGGAAGCCCTACATTACATGCTGAATTGATAATTGATAATTAGATGGTCATTGGATTCAGGGGCTCCGGCGCTGCTGGTGCTCCTGGATCTGTCAGCCGCGGTTGATCACACTATCCTGGGTGTTCGCCTAAAAGAAGCCGGAGTGGAAGGAACTGCTTTCACATGGCTGACCTCCTACCTGAGTGGACGCACTCAGAAAGTCGCCCTTATGCCACATGAATCTCAAGCGAAACCACTTTGGTGCGGGGTACCCCAGGGCTCAGCATTAAGCCCTCTACTTTTCAACATCTACCTAGCTCCTCTGTTTTCTCTGATTGCCAACTGGGGAGTGAAGGCAATTTCTTATGCTGACGACACCCAGTTGTTTTTCTCCTTTAAAGAGCAGATAGCGGATGGGTTTAGAAACTTTAAGGGGTGCCTACGCCATATACCCTGCAGGTTTGGCATACGGTGACGACGAGCTCAACAACATTTTGGCGAATAACCCGAGTATACTTGACTCATTACCTGAGATTTCAAGTACACCAAAAGATGATTGGGTGGTATTACTCAATTTAAAAAGAACACATTCACGGACATCTGTCCATGGCCTCACCATGGCAGAGTATTTGAGAGAGAAATGTGCTCCAACTGGTCTGATTGTTACCAATACACCGAGACTGTTTCTGACAGATAAAACTTTCCTCCGTGACTGGTCTCTCATTGCATGGCGGTGCACGAGAGACTGGCTGATTCTAATTATAAATACTGCCAAGAGAATAGCTGATACAATTCTGATAGAGATTCAGACCCTTGAGGGGAAAATCAAAGCTACCATAACTTCTAATACTATTTATAAGAAGAATTTGGATGAGTCTAACAAAACCAATAAGGAGTATCGAGATAACATCTTGATTAATAAAATTGATAAATTCAAGAAAGATTTGGCCCGGTTTTCAATGACCAAGATTTATCCATACACTAGTGATAACTGGGTAGCACCCTCATTTAATAGCAAGGGCAAACGGACAGGGTCAAATTACTCAACATCCGGGTCAGAATCTACAGATTCAGATGGCTCTTCTACTTCACAAGCCAGGGGAAGTGGACAACAACGCAGACCCAACAAAAGGAGGGGTAGGCAGAATTATCAGCAGGGCTTTGGCCAATGGTGGCCACCATCCCCCTGGGGTTACCCTCCCTTAGGACCACCTATGCATCAATTTCCAGCCCATCCACAATTCTATCCCGATCCTTTTTTAGGACAGGGCCGTGGCCGCAGCTACGGCAGGAGAAGAGGTCCACAAACAGTACATTGGGAACCAGATTCCAACTTCCCCAACACCAGGAGCAGGGCAGCAGCACAACAATCAACCAACATGTGAGCAACCAAACTTTGGTTGTTAATTTGAGTTCACGTATTCTAACATTGGATGAGAAAGCCGTTTTGGAGAAAGGACTAGGCTTTGTTCCAACTAACAAGGGAGACCATTTTGAGATCAGGTGCGAACTTGAGAAATTTTTCAGGAAAGTACGTCTGCACTTTTTCTTTAAAGGTCAAGAAATAGACACTGTTGCAGAGGATATGAGGGAGATTAATACCGGACTGCGCCCTAGGTCCACTTTTACTCCCTCAACCCATCAGGTTCCAGTACAAGTAGCAACATTTGAGAAAGCTGTAACTCACGACATCCTGTCCTTACAGGACCGGAATGATCGTAGTTTCAAGAACCTCTCTAACAGAGAGAGAGCTGCTTTGGCTAATCTATCTAAAGATCAATCGATTACAATCAAGCCTGCCGACAAGGGCGGCGCCATGGTAATATTGGATACTTCCAGTTATCGTGCGGAGTGTCTAAGACAACTGGGCAATAGGAGTGCCTACCAGCCATTACCAAGTGACCCAACCTCACGGCTATCTATCGAGATTAAGACTCTAGTAGATGAGGGCCTTGCAGAGGGTTGGATCACTGCAAACGAGGCTAGGGTTTTGGTAACATCGAGCCCGGTAATGCCAGGGTTCTATTGTTTACCAAAAATACATAAGGCAATTAGACCACCACCAGGGCGCCCCATCATTGCAGGGATAGGATCCTTACACGAACCTTCCCACCATTGCATTTGATACTACAACTGATTTCCTCGTCAGTTTTGACGTGGAGTCGCTATATACCTGTATTCCACAGGAAGAGACTCTAGAGACAGTAAGACAACTTCTGTCTTCACGTGAAATCAATAGCATCACCCCAGTGTCATTTATCATGGAATGTGCCCGGTTGGCCATGATGCAGAATTTCTTTAAATTTGAAGACCAATTCTACCTTCAGGTTTTCGGAACATCAATGGGGAGCATTTTTGCTCCCAGCCTCGCCAACCTCTATGTGCATCTTTTTGAGCAAGACATCGTACTCAACCATAGCAAACCCATTCCACTCTCAGGTGTTGCTATGGAAAAGATATATAGATGACATTTTGGTGGTCTGGCGAGGCTCGGCTGAAGAAATTACTCAGTTCCATGATTGGCTAAATACTCAAAATGAATTTTTGAAGTTCACTGTGGAATTTAGCAAGGAACGCTTAGCGTTCCTAGATATAGCCATCTTTCCACATGAAGGACACTTGGAAAGTGAACTATTCAAAAAACCCATGGCGAGGAATTCTTTACTCACATATCAAAGCCACCACCCGCGAGCCTTACGGGATAACCTCCCAATAGGACAGTTCCTACGTCTCAGGAGGAATTGTTCCTCTACAGAACTCTTTAACCACCATGCAGGGGCTCTCTCTAAACAGTTACAGGCGCGACATTATCCCAAACATCTAGTGAAGCGAGCCTGGAAACGAGCCTACAACAATAACAGAGAGGCCCTCTTAGAGAGACGTCCAAAAAAAAAACCCTTGGAGAGGCTCACTTTTGTGAGTACATTTAGTACTCTCTCTTATCAGATCCAAAAGACCATCAGACACCACTGGGGGATATTGAATATTGCCCAAACAAAGATTCCGTTACCACTCTTTTCATTTAAAAGAGCGTCAAGCATTCGAGACAGTTTGGTGCACACACGTCCCAGGGTGAGAACAATTTCTGACACCAGTAGACTGTGGGATCTGCCCCCAGTCCAGGGACACTTTCCATGTGGGTCCTGCAGCGTCTGCCCTCAGACATTCAAGACGGACAGGATTGACATAGGTACTGACAAACCATGGTTACTCAAAACACATACAAACTGTAACTCCGAACGATTGATCTACTTGATCACATGTCCTTGTCCACTACAATATGTAGGACATACCACCAGAAAAATAAAATTAAGGATCAGTGAACACAAAAGCACCATTCGGTGCCGCAAACAGTCGACGAGGATGACCACCCACTTCATTACGAAAAATCACAAGGCAGATGATTTGAGATGGGTGGTAATTGAACAACCCTTCATTCCACCCCATATCAGCGACATATCCAGATTTTTATTCATCAAAGAACAAAAATGGATATATAGATTGAAGAGCGACAGCTGTGGGCTGAATGACGACATTCCCTGGACAATGATATGCATAAGGAATGCAATATACCAAAACAGTGGGGCTACCTTCTTGCCCCACTTCAGTGGCGACAGCCTCCTTATTAAACAGCGCATTTGCATCCATTTTCTTTCTGATTGATGTAATGTTCAGTCATCCATTTTCTCTGCACCCTCATGCATGGGAGTGCTAATTTTCAAAGTTCCTCATGATCTGGCGGGCCATCCGAACCTCTCAACCAAAATCACGAACATTACATTAATCAGAAAGAGTAACACGAAATGATCATGAATAAGAAATGATACATTGTTTAAATGAAGAAAATGGATGCAAATGCGCTGTTTAATAAGGAGGCTGTCGCCACTGAAGTGGGGCAAGAAGGTAGCCCCACTGTTTTGGTGTTTCGTTTACACGTGCCGTGTGGGCTTGGCATGAAACAGTGAGCACGCCGCTCGAGTATAATATTGGTTCAAAAAAGACATTGATTAAGTTGTTTGAAGTGAGGAGTGCAACCCATCTTATGTGAAAGTTTTATTGATTAGCCCCTCTGGGTTTGCACCCAGTGTTAATTCAACACGTGAAAAGAAGGAAATGAGAAGAATGAGAGCGCACTTCATGCAAGGAAGAAGATATGGGTTCGTTAAGCAAAATGTTTTATTTCTGGAAGACGAGTCAGAAGATGAACGAATAGTATTTTGAACATTTTTATGGACTGTGCAACATTGATGCATACACATGAATCCGTTTTAACGAAATAAGTTCATGAGACTGTTTCAGTAATGTAGGTCTTGTGGAAAGAGAAACCACGTCATCATGGGCAAGGGAGTAAGCAGGAGGACTATGGGAGTTGTAGGCACTCTGGAAAAACGTGTGGTTATCCAGGTGCGAGTGATTAATGGGTGTGTCAAGGCTTGAACTAGAGGGAGACCACTGCTTAAAAGGCGGGGAGGCATAAAATCGAGTCTCGATATTGTCATTATGGAAGAGGAGGATGTTTTAAATCAAGCAGGTATGTCCTAAGATAAATGTGGAGGGCTGTGAATTACGGATTGTGAAGGGGCGAAGGCATGTTTAGATAAGAGAGTTCATTATGGAAGAGGAGGATGTTAATAATAGAGCAAAAGACGAGGGTAACGCAGGATGGAGGTTGAAGGGGAGAAGCGTGGGGAAGTTCAGTCGGTAGTTTGCAGGAACGAAACGTGTTTCATAAACAGCGATGGAAATGAAGGGACAGTAAGACGATAGCGCTAAGGCAGTAGGTGTGTTGACTTGGAGGGAGGTTTAAGAATAAACAGAGCGAAAGGATGTTTATAAACAGGGGTTGGGCACCTGTTATAAATAATTAAAGAAAAGAGCCCGCATGCCGTGATGGCGTTTCTTGTTCGTGATTTTGGTTGAGAGGTTCGGATGGCCCGCCAGATCATGAGAAACTTTGAAAATTAGCACTCCCATGCATGAGGGTGCAGAGAAAATGGATGACTGAACATTACATTAATCAGAAAGAGTAACACGAAATGATCGTGAATAAGAAATGATACATTGTTTAAATGAAGAAAATGGATGCAAATGCGCTGTTTAATAAGGAGGCTGTCGCCACTGAAGTGGGGCAAGAAGGTAGCCCCACTGTTTTGGTGTTTCGTTTACACGTGCCGTGTGGGCTTGACATGAAACAGTGAGCACGCCGCTCGAGTATAATATTGGTTCAAAAAAGACATTGATTAAGTTGTTTGAAGTGAGGAGTGCAACCCATCTTATGTGTAAGGAATGCAATATAACACATATGACACCGCAGCGGTCAATTGTCCCCTACCTTGGGGGTGTACACATATGCATAACAGGTCTCAGTCACACTGCATATATTTGTGTATATTAAGCTGCTTTGTCATTTCTTGAGACATATAATGATATACTTTTCTAAATCTTGACATGAACATTTAAAGATCATTATTTTTTACATGAGGTTATCCTCACTGATATGAGAAAGTGAAGAGAGTGTATAACATACATGATCCCTTTTGACTAACCTCGCAATCCTGTGGGCTGTATGTCCCCCAGTCCCTTACATCATCTTTTTTATGAGTGGGCGATTTGTCAGTGTTGCTCTCGTGTCACCTGTATGCTTACTAATGGAACACTACAGATTATGTAACATATGTATAACGTGGGCTTTTGCTTTCTTCATCTAGATGCCTATACAGGTAACACCCACAACGGGCATAGTTGATATCACAACTAGTATATATAGTCTCGCTTACTGTTTCTACACGTGACACATTGCTTATTCACAGTAATTCAATTAGAGTATTTCAATCAGAACAGACATATTCGGAGAACCGAGCGGGTGCACAAGCACTCGTTTATCATCGGTATTCTATCTACAATCAGGACGTGTAAAAAAACGTGACAGGTTGCTGGGAACTCTGCGTACCAGTTGTGTTTCAACAGTTTTTTCTCTCTCCGCCACTGTCATCGGCGTTATACTTGGCAATACGCATGATCGCCGGCCTAGATACTGACACTATGGTATTGCGAGGCCTGGGCATGCGCATTCGCTACTTATCTGAAAGATATAGCGGCCAATTTTGGCGCATGCGCATTTCCTTATGTTTAGTCGATTCATGCGAGATGCTGTTCTTATACACGCAGACGTGGCGCGAATACGCCCTCCTCTAGTTTACTAATTATAAAGCAATTAACCAATTCGGGAGCATATATAAACGACGCGGGGCCCGCCTACCGTCACCTCCACTTCCTCTCGGATGCCGGAGAGAGGTACCGACGGATAGGTGAGTCCCGCGTCTGCCCTTATGTTACTTTGTTTTGTTTTTTTGACTCCTCGTTCCTCTTTAGCTTTGTAAATTCTTGGTTTGGCTTTAAAAACTAGTTCATCCAAGTTGGTAGCTTGCTATTTAAGGAGTACAGATAGAACATTACGTGTAGTTAAGCACAATAGAGAGTCTCCATTTTTTGGAAGACATGTTCCTCCCCACCAGTAAGGGTTTCAACATATGGTTTGAGCCGAAATGAGGGGTCCCTTTTTTAGAAAAAAACAGGTTATAGTTGTGTGCACGTATAGATATAACAGATGTGGTAGTAGCACCTTTGAATTATTATGTAGGGTGGCTACATCTTTTCCTTTCTGTTTGTGCATATTTAGAGCGGGGCCTCACATACCCGAGCGGATGCCGGTAGAGGTGAGGTCTTCACCCACAGAAAGCTGGGTGAGTACATGATATAAGAAATTCTTTTATCTTGTTCTTATTCCCCTGCGCAAATGTAGTAGGAATTCTAAGAGAAGTATATTATTAAGAATACACAGGACTTTGTCCTTTATAGAGTAACAAGAGTAATATACTCCTGGAGTGTCTGGAATGAGTTCCAGGGGTTGAGACAGGTTTACAGTTTAATGATGAGTAGTTCGTTAATTCTTTCCTTTCTTCTAGGTGAGAATTTGTGGTCTACTTCGCAAGGACACATTGGGGCTCCAAGGTCCTGGTAGTAAGACTTTTTGAACTGTTTGATCACATTCATCTCACTTTTTATTTATCACGCACCACAGTTGGTTCTTTGCAGTAGCATTCAATCCTTTTAGGTCCTGATGAAAGCCGGATAGTAGATCCTCATGGCAGAAACATGTTGACCTTCCGGCACCACGCAACGGGGTAGTCATAAATTCATAACTACCTGCGTGCTTGTTTTAATTATTGACCCTGGATCAACCCCTATTAAACATATTTTTGCTCCATTGATCAATTTTTACTTCACTTCTTTATTGCACTGCACCACATCAGCACCACCTTTGAGAAACCTTTGGCTGGAGTACACCATTGGTATCCACCTCCGTACCATCAGTTGATGGTCAGGGTGATGGTTGGATCCTTTACTAATCTCATGTGACGACACTCCACCAATAAGGGTGGCCTGATGAGAATTTTTTCAAGCCTAAGGTATTACTCAAAAGGTAGAGCTGTGTGACCTGTCTCACTCTAGTTCACACTCTGTGCCACAATTTTTAGACCCTAGTGTCCTCCTTCTTGTTGTTTAGCTGTAGTAGGGGCTTGGGATACAGTGGTCTTTAAATATTCCCCTTTCTCTGACCCTCATTAAATGTTGTTTTTTGCCTACGCCATATAGCCATTTGGATGAACACCAATAAACTAAAGTTAAATGCGGAGAAAACAGAGGTGCTGTTTTTCGGGCAAGGAAATGTGCCGAAACCAGACTTGTGGTGGCCAGCAGAAATGGGCTCCCCACCAGCCCCTGCTACCTCGATTCGCAACCTAGGAGTAAAATGGGAAGCAAATTTGACTTTCTTGGCTCAAATCCAACAAGTCTCTGCGACCTGTTTTTGCAAGTTAAAAAATCTTCGAAAAAATGTGCACCTTTTGCCGGATGACTGCTGAAAAACAGTGGTTCACGCGACAGTTACATCAAGGCTAGACTATGCCAATGCGCTATACCTCGGCCTTCCTAAATATGCAATAAATCGCCTTCAGATTATTCAAAATGCGGCGGCCAGACTGGTCTGTAAGACGCCGTTTAGACAACATATCTCCCCGCATTTGAGAAAGCTTCATTGGCTCCCAGTGGAGAGAAGAATCATGTTCAAGGCCCTGACTTTAGCCTATCGGGCCTTAAATGGTAACTGCCCGGCATATTTGAAAGAGAGACTTCGCCCGTACAAACAAAATCGGGCGTTACGCTCCAACTTCCTCAATCTGCTGCAGACCCCGCGCTTTCAGAGAGCACGGTTGGGAGGTAGAGCCTTCACGGTAAAAACCGCAGTACTGTGGAACTCCCTCCCAGCATCGCTGCGCAACACCAAATCAGAAGCATGTTTTAAAAAGGACTTGAAGACATGGCTCTTCAAGAGTGTAGCACCTTAGTTCAAAACATCCGCCATTACGGACGCATCTACCTGGGTTCTTTAGCGCCGGGACACCCCTGTGTCGGGGGTAGCTGTCGCGCTCAATAAATGACAGTATTATTATTATTATTATTATAACAAATAACATTAGTAAGCAAAGGGGACCATAGCTCTGGCTTTGCCATATATGTGTCCAGGAATATTCCATCAGGGCTGTGGTGTTTTTAAATGGACTGTCAAGGGCAGTATACAATGAAAAATGCCCCTTTCTTGAGTAATTTTGTTTGTGTGGTAGACCCTGCTAAAATGACGCACCCATTCCTCCAGGGCTATATGGAAGGTAACTTTATTAGAAGCTAAACCTAGTTAGAGACCGGCACGTATGACCCTCCAAAAACCCTGCGAGTCTTTTACTTGGCAAGAATACACCATGCTCAGAGAAAGCTAAAACGCTGGGTAGGGAGAAACTTGGTAGAATGTATGACTTAGGGGATAAGGCCGGAAAATTGATAGCTTGGCTTGATAGATGCGAGTGGGCGAACAGATTGGTTCCAGTTCTGCATGACGTTCATAATGTTTGCATAACTGACCCCCAAGAAATAGTGAATCACTTTGCTAGACATTTTGGCCTGGTGTACACCGCAGTGGCGTCCTACACTGAGGAAGAATCTGCTGACTTGTTAAAGGACATTACACTACCCACTCTTTCCTTAGCGGAGCAGCAGCTATTAGGTAGCCCCCTGACAGCGGACGAAATAGAGCAGGCGATCAGGTCACTAAACTCGGGAAAAGCCCTTGGCCCTAACGGCATCCCAATTGAATTATTTAAACTCAGCCCTGATAAATTGTCTCCTTATCTTAAAAGCGTGTTCGAGGAAAGCAGAGAAATAGGTGAGCTGCTAATGGACCAATGCATAGCCAACATAGTAATCATACATAAGGAAGGCAAACCCAAAACAGATTGCACTTCATATAGGCCGATCTCCCTCCTTAATGCTGAACCTAAGATCCTTGCCAAAGTCTTAGCTATCCGTCTAAATAAAATAATTTCAGAACTGGCACACCCAGACCAATCCGGTTTTATACCACACCGGAACACAGTGTTGAATTTGCGCCGAGTACATGGGGTCCTACGCAGAGCGAGCACAATCCTAGAACCAGCTTTCCTTGTTTCCCTGGATGCCAACATGGCATTCAATACTATTGAACGGCCTTATCTCATAGCGGTCCTCTGAAAGCTGGGGTTCGGCCAGGAATTTATTCGATGAGTTTGACTCCTATATTCGAAGCCAATGGCACATGTCATGGTGAATAATAAAAAGTCTGATTCTTTTGTATTGAGCAGGGACACCCGTCAAGGATGTCCTCTCTCCCCCCTCCTATTTGCTTTAGCATTGGAACCCTTGGCGGCACGGATCTGCCGGGATCTAGTTATTCGAGGTATGCGATGGTCACCTGAATGGGAAGACCGCATTTCGCTCTATGCGGATGCCATTTTACTTTATTTAACAGATCCAAAAAAGTCCTTAATTGCAGTCTTGGACATACTGGCAGTGTTCGGTCGATATTTTGGTTTTAGGATTAATTGGACTAAATCCCACTTATATGTCCTTCAGGGAGGTCTACCCTCCCTGCCCCGCAATTGTCCGAATCAGGTCAGTACCACGGGATTCAAATACTTGGGAATATTTCTGTCCTTAGACACTAAACTTCGATACCAAGAAAATCTCCTTCTTCCGATGCTTCGCTTAAAGCGAAACATAGCCAGCCGGAAGTCTCTTCCCCTCTCTCTTCTGGGCAAGGCAGCTCTTTTTAAAATGATGTCCCTTCCCCGTTTTCTTTATGCCCTGCAAAATTAGCTTGATCCTGTCCCTCTGAAATATTTTAAAGAAATTGAACATCTCCAGAGAGACCTGTTGTGGAACGGATTGCCACGCATAGCCTTGGGTAAACTTACATTAAAATGGTACGAAGGTGGCATTAGTCTACCAGACATAAAGAAATATTATTGGACTGCACACCTAGCAGACATCAATCATGGTATATACAGAGACCTTGACAACCCAGGCTACCGGATGGATAAGTGGCTTCTCCCAGGAGGAAATTATAATAGATCTCTTTATTCGAAACCTAACCGGTCCAGACTGACAGGCCCCACTGGACACTCAGTCAGTGTATGGCACGCTGCAAAGAGATCCCTCGGATGAGAACGTAAACTGGTCCTAGCTACTCCCCTATGGGACTCTGTGCAACTGGGTAATCTGTGGACATCAAAGGGGTTTGCTAAGTGGGATTTGATTGGCATCCCACAAATTAATGATATATGGGAGAAGGGGGGGGTGAAACCCTTTGCCACCCTCCAGAACCAATACGAGCTAGCTGACACTGAGCTCTTTCGTTACAGACAGGTTAGCCATGCACTACATTCCCTCATCCCAAGGGGCACGTCCCTTCGTGAATCATCCCTGTTAGAGGACAGAATACTGGATGGCCACATCCTGGATAAGACCATTAATTTATAATAAATTAATACATAACATGGAAGATCCTCTTTCAGTATTGCGACATAAATGGGTGACAGATGGCATAGAAATGGATGATGAGGAGTGGCCAGAGGCGATATCTTCTCCCCGAGTGGTGGCCATTCCAGCTCGATTACGACTAGTTAAGCATAAAATCCTGCACAGGATATATATGACCGGCCCACGGCTAGTACACATGGGGAGAGCGGAAACGGGACTGTCGCAGAAGATGCACCCAAGGTGGCACCTTTATGCACATTATATGGGAATGCACACTCATTCAAATGCGGAGGGCGATACACGCACTGATGAGAGCTGTGCTTACTGTTACCATTTACCCTGCAGCACACAGATGCTTACTAAACATATGGGAGACGACCGATCTTAGCACCCACCAAACACAATGGGCCACTTTGGGTTTCAAGCTTGCCAAAAGAAATATTGCTCAGGCCTGGGGATCGGCAGCTCCCACCCCACTCTGGAAGCATGGGAGACTAGTATGGACTGGTGTATGTTCAGAGAAAAGACGGTGTATACGGCCCGAGGCTGTCCTAAAAAGTGGTCCCGCATATGGTCACTGTGGAACTCCTATCGTGGAGACATTTGAGTTCCCCCACAGAGTATTGAACATGATGATTTGCTTCCTCCTTGAAAGGTACTTACTGTGTGTAATGTGTAGTAGTATTGCCTCAATTTATCATGCATATACTGATACTAAGCTGATTGATGAATGCTTATATGCCGATGTTTGTTAATAAAAAGTTATAATAATAAAAAAGAATACACCACGCTGCCCATTTCTTTTCTTTCTCGTCAGCCTTGCTCTTCCTGAGTGCCCGATTATAATCCCTTCTACGGGTTCTTATTCCTTCCTGATCCCTGTGGGAATGTTTAAATGATATATATAATACCCGTTGCACTCATGGTGATTTCTTTTCAATAAATGTAATAAGGAAACTTCTATCGGTGTTTGTTAAAGTTTGGGTCTGTGGATGCTCGCCTTCTGTCCTCAAGCGAGATGGTAAATCAAACGCTAGATAAGCCTCTTCCAACTGGATTAGGTCAATCCACAGACTCACACTCAGCGACAAAGGGTGCTTTCTTCCAATTTGTTATGGTATTGAAACACAATTTATTCTTCGACATATTCAAGAATTCAAATCAAATGTCATTTTTGTTTCACATCATTATGTATCTTCTTTTTTATTCCAAATGTCTCTCAAATCCTCATTATTTACATTGCTTCACCATAGGGTATTGGATACCCCTATGCATTTCGGGACCTGCCCTTCGTCAGGGGGTCTACCCTATAACAAAAAGTAAACAATATATAATCAACTGAAAACAGCAACCTGCTATAATGCATGTTAATAAAGTTTTACGGCATGGTGACATTGTGCACTCTAGCTGTTGATGTTAAAAAATGTGTACGAGGATAGACAGTGATTTAATGATACATTGTGAGTTTAAACACGCTGCGAACAACCTTAGAAACAAATTCATGCCCACAAGAATTGTGAGTACTGCTCAAAATATGAGGAAATTTGCCTTTTTAGAATGCATTTTCAACGATTATTACCCGTTGTCGGTAAGCGTAAGTAATAGAGGTGTCTCGGGTAATACTGTTGCAATGTACAGTGTAAGGAAGTACCCTTTATGCTTCCTCATTGCGGTTATGTTGTCAAATATATGAAGGTGCACTCTATGTGTGCTTCTTAAAAAGACGTATACCCATATGTGCTGCACGTTAACGAAAAAAGTGCTCCCCTTATAGTTAGGTGCAAATCTTCACACTGGCGTACCTGTGAAGCTTCCAAGATATAATCGGGTTCGTAGATGTGCGTTTGGCGTTCTCCGTCTGTTGTGGGTGCACGTGTGGCGCATACAGCTGCCGGGTTGGCGTCTAAGTGTGAAGTGTGTGTGCCGATTACTTCCGGTTTATGCGTGACGTCGATTCCAAGTCACCTAGTGTTTCCGGTGTGTGATTGCCACAATTACTACACTCGAGTGTTTTGATTGAAACTCTATGACCTAAAAACGCTTCTTTTGACGGTCCTAAATGTTTTATAAAGTGATGACATTTAAATGCCCATCTGAGCCTTTTGTTGGCTTCCCTACAAATCGTATCAAACCAGGAATTACTGTCCTTCATATTATGTCCAACAGGCTTCAATAGCAGCTCCTTGATATAAGAATTTAAATCAGTGAAGCTGGATATCCTGGCTTTGGGGCCAACTTCTTCACCTAAACAGGCGTTTATCTACCACTACAGCCCTCTATAGATTTCCTCAAAATACCCTCAATATTGGCAGTCCGCCAGACCAATATACGCCTGGAGTCTTAGTGATAATGGGCTGTCTCCATCCACTACTCCCCTTCATATCTATCCCGGGATGTTCAGTGGGAGTAATATGGGATTATGGTCACAGTATATGACAGGCAAAACCTCCCCTACATTAACCAGTGGTTGTATGTTTCTGGAAATGAAAACATAATCAATGTAGGGTGACCAGACGTCCCCGTTTTCCCAGGACGGTCCCCGTTTTTGGAGAATTGTCCCCGTGTCCCGACACTTTTCTCCAAGTGACTCAAATGTCCCTGTTTTCAAACAGTGTCCCTGTTAAACACAGAAATGTCCCTGTTTTTCATTGTTCCGGTTGAGCATGCGCCCCCTTGCTCTCTTTTTTTGCAACTATATGCTATAGTCCTTAAAAGTGTAACTGTAATAAAAAGTACTAATGCTGCTGCATAAAGGCGAAGGGTGCCAATAAAAGACCTCGGATTTGTTATCTGTAATGCTTCATCATCTTGGTCTGTGGAGGGAGCTGTCGTAGTCATTTTTCTATGTCTGACAGCTACTCAATTATGTTGATGGTTACTGAAAAACATAGTCCTACTTCTATGTCTATGACCTGTCCCCGTTTTTTGTTTTGAGAATCTGGTCACCCTAAATCAATGGCACCCCCTACCAGAATATGTCAGAACCTGACCTAGCGGGGAATTGGTAACCATATTGTCCAAGGTGTGAGATGCCAAGAAAGTGAGTAAAAGAACCCCTCTAGAATCTGAATTTATCTCCAAGATGTCATCCGATGAGTAAAGTAAATACGTTGATGCAGACAAGAAAGTAGCAGCCCCTAACTTTGCATTAAAGTACGATCAAATGCCTTTTCCGCATCCAAGAGGATCATAGCCATATGTCCATTAGGTTCTAGTGTTAACCTGGGCTGCTATGGGAATTCACAAGGACATATTATCAAGCCCATTTTCGTCATTTTAGCGGCAGTTTCCTGCCGCTAAAGCGACGATAATTTTATCGCCGTTCTTGATAATATGGCCCTAAGTCTACAGACATCTCATTAACAAGTTTGAGAGATTGAATGGCGTTTCGATAGCAGCAGGGGAACCAAGAGAAAGCAATAGCAGCCTGAAGCCAAGAAAAATTCGGAAGTCTGGAAATAGGTCTGCAATGCTCTTTTACGAATAAGGAAACCCTATATGTCAGTAAATATGTGTTCCTGATCGTTCAGTCAACAGATCAGACATTCATGTGCAGTAGCGAGCGCCACACTCTCCAGTCAGTCTTTCTGAGTCGGGACATTGGGCGTAAGTATGCATAGTTTGGCTGCCAACAAAATGGAGGCACACCAGAGGAATTTGTGCAAAGTAAGAGTCAGGAATCATCGGGTGTCTTGCAGGATCGCCAGCAAAGCATGAAGAGAAGCATTGTAGCCAATAGTGTCTTGTATAAGTCGATCAACCTCATCCCCCAAATTTTTGAGCGCAAGCCAGGACCAGAGAATGTGTAGTATGTCGCAGGCTAGGCCGTACAGAGCAAACACAAGGAAATGATTGGCGGAGCACTGACATGTTTCAGACACTCACCCCCCAGTCACAGATCTGGGATGAATCCATCATCGTTTTTTGGCTCACTTCATCACCCCAGTTCAGACGCAGCTATATGCAAATCAGTCTTGAGCTTGTGCCTCATGGGAACAGTCCAGCCCGAACTGCTAGGCCAGGTCTTCCCTGGACCAGAAGCAAGCATCCTGGGACCGGTTTCGGGGTAACACCCCTCATCACCTAGGCTAACTTGAATCCTCGGGCCTGGGTCTCAGAGCATTCCTAATTATGTATTTCTGAGTCTGGGTTGACGTGGAGTTTGCAACAGGTGACTTCGTCAATAAAGAAGCAATTTCATTTTTATACATGAATGTAACGTTATTTATATTGACATCGACTTTTTCAATATTTACTGGCTCATATCTGGCCTGCCTGATTTATGCAAAAGATCAGTGTTTCAATCCCACAGGGGTATATACTTAGCCAAATACCAGGATTTGGTCAGAGACTTTGATCTGTGAAAAAACGTAGTGGCCATATAAATCTATCAAGGATTTCATAATCTGAATCAGAAGCCACTTATGGAACAAAATGGCTACTCCTTCATAGGTGGAGACTTGACGGACTGGGTGTCAGATAGGTCCACATCAGATCCTGTGAAATAAAGGACTTAACCTACCCAATCATGTTTAAGTGTAGCCGATTCTTCTGCTGTGAGATGCGTTTCTTGTCAAATTAATGTGTCCATCTGTAACTAAACTGGTGCTCATGTAAAGCGCTCTGATACTTGATATCTTCCGGTCAAGTTTGTGCTATATAAAACTCTAAAAAATCAAATTTAAAAAAAACAGGACGATTTCAGGTATTTGTGAACATAGGAAAGTCAGAGTGTTCTAGTGTTTAGTTAAGTGGGCCATTCCGTTTACATTTAAGGATCAGAGGGTCAAGTCAACAGCACTATGTAGAGGCATTTTGTACCAACAGGTGAAAGATGGACATTTTTTTTTTTACCAACCTTTCAATGGGGGTGATCGATCACCACGAGTGACCAACACCATAGAATTGTTCACCGCAACTTCGTGTAGCGGCACCCTGATGACGATGCTCACTTCTCAGATACAGCCTGCAGCTTTACCTTCGCAGACCATTTTTAAAAAAAAATCTTTTAAGTCTGAAGGTAGGCGCTGACTGGGTGCAATCCACTTCTTGTTTCCGACTTGCACTCCATTGCAGTCGACCATAGTTTTCAAATTTGACCTTATCTCGCCAGACTAAATGTCCTCGGTTGGCGCTCTGATCAAATATGTGCTAGATTTTAGCATAACATTTAAAAATCTAGGTCAACTGATTGGATTTTTGTCATTTTGGTGTCTATTAATTTATTAAAATGTACTCTACTTTTCTAAATAGGTGTCGGATTTTTATTGTGTTTTCAAGTTATTGCTGTGAAAAATACATTAATCAAGAATTAGCAAAGTATATATTCACCCAAGGTCTTCTGGACCAATTGCATAATGGGTTCCGAAGCAGCAACAGCCCAGAATCGGCATTAGTTGTTGCAACAGATTCCATCAGTTGCCAGGGGGTAAGGGAGGTGCAACCATCCTGGTAATTGTTGGATCTGTCTGCAGCTTTTGATACAATATCTTCATCCCGCTTGGTAAAAAGACTGCATCAAGCAGGGGTGAAGGATATGGCTCTGGATCTCCTGCGATCCCTTCACTGGCTACCTGTCAGGAAGCTTGTGACTTTTAAAGCTCTTTGCATGGTCTATATGGCACTCCATCATCAGTGACCCATGCTCCTGATAACTGTTTTTAATTGGTACATCCCCAAGAGACTGCTGAGATCTTCATCTATGAGGAAGGTGAACATTCCCACTTTTCAAAAGGCGAGATGGGATTGTTACACTTTTTCGGAGGCAGCAGCTAAACTCTTGAATTGACTGCCTACCCATACTGCAAGTTCAAATTCTCATGCAGCTATTCGTAAGCAAATAAAAACCCGGCTCATTTCTCATCCATAATGGTGTGCATGGTTCTTTTCTCTTTTTAATCTGAGCAGCTCTTTCCAGTGCTAGCGCTTAGACACCTTGTGGCTTAACGCGCTTTCAAATTCAAATTCAATTGTGTGCTGCTTAAATACTTTACACATTGTTTTTAAGTTAAGCCAGACTGCTTTTGTGGCAAGCTACCAGAGGGTTAGACACAGGCTAATATAGTGACTTTCGTGGTTCACCTTGAAGGGGATTGTGGCTGCTGCTTAAACATGGGGTCACCTCATTCAACCAATAACCCAATTGCCTATACCAGCTGAACCTATAATTTACTGCTATAGCTACTGGATATGAACATACTTTGGAAAAACCCTCTACAAACACCCAGGTTCAGCAGCTGACCTCAGGGAGCTCTCCAGAACAGCTATATCTGTGGCTGGAGCTGGAGAGTTTACATTGTTGATATATAATAAGCTCATCAAAGGATCATCCCTTAAGACCTACGCTGCTTTAGGCTCACATGGTACTACCTTTATTCTTTATTTATAGAACAATATGTATTAAAGCAATGTCTTGACAAAAAACTAGATGTGGTGCACTTCATCTATTGAAATCCTTTTCCTCCAGGCACTGAGAACATTGGAAGTTGGATGATGATGCTGAACCAGGATGGCAGGGATTTCGAGAAGAGATTCAGATCTACAGTTCCCAGGCATTAGCCATCCCTTCATGGATGATACATCTGCCTATGCAGTATTCACCTCCACACAGCTCACACATCACAGGTCTCTGGTCTTCTCTCACTCATCTCAAGACAATCACTCCACTTGTGAGCAGTAGATATCCCTTTTATGAACCTCCACACCACAGCCTCCCAGGTGCCATCCCTCTTCTTTCTGGTGAAAACAGTCCTAATAAGTGTGTTCACTCACTTTCCTGCACACAATAACTATCACCATTTTTTTGCTGAACACAAATATGTAATCTTTTTACACCCCAAACCTATGTCCACTTTTCATCTGTGTTGTATTTTTTTCTTCTGAATTTACCACATAAGATAGGGGTATGTATGTTTTATTCATTTTCATAGTGTAATGCATTAAATAAAATATAGACCGCATCTTCTAAATGACTAAACATGTCCTTTGCCTGACTTACAATGCACCATGCAGTATGAATTGTAAATGCAAGAAAGATTTGTTTGAGGTTAAAGGATTTATAAATTCAAAAAGAATCTAACAGAAAAATATATATTGTGACCTGGCATTCCTGGCGTGATCCCCCCCCCCCCCCCCCACAATGTTATGCATTCAACCCTCCTAACTTCATTTGTGCTGGCCTTAGTACTTTACCACTGCAAACAATAGCTAAAGTGCTTGTGCTCTGGCCTACAAATATGGTAGAATTAGCTTAAACCCAATTGGCATATTCTGTTTACTTGTAACCACCTAGTAACATGGCAATACCTGTGCCCAAGGCCTGCAAATGAAATGTACTTTCACTATATAAAATGGCTCCCTTGAGCCGCTTGAGCTGAGGAGCTCGGGAGTGCCTGCGTGCCCGGAGTGGGAGTATGCCTGAAAAAACTGAGTGACAGCATGTCCAGCAACCTACTACTATTTTCCCTACTGATGACGGAGGAATCCAGAAACACGTGTCTAGAGATACGCTTTAAAAATTTGTCATTAGCTAAGAAATTTTCGAACTTTGTACTGAGCGCAAAACATCATACTACATCGACCAAGATACAAAGAGGTAATGACGCTGAGGCGTGTCAGCAGTGTGGTCCTACCCATTTCACTATATAAAATGGCTCCCTTGAGACGCTTGAGCTGACGAGCTCGGGAGTGCCTGCGTGCCCGGAGTGGAATTATGCCTGAAAGAATTGAGTGGCAGCATGTCCAGCAACCTACTACTATTTTCCCTACTGATGACAGAGGAATCCAAAAACACGTGTCTAGGAATACGCTTTAAAATTTGGCATTAGCTAAGAAATTTTTGAACTTTGTACTGACCACAAAATATCGTACTACATCGACCAAGATGCAAAGAGGTAATGACGCTGAGACGGGCCGGTCAGCAGTGTGCTCCTATCCCCTTTCACTATATAAAATGGCTCCCTTGAGACGCTTGAGCTGACGAGCTCGGGAGTGCCTGCGTGCCCGGAGTGGAATTATGCCTGAAAAAATTGAGTGGCAGCATGTCCAGCAACCTACTACTATTTTCCCTACTGATGCCGGAGGAATCCGGAAACACGTGTCTAGGGATAAGCTTTAAAAATTTAGCATTAGCTAAGACATTTTTGAACTTTGTACTGAGCGCAAAACATCGTACTACATCGACCAAGATGCAAAGAGGTAATGATGCTGAGACGTGTCAGCAGTGTGCTCCTATCCCCTTTCACGAAATGCTACTAGTGGGCCTGCAGCAATGATTGTGCCATTCACTTAAATAGCCCTTTAAACATGTTTCAGGTCTGCCAGTGCAGCCCGTGTGTGTGCAGTTTTGAAACTGCCAGGTCGACCTGGCAAAATAAACCTTTTTTCCCCGGCAAAGACCTTCATTTTTAATATGTATATGTGTTAGACCTGGTACCATTGGCGTGAGTCTCCCTTCCACTTTTTACTGATTGCCTCCTCTGTTTTGATATGTTTTTGCTGGTTAGATGCTTTGGGCACAGTGCCACTGCTATTCAGTGTCACAGTGCAAGTGCTCCCTATGTTAAATTTATGTTTTGATTAGTGACTCTGTTAGACCTGATACCATTGGTGTGAGTCTCCCTTCCACTTTTTACTGATTGCCTCCTCTGTTTTGATATGATTTTGTGGTTAGATGCTTTGGGCACTGTGCCACTGCTATTCAGTGCCACTGTGCAAGTGCTCCCTATGTTAAATTGATGTATTGATTAGTGACTCCATGATTGGGTTATTTGATTTACTTGTCAGACCTTAGTACAGTGCACCATGTGTGCTCAGGGCTTGTAAATCAAATGTTGCTGGTGGGCTTGCAGCACTGGTTTTGCCACCCACAGAAGCAGCTTGTAAAGTGTGTCCCAGGCCTGCCATTGCAGAGCCTGAGTGCAGTCTAGTACTGCCATGTCGACTTGGTAAGTGCACCCACTTGCCAGTCCCTAAACCTTCCCTTTTCTTCATATCAGACACCACTAAGGTAGGCCCATGGGCAGGGTGCATTGTAGGACATGCCCTGGTCTGTGTGGCATGTCCTAATAGTGAATTACAGCCATTTTCGTTTTTCACTATTGCAAGGCGGCTACCTGTTCCCCATAGGCCAGAATAGGCAGTTTGATTATAACATCTTATAATCCTAACTGAACACGGTAGACATTCGAATTTAGTATGCCTGAACTCAGTATTATAAAATATATCTTTTAGTAAAATTGGTTATAACATTCTGTGTTTGAAAATACCACTTTTAGAAAGTAGGTATTTTCTTGCCCAACTATCCAAGCCTGCCTTTGCTAGGTTGTGTATTCCTTGTCTGGAATTTGAGTGACAGGGGCTGGGGGATTCCAGGAGACAGGGTGAGTCAGTACAGGGCTGAATAGAGAGATCTGCATATAGATGGGTGGGAGGAGTTGCACCTGGGACCTGAATAGGGCTGTGCCTTCCCTCCACAATGCTTGCTCCACCTCATGTGGTGTGTCTGATGTCCCTGGACTACACTGTGAAAGGAAAGAATAAGTCTTGTGAACAAAGTGCTCCACTGGCCAGAACTGGTTTGGACTAGGCAAAGGCCTCTCTGCCTTCAGAGGACAAAGGATTTTGCAGTATACCTATGGGGACCCAGACCCCAAGACTTTAGATCACTTCTGGGAACAAGACGAACATTTTGCCAAGGAGAAGAACCAAGGAAGCTGCAGGAGTTTGGACTGCCCCTCTGCCAGTGTGCTGCTAGCTGGGTTGGCCTGCAGTGGTTTCTTTATTGCCAAGGAAACAAGAGAAGGAACTTTTTAAGAACTTTCATCATCTTGCAGAATATTACTCCAAGGGTTTTATTTGAGCTTGTCTCATGCCCGAAGGCTCAGGGATACCAGACTTTACCCCTTATGATTGCCTGCATCTGGAACTTGCTGTTCTAGCTGCAACAGAAGGAATTCTGCAACACCGACGCCAGCGAGAGACACCATCATCTGCATCGAAGCCGTGAGCGCTGCTCCGACATGAAACGCAGACCTGACACCGGCCTGCGTGCCACATCGACACCAGCGAACTACATCATAAGCCTGCCATAGCCGTGAGCGCTGCTCCGATTTACGACGCCGGCCCGACGCGTGTTGATGAGCTACATCGGCTCCGAAGCCGACATCACAGAGCTGATCGTCGATGTGGTTGGTCAAGAATCCATCAACATCGTTGGGAACCGTGGTTTCGGCGCTCTTGTGACGTCACCTCCTCTCCGGTCGGGAACCAAGCCCTCCCCTGCCTGAGCAAGCATCCAGGACACCGACGCAGCATCTCCCCCGAAGTAAGGAACGGACGCTGAAATGCGCCATCGAAGCCGCACCTCCCCCACGCCGTGAGCTGTCTTTGTTTGCGCTTTTTCAAGGTACTGTTCTTTGTGGGTCTGTTTTGACTCCGGTCCCGACACCGCGCACCTCGCTGTCAGTGCCATACTTTGGGATTTCTTTGGCCTTGACATTGTGATAACTCCAGTATGGGTTATCTGTTGCTAAAGACTATTTTTAAGTGAATAATCTATTTTTGAACTATTTCTACCATCTTGAAGAATTATTATAGAGTACAGTATTGTGGATTTTTGTTGTTTATGGTCTTGTGATAAGTCTACATAAAGAAGACTTATTTTTATAAAACCTGTGTGGCATCCATCTGTAGTGTTTTCACTGTATTACTGTATGTGTTCACAAATGCTTAACACACTGCGTCTGAGATAAGCCTGTCTGCTCGTGCCAAGCTACCAAGGGGGTGAGCAGGGGTTATCCAGTAGTGTAATCCCCTTTCCCTGACTTAGAAGAAAGGGTCCCTATTTGGTGAAAGGTGAATACCATTGCCAACTAGAGACCCCCAGTTCTAACAGACTCCATGATTGACTTGTTTGGCTTACTGTCAGACCCTCGTATCGTGCACCGCGTGTGCTCGGGGCTTGTAACTCAAATGCTGCTGGTGGGCTTGCAGCACCGACCACCCACGAAGCAGCCCGCAAAGTGTAAGTCTAGCCTGCCACTGCAGAGCCCGTGTGCAGTCTCGTACTGCTGTGTCGACTAGGCAAGAGCACACACTCGCTAGTCCTTACACCTTCCCTTTTCTGCATATCAGTCACTCCTACCGATGGCCTACGGGCAGGGTGCGTTGTATGTAAAAGGTAGGACATGCCCTGATGTGTGTGGCATGACCTGATAATGAATTACAACCTATTTCGTTTTTCACTATTGCAAGGCTACCTGTCTCCATAGGCCAGAACGGGTGGTTTGATTATAACACCTTCTAATCATAACTGACCCAGGGGACGAGGTAGAGATTCGAGTTTAGTGTGCCTGAACTCAGAATCATAAAATGCATCTTTTAGTAAAGTTGGTTTTAACATTCTGTGTTTGAAAATACCACTTTTAGAAAGTAGGTATTTTCCTGCCTCACTATCCAGCCTGCCTCTGCTTGGTTGTGTATTGTGTGTCTGGTTCTGTGAGTGACAAGGGCTGGGGTGGCTCCAGGAGACAGGGTGAGTCAGCACAGGGCTGAGTAGATCTATCTGCATGTAGAGTGGTGGGAGGAGTAGCACCTGGGCCTGAATAGGACTGTGCCTGCCTTCCACAATACTGGTTCCACCTCCTGTGGTGTATCTGATTACCCTGGCCCACCCTGCCAAAGGGAAGAAGGAGTCATGTAAACAAAGTGCTCCAGGACTGCACAACACTGGTTTGGACTAGGTACAGGACCCACTGCCGTCAGAGGACAAAGGATTTTGCAGTATAAATACTGGGGCCCAGACCCCAGGACTTTAGATCACTTCTGGGAACACAAGACGACCCTCTGTCGAGGAGAAGCACCAAAGGAAGCTGCAGGAGTTGTACTGCCCCTCTGCCACTGTGCTGTAGTGGGTTGGCCTGCAGTGGTGTCTTCATTGCCGAGGAGAAGGAACCACTTAAAAGGAACTTCATCATCTTGTAGAATATTACTCCAGGGGCTTGAATCGAGCTGCCCTCCTGTACGAAGTCTCAGGGCTACAAAAGACTTCACCCCTTCTGTTTGCGTGCTACTAGAACTTGCTGTTTGTTGCTATGGAAAACTCTGCAACTCCAAAAGCCAGCAGCGAATGTCGCCGCCCTCTGCATCAAAGTTGTGAGTGCTGCTCCGACTTGAACCGTAGACCAACGCCTGCTGCTGTGCCATATTGACTCCGAGACCAACATCTGTACGGATCCAATCATCAACAAAGGTGACCGAGAATTGATCGCCCTGGCGACATAGTAAAGAACCGTGGTGCCGGCGCTGCCGTAAAGTCACCTCCTCTCCGGGCAGGACCGACGCCACCCCAGCCAGCACAAGCATTCAGGACAACGACGCATCGGTTTCCTCCGAAGCAAGAAAACAATGATGCAATGCACCAACGACATTGCTTCTCCCCGACGCTGTGAACGGCCTTTGTTTACTTTCTTCAGGTACTGTTCGGCGGGGGTCTAGTTTTGACTCCGGGTCCGATGCTGCGCACCTCGCAGTTGGTGTCGTACTTTGAGAACACTTTTACTTCATTGTCGTGATAACTCCCGTTGGGGTTATCTGTTGTTAGAGACTATTGACTTGAAGAGCCTATTTTTTAATTACTTCTACCATCCTGAAGTATTGCTTGTAAATACAGTATTGTGGATTTTTGTCGATTATGGTCTTGTGATAAGTCTATATAAAGAATACTTATTTTTATACATCCTGGTGTGGTGTCCGTTTGTGGTGTTTTCACTGTATTACTGTATGTGTTCACAAATGCTTAACACACTGCCTTTGAGACAAGCCTGACTGCTCATGCCAAGCTACCAAGGGGGTGAGCAGGGGTTATCCTGTAGTGTAATCCCCTTTCCTTGACTTAGACGCAAGGGTCCCTATTTTGACAAAGGTGTATACCATTGCAAACTAGAGACCCCGAGTTCTAACAATGTGTCACTACTAGGGTAGGCCTTGGACATTCCAGAGAGCAGGGTGCATTGTATTGAAAAAGCTGAACATGTAATTTTTAGTTTTACATGTCCCGTTAGTGAAAAACTCTTAATTATGTTTTCACTACTGCAAGACCAGGCCTCGAAAAATCATAAAATGTTACTAGACCTGCAGGTCTAGTGACTTAAATAATCTACTCGACCTATTTGTAATGCTCTTGACCCATAAACTGGTTTTAAATTATGTGAACATGGGCAACTATTTTTATTCATTGAGCTGTCATTTTCTTCATGATCACATATGAGAGCACCTTCAAATGTTCGAGTTCTGCATGTCTTAATGAACTAAACGTTTTTTTCCATATATAATACAAATCTAGCCACAGAATACACATGACCCCATTAACAGCATTGCCATCAGGGCAGGGGCAGGAATGTTTCTCAAATCATGTTTAAAAACTATCACTTTTAATAAATACATAATTAAGGCATGAAGTGGTAGCAAACTGTAATTTGTATTCAGCAGATTTTACATTGAAATGGCTACAAACTTTCCCACTGGCATTCGGTTCTACTGATAAAACTATATAGTGTACAAACAATAATGCTCGAAAATAGTTTCTGCAAATGTGTCATTTGCATATCACCAAGTAAAGGTTTCTGGTTTGTTTTGCTACTTTTTAACTTTTTGTTTGCATCACACTTCATAATTACAAATAAAGTGCTTTCATAATTCCTGATATATTTTGGAATATTTGTAATAATTAACAGGCTATTTATAGTGTTAGAGAAAAATAACTGACAGCTTCAGACAGCTCACTTGACTAAAACCTCTAACTCCAGTAAGAGAGAGAAAAATAAACTCTATTTTCCAAGCAGCAGTTAGTAAAAAGACAAACTGGCATTTGACCGCTTTCCTTGAACAGAAAGCAAATGTGTCAAAACAAAAACAAGATTTAATGGTATCTTTATTGCTCCACTTTCTGAATCAACAGAACACCTGCTCCTCTCCAGCCTAAATTCACTCTCCAGCAGTGCTAAAAATAGGTCGACCTGATAAAATTATGCTCGCATTTGGGAGTGGGAAAGTAGATTTTCGAAGCCTGAAGACCCACCTCTCCCATAGGATAACATTGGAGTTACCTTATTGAATTTAATAAGCTGCAACTTCAAAATGGGAACAGGTACATGTTTTATGTTTGTTGTATTTGGCACTGTAATGAAAAATCCTCCCTTACCGTAAAGTCGGATTTTAAATTACAATCTTGGGCGTGTCACTTTTAGAATAATGGGATTTTCCTGCCTTAGCCATTTAGTGCTTGCAGCCTGCCTCTGGGTCACATGACTGGGTGTAGCTGACAGTTGGGCTTGATGTATTCCTCCTAGACAGCCACACACAATAGAGAGCTTGGGTGTACCATGATGGGCCATCACAAGCAGGATTGAATAGACTGTTTCCTGCCTCCACACAAAGGGCTGAATACCCTCTGCAGTTACTCTGGAGCCATGGCAGGGAAGGCAAGAAACATGTGCACTTCAAATGAAAACCTCTAGAAGCTTCTGCCACCTCAAAGGACGAGGCTGGTATAAATATTGGACCTCAGACCAACTCTTCAGTACACTTCTGGACTCATGGAGACTCTGCCAGAAAGAAGGACTGCTGTGCTGCTGAAAGGACTGCCGCTCAGCTGGACTGCTGAACTAATGCCTTTCTGAACTGCTGGATTGCTCCCAGAGTCAGAAGGATTTGGACCTGAACCCAGGACTCCCAGAGTCACTCCAAGGGCTAGCCTGCAAGCCTCCTGTTTAGAGCCACAGAGACCTAACAGCCTCACAACCACCTAAACCAGCACCCAGATACAGCTGGAGCCAGCCCCTAAATCCCAAGTGGTGCCCCCCAGGTCCTGGACCCTTGGTGTGGGCCTAGAGGCCGAGTTGAAGTTTTTTGGGCTCTTTGATACTGCGAATAATTCTGTTGTTGCCGAGAACCTTGTGATTCGCACATCCCGCCAAAGTTCCGGCAGCCTGACCCTTCGAGCAACAGCATTGACCACTCAGTGGGAGCGCCACAGCATGCCTCTTAATGACAACAAAAGGATATTTGCACTACAGTGACAGCCATCCAAGACGCCAGGCCTGCTCTTCGCGCTACATTGACAACGGTTTGCGATGTTTCTCTGCTCATCGCGGCCCCCTACCCTGCAAACAGTACTCTTTGTGCAGGACTTAGAGAGTAACTTTTCAGCGGGACTAACCTGGACCCTGTATCCGACCCACGCTCAGTCCAGGTCGGTCTGAACTGGTGAGTGGCGCTTTGGTTTTTTTTAGAGCTATTTTCACTTAAATCTTTAAAATTACATATCTCCGGTTCCACTGAATGATTTTGGTTGTTTTACTCTGTTTTTCTAAATTGGCGTGGGATTTTTCTTCTGTTGTGTGTCCAATTTATTACTGTTTGTAGCGCTGCATAAATACTTTACACATTGCATCTAAGTTAAGCCTGACCTCTCTGTGCCACACTACCAGAGGGTTGAGCATAGCTTAATTTGGGGTTTGCTTGTGTCACACCCTGACAAAGGATTGTGTTTGCTGCTGAAGTAAGGTTTCACCCCCTTCAACCACCAACCCACTTTCTCACAGTGGGGTAAAGAAATACTGTCATTGGTAAGGGCCCAAAAGGAATGAAAATGTAGTCTTAATTGAAATTCAGGGGGAAATGCTCAATTGGAGAAGATTGGGCAAATCATAAAAACACGTCAGGAAGCATAAAGGGAACCAGTCTATATACAAAGGAGAAACAAAAAAGTTCATAGTCCATAAAGAGTCCAAAAACAATAGTCCATTGCCCAAAAATAAAATAGACAGAGCTCTAAGCCAGAGGATGAGTCTAACTCAGGTTCTAGGCTTGAGCACAAAAGTCGCTGGCTACCTTCTTTCTCGGATTTCATAATGATGTTGAGTTCCTCTTCTGAGGCACAAGGCTACAAATTGAAAAAGGCATCTTAAACAAGCTAAATGTAGTAAGGCTCCTCACTGTCAACAGTAAACATTTCACTACTTTTAAATATCTATGCAAAAACACCAGGAACGCCCTACTAACTGTTGACAAAAAAGTACCTTTTGAGATTTCTTTTTCTAATCTAGCCTCTCTGTAGCAAAACTCGAAAATCACATATGAAGGTCAAACACTATATTGGGACACCCGAGTATCCAAAGGCATCTATTTTTATAAACAACTAGGCTCTACTGCCTCTCCAATATCTTTTCCAACCTGCAAACATAATATCACTTAATTCTAGAACTTCCTTAAACTTAAAAACATCCATCACCATGTAGGAGAGTAGGGTCTGCTATCCTATGGTCACCCCAAATGTTTGCTTTTTGCTTCACTGGTTTATGACTTAATGTGGCTGTGGGCCTGCTAATCAGACCCACAGCCTGCTGTTCTCTCTCTAAATTGTTACCCATGTACTTTAGGTGCATAACGAAATTGGAACTGGTTCACCTTATTGGCCCCTGTAACAGTGTACCCAGGTACCCAAAGCATAGGTGCTTCCAAGGCCTACCAGGGGCTGCAGCATGTATTGTGCCACCCCTGGCCTGGCCTCCATATTTGACACAACTGGCTGATCAGTCAGCTGGGGTAAGTCGGTGTAACCACCCCTTACTTAGGTGTAGTATGCCTATACCTAACCTAAAATGGACACATATGTTCCTATCAGTCACTCCTATGGAAGGCCTCATCAATCCTGGAGGCAGAGTGCTTGGAAATATGTGAGATGGTGCTCTGGCATGAGCTGAGCCTGTCTGCAGCTTTCGGAACCATGTCCTTTAGCTGTTTCATGATATTGCCATACCATATACTCTTAAGTGCATTATGAACCTCGCGGTTAAATGCTATCTTGGGTTTGGCTTTATCAAAACATGTCGAGTGGGGCGTGGCCGAGACAGCGATGTGATCGGACGCGTCTCGTGAGAGCTCCGTCACCCTGCTGCCTTAATACGCCTGTTTCAGCGAAGATCCGGGGGGTGCCTGCCCCTGGGGGTCCCCTGTCCACTGCCACCCTGCCAGCGATCCCCTCCGGTGGCAGTTTGCAGCCGTCCGGATCCCCGCCATCGGCGATTGCTGCCCGGGGACCTCTGAGCTTGACCTCCGGCCGCCATCTTGCAGCGGAGCTCGCCGGCGAGACGCCTGACTGATCCCTGAAGAGTGGGCTAGAGCGACGATCAGCGGGGGCTGTCGGACGCCCCCAGGCTTCCCCAGCGGCTGTGCCTCTCCAGCGGACCCCCACCGGTCACCTGCATCGCTACCTGAAGGCTGCTGGGGCCGGTCTACCTCCAGCGAGGGACGCTGCGGCTGCCCGGACTCCACTGCCACGGGAGGTCCCGGCTTTGGCGGGAACACCAGGCCTGCCACGGAGAGATCGCCGGAGGCCCCCTGCCGAGAGCGCCGACAGCGACCTTCGCACCCGCCGAGGGACTCTCCCGGTGAGCAGCGGCGCGCCGCAGCCCCCCCCTACTGCCCCCCCCTCCCCCTGTCTGTCCTCGGAGGGGCCCGGCGGTGGGGGGTCCTGTTCGCGGCACTGCCCGCCATCTTCGCTCCTTGGGGTGCTCTCGACAGCGACGCGCCTGGGGACGGCGACCTGGCTCCCCTGCACCCGCGATCCCTGCCGGCACCTCTGGTTGCCATGGATGCCTCGGCAACGACCCGGGGGGACGATTGAAGGCCGAGTGCTGTTGAGACACGGGCCTTGGAGGGCCTTGGAGGGCCCCGGCGCTGTGTGCCCCAACTCCTGGCTGCTTCTCCCACACAACCCACTGTCTGGGGGCCCCTGCCTGGCAGCCTGACACCCCCGCTTGTGGACTACTTATTGCTGGATTGGTGGCTTGTTTAGGGGGCCCACCTGACCGCAACCCCCAATCACGAACGCAGGACCACGTGGCCCCCTGCACGGGCTCACTCTGGTCACCGCCTAGGGACAGCCTGTCGCCGGCGAAATCGCGCCGGAGCTGCCGGAACTGCGGCGGCCTTGGCGCCGAATCTACGTGAGCTCCCGGCCCTGTACAGCCAGTAGGCCCTGCCACGAGGACAACCAGGTGGCCCGTGCCCACGCACTTCTGCACCGTCGCCCGGCGCTGGACCCACCCGGTGAGCTGCAGCGCGCTGACCTCCTCCCTTCCCCGGCTGCCTCCCCGGGGGTCCGGCGGCTGCGGGGCCTGACAATTGACCTTTCCGCCTTCTTCTCCTCTCGGCGACACAGACACAGAGGAGCCCTACTGGGGGGCCCTCGCTTGCCCTGCGCTTGCTGACGGCGACCTGGGGAGCAGTCCGGTCGTTGCTTGCAGGCGGGCCCTGCTTCTTAGTGGTCCCCGCATTCTATAGCTGTGCCCTCTGGCCCCCCCCTTGCTGAGGCCCGGTCCCGCCAAGCCTGGTGGGCCGCGGACCGGACGCACCTGCCGCGCCTGCACGGGGACCCCGAGGACCTCGGCCTTCTGCTTTTCCTGCCGCACTTGGGGAGCTGTGACACCCGGGGGGCCCCCCGGGCACCCTCTAGCTGCTACTCAGGGGCTGACCGGACGCTGCGCTGAGACCTGGCCCTGACCCTGGTGGGGCATAGGGACTGCGCCTTGCCAGGGATCTCCGGCGGCCTCCACCTGTGGGACTCAGGCCCGAACCATCTCCAGCGGCCCTGCAACGTTCAGGTCCCCCCACCTTGAGTGCGCCCCGCGCCCTGACAGCAGACGGACCTAGCTGCGGACTCGCCCTGGACCATGACACGCGGCAAGGGGAGTAAACCGGACCCCACACCCACGACGACCAGAGGGGCGTCAGTAGCCTCTATGTGGGGTAAGGCGGGCTCGCCATCACCCGCCGGTGGGCCCTCGGCACCGCCAGGGGGGAAGCCCCCACCGCCGCCCGACTCCCCACCGGTGACGCAGGCCTTCATGGCCTCCTTTATGGTCGATCTGAAGACTGAAATTGGGTCCCTCAGGACGGAGGTCCACACCTGCGTCACAGAAATGCGCAAAGAAGTCACTGACCTTGGCGATCGCGTCGACGGCCTGGAAAGAACGGTCGACTCCCGCACGGAGGACCTAGAACAGATTTGGCAGAGAGTGGCGACCCTCGAGGAACAACATATCCAGCTCCAGATCAAGCAGGAAGATTTGGAAAACAGGGGACGCCGCAACAACCTCCGCATACGGGGTGTGCCACTCGGAGAAGAGGGGACTAATACCATGGCCTATGTGGCCCTACTCTTGCAAGCGGTGTGGGGTGAAGAGGACGCCCCCCCACCGCGCCTGGACCGCGCGCACCGTGTCTTCGGAGCGGGGGGAAAAGCGGGTCTTCTGCCCGACATCGTCACCAGGCTCCACTACTTCACCGAGAAGGAGGCCATCTTGAAGGCGGCTAGGGATAACCCGGACCTGCGCTACGAAGGCCACAAGATCCAGATCTTCCAGGACCTGGCCCCCACCACACTCCACAGACGGCGAGTCTTCCGCCCGATCACGGAGAAGCTCCGGACCCTCAACATCTCTTACCAATGGGGGCATCCCTTTGCACTCATCTTCAGATGGGAAGGCAAGCGCAGGTCACTTAGATCCTACCGAGAGGCGGCACAACTACTGGACATGCCAGAGTCACCAGATCACAGCCCGACGCGCCCTCCCCCCTCGGGGAGGGCTCCTCCACGCTCTGAATGGTCCACTGTGCGCAGACGACGGCGGTCCCCTCCGGTGGACACACTCTCTACCTCGCAAACTAAGCAGGACATCATTGCCCACATCCGCTCCCTCGAGGGCGATCGCGAGGAGCGAGCCTCTCAGCCCCCTGCTTCAGGTTCTGAGGGTGGGGATCGCCCCTCAACTCCGGCTGACCATTGAACGTTGCCACTGTGACTCCAGCTACCCCGTACACACGCTCGCCTTCTAGGCACCTCAGCGTGTCTCCCTGCTCCATGATGGCCTACCCCCACTGTTCGCGGAAAAGATGACGCCCCTTGCCTCCCTCAGGTCATGGACTTCATCGCAGGGCCCCTGCGCCCCACTGGCGCCTAAACGGACTGAGTGACCCCGCAGCCTGACACACCCCCGGACTACCTCTGGGCAGCGGGGTGGACGGGCTCTGAGACGATTTGATCCTACTCTACTTGCCCGGAACTCCGCTTCCTCCCCTTGTCCTGTAGGAAGTGACATTCCTGGATTCATCCAAACCCTCGGGTAGAGGATGTCCGATACCTGGGACATTGTATGCTGGCCCTGTTGGCCTGTTTTGATTCGATCTCTTTTTTGTGCCTTTCTTCTTTTTTCTCACTTTCCTCTTCCTACTTTACTTTTATACTGCCCCTCTTGCGCCTGCGGTGGGGTGGAGGGGTGGGTTCTGCGGGGGCTGCCGCGCTGGAGGCGAGAAGCGGCTGCCGCTGTGCTATCTACGGGAGGGTCTGCTACACTGGGTCATGCGCGACTCTACTCCCCCTTAGTGCTATGACAGCGAACATCCCTACACCCTTGAAAGTCCTCTCTCTCAACGTCAAAGGGCTCAACTCCCCCAACAAGCGGCAGCAGGTATGGCGCTACCTCCTACACCACGCCCCTGACATTATCCTCCTCCAGGAGACGCACCTTCTCAGGGGAGACACCAAACGCATGGCCCACCCTAGATACCCTACACAGTTCTGGGCATCCTCTGACACCAAGACAGCGGGGGTGGCAATCCTATGCAGGGCTGGCATTAGGCGGGGATCCGTGAAGCCTTTCAAAAGTGCTGACGGGCGCTTCCTCCGAGCCACGGTACAGCTGGGCCGTGCGCAGTTCACGCTTGGGTGTGTCTACGCTCCCAACCAGTCGCAGGACAAATACCTCCAGACACTCCTGCGGGAGCAGTTCCCATCGGGCGATAGTAATGTGATCCTGGGCGGCGATTTCAATCTTGTTTGGGACCCCGAGCTAGATCGGGCGGGAGCCCTCTTTAATGGAGCGGGAGCAATGTCTTCCACTCTTAAATCACAGCTACGGGACCTGGGACTTGTGGATGTGTGGCGCTACCACAATCCGGGGATCCGGGACTACTCCTTCTATTCACACTCTCATAGGACATACTCCCGAATCGACCATCTTTTCGCCTCCCTTGAGATGGCCCGAGACTCTTTGGCTGCTACTATCTCCGACATCTCCCTGTCAGACCACGCTCACGTGGAGCTCTTACTGCAGGACCCCTTGTCCCACGCCGTTCGTGAACGCCGATGGACGCTCCCCCCGAGGATCCTTCGGGACCCGGACGACGTAGCCAGCATCCGTGACGCCATAGACTCGTACTTCGCCGTTAACGACACCCCTGAACTGCCGTTCCACACGATCTGGGACGCCTTCAAGGCCACCATTCGGGGTCACATCACCTCCCTGGCGGCGGCACGGAGGAGGGAGGAGTTCAAGATGGAAACCGACCTGGCTAGCGAAATCAAGCTTGCGGAGGCCCGAGACCGGACTTCCCCCTCGCGGGCGTCAAAGAGAGCTCTAGCTAACCTACGGGGGCAACTCCGCATCCTGCGCACCAACAAGGCGGAACACTCCCTGCTGGCACTCAAGCAACGATATTACGAGGATGGGGACAAGGTTGGCCGCCTACTGGCCGGCAGGCTGCGGGCACGTACCGCTAGGGCCCACATCGCCAACGTCAAGCAGCAGGACGGCACTTGCGCCACTGCCGAGAGGGCCAAGCAGGCCGCCTTTGTTGCTTACTATTCCTCCCTATATGCCGAGGAGCCCACCTCCCCGGAGGCCCGGGAGGCCGTCCTCGCAGACTATGGGGGGTCTACCCTGTCCCCGGCATGTGCGGCCTCGCTGGAGAGCCCCTTACAGGAGGAGGAAATAACGGAGGCTGTTAAGGATCTCCCCGTGGGGAAAACCCCGGGGCCAGACGGCCTACCGTTGGCCTTCTATCGTCTGTTCTTGACCCAACTCCGCCCACATCTGTTGCGACTATACAGCTCCTTTTCTGACACCATCGGCCCCTCCCCTGACATGGGTCTGGCGGAAATAGCCCTGATTCCCAAACCTGGGAAAGACCCGGACCTGTGCGCCTCCTACCGCCCCATCGCCCTCCTTAACACTGATCTTAAAATTTACACCAAGGTCTTGGCCAAACGACTTGACCCACACATGCCGGGCCTGGTGAATCCGGACCAGGTGGGATTTATCCGAGACCGCCAGGGAGCCGACAATGTCCGCAGGCTGGCGCACTTGGTGGGAAAGGTGCACCACTGGAAACTACCGGCTTGTCTCCTCTCGCTGGACGCAGAAAAGGCCTTCGACCGGATCGATTGGACCTTCCTGCGGGCGGTCCTCAGGAAACTAGGTCTTGGCCCTATCATGATCTCCAGGTGCATGGCCCCCTACCTAGGACCGCATGCCCGAATTCGGGTCAATGGCCAATTGACATCGCCGCTTTCGGTCCACAGGGGTACGAGACAGGGATGCCCGCTGTCGCCGCTCTTGTTCGCCCTTGCGGTTGAGCCGCTGGCGGAGCTGATTAGGCGTACCCCTGATATTCATGGTGTCCCCCTCGGAGGGCGCACCAATAAGGTAGCACTCTTCGCCGACGACCTGATTCTTACCCTCACGAACCCTCGGGTCTCCTTCCCCGCGGTGCACGAAGCCCTTTCCCTGTTTGAACAGGCGTCCGGCCTTAAAATCAACCATGCCAAGTCCTGGGCGCTTAACCTCACCGTCCCCGACGAGGAGATCTCTTTCCTGCAGGGGGTCACGCCCTATCGCTGGGCGGACAGCCATATTCAGTACCTGGGCCTGGATCTCGCGCCCCATCTTGACTCGTGGTCCTCGAGGAATTGGGCCTCTTGCCGCAAGGAAGTCCTGGCTGACCTGCGCAAATGGAAACCCTTGATGGTCTCCTGGCTGGGGCGGCTCAACGCTGTCAAGATGTCCATCCTTCCCCGCATTCTGTATGTTTTCCAGTGCCTCCCCACCCCGATCCCGATTCACTGCATCAGAAACCTTCAACGCGACCTTACGTCCTTCATATGGGGGGGGCAAAAGACCCCGGTTCTCGCAGAAAGTCCTGATGGAACCGAGAGACAGGGGCGGTCTTGCCTGCCCGAATCTCCTCCACTACTATTGGGCATCGCACCTCCGGTACGTGATCGAATGGGGTGCACGCGAAAGCGACAAGCACTGGTTCCACATGGACCGATCGGTCACGGGGCGCACCATATGGGACCTGCCTTGGTTGCCGCGAGTGGCGCGTTCCAGAAGTGCATATCTTGCGGTCCCCACGAGGACGGTTCTTGAGATATGGGACAGGGTGGCAGTGGCCAAGGGTCTCACCACGTTTCCCTCTCCGCATACTCCCATTGCGGGTAACCCGCACTTCCCTCCAGCCGCCCGGACCCGAGCTTTTGAGAGCTGGACGCAAGGCGACTGCAGAGTTGCAGGAGACCTTTTTCTTGGCGGATCGCCTAAAACATGGCTAGACTGCAAGGAGGAATTCAGGCTCCCCCCCACCGCCCACTTACAGTACACGCAGCTGCGCCACTGGACCTCAGGGGAGGACATGTACCAAGCTGCTACTAGGACGTATACCCCCTTTGAGAAGTTGGCACGATCCCTCGGGGGGCTGAAACGGCTCATCTCCCAGATCTACAACATCTTGCAACACCCCACCGCCCCACCTGTACACCCCTATCAGAAACAGTGGCAGTCGGCGACAGGCGCTGACATCACGCCCTCTCAATGGACTCGGCTCTGGAACGACATCCCCAAAACCTACCGCAGCATCCCGCAAAGGGAAAACGCATACAAAATGCTGACGCAATGGTACTACACCCCCCTGCGACTCAGCAAAATGTTCCCCACTACCTCGCCGTTGTGCTGGAGGTGTGGAACTGCGACTGGCGACTTCGTACACATCTGGTGGTCCTGCCCTACCCTAGCTGTCTTTTGGAAGGAGGTCCTCAGTCACACCAAGAAGGTGTTGGGTTTCCCCCTCCCTGAAGAGATTTGCACACTCCTACTGGGCATCCGACCCCCCACACTTAGGGCCCTCACGCGCAGCGACTGGATCCTCACCCTCCACATGCTAGGTGCTGCCAAACAGCTCATTGCCCTGTACTGGAAGCGAACAGAGGCGCCGCCGATAGCATCCTGGTTCGTGCGCCTCTGGCAGATCCTGACTATGGAACTACTCACAGCGCGGATACAATTCAGGGGGGTGCGCTTCAAGGCAGTGTGGGAACCCCTAGTGCGCCACTTGTGCTCGATTAGCTATGCCCGATACATGCCTCCCAGGCTCCGCGCTCTGCAATTGTTCGAGGACGCCCTCATCCCTGCTGACCCCAGCAGACTAGACTCTTAACCGCTAACCCCAACGCCGCTTTGTGCTCTGCACTCCCTGTTTGTTGCCACGGGTGCGCCCCTCTACCTCCACTTCACCTTGTCACTGCTAGCTCCTTTCCTGACTTTACTTCCTTCCTACTTGCCACTCTGGCTTCCACCCCTCTCTGGGGCAGTTAGGTCCCTGTTGGGCCTGTTGAAAATGTGACACCATTGCTATTCCTCACATACGTGCCTACCCCACACAACGGCGCATTGCCAGCTCATGGCCACCTCTTGCTCTGCTCTCCCCTAAGCCACGCGGCCGGCCCCCCCCCCCCCTCCGGGGGTTGTAGGCAGGGCGCTGTGTTAATAACTCCATCTCCCCTGTTTAGTTCTACCCACTGGCTCTTCCATGCGCGGCCGGCCCCGGAAAGGGGTTGTAGGCTTATCGCTGTGTTCACAATAAAAACAGATTTGAACAAAAAAAAAAAAACATGTCGAGTAAGGTGTCATACGAATTGGAATACTACCCCCTCGCCAGTTCTGGCGACGGGGGTAGCATTCCACCCTTCTAGAGGGACACGACATGTACCTAGCCTGAACCCCGGTTAAAGTTAAACAGAGCCTAAGCATCACAAAATGGATGCTGCCACCACACACACAAGTCTGACCTCCTGCTGCTGGGAGTCCTTCCAGCGAGGGCAGCTTGGACAAAGGGTTTCCTGCCTTGGGAGGTGCTAGCACCACCCCAGACAGGATTTTGTGTATTGGGTAGGACAGGGCTGAATAGAATCAGACATGCCTGGGGCACACAAGGTGTCCCTGTGCATAGGCCAGTTCAAACCGGTGCTGGGGCTTTCCAGCCCCAGTCCTGGCGCGAAACTGGACAAAGGAAAGGGGGTGTAACCACCCCCCTTCATGGTTCCACCCAGAGGAGGGACCTAGTAGGTGATCCGGCCCCCCAGATTCGAATAAGAGTGGGAGCTGTGTCCTGAGACTGGAGATCATCCTGAATCAACTTGAAATACAGAAGAAGACTGGACTTCGACATTCTGCTGCACAGAAGACGGAAGAGAATCTCCCTTGTGGCCAAGGAGTGACCACCCTGTGAATACAGGCACCAACCAGCAACTCGACGTCTGCTTTGCCGCCGCCTCCCGCCGGAGCCCGAGCCCAGAGCCTGACAAGACCCAGACTCCCAGACTTCTCACCGCCCGATCCACAGTCCCTGCAAAGAAGGGACCCGTGGAGGCACCAAGAGACGTGGGACCGGACCTCTTGGAAGACCCCCGAAACGCTGACTGCGCAGCATCAGAGGCACCCTCGACGCTGTGCTTTGGGGTTTGAGAAGCCCCAACCTCGAGCAGCCCTTGCACTGAAGATCAGCCCGCCAGCATCTCCACGAACTGCGTGGGGCCCTTTTGCACTGTGCCACTCGACGTGCCATCCCGTCCACTTGCCACGTGGCTAGCGGTCATCTTGGCGACGAAATCTTCAACTTACACTGCGGGTCTGGTTGCTCCAGACTTGCCCTCGCTCCTGTAAAAAGGAGCACCTGCTCTGACCTTGCTGGTCCGAGTAACCAGCCTTTTTCGATTCCTGCGTGGCTTGCTGTAGCCAAGGCCTGTTTGCTCCAATTAAGTTGCCGACACCGCCAACAGCGAGAAGCCTGCGTGGGACAGCGAGTGACCGACTCCTGGACGTCCTCGACCCCTAGTGTCCACGTGGCTGCAGAGAGAAGCTACACGACATCACCTGTTTGCACCCGACATTACCTGGTTCCAGTCTGGTTCCACGGTAGTCACTGGCTAGTGACTTTGAACATTGTCCCCTCTGCTTTCAGGTCTTCACCTCTTCAGATCCACCCTTGGATCCACCGGAACTCTTCACATCGAGCCGCCTGCAGCATCTTCAGCTCCAAGCACCATCGACCTGCGTGACGAAACCCGACACTACTTCGACCCTGTGCACCCGCTTCCTGTGGGTGAGGTAACTCAACACCGCCGGTGTTCCCACACTGGTACACCCCTCTAGTGTCTGTGTCTAAAGTTTCATCCTTCTAGGTCACTCGGAAGGTTCCTTAATAACTAACTTTGTAACTTTTACGCACCATTGACATTGCATTGGTAAAGCGTGCACTTTCCGCACTGCACCCGAGTCCCGCGGGCCTTTCCCGACTTCTTCACTGCTAGTCCCGAACAGCTCCAGCGATTCCCCAGGCCCTAGGCCTCTTCACTTTCCCCATAGTGGTTCTTATACCACTATTTTAGTATATGGTTTAGGTGGCCCCTAGGGCTCATCCAAAATTGTGCAACTTTTGTGTATTTAAACTGTGTTTTGTTTTAACGCATTTGCTTCTGTGCTCATAAAGAGTATCAGGGATATTTGTAGAAATAAATCTATATATATTTTCAATATATATCTGTGTGGTGTCCTTTCATTTGGTATTCAAGGGATTGTGTATGGTAAAACAGCTTGCTTCACATGCCTTTACAGAGTTTAGCCTAAGACTGCTTAGTCCATGCTACCCCTAGGATAGCTTGTCTATAAGGTTGACTTTACAACCTGCACCATAAGGGTTGCTTGGCATGGTACAAGGTGATCACTAGAACTAGTGAGCAACATATACCAGACCAACTTCTCACATTGGTGAGCAGCGGATTGGGATTTGAGCTTGCTGTTGTTTTACCATTACAATCTTTGAAAGTATCATTTGAAAGATCATACAGGTACCTGATAGGTACACTAAAACAAGACTAGATATACTTAAGTTCTACTGAACTTAGTTGTTGTAGAGGATAGGGAGTAGCACACCCTGACTACAACTACTAGATAGGTTTTGTAGGAAAATACAAGTGTAGGTAGATTGCAACACATCCACCACACTAGAGCAATGTCTGGAGCAGAGGGATCCACTGGAACCACCTCTGTTGAGAGTGACCCTCCAAGGGCACCATCCAAATTTGCTATCTTTCCATTTAAGGAACTGAGGCAACTGTGTTCCATGAGAGGAATCAAAACAGGTCCTACTCCTACAGCGGGACACCTCAGAGAGCTGTTAGACCAGTCTGAAGCTCTAAAGAACTCCAAGCCAGGCCCCTCAGGGACAGGAGATGGAGGATCTCCCACTGAAGATGATAACCCTGATGCCCCTGCCCCTGTCATCCAGATAGATGAGGAAGACCAGACCCCTGGGAATTCTCAGCCTGAGGAAGAAGAAGAGGGGGAGGAGGTAGAAGAAAGTGATTCTGATGATGGTAGAGATAGCCAGGTGTTAGTCAGCAGGCTTACCCAGGCTAACCTAAGCTTATTTGGGACTGAAGATGGGTCCAACCCATTCAGACCCCCAAATGGACTTAACCAGGAGCATAGGAGGAGGAGGAATCACTCAGGTGAGTCCAATACTTCCCATGTTTCTAGAGGTTCTCATGGCAACTCCAGAAGGGAGTTTACTAGCCCTCAGAGAAGGGAACATGAGGCCAAAATGAGAGAGGCTGAACTTAGGATCCAGAGACAAGAATTAGAAGTTGCCCTGGCCAAAGAGAAACTTGCTAGAGCAAGGCAGCCTAGAGAGAGTGGATTAGAATCCACTGGTGGCAGCACTATCCCTAAGGATAAAGACAGGTCCTATGACAATAGAAACCTGAGTAAGATTGTGCCCCCCTACAAAGTTGGGGATGATATCCACAAGTGGATGACTGCACTTGAGAGAGCTTGCAAAGTACAGCAGGTCCCTCAGGAGCAGTGGGCAGCAATCTTGTGGCTCTCCTTTGAAGGTAGAGGCCGAGACAGACTCCTCACAGTTAGTGATGGGGATTCTAGAAACTACCTGGTCCTGAAGAGTGCTCTGATTGATGGGTTAGGCTTAACCACTGAACAGTACAGGTTAATGTTCAGAGACACCCAGAAGACACAGACTCAGGACTGGTCTGAATTTGTTGAATGTGCCACTAAGGCTCTGGAGGGCTGGTTGCTGGGAAGTAAGGTTACAGACTATGAAGGATTGTACAATTTGCTTATGAGAGAACAGATTTTAAATAACTGTCAGAACCAGCAGTTGCATCAACATTTGGTTGACTCAGATCTAACCTCTCCCCAAGAATTGGGAAAGAGGGCAGACAAATGGGTTAGAACCAGAGTTAAGCAAAAGAACCAGAACCAGGGTGGTGACCAAAAGAAAACAGACCAGAAGGGTGGGGAGCAGAAAGCTAAAGACCAGAAGTCTTCAACAGGGCCCCAAACTAATACTGAGGGTGGGCCCCAAACTTCCAAGAAGAAGAAGAAAGAAGGTCAAAGAAAACCCTGGTGTAGCTTTTGCAAAAACACCACTCACTGGACAAGTGATTGTAAAAAGGGTGGAGCCCCCAACACTGCAGCCCCTAAGGCACCTGCACCCACTAGTACAGTTGGCAGTGTTGGTCCACAGACTAAGGGGGTAGTGGGTATCACCTTGGGAACTGATGGAGATTCTGACCTAGTCAGAGTCCCCACACAGGCTGTTCTGATTTGTGATGGGGAGATTGATGTTTCCCCTACTGTCAGTCCCAATAATTTGGGCAAGTACAGACAGACACCTTTAATTAATGAAAAAGTGGCTCAAGCATACAGGGACACATGTTCCAGTGTCACTATGGTGACGCCTAGCTTTGTGGACCCTGGACAGTACATACCAGGTGATAATTACCTGGTGACCAATGCCAGCAATGTCACTACTACACATAGTGTGGCAATTGTTAACTTTTCCTGGGGAGGGGTAACTGGCCTAAAAAGAGTTGTGGTTAGTGCTGATCTCCCAGTAGAATGTTTGTTGGGCAATGACCTGGAGAGCTCTCTATGGTCAGAAGTTGAGTACAGGACTCATGCAGAGATGTTAGGGATATCATCACATGTCCTTGCTGTGACCAGGTCACAGGCCAAAAAGTGCCTCTCTGAACCTCAGGTCTTGGATCCTGGAACAATGGACCAAGTACCTTCCAAGACAAGGAACAGGAGGGCAAAGGCTGTGCCTTCCCAAATGCCTACAAGTGAGGATCAGCCTTCACAGGAAGATGATTCTGAGACCCCTGAAGGAACTGTCCCTATAGAGCTTGAACCTGATCAGGTTGAGTTTCTTGGGACAGGGGGACCTTCTAGGGCAGACTTGGGGCAGGCTCAGTTATCCTGTCCTTCTCTTGAACCCCTCAGACAGCAGGCTGCGGCTGAGGCTGCTGGGAATGCTCAAGGTACCCATAAGGTTTATTGGGATGATGGGCTCCTTTATTCAGAGGTTAGAGACCCCAAGCCTGGTACAACCAGGAGGTTGGTCATACCTCTGCAATTTAGGGGCTTCCTTCTTACCTTGGCACACGATATTCCCTTAGCAGGACACCTAGGCCAGAACAAAACATGGGACAGACTTGTCTGTCACTTTCACTGGCCTCACATGTCAGAAGATACAAAGGAGTTTTGTCGCTCCTGTGTAACCTGCCAAGCAAGTGGCAAAGCAGGTGGTACCACAAAGGCCCCCCTAATACCATTACCTGTGGTGGGGGTGCCCTTTGAAAGGGTGGGGATTGACATTGTTGGACCAATGGATCCCCCTACAGCATCTGGGCACAGATTCATACTGGTGGTGGTGGACCATGCCACCAGGTACCCAGAGGCAATTCCACTTAGGACCACAACAGCTCCTGTTGTGGCCAGGGCCTTACTTGGAGTTTTCTCCAGAGTGGGATTTCCTAAGGAGGTAGTATCTGATAGAGGTGCAAACTTCATGTCAGGATACTTGACAGCTATGTGGAAGGAATGTGGTGTTAACTATAAGTTCACCACTCCCTATCATCCACAATGCAATGGGCTTGTTGAGAGATTCAACAAGACCCTAAAGGGCATGATCAAAGGATTACCTGAGAAGCTCAGGCTAAGATGGGATATCCTTCTGCCCTGCCTTCTGTTTGCTTACAGAGAGGTCCCACAAAAAGGTGTTGGCTTCAGCCCCTTTGAATTGTTGTTTGGACATCCTGTAAGAGGACCCCTATGTCTGGTGAGGGAAGGATGGGAGTTACCTCTCAAAAAGCCCAAGCAAGACATAGTGGACTATGTACTTGGTCTCCGCTCCAGGATGGCTGAGTATATGGAGAAGGCATCAAAAAACCTTGAGGCTAGCCAGGCCTTACAGAAAGCCTGGCATGACCAAAAGGCTGTCCTGACTGAGTACCAGCCTGGACAGAAGGTATGGGTGTTGGAGCCAGTGGCTCCAGCAGCACTCCAAGACAGATGGTTTGGACCCCATACAATCATTGAGAAAAAGGGAGAGGTTACCTACTTGGTGGACCTTAGAACTCCCAGGAGCCGCCACAGGGTGCTCCATGTTAACAGGCTGAAAGCATATGTTGACAGGAGAGACATGGGCTTGCTCATGGCTACAGATGAGGGGCAGGAGGAAGAGAGTGACCCTCTCCCAGACCTGCTGACTCAGAATCCTGAGGATGGCTCAGTTGATGGTGTGGCCTTAGATGGCAGCCTCACTGAACATCAGCAAAATGACTGTAGACAGGTTTTGCAGTCATATCGACATATGTTCTCCCTGACACCCAGTCAGACTAACTGGTGTACCCATGTGGTGGACACTGGTGATAGTCTTCCTGTAAAGAACAAAATTTACAGGCAGCCTGACCATGTCAGAGACTGTATCAAGGCTGAGGTGCAAAAGATGCTGGAGTTAGGTGTCATTGAGCCTTCAGAGAGCCCCTGGGCTAGCCCAGTGGTTCTGGTCCCCAAACCTCACACCAAAGATGGAAATAGAGAGATGATGTTCTGTGTGGATTACAGAGGACTCAATGATGTCACCAGGACAGATGCACACCCAATTCCAAGGGCAGATGAGCTCATAGACAAATTGGCTTCTGCCAAGTATTTGAGCACATTTGACTTGACAGCTGGCTACTGGCAAATCAGGTTAGCTGAGGAGTCTAAAGCCAAGACAGCATTTTCTACCCCCAGTGGGCATTACCAGTTTGTGGTGAGGCCCTTTGGTTTGAAAAATACACCTGCCACCTTCCAAAGGTTGGTGAATCAAGTCCTTACTGGGTTGGATGACTTTTGTGCAGCATATCTGGACGATATTGCTGTCTTTAGCTCCACCTGGGAGGATCACCTGGTCCACCTGAAGGAAGTGCTAGAGGCTCTGCAAAAGGCAGGCCTCACTATCAAGGCAACCAAGTGCCAGATAGGGCAGAGTAAGGTTGTGTACTTGGGCCACCTTGTGGGCGGAGGCCAAGTTCAACCACTGGAGAGTAAGATTCAGACCATAAAGGACTGGACTCCTCCAACTACCCAGACTCAGGTCAGAGCTTTGTTGGGCCTGACTGGGTACTACAGGAAGTTTGTTAAGAACTATGGGTCCATTGTGACTCCTCTTAATGATCTGACATCCAAGAAGATGCCCAAAAAGGTTCAGTGGACAGAATACTGTCAAAAGGCATTTGATGACCTGAAGAAGGCTGTGTGCTCTGCACCTATCCTGAAGAGTCCTGACTACTCAAGAGAGTTTATTGTCCAAACAGATGCTTCAGAGTTGGGAGTGGGAGCTGTGCTTTCACAACTTAATGTAGATGGTCAAGACCAGCCCATTGCTTTCATTAGCAGAAGGCTGACCCCCAGAGAGAAACGTTGGTCAGCCATTGAGAGGGAGGCCTTTGCTGTGGTGTGGGCCCTGAAGAAGTTGAGACCATACTTGTTTGGCACTCACTTCAAGATTCAGACCGACCATAAGCCCCTCTTATGGCTTAATCAGATGAAGGGTGAAAACCCCAAACTGCTCAGGTGGTCCATTTCCCTACAGGGGATGGACTTTACAGTGGAGCACCGCCCAGGGACTGACCATGGTAATGCAGATGGTCTCTCCAGGTACTTCCACTTAGAACATGAAGACACAACTGGTCAAGGTTAGTCTAATGTCCCTGCGTTTGGTGGGGGGTTGTGTAGGAGAGTAGGGTCTGCTATCCTATGGTCACCCCAAATTTTTGCTTTTTGCTTCACTGGTTTATGACTTAATGTGGCTGTGGGCCTGCTAATCAGACCCACAGCCTGCTGTTCTCTCTCTAAATTGTTACCCATGTACTTTAGGTGCCTAACGAAATTGGAACTGGTTCACCTTATTGGCCCCTGTAACAGTGTACCCAGGTACCCAGGGCATAGGTGCTTCCAAGGCCTACCAGGGGCTGCAGCATGTATTGTGCCACCCCTGGCCTGGCCTCCATATTTGACACAACTGGCTGATCAGTCAGCTGGGGTAAGTCGGTGTAACCACCCCTTACTTAGGTGTAGTATGCCTATACCTAACCTAAAATGGACACATATGTTCCTATCAGTCACTCCTATGGAAGGCCTCATCAATCCTGGAGGCAGAGTGCTTGGAAATATGTGAGATGGTGCTCTGGCATGAGCTGAGCCTGTCTGCAGCTTTCGGAACCATGTCCTTTAGCTGTTTCATGATATTGCCATACCATATACTCTTAAGTGCATTATGAACCTCGCGGTTAAATGCTATCTTGGGTTTGGCTTTATCAAAACATGTCGAGTAAGGTGTCATACGAATTGGAATACTACCCCCTCGCCAGTTCTGGCGACGGGGGTAGCATTCCACCCTTCTAGAGGGACACGACATGTACCTAGCCTGAACCCCGGTTAAAGTTAAACAGAGCCTTAGCATCACAAAATGGATGCTGCCACCACACACACAAGTCTGACCTCCTGCTGCTGGGAGTCCTTCCAGCGAGGGCAGCTTGGACAAAGGGTTTCCTGCCTTGGGAGGTGCTAGCACCACCCCAGACAGGATTTTGTGTATTGGGTAGGACAGGGCTGAATAGAATCAGACATGCCTGGGGCACACAAGGTGTCCCTGTGCATGTGTACAGGAGTACTCCCCGTTCACTCTGGTGAACATAACCCTTGCTCTCTCCATTGTTTCTGTATGTCCCTGTGCATAGGCCAGTTCAAACCGGTGCTGGGGCTTTCCAGCCCCAGTCCTGGCGCGAAACTGGACAAAGGAAAGGGGGTGTAACCACCCCCCTTCCTGGTTCCACCCAGAGGAGGGACCTAGTAGGTGATCCGGCCCCCCAGATTCGAATAAGAGTGGGAGCTGTGTCCTGAGACTGCAGATCATCCTGAATCAACTTGAAATACAGAAGAAGACTGGACTTCGACATTCTGCTGCACAGAAGACGGAAGAGAATCTCCCTTGTGGCCAAGGAGTGACCACCCTGTGAATACAGGCACCAACCAGCAACTCGACGTCTGCTTTGCCGCCGCCTCCCGCCGGAGCCCGAGCCCAGAGCCTGACAAGACCCAGACTCCCAGACTTCTCACCGCCCGATCCACAGTCCCTGCAAAGAAGGGACCCGTGGAGGCACAGAGAGACGTGGGACCGGACCTCTTGGAAGACCCCCGAAACGCTGACTGTGCAGCATCAGAGGCACCCTCGATGCTGTGCTTTGGGGTTTGAGAAGCCCCAACCTCGAGCAGCCCTTGCACTGAAGATCAGCCCGCCAGCATCTCCACGAACTGCGTGGGGCCCTTTTGCACTGTGCCACTCGACGTGCCATCCCGTCCACTTGCCACGTGGCTAGCGGCCATCTTGGCGACGAAATCTTCAACTTACACTGCGGGTCTGGTTGCTCCAGACTTGCCCTCGCTCCTGTAAAAAGGAGCACCTGCTCTGACCTTGCTGGTCCGAGTAACCAGCCTTTTTCGATTCCTGCATGGCTTGCTGTAGCCAAGGCCTGTTTGCTCCAATCAAGTTGCTGACACCGCCAACAGCGAGAAGCCTGCGTGGGACAGCTCGTGACCGACTCCTGGACGTCCTCGACCCCTCGTGTCCACGTGGCTGCAGAGAGAAGCTACACGACATCACCTGTTTGCACCCGACATTACCTGGTTCCAGTCTGGTTCCACAGTAGTCACTGGCTAGTGACTTTGAACATTGTCCCCTCTGCTTTCAGGTCTTCATCTCTTCAGATCCACCCTTGGATCCACCGGAACTCTTCACATCGAGCCGCCTGCAGCATCTTCAGCTCCAAGCACCATCGACCTGCGTGACGAAACCCGACACTACTTCGACCCTGTGCACCCGCTTCCTGTGAGTGAGGTAACTCAGCACCGCCGGTGTTCCCACACTGGTACACCCCTCTAGTGTCTGTGTCTAAAGTTTCATCCTTCTAGGTCACTCGGAAGGTTCCTTAATAACTAACTTTGTAAATTTTACGCACCATTGACATTGCATTGGTAAAGCGTGCACTTTCCGCACTGCACCAGAGTCCCGCGGGCCTTTCCCGACTTCTTCACTGCTAGTCCCGAACAGCTCCAGCGATTCCCCAGGCCCTAGGCCTCTTCACTTTCCCCATAGTGGTTCTTATACCACTATTTTAGTATATGGTTTAGGTGGCCCCTAGGGCTCATCAAAAATTGTGCAACTTTTGTGTATTTAAACTGTGTTTTGTTTTAACGCATTTGCTTCTGTGCTCATAAAGAGTATCAGGGATATTTGTAGAAATAAATCTATGTATATTTTCAATATATATCTGTGTGGTGTCCTTTCATTTGGTATTCAAGGGATTGTGTATGGTAAAACAGCTTGCTTCACATGCCTTTACAGAGTTTAGCCTAAGACTGCTTAGTCCATGCTACCCCTAGGATAGCTTGTCTATAAGGTTGACTTTACAACCTGCACCATAAGGGTTGCTTGGCATGGTACAAGGTGATCACTAGAACTAGTGAGCATCATATACCAGACCAACTTCTCACACACCAAATCAAAATGAAACACCATCAGTAATCTACACAAAATTGGCCATCATGTCTCCAAATTCTATAAATTATTGCAACCTAAAATATCGAGAATAAACAGAAAAATAATGGAAGACAAGAACTCTCATTGTTCTCACCCCACAACTGAGACCGAGTAGAAAAACATATGGAAGTCAGTAACTTCACATAAAATCTTACAAGTATTATCCCAAACTCATTTCTGGCTATGCCACAAAGCCTATTAGACTCCATCTTGCCCACGTAATATGAACATCTTAGATAGCCTCACATGCTTGAACTGTAAGAAAGAACTCTGAGACGCTGCTCGCCTACGCCTCCACTGCAAATTGGTAGGAACATTTTGGGTCAATGTCTTCTCCGTCATTTCCAAACCTTTTTTTTTTCAAAACAGATTTTATTGAGATTTGATACCATATAAACAGTCGCACTCTGGAGACATGAATATATACATTTCCAATATGAAGGACAATAACAGTTCCAGCATTCTCACAGGATATGGTTGCTATACATCTGGAGAAACCAAAACAAACAGCAATACAACTGTATAAACCATTGTGCCTCAACACCCATTGTTCTTGACCCTGTTCCCACCCACCTGTCCATTTCCAAACTTGTTAACATACACCAATAGAGGAAATTTGCATATCTCACCAATGGCTTCCTTGATCAAGAAATTCAAAACCCGTATGATCATTTTTTACTCAATCTCTTACTAACAACTGCATTTAAAACAATCACCTTCAACTGGAAAGACACACAAAACATCATTTACAGCCTTGCTAAACTGGGAGTTACATATCAGGGGTGAAGATAGCATTGCTCTTAAGCATTCTGCATGGAAAGAAACCCCAACACAGACCTAATTGGAAGTCTTTAGATGCTTACTTTAATAGCACCAAACCCACCTGAATGCTGCGCCCCTCTGGCCTGTACCCATACGTCTTGTATGTGTAGATCTCTAATCTAATCTTAGTGATGGATATATCAAAATAGGAGCAAGATGTCTGACCGTCCCATTTTCGAACCTCATCTACATATCTATCCTCTTCCAATTTTCATTTCAGATTACCTTTTTTAAATGGCTTATCTATACCGATTTTATATGACTGGCCTTGTACATGCTTGCAATAACGATTTTCCATCCATACAGCAAACTGAGGACAACTAAGTTGGAGACACTACCTTACTGCAACTTCCTAATCAATTTACCATTTCCACCTGCCATGGTCCATTTTCTTTTCTTTGTCTTTGTTTTGCTCAATAGTTATGGACTGAAAATCAATAAATTATTTTAAATCAAAAGGAGTAGCCATCTCTGCGAAGCTACGGCTGATCCAGTTAAAGATCCTACATCGGGAGTACCTTTCTGGGCGCAGATTGGTGTTTAACCCCTTCGACGCTCATGACGAGCTGGGCTCGTCATGAGGTAGCCTCCTGCTACGCTGATGACGAGCCCAGCTCGTCATGAAACATGCGATACCGCAAATCTCAGCGTACGGGCGGAATTCCGCCCGCACGCATGCGGTTAAGGGCAGGAGCACAGGTGGGATGTGTAGGAGACACTGTGGCCTTGAGGGGACTTTCTTACACATAATCTGGGAGTGTCCGCTAATCCAACATTACTGGACAAAAGTCCATAGATGTATGAGCGGTATGGGGGGTGGAACTTCGACTTGAGATAAAAAGATGTCTTCTGAATATTTGGGAGCCCATGGACTTAAATGCGAAGGGGAAAACTTGGGTAACACTGGGACAGATGGCTGCCAAGCGAAACATCATTCGCCTCTGGAGAGCGGTAATGCCACCAACTTTCAGCGCCTTGAAAGATGACATGGATTGGTGCATGACACACGAGAAAACAGTGTATGTAGCTCGAGGCTTTCCCAGAAAATGGATAGCGCTCTGGACCAAATGGAATGAATATTGAGGGAATGTGTGTGAACCCCCATTTGTCCCCTCCCTTGACGAACCACCAACAAGATGATACATTTATGTGATCAGAAGGTATTAACCCCAGGATTGTTCAAGATCATAATGTATTGCACTCTTGCCTGACGACGACAATGTAGCACAGATATCCGTACTGCTGTTTGAATGCAATGACCACTTTTGGATTAATCAATAAAAAGAAATAAAAATTAAAATTTAAGAAAGAATAGTTCAAGAAACTTCATAGAGTCTCAATGCAAAAAGATCTGGGTCTGGGTGGGAAAGAGTGTGTATTGGCAGTGGGTAAAAGTGAATGAATAAACTTACCCTAGGAACACGCACTGTTATAGACTTCACATTTCATGACTTTGCAACATGCTTCTCTACTCATCTCCCGTCAGCCAATTATCATTCGATGCTCTCCTGGGAAGAGGATTACTCCTCATCTTCTCGCACAAATACAATGGCCCTTAGACAATATTGTTGCACTCTCAATAATATGTTAACAATTCACTTTCATATGGAGTCCGCTTCCTTCAGGCTGGCTTTCAAACATACATATGATGTTATTTAATTCTCTAACATCAGTTTCTGACCAGTAAACTATGTAAGAACCGAAACATCTATGTAATAAAAGAAAAACATTTCTGCAGAATCATCATGAATGGGGAAAATAAGTAGGTTGGAAAGTCAATTTCACATTTTAAACTTGACTATTCAATGCTTAAACTATTCATTACCTCATCAATCGACACTAATTAGTTATAGGAAGGGCACCCTGGCTAGAGGTTTCAAAGTGTTTCAACGTGACTGGGTCTTTTATCAAATGAGGGTTGATACAGCAGAGACAAGGCGGGCTTCTTAGAAATAAGAAGTATGTTGTAATGCATGGACTTTTTGCCTTGGCTAGAACTGGCTCTCTTGGTTTCCTGCGCTTGGACTGCATGATTTAGCTCATATTGTGGCCAAAGTGAAATCTGGGTCACCAGAGGACCCCTGCCCCCCGAAGGTGTTTAAAACAATTATCCCCCTGATTGAGGGTGAGGAGTTGTACAACAGGAACGGTACCACAGAGATTCAAGGAAGCCATTGTGAACCCACTGCTGTTGAAGAAAGCAAGGGCAGATATTAGAAATCTGAAAAACTTTCGCCCCATATCCCGACTCCCGATCCTGGCCAAGGTGCTCGAACAACACATACTTATAGTTCTCTCTTCCTATGTTGAACAACATCAATTGCTACATAATCGTCAAGACGGATTTAGGGCTCACAACAGCACAGAGATAGTGATGCTCTCAGTACTGGATGATCTGCGTCTTATAGCTGACAAGAAGATCCCCTCAGCATTAATCCTACTGGATCTCTCTGACGCCTTTGAAAGGGTGAATCATGGGCAGTTACTCGCTCATATCCAGCGGCTGGGAGTCACTGGGACGGTCCTCCAGTGGATCACCTCCTTTTTGGAGGATCGATGTCAGAAGGACCAATTAGGAGACCAAATGTCTAGGCAGGGTGCTCTTCGCTGGGGGTTCCGCAGGGTTTAGCATTGTCCCCCCTGATTTTTTAAATTTACCTTCAACCCCTGATTGAGGCCTTAGCAAAAGCCGATTGTCAGGTTTTCATCTATGCGGACGATACCCAGTTAATTGCGCGTTTCAATAACTACCCTGGGTCACAGTGTAACGTCGAGAATATCCTTCAGTACACCATGAACTGGATGACCGCTAACTCTTTGAAGGTGAATCCGGACAAAACCGAAGTCCTGGTTCTCTAATCAGGAGCTTCCCCCTGGTCCAACTTTTTCTGGCCTCAAGAGCAGGGTACTACTCCAACTCCTATGCCAGCCGTAAAGAGTTTGGGCATCAGGCTAGACACGGGACTGACTCTAAAGACCCAGGTGTGTGCTGTAGTGGGAATCTGCATTGGGATGATACGACAACTCCGGAAACTATCAATCTTGTTGTCTCCCGCTACCATACAGTCGGTGGTGACTGCATTAATTTTATTCCGTCTCGATTATGGTAATGCCATCTATATTGGTCTCCCTGGTAATCTCCTGGGGAAACTCCAAGTGGTCAGGAATGATGCAGCAAGGCTGATTTATAAACGGCCCGAAGGGTGCATGCCACCCCTCTGCTGCATCAGTTGCACTGGTTACCTATTAAACAAAGGGTAAGCTTCAAGGGTCTGTATGGTGATGCAACCAAATAAATCAAAGATCACTTGAAGCCCTTTGAGCCTGGACATCATCTTTGCTCATCACAGGCTAGTCTCTTTACCTGCCCTCGCTTTAATAGAGCCACCTTTGGAAGGCGGGCCTTTTCAGTCTCCATCCTCCAGATTTGGAACCAGCAACCGGATGGTATGTGTAAGGAAGCTAGATTGCTTCCGTTCCGAAAGGAACTCAAGACAATGCTGTTCACAGAGGCGTTTGGCCATGCTTACACTGCTCCATGTTGAGTTCAGCCACGCAAAAGAACCATGGTCTGTCTGATCTACGACGTAGTGCTTAGAGAACTTTGGTGATTAGCGCTTTATAAATGCAACTTAACATTAACATTAACTGGCGCCTCACCATAAAGCTCCAGTGAATTGTCAGTTGCAACCTACCAGGCAGGTCAAATTCTTTAGCATGATCACAGACGTCTGTCTTTTGTTCCAACCATATATGTACTCAGATTATACCACTAATACTCGATTCTTGAGGTTTATAATGGAATGCTATTGTTTGGGTTTCATCTGACATACTGGTGGGATGGTGAAAGGTGGAGAATTCTGAAAACAGTTGCTGCTAGCTGAGGAGGCGCTGGGCGTATTTAAGTTGTGCTTCTGAATAAAGCCAACCTTTGGGAACATCTCAAGGAATAAAGCATTTTTATCAGAAGCGATGGTTGCTCTCTCCAGTGCCTGAACCCACATTGTGCATATCACCTCTGGAAATAATGCAGTCTGCATGCGAATTAAAGAACCAGCGGTCGAAAAATAACGAACATCCACGCCTTAATTAAAGTGTCTGATGTTTACATCATTGAGCGTTGTGTCCCAGTAGGCAGGCGACCTAACGTTCTACGTGATGACACAGTGGCATCTCACATGTCTGATTCGGCATGCGGCAAGAGTCTTGGAATGTGGTAACAGCACAGTGAAATGCAGCATGCCACTGAGGTTACAGCAGCCAAATCTTGAGACATAGCGGATGCCACAGTTATTAAACATATTACGCTTTGAATGTGCATCCAGAGTGAATGCCAACGAATATAACATTTACGGAGGAGAATGAGAACTAGACTATTGGAGGTGTGGAATATGTGAAAAGCATTTGCAATCGAGTACATCCATACTAACTGTATTGATGTGACCTATCCATTAGTATTGAAAAAAAAGCGGGCTAGAGCTGCAACTATGGAGCCATGTGTGACATCAGTGACCACTTTGTGTTAGTTTATTATTAGGAATATTTTGAACATCCCTACATGTAATTAGAATGAAATCTGTTGTACCTCCTCAAACCTTTCTTTCATCCCCTGGAGATCCAATAATGTTTTGAGAGGTTTGGAAAAATGCTTTCAAGACTTACTTAAGAGCAATTTAAGTGGAAGTGCGTTTACCTAAATGCAAATTAAAAAGATGAGACATTCACCAGAGCTATGAGGATGTTTGGGAAAAAAATGATAAGGCAGATGTAAATGTGGTGGTAGTGGAACATCATAGATTTTCTCATGTGGACAAGATCCAGTGGAAACAATACTGCAGTATGTGACTATATTGCATATATCAGCATCAGCATATAGATTTACAGATTCAGAAGAAATTGAAGGAAATCCAACGTTTCTGTATCCCCCACAAGGCAGGGTGCATGGTATTTAAACATAGGACATGTGTAAATATAACGTTAAGAAGATCTTACAGTGAGTAGCGCACCACAAGCTATTTTTCAATGAGAGAGGCATACTTGTCTTATGTAAAAAATAAAAAATAAATACTAATACTGTATCTCGGGAATGGGACTCGCTAAAAAAATAAACAACTATTTTTAATAGTTATTAGAAATCCAACAAAATGGTACAGTTGAATTTTCAATAAAAATTAAGAAAAATAAGATTTAGGGAAGTTACCTTTTCCATGCCTGAGGTTCCTGGAGGCTACATTTTAATTTGCTCTTACACTTGTATGTGAAAAGGTGTGAAATACTTCGAAAAAGCAAATAGGATGATCTGAATAGGCAGATATAACTCCTCGGACTCTCTCAGAATTTGCAGAGACGGGCGGTGAGCATGCATTTTGGCATTACAGTGACAAATCCAACTTGAATGTCAAATCATGTTTGACAGGTCTGCTGGGTTTACATAGAACACTGGGAGCACACTCCATGCACTTGAACGGAAAGGAAACAGGATGCTGCTAAATGCATGTCCAACCCTTTTTAACTTTTGCGCAGGAATGGGTGCTTAACCATAATCAAGTACATTTTTACTATGCTGTTAATATTCCTCACATCTAATTGCACTTTATTATAATATGATGTTGCTTCTACATGCCAGTCTAATAGTTTTTAAATATTAATTTTATTGGTTTGTGTACTTGCAAATTGCTAATATGGTAGTGCTGTTGTATATTATGCTTTTTTACATATTGTATATAGTTGTAATTTTTCTTATCAAATTTATGTGTTCTAGCTAGCCTTAGGCACCGCGGATCTAAATAATATTTTAAATATGAATCTATATGAGAATGTATAATAGGAGTTGTATTTCTGTTGGTGGTGATTGAATTGTGCTTTTATGGATCTTTGTATCCGAATAAAGATTACTGAATTAAATTGAATGTCAAATCATGTTTGACAGGTCTGCTGGGTTTACATAGAACACTGGGAGCACACTTCATGCACTTGAACGGAAAGGAAACAGGATGCCAAAATTAATTTTTGTTCATTCACTGTCGGTTTGCTGAAAATTTAGCTTTTGTTCTACCAGACTTCGGTCTCTGTGTTTTGCACATAAGAATTGAGGTGCACTTGAAATGAAGGGAAACAGGATACCAAAATAATTATTGTGCATCCACTGTCAGGTTGGTGAAAAATCCTACTTTTGTTCTACCAGACTTCTGTCACTGGGTCTATTGTTGGTACAGTGACTGCTTCAAACTTGATTTTAGTGTTAGATATGGGAGGACATTAAGACTGTTGTAGTACACTCCACACATAAACCCCCAGCCCTCAGAGCTCAAGCGGACTATGGCCAAAGACTTTTATCTTGAAAGTGCCCAAAGATCATAATGTTGGGCCCAAGAAGTTTTACCAAATTGGTTAGGATGTGCCCGGAAGTCATTCCCAACCAATATCTTGTGTCCGGTATAAATGTGGCACCTTCAGGCGCCCACTTGAGAACACTACTCGACCTGAGAGGAGCCCTGGAGAACTGCCCTGCCCTCTCTTGTACCTGGGGCAAAGAAGTGGACTCCAAGGGTCAAACGACAGAGCTCCTGTTTGAGCTACAGGGATACAAGAAGCTAGGATGCCTTTCCTGCAACTGCCAAGCTGATCGGTGGCAACTGGACCTGCACTGGGTACTGCTGTGGCCTCAGCATGATCCCCTGTGAGTCTCCAAGTGCTTCTACTGTGGTGGATTGGGAACTAAAGTTAGAAGGTAAAATGTTTGACCAGGATTAACCTGGTTGGTGTATCGCACCATCGAGATCAGTGCCACATTGTGCCTACATCCTCGTCTACCGCGACCATTGACTATCATTGACTATATATGCTACGTGAAACTATTCCTACTTAAAGCTTTAAAGATTCATATCTCCAGTTCCCTCGATTAGATTTTTGTGATTGTGGAGCCATTTTGTTTATTAAATTTTACTTCATTTTTCCTCATTCGGTTTGGGATTTTTATTGTTTTGCATTTTGCCTTTATCACTGTTTTGGTACTGCATAAATACACATTGCCCAAAATAAAGCCTGTCTGCTGTGCGCCATAGGTACCATCGGACAGAGCTCAAACTAGTTTAGTGTCTTAGAGGGTTCACCCTGACATGGGTTGTGATTATTGCTTGAAGTGGGTAGTCAACCCTCCCCACATAATCTAACTTTTTCATACGTTATAATGAAGCAGTTGGTAAATAAATCTGGTAACATGAAAATTCAAGAGAAAATTTTGAATGTTAAAGAACCTTCTTTGCACAGGGTGATCCTTATCGCTAAAATAATTGAAAGTACGTTAAAGTTTATGGAAGTGCTTCATCATAAGGACAGAGGAAATATATACTGAATCTATTATGTAGTCCAAGGTACTAAGACGAAGCCAGATGGACAGGGTATTGTAAAGCAGAGAGAGCAGTGTCTATCAAGGTGAAAAAGGAAATATTAATGCAAATGATGAGGGCACCATACTAAAGAGTTAAAGAGTTATCACTGTGGAAGCATAAAACATGTTGCTAACACCAGTATTGGTCCAGCTTTGAATGTCAGAGATTATATGTAAGACTATACGGCAATTGTCAAGAATCTGTAGGTTTGCTGATAAAGGAAAGCAAGAAAGGTTCCCCTGGACTTTCTAATAGTGAGTAGGAATAAACATTCAATTATGTTGTTCTCTCCCAAATAGTATTCCACACAACATCCACTCTCCTTTAATTTACAAGATATTCCCCATTGTGGCATAGATCTATAACCAAACTAGAAAGTAGTGCTAAAATATATTTATTTCCATTAAAAACCAGTTTGGACAAATCTTTAGTTGTATCAATACACAATATAAAAAAGAACAGCTTCTGCACATATATATATATATATATATATATATATATATATATATATATATATATATATATGATGGACGCTAGTCCATTAAAAACATACAAGTTTTAATAAAAAGCAATAGCACGATATATCAATAACAATTCATAAAGCTAAAAAACAAGAAAACAAGACCCTATGGCCACTAACAACACAATAATAAGATTCAATTGTAGCCAAACAATAGCTCCAAAGCTGATATATAATTGAAAGGTAATTCCGGCAAAATACTTTAAAACTTTTTTTTGTCCTTAAAAAACCCTTCAGCGGTGGATTCTTAACAAGAGCGTTGACGCGTTTCGGTGGTGTCTATGTGTATTACCTAACCACCTTCTTCAGGACTAACATAAATGGATACAGGGTCTATTGTTCCAATCTGGCTTCTGATTAATCTAAATAAGAGAAAGGAAATGTCAGCCTATTCTCCATAAATTATACACACCCAAAGAAAAAACAATGCATATTCCTATGACACACAGATATATACAAGTACATGGGCCTTTTTCTGGTTCATATTTCATTGACCATATTACTTCCATCCTATTTTTCAACCAGGACATATAATTGTACATTGTTCACTTTTCTTTAGCACTACATTCCATTTTGGGTTACTCATATCTACCCTGTTACCCCCCTTTGGAGACGAACCTTCCAGGAAGTTAAGCTCCCTCCCATATGGACTGTACCTCCTCATTCTCTCATTCTCATTCATTCCCAAATCATTTATAGTTCTATGGACTTTTTTACTAACCATAGGTTGGGGTGCTTTCCCCTTTTATATCCGTGTCTTATGTTCCCTTCTATTGAACGGATTTCCAGCTCTAGTTCCACTTGTTTGAGCTTGAATGACATAAAGGAGATATAGGCCTTATTATATTCTTTAATAATATTAGGCCATCCCCGCATTGACTTCTCCATACAGCTCTCTTACCTTACGTATAAGTCTGATGATCTTGTTATCCTTATCCTAATTCCTTAAAACATTTCCTTCTCGATTGCTCGCAATCTTTTATTCTGGATATAAGTATATTGTTCCCTGTATAGTAATATATATATATATATATATATATGGGGATATTAGTTTTAAATAAACTTATTCTCTTTGTTTTTGTATAGCAAAGTTATTCAATCAAGCTTACCTTAATATCGGTATGAATCTATTGAACAGTTATATCCCTTCTTTTATCTTTCAATTTGGGGTCAATTTGTATCCCACAGCTTCTGATATGCTTGTTTGTGGGTCATGTGTCGTATTATCCCAATGTTGATATTTAACGATATCTGTCGGGATCACAAGGGAATCTTTTTGAACCAAATTATATAAGCAATTCTACTCTTTCACCTCTTATGTTTTTCCAGGCATGCCCCACTCAGTTTACATGAGAAATCATATTTATATCGACTGTAAAGGGGTATCTATATGCATAAGGTTCCCTTCTGTTGGGAAAATTATTTCTCGGGATTGCCACCCCTGTGTTCTATTATATTATGAACAACCCCCTCGGGGCCGTTCTTCTGCACCCCCGATTAATAGCGGTACGGCGTCTATACCCGCTCCATTTTCCCCATACGTATTTGGGTAATCATTTACTGGAGTGCCTCGTACATATTAAAACAAAGCGCTATCTCTAATCGTCCCCATCTTTCTAAAACTTGCAATTGCATCTGTCTATCGCTCCCGCTATCGCTCTCTTATTTCCTTACCTCACACGTGTGACTGATGCTCGGCGTTATTCTGAATCGACAGCGCCATAGTGTTGGTCCTTCTTTTAATACTCTCTGCGCTAATGGGTGGAGTTCGACGTATTGTCGTCACTATGAGTATTGTGCATGACTAGCGGCCATCTTAGGTGTGTCAAAGGTTCGGGCTATGTTAATGTTATATCGGTCTATATATTGTTATTTTTAAAAAAAAAAGACGAGTAAAATATAATCTCATTTCGCTTATATAATCGCAAATCACATTTGAGAATATCATTGCTTTTTCCTTACATTCTAAAAGCGTAGTTTATTTCTAAGCCCAGAATCGTAATACCGACGTGCTGATTATTGACCCATGGTCTATTCCTTATATCATAATATTATGACAAAGCGCTATCTCTAATCGTCGCCATCCTTCTAAAATTTACGCTTGCATCTGCCTATCGCTCTCTTGTTTCCGTACCTCCCGCGTGTGAATGATGTTCGGCGTTATTCTGAATCGACAGCGCCATAGTTTTGGTCCTTCTTTTAATACTCGCTTCACTATTGAGCGGCGTTCGACGTGTTGTCGTCACTATGTGTATTGCGCATGACTAGCGGCCATCTTAGGCGTGTAAAGGGTTCAGGCTATGAGTAATATTATATCGGTCTTTGTGTTTATTATTTTAAAAAAGGAGATAAATGAAATATAATCTCATTTGTCTTATATGATCACAAATCATACTTCTATATTGTAATTTGAAAATATCATTGCCTTTTCCTTCCATTCTAAAAAAGTAGTTTACTTCTAAGCCCAAAAACATAATACCAATGTGCTGATTATTGACCCATGATCTATTCCTATATCCCAGTATTCTGAACATTAGTGTCCCCCTTATTTATGTCGATATTTTAATCACGATCTCTATAGTTTATTTAGTGTATTCACATTTTTTCTCCAAGTATCTAAGTTGTAATAATCTTCTCCCAGTCCTCTCTGCTATTAAGTCCATTTTTGATAGTGTCGTATCTTACCATATACCACTGTTCCTGTTGTTTTCTACGTTGGACACTGTTACCTGACCTTCTTTGCTCTTTCATTTTCTCTACAATGACCCATCTGATCTCATGGGCTCTATGGCCTTTCTCTCTCCAGTGGTTAACTAATGGTGCATTTTCTTTATTGGTATTTATGGTGGATCTATGTTCGCATACCCTCTGCCTTAGTTCTCTCCCTGTTTCTCCTATGTATCCATAGTCACAGGGACATAGGATAAGATATATGATATTCTTGCTTCTACAGTTGTTGAGGGTCTTAATTTCATGTTTAACTGAGTTGAGAGTTATGCTTTTGGTAGTGATGCAGAGATCACAAATGCTACAATTTCCGCATCTGTGATTTCCTGTTGCCTTGTCCCCATGCAAAGTTTGTTGGTGTTCTACTGTATCTTCTCTATATGTATACACTAAAGAGCTACGTAGGTTTTTATTTTTCTTATATGCAAACATGGGTTTGGGTAGTTTGTTCATCTCTCCCTCGTTCAGTATCTTCTAATTGTGGTTAATGATGTTTTTAACCTGATTACTGATGTTGGAGAATTGGCTAAGCATCGCAATTTTCTCTTCCCTTTCCTGCGGGTTTTTACCTTCAAAAAGGGATTCCCTGTTATAAAACCTAGCCCTCTTAAATGAGTGGTTGATAAGTCTCTTGGGATAACCCCTACTTCTACATTTTTCCTTCGTTTTCTCGGTTTATAAAAATCTTCTAGGGTGGTACAATTTCTTCGTAAACGAAGAAACTCCCCAAAGGGGATGTTATCCTTTTGGCTCCTGGGGTGGTAACTACTATAGTGTAGTAAGGTGTTCCTATCTGATTCCTTGGTGAAAAGTTCTACTGCCAAGTATACGTTGTCATGTTTGATAATGATGTCTAAAAAATTAACTTTATTATTACTATAGTCACCTGTAAATTTAAAATGTTTATCTCCCAGGTTAATCCATTGTAGAAATTCAATCAAAGTTTCTTCGGTACCCGTACACAATATCATCTATGAAACTGGCCCAGTTTCTTGTATTTTCAAAAAATGGACTCATTTCATTATATATATGTCGCTCCTCAAAGGAGCTAACATATATACAGGCTAGACTTGGTGCGCAAGTTGCGCCCATGCTGGTCCACCTGCGCTGTAAATATAGGTAATCTTTGAACAAAAAAATATTGTTCAGAAGGACCTTTGCTACACAGTCTAGGATAAAACTCTTCTCAGCTCCCATAATCTCTACCTCTTCTAGGGTGTTCCTAATAACCTCAATGGTGTCTATTTGAGGAATGTTTGAATATAACGCCTCGATATCGAGGGTTACCATATATTCATTGTTTTCATTAAACTGTATACCCTCAATCTTAGCGATCATGTCGGTGGTGTCTTTAATGTAATATTTCTGTTTCTGCACAATTGGTTAAAGACATCTGTCTGCATACTGGCTGAGAGGTTCCAGTAATGACTCAATTGATGCCACTATTGGCCTTAATGATGGGTTATCTAAGTTTTTGTGGACTTTAGGTAGTCCGTAGAATGCTGGAATATAACAATTTTGATTATTCAAAAACTTAAATTCTTCTCCCGTGATAACCTCACTGTTTCTTGCTGTCTCCAACATGGTTAATACTTCACCTTTTAAATGGTCTAGTCTGGATTGTTTGACCCTTTGGTAGTGTTCGTCATTGGAGAGGAGGCTCATCACTCTTTCCTCATAATCAAGTGTATCGAAGACTACTACCCCCCTCCCTTGTCTGCTGGTTTTATAGTAATGGTGCAGTCCTTGGAGAGGTAGTCAATAGCTTCTTTATGAGGTTTTGATATGTTGTGAGATTGGAAGTGGTTCTCAAGTAAAAGATGTTCCACTTCCATCTTAACCATGGCTTCAAAAATTTCAATATTCTTTCCCACCATACCTAAACTTGGGGTAAATGTGGATTTGGCTCGTAGCCCAGAATCAACCTCTGTTTCCCTTTCTGGTCTATTTTCAAAGAAACGTTTCAATCTAACTTTCCTAAAAAATGCTCTTAGCTCTTTTTCCATCTGGAATTTAATAATTTTGGCAGTAGGAACAAAATTAAAACCCATTCCTAAAACTTCCTCATCTATTGGACTCAATTGCCTACATGATAGATTAATTATAGGGTTGTCTTTCGTTCCTTTCTTTACTTCCAATATCTTTTGTTTCTCGTGCTCATATTTTCCTGAGGAAGAGGGTTTCTCTGGTATTCCTGTACTTGTGGTTCTCTTGTATTTTGATACCTTGTTGAGGTTCCTCTCCCCCTGTATGTGTACCCCCGCGTGGGTCTCTGAGCTCGCTGCCCAAAACAATCCTCAAGGTTTTTATCAAATGGCTGTTTCTGTCCCTCCAGTCTACCTTGTGTATTCTCATCTCCACTACTTTCAGAGGTGTCTGAAAAATTCACATGTTTTGGGCGCCTTTGATAAAATCTACCTTTGGGGTTTATCCCAGGTTTGATCTTGTTGTTCCGTATAGTAATCTTTTTTTCAGGTATGGATATACCATCTCTTGATTAAACCTGGCCATATCTTTTTTCAATTTTAAAGTTTTCCTATTGATGAGGTAATCACGGTAACCATGTAGATCTTGATTAACCTCATCAATCTTTTTTGTGGCTTCTTCTAGGGCATTGTTCTCCTGTAGAGCCTTCTCTAGATCTTCTATCTCTCTTTTTCAATTAAAATGGTTTCTTGTGCAGTTTCTATAATCAATAATAGCCAATCTCTACTACATCGGTTTGAGATAAACGTCCAGGTTTCCAAAAATGTTCTATTATTAACAAAGAGACCCGGTTTGTTTCTAACTTGGAGTCCTATAGGTATGACACCCGACTGCACATATTCTGCCAGAAATTCTGCATGAAGTTCTGTTCTAATCATCTTTTTCTTAAGGTTGGTGAGTTGAGTCCATTTCTCACCCCCGTTGGGTATAATGGTCACATGATTACCATTTCTGTTATGTGTACTCAAAATGTTATTGAGTTGCTCCTCGCTGAAGCCAAAGGTCTTCAGCGGCTCCATTTAATTGATGTAGGAGAAAAGCCTCTCCGACCAAAAGGTTGTGCACTATATTCAAAAAAAGGGGAGAGGTGGCTCGCCGGGTCCCAGGGGGCTGAGCCTAGTCTAAGGAAAGCAAGAAAGGTTCCCCTGGACTTTCTAATAGTAAGTAGGAATAAACATCCAATTATGTTGTTCTCTCACAAATAGTACTCTACACAACATGTTGCTGATAAAGAAAGGAAAACATTTTAGTGGGACATGTGAAAAAGACAAAGGGACAAGTAAAGAACATGAGGTACTTGTGGATTGTTTTGAAGATGTGAATCACTGTGTACATAGAATTAGTCATTTATACTGTCTTAGGTGTGAAATACGTGTCCTGTGTGTTGTTGTAGATGTGTGGACCTATTTTTGTATGCCCTACATTAATATGGACTGTGAAAAGTTTGGTAAACTCTCCAGTCTTGAATTGGAAGATGTTGAGGTGAATATTGTAGGGTACTGTGGCACAAAATTGCCAGTGATTAGGCGTTTCAAGACTGAAATCGAGTTTAAATAACAGAAAACTTAAGGTACTATATATGTGGTCACTCAGGGTAAAATTTGATTGGGTGGGGTGAACTGAATGCTTGGGTATTATGTGAGCCAAATCAGCCTGAACATGTACTCTCCATGCCACTGGAGTCAAGCTATCTTGGCTGATGATGGGTGAAACCCTGAAACCAGTCCAGGGATGCTTGTTTCCAGTCCAGGGAGGACCTTGGCCTGGCAGTTCGGGCTGGATGGTTCCCATACGGCACACGGTCAAAACTGATTTGCAAATGGCTGGGTTCAAACTGGAATGGCATGGTGAGCAAAAAAACAATGGATTTAGCCCCAGATCTCTGTACTGGGGAGAATGTATGACACTGTGCTGCATTCTGCCCATCATTTGTTCTTTTTGCATTTGTCATCCCGAGTGCGACGGGTATGCCCAGATGTGGGTCCCATGCTCTCCATGCCACTGGAGTGAAGCTATCCTGGCTGATGAGGGGCAAAACCCCAAAACTGGTCCTAGGATACTTGTTTCCAGTCCAGGGAGGACCTGGCCTGGCAGTTCGGCCTGGATTGTTCCCATTGGGCACAGGGTCAAGACTGATTTGTCGCCGCTCGAGAGAGACACTTGCCAGATAGTCAGCAGCACGCTACAGGAGTAGCTCACCAGTTCTGTTTTGCCTGGACCCTGGACCCTTGGGTGGAGTGACTGCTTTCTTGGAGGTTGGCCGCAGAGGAGGTGAGAGGCGCGGCGAGCGGGACTGCGAGGACCAGCATTCCTGCAGAACACCGCCAGCTGGTTCCTCTTCCCGCCCGCGCCGCGCCCCCTCCCAGTGCCACGCCCCCCTGCCATTTATAAGAGCTCCAGGTCCCGCGCATCGCGGGACGCGCGCGGGGCGGAGAACGGGGCGAAGACCGGGCAAAGAGCGGGCCGTTTTAGGCCGTTAGAGGCAGGTAGAGACTGGACTGGGCCACCCCACTTGATTTTACCACCCACCTTTTTACGTTTTCCTCCCAGGCATTTTATCTTGTGCCTACCATGGCAACCCGCGAGTTTAGAGACAGAGCGGCTAAATCCAAATTGAAAAATGGTAGCATGGATGATTTCATTACTAGGACCCATACTGCAATTGATCATGAAATAACTAAGATGCAACACAGGGTCTCTTTAGAACTTGAAGCTGCTAGAAGATTGTCAGTTGAGCTAACCGCTGCTAAAAAATCCTCCCTTGGGACTATTGCATGGGCCAAAACACCAGAGCGCTCGCTTGGTACTGCTCCCACTCTGATCGTCACAAATGCCGATATTCATCAACCGCAAGTGGACAGTATACCCATGCTACAGGGGGGATCTCCCCCAAAACCCACTCTTTCCCCACAATTCCACCCGGGTGTAATTGCCGAGCAAAAGAAGGAAACCGAGCTGGGCTCACCCCCTAAAGCTACGATCAACTACGCTACGCTACCAAAAGGTGGCAACTTTTCAATACCACAAAATGGCCCATACAACAAAAGGAAGCGTAACTACACCTCGACATATGCAAGAAAAAAGGCCAAAATAGCTAAGGCCCAGCTACTAACTAAGGCACCTCCCCCTGCTTCGCTGCCAAAAACCAAGACCTTTCCCCTGGAACCGTGCCTAGTAAACACTCCCCCACATACAGTAGTCACCCAAGAAAATAATGATCTCACCATAGAAAGTGACACTGCTGGAACTCCGCTCTGTACTATTAAAGGAAAGGACGTTGAGTTTCTGACTGTTGTCTGGGAAACCCTCAAAAAACTTCTTTCCCCTCTAGAAGTGAGATTTACATATATAGAAACACAGCTTCTGGAAATAGCAAAAAAGCATTTTAAATCTAACCACTATCACCATGCAGAATGCTAAACCAACATGTCCACACGGAACTCCGCCTTCCATAATACCACCTATCCCTGTGACCCAAGTTGCTGTGAACCCGCAGGTGCCTACAAAGGCTAAGTCCCTGGGAATAACTAATGATACTCTCCCTCCCCCCCCTGCTGTTACTTTTTCTGCCAGTCCTATTGTTACCCCCAAGGCCAAACCAATTCCTAAACCTCGAACCAAGGCAAATACTTATAATCCTCCGAATAGGGCAATGACGACCACTACCCAACCGGCGGCTGAAACTCTTCCGCCACCCCCATCAGTCATATCCGGCCAAAGGGCACCACCCTCGATAGATCAGCCCAATTCGAGGCAAAATGGCCAGAATGTTAACCATTCAACATCACAGAGAGCTAGTAGTACTAGCTACATACGCTCAAGGGGATATGTAGATCTCCCCCCTGAGGTCAGTTCCTATGTTGTAGTGCTCACTGGGGTAACTGAATTGACACACAACCAGCAGGAAAACTTTGCCTCCTTAAAGAACAAGGTGATCCACTGGCTCGACTTCAACAAACCAATACCCAACCATCTAAGGAGTAAAATCCTTATGGTCCGGAGGGTACCCTGGGTAGGCACCACACAAAAGTCCACTAGTGGCGACTGTGTGATTGTATCCTTCGAGGATCCAAACACTGCACACGCCATTTATTCCTGGACCAACCATAGCATAACTTCAACAATAATAGCCAGACCCCTCACTTTTTTCTATCCACCCCGTCTCCATTCATCTGAGGGGGGGAATTGGAGAAGGGTTCCGGAGAGGAATTACACATGGGGAGGGCAAAGTAACTTTTGGCCAGATGCATTTGGTGGCTGGAACGGGGCACTGATCTCTAACAGATACGGGTGTTTAGAGGAAGTGGATTGACTTCCACATCTGCCAACCATCGCACCTTCACCACCCACCCCAAAGAGCTCTCATTCTAATTCAATGGCTGATCTATCAATCCACATTGTATCAAACGCACACACGGGTGGCAAAACTCTTCTACCAACATCAAATCATCCAAAGGCTCACAAATTTAGAGCAGGGCCAGGTTGGCACGACACCTGCACACCAAAGCCATTAAACACTGATCCCCACAGGAGGATTAAGGATTGCCCCCCAATATTACACAGCTCCAAACTAAATAGTGCCCCAGTGGTTGTCCTTCCACCTAATCAATATGGCAAATTCTCAGCACTTGTCAGTTCGCAGATATCAGACACCAATAATACACTAGAGGCTCCGGGTGTAATTTCCATTCTCTCCTGGAATGTGGCGGGGCTATCCAATAAAGTAGATACGCCTGATTGGGGGGATCTCATTGAGGGCTACGATGTATGTCTCCTACAAGAGACATGGGCAAGAGAAAAATACTCTCGGCAGGGTTTTGCTATCTTTGATACTGAAGCAAAAAGGGGAGGAAAGGGCCGACCTTCAGGAGGGCTCTCGAGCTGGGTCGGGTCCCACTTGGGATGTAGGGCAACACATCTGGAAACCAACTCTTGTGACTTCCAGTGTGTCTCCCTTGACTGGCCATGCGGAGGGAAGGTCACTTTGATTAACATATATTCAAGACCAGTGGGGGTTGCAGCGACCTCGGGACCAGTGGAGGACCTAGCTCAGTTCCTTGACACACATAATTTCTGCTCCCCTCTAATTGTAGGTGGAGATTTTAATCACCAATATGAACCACTTCCTGACTACCTGGCGGGCATATCTAGTGAAGAGGACGAGTTGTGGAACATCCCCACCCTGACAGATCCAGTGACCAGGGTATGTTCCCCACTCGCAACTCAAATAATGTCCCTCACGCTTAGTCACTCGCTGAGGGCTTGCAATGGCCGGACTAAAGGCGACATCCCGCCTAAAAACACCTTTAATAGGCTGGGCTATGAGTCACGGATTGACTACATAATGGTTTCAACTAGGGACTGGAGGAAAGTCAAAGACTTTCGAGTTATCCCCAGACTTGACAGTGACCACAACTTGCTCTCACTAAAATTTGAGATCGATGGCCGGCAAATAGACAAGGTCGACAACAATCCTGCATCACAGGCTGATCTTGTGTTATCCAGCAATAGGCGCAAAATTAAATGGGCCAAATTGCTCGAGAACCATAGTAACATTGAGAGACTCTATGCACTAGTCGTCCCCGCCCTGGAAAAAGTAGAGCGTTGTATGCACCACTCAGTCAGTGAATCTGAAATCAATCTTACAGGTAGTTTAGGGGTATCCACTCCCCCTCCATGCAAGCCGGCACAATTCTCTGAACTCGGTAATATTCACTCTGAACTATGCATTAATGTTGCAGAGGTGCTGAACCCAGTGGCAAGGCCTCACAAGCCCAAGCAGAGAAGAGCCACCTGGTTCAATGCCTCCTGTAGGGAAGCAAAATCCACATTATTGAAATCACTCAAAGCACGAGACAATTCAAACGTAATCAGGGAGAGACGTCTAGCTTATAAATCAGCCCTCCATGCTGCAAAAATAGACTGGGACGAGGGGAACTGGTCTAAAATAACAGCTGCCCTTGCAAGCCGAGACTCACGAACCTTCTGGCAGATCGTTAGGCACGGCTCGGCTGAACCACTTGCAGCAGTTGAGGGCAATATAGCACCATCTGTATGGGAGGATCATTTCAAAAATGTATATGAACCACATAGCAGTGACCAGGTGACGAACGAACCTGCAGAAGTGCACCACTCTACTATCACTAGTGTAATTGGCATGGATGGTTTTAGTATAGAGGAAATTACTATGGCAATCACGTCCCTGCCTGTAGGCAAGGCGCCGGGCCTGGACAGGCTTCCAGGCGACCTCTATAAACATGAACCCAAAATCTGGGCTCTCTATCTCGGGGTGCTATTCAATTCCATTCTGAAAGGCATGCCAATTCCTCCGACCTGGCCGGGGGCTGAAATAGTACCAATCTTTAAAAAGGGGTCCCCTCTCCTCCCGGCCAATTACAGGCCTATAAGCTTGATCGATGTATCCCAAAAACTCTTTTCTACGCTACTGCTAAACCGCTTACACGAGTGGATCAGGGATTTTAACATCCTGAGCCCCTTCCAAGCAGGCTTTAGGGAAAAGGTCTCCACCATTGACCAGGTCTTTCGCCTTGTCCTCATACATTGGAAAACGGTGCAGTTGGAGGGTGGCAGCCTCTACACTGTATTCGTGGACCTGAGGGCAGCGTTCGACCTGGTCCCCAGGAACAAGCTGTGGGAGGCCCTTGCTAAATTGGGGGTTCCGGAAGGCCTGCTGAAAATGATAATTCGCCTTCATAGCACCAACTTTGCCCAGGTCAGATGTGGTAGGATGGGTGCAATGTCCGAGAGGTTCCCCGTTGGCAGGGGGGTAAGGCAGGGTTGTGTGCTTGCACCAACCCTGTTCTGCCTCTATGTCAACGGGGTAATCTCCCATTTAGCGGGGGTATCCAACTCTGATGCCCCAAAACTAGCCGCTGAAAGGGTCCCAGCCATTATGTTTGCCGACGACACACTGTTACTATCTAAGTCGGCAACGGGCATTCAGCGCATCCTCGACGGCTTTGTGGACTTCTGCGAGGCCCATGGATTAGAAATCAAAGCTATCAAAACGAAATTCATGGTCCTCAACCCCCCACAGAAATTTCATTTTAGCCCAAGCATTGCACACATAAGGCTCGAAAGAGTGAAAACCTTCGAATATCTGGGCATTGTGCTAAATGATAAACTTACTTGGAACACACACTTGGAGAAGGCAGCACTCAAATTGACCCAACACTCGGGGGGCATTATGAAACTTTTGGCAAACAATACATCCTCAATAAGGCCCATTGGCCCTCCAATACAGATATACAAATCTCAGGCTAAGGGGGCCGTTATTTATGGATCTGAACTTTGGGGTCACACTAATACATCAATGCTCTTGAAGGTGGAAAATAAATTCATCCGTAATCTTGTTGGGCTACCACCGAGCACTCCCCTCGTCCCCCTCAGGATGGACCTAGGCCTATGTCCGCTCGATGAGGATTTGGCCCTACGCCCACTGGCCTTCTGGCGTAGACTATGGACAACTCCGGAACTGGCCAGTTACCGAGAAGGACCTCAGGAGGTCCTTGCTATCCCAGGCGCTGGGAAAATTAAATGGCTTAATTCCATCAAACTTGAATTGGAGGCCTTGCGCCTTTCAACAATGTGGTCTGATCCTTTGAATACGTGCAATTTCCTCTCTAAAAAGGAACTAGTCAAGTCTTACCGTGACAGTAAACTGTCCTTGTTACTCAATCATCAAAAACACGGGTCTCTGACAGTTTCCTTTTTGTCCTACAAGGCCAACTATAATATGGAACCAACTTTGGATAAAAATTTACCCCTCCATATTGAGGAAACTATACCTGCAGTGGAGACATGGGTCTCTCCCCATTAGAACTCTTACATCCAAATGGAGTGATGATGCAAGCAGTACTTGTCCAGCTTGCAGTACTATGGATGAAACTGAACTCCACATCCTTTTTGTCTGTCCTTCCTACCGAGAGATCCGAAGGTACTGGATCGCTCCCCTATGCAGGAATCTGGGACTTGCGAAGTGGCTGGTCGCCTTCAGAGTCTTAAAAACTGATCTCTCGGACCATATTGTGTTTGCTATGGCCAAGTACTTGGGCGCTCTTTGGTCTATTAGAAGGAAATGCCTCAAGGCTCTGACTTGATTTTCAGAATATTGGGACTTTGCTAAGAAATCCTTTTATAAATTTTATATTTTGCTGTACAAATCATTTTAAATGAACTAGTTTTTAATGTGTATGACAAACGTCTTTTATGGTAAAGTTTTACCGAAATAAAGATATTTCGAATCGAATCGATTTGCATATGGGTGGGTTCATTCTGGAATGGCATGGTGGGCAAAAAACAATGGATTTAGGCCCAGATCTCTGTACTGGGGTGAATGTATGACACTGTTCTGCATTCTTTCCATCATTTGTTCTTCCTGCATTTGAACACGTTTTATGGACAGATTATGGCAAGGCTGAAATGAACATGTGGAGTTTCCAGAAGTTTTTCCGAGACTCTCTGTGTTTATATTGGGTATCCCACAAAATCATTATGAAAGAGGGAATATCCTGTGCAAGCACAAAGTGAGGAAAATCCTGTTAGCCAGGAGGCCAGCACTTAGGGATGAAGTGAACTTATTAAGTGACTGTGGCAGTAATGGGTCAGCCCAATTGTTCTGCCATGAAAAGATGACATAAGCGTTCATATGTGTGTCTATATGTGCAACCTCAACCAAACTACGTGGGTAGATCTACAGCCTCTGATGAATATTAATAAGAAGCTGCCAACTGTGAAAGGGGGAAACTATTCACAACATTGAACTAATCAAACATGTAACATCAAATTAAATTACAAGAAACTTCTTGTCACCTTACGTCATTCCTCACTCTAGACAAAAGTTCAGATAAAAAAGATTGCCTTTGAGTCTTGCATCTTCCTCTGCTGTTTTTCAGAGGTTAATGCAAAAGCTATTTGAAAAGGTGGACAATGTGAGGTAGCTCCAAGTCAATACTCCAGTGTGGGGTAATGGTCGTGAAGAGCATGACCAGGTGTTGAGGTTTGCGTTGAAAATATTGAGTAGAGAGGGGTTCATTGTTTGTATAGCTAAATGCCAATTTGCTGTCAGCAAAGTGAAGTATTTGGGCCACACTCTATCTGGAGATGGAGTGAGGCTAAAGTTGAAGTTAGTTAGGGCAATTGAGCAGGCACCATCACCTACAAATAAAAAACAATTATGTTTGCTTTTTGTCACTGCAGAATATTACCCCAAATTTGTCAAGCATTTTTCAGAAAAAAAAACATTTGTTTTGAGTATTACTTAGGAAAACTTACTTAGAAAACATATTACATTTGTGGAAGAGACTTATTATGATTTTTTTAAAGAGATCAAATGGTGCATTGTAAACTGTTGGTAAGTAACAAGGGGAGAGCGAGGAAAAGTACTGGAGCCAGTTCACTTCCCCTGGTATATGTAGAGATATCAAAGAGAACTAGCTCTGGAGTAGGTGCTCCTAGCGTTTGTATGCTATGAGGAGAAAACACATTGTGTTTAGGAAAAAAGCCCTCACTCACCAACCTAGTTGGTGACATGCTTTATCATTGGGCATTGTAAACTTTAACATTGATCCCTTTTATGTTGATGATAGCACCATCATTGTCACAAATCCTACATGAAGGGAGGTGGGAAAGCTAAGCCCAAGTTATTCAATTGGCCACATAATTTGCATGAGTTCTCGTTCATACTTGAAATACGTTTCTGGCAGTAAAAACATCAACACAGATTGCTTATCTTGTTTGACTGTCAGGGAGGAAGAAAATAATGCAGAAAAAGGCAATTGGTTGGTTGTGAATGTGAATGCGTATGCTAAAGGGCTATAAGCAAGGTGGAATGGATGAAAAATGTCAATGAGGATGTGGTATTTGAGGAAGGTTAAAGACGGTAATGCAACGGGTGGCTAAGGCGAGACAAAGCGGATCTCCTAAATAATTTGAAGTCTGTTTGGGGGAAGTTGGCTGTGGTGACAAACTACCGGTTCTAGAGATGTTGAGTGGAGGGTTATTACAATTGATGCATGAGGCTCATATCTACCATAAAGCAGAAGGAACGAGGCAGTTTCTAGTGTATAGACCAACTGACCAAAAGGTATGTCTGTAATTGCCTGTCTTGTACCATGGGCAATGTGACCCATAAATCACAAAGGAGGCTTGTTATATTAACCGCATGCGTGCGGCATGATTTCCGCCCGCACGCTGACAATTTGTAAATCCCATTATTCATGACGAGCTGGGCTCGTCATGAGCGTGCCAGGAGGCTACCTCATGACGAGCCCAGCTCGTCATGAGCGTCGAAGGGGTTAAGTAAATATTCTGGAAGGGCCAGGCAAAAGGTTGGTTTGGAAATGTTGGGACCATGTGCTGGTCAATGTGTAAGTGGTAAGCATTCATAATGGCAGATTATGTTTCCAAAATTGCCCATGGTCAGATCTGTGAACAGTATACATTCGGGGTCTGTTAATGAGTTCCTCTGCAGTGGTTTTGGAAGGGAAGGACAGTCTGAAGAAATAGTAACAGATAATGACCCACAAATCACTTCACACCACCAGGCACCATACTTGTCTGAACTGTTCAGCGGGGTGCCGAGAGACAGTATTCAGTCGATTGTGAAGAGTTGGTTGAATTAAAAGGATCACATTCATAACATGTTTGAAATAATAGGACAACACCAAATAGTGTCACAGCGAACTTGAATGAATATGATTTGTACGAGGCATCAAAGAGATATTGTTCTAGACATAAGGAAAGAACTAATTGTAGAGCATGCAGATTCAAAACGGATCACTGAGTGAGAACTAAAGGAGCCAATCTTCCCCGGAAAAGGCAATCCAAGTGGTTGAAACCTAAAACGTTTGTTCGGGAGTTTGGAAAGCCTGTAGTTTTTATATATGATAGTATTTGGAATGCTCACAATGTGACATTAAGTCATCTGAAAAGAATAAGTGGAGAGGCGAAGGTGCAGGTGCTATTGCATATTACACAGTGTCACGTCACCCAAACCGGAAATTCCGTGCCAATTATGTTGCTCTCTTTCTCTAGTTATTGTTAGGGTGTTTGGAAATCCTGTTGAATTGGAAGATGGTGGTGTTTGGAATGCTCACAATGTGACACTATATAATCCGAAATAATTAAGTAGTGATGTGAAGGTTTAGGTGTGATTGCATGGCGTCACGCAAACCTTCCGTGCCACATACATTATGTTGATCTCTTTATCTAGTTATTTATATTATCTACCCACTATTTAGTTTATTGGGAAAGGGGTATGTGTTGTGTTTATAATGGAATGTTATTGCTTGTGTTGCATGTGACATACTGGTGGAATGTAAGGGGTGGATAATTCTAGCAGCAACAACTGCTGCTGTCTGTGAAGGTGATAGATATATATATAATGTCGTGCTCCTGAATAAAGTAGACTCTTACTGGATTCCACAAACATTTGTCAATGACGTGCTGGCTGAATTATGCTTAGGGTGCTCTTCACTCACCCCATCATCCCTTCTTCACCCTGCTGGCCTTCTGGCACACGTCGGTTTACAGTTCCGACGATTTTTTATTCCATCCTCGGCTGCTCCTTGCAAAGCCCACACAGGACAAACACAACACAAACAACACAGCTGCAAGCCTCCACCACAGGATACAGTATGGGGGATCACTCCACATATGCAAACACTGTAAGTCACTGCAAGCACAAGTCGCAGAACCAGCATCACAGACTTGGTGCCTGAGATTGGGTTAACATAAACCGAGGTTCTTCGCATTGCATTCAATAGATGTTCCACCTTCCACTTGTCACTAGTGTAGGATGAGGAAGATAATAGACACAGTCTTGTCAACGCCTTGTGCTATTGTTGTAAGTTTAGTACTCAACAGGAGCAAAATAGGACTATTCCTCTCCCAGGTCAGAAGAAGTCCACCACTAACGACTTTTCTCTACCTCCATCCATGCACGGTAGCAGTCCAAAACTCTTACCTCAGACATTTCAAACTAATATTCTCAGCAACATCACACATTTCACGTCCCCATGCTTTCAGATTGCACTCTACCACAGACAGCACCAAACAAATATTAAAGGCAAGGTTATTGATCTGCTATTCACAACAACGCCACGCCGGAACGTGAGTCTTTAAGTTTACTCTAAAAGTGGTGTTATCCCTTTACATTTCCTTGAAACTATAATTATTCCCGGTATGTCAAACTAACTATAGTTATACCAAACTCAATGAAGTGGCTGAAACTATTGATGAAAAAATGCTGGTTTAACAAACTATGTAAAGTACATCATACATATGGATCTTCACAAATGGTAATTCCTTTCTTACCACACACCTACAAAAGGGACATAAAATGAACTATTCAATCCTATACACTCCCTGAAACTGTTTTCCAATCTGAGTATGAGGCATAAATCAAGAATGCCAATGTATTCCATTCCCATGTGTGGCATCTAGTCCAGAGGAAATATCTAACGATGTGCATTTTGTTTAGGTAAAAACATGAAACTTGACAGTGGTGTTGTTTATAGCCAAACAGTAATTTTAAGTGCTGTAGGTACTGGCTCAGCCATACTGGAAAGTAGCAACAAAATAATTGTTTCACTCATATCTTCTGAGCAGATGACAGATTTCACATTTTTAAAATGTATTCAACAGCCAATTCTCTGGAAAACCTTAAAATCATTTCCTTACAAACCACCAATCTATCTCAAAATCATGCTAAAATACCAATATGAGCAAATTGCTGCCTCGCTTGAGTCTAATTTTCGAAATTAAGAAAAACACCTGACAGTGACCACCATTAGTGAGGACCAGATAGGTATAGAAGAACAAGCTCAGGAAATAGAATTTGAGATTGTTGGAGTCCCTGAGCAGGAACAGAGAAGGAAAGAAAAATACACTCAGACAGAGGTGAACCAAGTGTTTCACAAATCTGAGGAGGGACAGATAGGTGTAGAAGAACACGTTCAGGCTGCAAACAAGTCAAGTGCAATAAGACCTGAGCAGAACCAGCTAGGAAAATAAAGCACTAGTTCAGGAAGAAGATCAAATTAGAGTAAACACTGAACAGGACCAGATAGGAGAAGCAGAACATGTTCAGGTGTATGGTATCACTCTAGGAAGCCCTGAACTAGGTCAGTTAGAGAAGGACTCAGAAGACTAAGAAAGTCAAATTGTGCCACAACATAACATAAATAAAAGAATACTCGAGAGTGACGAAGAAGGTGAAAGTTCAGTGCAACCCAAAACGGTTAGAAAAGGTAATAATTGGCCTAGATATGTCAAAAGATTAAGGTATCATCTAAAAACAATAAATGAAGAACCTGACCAGGTGAATGAAGTCACTAGGCAGTCAGGACACATAAACGAAAAACACAGACGAAGGAGTCAAAGATTAAAAATATTGAATAACAAATTCAAAGGCCCTGAATGGATATATGTGATTCTTGAAGAACTTGAGAATTTAGATTTAAATGAAGAAAGTAATGAGGAAATAATTGCAGATCCAATTAACGAAGGAGAAGTGAGACCCCCTTGAAACAAAGCACAGAAACTTTAAAACATTTCCAGAATAGAATAAAAGAAAGAGAAATCTTCTTAAAATGGCTAAAGATAGAGTTGCTGAAAGACCAAAACAAAATTGTTTAAAGAAATGTTGTCGAATATGTATATGTAGTATTTTATTAGTGATTATGGTGTGGTTAGGTTTAACTATAGCAATACCATATTTGATGAGTATAGAAAAGAGAAATAGTACTAACACAAATGGAAAGTTAGCCAACAAAAAGGGAGTAGAACTAGGAACATCAGATGAGTTAGAAATACATCACACAGTAACAGATAATAACACAGATTTAAATGCTTTCACCAAGTTATTGTTTGAATATGTAGATACTATGGAGATTAGTGACTTATGTATGTATGAAATTACCAGCTTCGGTAGCAGAAGGTGTCACATATTATTTACCGCTTACATATGGCATTTCATGTAGTGTACTAACAAGTATATTCGATAAAACAGGCAAATTGCAGTATTATTATTCAAACTTAGACGTGATATTTTCAGAAGTTCCTGTTCGAAGGAATATGAATCCAGTGCTTAGCAGTCTAGCAGCACAGTATATGGGTGAATTTTTCCTAGCTCAGCATACAATAGATATAGCAAAAGCTCACAAGCATAATTTAGTATGTTCACTAAAAGAAGAAAAGCTATTTTTGAATTTAGTAGAAGGAGACAGGATTTCCAGAAGAAAGCCAACACACAGAAAAATCATATTCCCCCATGGGCAGGGAAAGAAAGAATGTATACATCTGGCAAGACTCAAGCTGCAATGGTCCTAGATTTCGAAAAGAAAGGGAAAATCTGCCTTCATAGGTTAAAGACGGACTATAATAATGTACTTATTGGTTTCAGTGAATGTGAACATAATTTCTTGGTTATTTGAGGATGGGGACTAAAAGGGGAAAGTGATCCAGTATTTCCTGGAATTAATTATATATGTGAGAACAAAGCTTACTTTAAGCTACCTGCAAGATTTTATGGAAGTTGCTACTTTGGAATAGTACTTCCAAAAGTCTATCATGTGAAAAGAATCACCGGAAGCAATGAAAACAATAATGAACTAATCCGTAATAAGAGAGATAGTTTTGCAGAAATAGTAGGAGATATATTCAGTGCATTGATACCTTCAGTGGGAGTAATTCTGAATTCACAAAGAATTTGTCAATTATCCACAGTAGTTGATCGTCTATCAGCTGATACTGCTGGAGGTTTCTTGATGAGCAATACCGAAATGGTTGCGATCAGATCGATGGTTTTGCAGAATCGACTTGCCCTTGATATATTATTGGCAAAAGAGGGTGGAGTCTGTAAAATGCTGAAAGCGTAACATTGTTGTACTTACATACCTGACAAAAGTGTAGAAATTGGAAAATACATTAAAAATATTATAAAATTGGAAAAGGATTTGAAACCAAAGTTGACAGTATAGAAGAAATGAACAAAGAAAAGAAAATATGAAAAAATTAGGCTTGAGGAATTAAAAGGAGAACTATACAAGAAAATGAAAAACATGAAAGAAAAAGATGAAGGGGAAATTGAAAAGGTAGAGAAGGGAATCGAGATGTGCTAAAGTTGGCATTTAATTTGGGTATAGGTAGTTGTTGATGGCATAAATGCCATCAGAGAGGGGATTGATGGAGCAAGGACTTGTGAATAAGAGGCTTGCTCGGATGTGATCCTCTCATATAATCTCGTAATAAAGTATTAATAACATTTGTAATACTAATTTTACACAACATTTTACATTTTCTAAAAAAGGGGGAAGCTTGCCTATGCGTTTTACTAACAAGTAACCCAAGTGCAACTAAAGATGGCTGCTAAACGCGGAAAAATAAACTGAGCATGCTCAGCTGCATGAAGTCTTAACACTTGGAGGGAAAACGTTGCTTCTGCGCAATAGGAACTAAAATGGGCGCTTGAGGACTCACGTGTTAAGCATCTGCTTTGCTGAAACTAAACTGTGTTATATGCTAAATGCTAATGCATAAAAAGTCATAAGTAAATGGGATTAGAGTAGAAATAGGTGGTATACAGTGAAATCATTTTATATGAATCTAATACTTTGTCTTTTTTTACCTCTCTGTTAGTTCGTATTTGTGCCTCCGTGAATTGCAAGGGTCTGAAAACCACATGAGATGGGAGCATGAGCTGTAGAGACAACTCAGGAGCAATGAGCTCAAGTCTTGGGACCAGGCCAAGGACACTCTTTCTACATGTCCTGGGAACCAGCCGAACATCCTGAAGATTCAATGGACAACTGTGAAAATTATATACATTGTTATTGATACATTATGAACATGGGTGGGAAATAAAGCTTGGGAGAAACAAATTAATGGGCAGGATCATAAGACAATGTTCTTAAGAAAAAGTATAAAACTCAGCATGGTGTGATGATCATCCCCTCGACTTGTCCAATCAGAATTAGGAATTTTATAAGGTTGAAACATTTGGGGGTGGAACATGCCATTAAGAAAGTATAATTGGGGTAGTAAGTTAATTTAGTTAAGTCAGTCGCTGCCAGAACACTATGAGACAGAGATGCTGTCCGAATGCTAATTGAATACCTGATGAAGCAGACTTGAAATTTTACAAGCAAATTAGAATTAGAAGAAAATTGTGGAAGAATCGAGGAGGTAATAGAATTAGAAGAAGATTGCGGAAGAATCAAGTAGGCAGTAGGTTTTAGAAGGTCACAGAAGAACCGAGGAGGAAGGTAGTATCAGAGAGGGGTGAGACGCAGAAGAGGTCATCTGTCCTATCCTATCCTGTCCTGGAGAACCTGCCATCTGAACCTCCTTAAGGGGCCCTTAACTTTTGGTTAGTGGGGTCTGGTTTTTGCACCATCCTAGCTAAATATAAATCTGTGCATTGTGTCCAAGTGCTTTCTCTCTCTGCCCTCTTTTTCCTGAGGCACTTGTTATTGTGAATTTTTCAATTAATTGGAAAGACAGATTCTACTTTCCTCTGAAAAATGGAGTTAACACTGTAATATGTTTTGCTCATTATGATTCATTTAGATAAACATTTAAACTTTTCCTGAGTCTGTGGTTATTCTATAAGAAATCAGGGAAAGGAGACTATGTCTTGATCAGCAAATCAAACCAACTAAAATAGATCCATTAGTCATAGAAAGGGCTTCGTATTATTAATAGATACAAGAACTGATAAGCAACAAATATTCAAATTTAGCCCTAGAATTAACCCCCAGCGGTGCTCACTAGCCTATATTGTGCGAGTGTGTTTATGGGCCCAGATGAGTATTTAGTGATAGATGCCCACAGGTTGGTGGCTGGATCAAACCCACATGCATGCAGAAATCCTTCAAAATACAACTGCTCTAGATTTAGATGATGGCTGTGGAAGTGGTGCTTACTGTTCTACAGATAATAAAGTGTGACATGATGCTCTATGCGAGTACCACTAATAAACTGAAACCCTCGCTACCGCCAAAGGAACAGATTAGTTTGATGCATTGAGAGTTTTTAAATAAACTGAATAGCACCCTGGTTTCTTCCCACATAAATCAGATCTTCCGATTCCTTCTTTAAACATATTTCCTTTATTTCATCATTTTAAACAAGAGACATGAAACAGTGTAGCCAACATACTGTGAAAACAAATGGAATTTTGTATTTGCAATCATCACGCACAGGCAGTGGTCGCCATCCTGCACAAAATGATGTCCTCGTATATAAAAAGGGCACCTCCTAGACATAACGAGGCCAACAGACTACATGCTAAAAAGAAGTTATACAAGGCCTGAAAAAGAACGTTTTGGGTAGAGCCATACATTTGTCAGCTAAGGGATATACACTTAAGCAAACAGCCAGCAAACAGTCAAGGGGGAAATGCAAAGCATTAAATCGCAAGAGCGCCACTCCTTCAGTTTTCATCGCTGGGGGGACACAGACAAAAAAGTGGGAATAGTGTGCAAAATAAAGTAGTAAATCAGAGGCAACCATATGCAGAATCCATCTGGCTTCTGCAGATTACAGCACAACAGGCTCCAAAGACCTTCGCTCCATGTGTAAGAGTACAGAATGATCACTGTAGATAGAAATCCATAGGGAAGGCTTTGATGTTGTAAGTGGTCAGCATTGAGGAGTCTAAAGTCCTAATAGAAATAAAAGTATGGCTGCATGGCCCCCTGATCCATCAAAGCTTGCAATAAATATGCAGATCAATACCCCAGCAGTGAGAAAGAACACAGATGGCAACCTCTTGCAGGAGAACTGTGTTGGAGAGAATCCAGCAGCCTGGGCAGTGGCAGGAGATGGCATGATTTACGTCTAGAGACTGTAATTTAAGGAGGATTTGTGGAGCACTGCTCGTCGCCTGTGAAGAAGCCTTAGGCAACCCCTGCAGCACAAACCTATTCTCTCATCACAGGCACAGAAAGTAGCAATCGGCAATCCAGCCAGCACTCCGAGAGTTAATCGAGCAGGACCCAGCAGCAGGAAATGTGCCAATTGCGAACCCCACACTGGAAAGTTGCAAAGGATAGCCACCTCCACTCCATACACTTCTGCGTCTCCACACCTTCCTCTTCCTGCATAGTATACAGAAGAGGCACAGGAACATTCCTTTGCTGCATCCTCCTCCTGTGCAACTCACACATAATTCTGTGAACTCTTAAATGAGATAAATTGTTGTTGTTCAAAAACCAGCGACTACCTTGAGGAAGTTAGAGAATCTCTCTTTCTATGGTCTCCCATCAAGGTAAGCATGGCGGGAAAGCAGTTTCTTGAGGATGTTTTCCAGAGGTGCGTACACTGCTGAAGACACACAAAGATCTCTCCTTCTCCTGGTCACAATCAGCCAACTTGAGTAACGAAGTGAGGCACTTGATGGTCACTGTTCAAACTCACATTGTTTAAGGACATTTTCTGTAGCTAAATACAACATTTTTAAAGGGTATTCACAGACCACTCCTCGGCATCTTATGCCAGCATTATTGGTTTCCATCTATTTCTCTGGCTCTGCTCAATTCTAGGCATTTAGCCCCCTTTCCGCCCCCATTACTATCCTGACTATGGCTACTAAAGCTGATGAAGGGTGAAAAAAGTCACATAAATGTCCGTTAGCGGAGGCTCTGAAACTAGTTCGCCCTCAATGAACACAAGCTGGGCTTTCCCCAGGCAGGACTGGTGGGCAACTAGGTGCTGTAGTAAAGTAGGGGATAATTTCTCAGGGGTGTGGAATTTTTTGAAATATGTACTTGTCCATGGGACAAGTAGCTTCATAAATCTACATGTCCTGTAACAAAATCCACTTGTCCCTTTGGTGCCATGTAGTGCGCCGTCAAATAATGGCTGCAATCTCTTTATAGAAGACCTCTGATAATAGCCTCTCTGGTTATGTCAGGCTATTACTATATAAGGATTTGAATATTGGAGTTTTTCACCAGCTCTTCTCTAATCTTTTCCCATACTGAGAAAGGTCGGCAATTTACCCCTGACAATGGCAGAAGTAAAGTTTCTTCCATGGCTGGGAAAAATGTTGTTGGAGAAAAAGTGAACTTGTAAACCGTCAACAGATTTCCGCTGGGGCATATTCATATTTGCTCATGCTAAGATGCAATTCACAAATATTTTCTAGGACTACGGTTTCCTGGCCTACTTAAGGAAATTCATGTGAATTCATGAAAAACGTAAATCTGCATTAATACAAAGATACATCAGGGGTGCACTTTTGTGACTTTAAACATTTGAGCCCCTAATTAAATCTGAGTTAACCAAGACCTTGTGTTTTTATTAAAATGCTATCTCTTCCTATCTGTGAGCTGGCTTCATTGTGTGTCACAGCATTCTGCTCTTTTACAAAGTAGTTTTGTTCAGTGCCAGGAATTTCTATGGCAATATGGCCTTTATGAGACCAAATACTAGCAGTCTAGTAAGAACGCGCTGGCATACAGCACCACGCCTACCTGATAATCCCAAGGTAGAGAAACGAGCATAGTGTAGGCCAAGTGAGTAACCAGAAAATTAAAATACCCACCAAGTTGATCCAAAGTTCTTATGACACCAAGCAAGCGAAAAAAGTCATTGGAATCCTCGCCAGAATAGCTTTCTTGTCTCTTCCATCTAAGCATCTATCCATTCATCCTTTCACCCACTGATATCTAGCATTTCACCTTTACATTGGCACCCATTCATTCTTTTATCCATTAGCCTTTCACCAATCTGTTTGTCCGTCAGTCCATCCGCTCATCCATTTCCAAACCTACCCATCCATCTCCAAACCTATCCATTTCAACCATCCATCCATCCTTTTGCTCATCCATACACCCTCCCTTTCACTCATCTATCCACCCTTCTTTTCACTCATCCTTCCACCCACCCTTCGACCCATCCATCAATCCATCCTTCCACTCATCCATCCATTTATCCTTTACACTCATCCATCCTTTCGCTCTATAATCCTTACACCCTGTAACCCATCCACCATCCCGGTCACTCATCCATCCATCCATCTAGCCAGCTACACTTTCACTCACTCATCCTTTCACCCACACATCCATTCATCCTTTCACATTAATTACGAATCTTTGTCTGCCGAGCTGCAGACAGAAGAGGCCTATCAAGAGCTCCACCTGTACTGTAGCTGCTAAAGTGGAGCGTTCACGAAGCCCCTGTTCAAACCTATCCTGCCATCTCCAAACCTATCGATCTAACGGATCCATCCTGCCTTCCTTTCACTCATCCATCCTTTTGCTCATCCATCCACTCCACACATCCTCCTCTTCACTCCTATTCATCCATCCTTTCACTCATCCATCCATCCACCCATCCATCCTCCTTTTCACTCATCTATCCACCTACCCTTTCACTTCCTCCATTTATGCTTTCGCTCGTCCATCCACCCTTTCACCCGTCCATCTTCCATTTCGCTCATATATCCATCCACCCTTTCACTAATCCCGCCATCCACCTTTACACTCAACTGTCCACCCATCCATCCATAAACCCTTCCACCCAGCCACCCACCCATCCACCCATCCATCCATCCCGCCCACTCAGCCATCTATCCCCACCCACTCAGCCATCTATTCATCTACTCTCTAATCCATTAATCCACCCTTTCAATAAGCCGTCCATCCTTTCACTCGTCAATCCACTTTCAACCTATCCATCCACTCACCCATCCCTTCATTCACCCATCCCTTCATTCACCCTTGCACTTATCCTACCATTCTTTCAAACATCCATACTTACACCCATCCACTCATTCATCCATGTATCTAACCTTTCACTCCACTCATTCATCCATCTATCCATCCAGCCTTTCACTCATTCATCTATGCATCTATCCATTTACCCTTTCACTCATTAATGTATGCATCTATCATCCACTCTTGCACACATTCATCCATGCATCTATACATCCACCCTTTCACTTATTCATACATGCATCTATCCATCCACTCTTTCATCCCTGCACCTATCCATCCACCCTTTCACTCATTCATTCATTTATGCATCTAAACATCCACCTTTTCACTCCACTAATTCATCCAACTATCAATCCAGCCTTTCACTTATTCAACCATGCATCTATCCATTCACCCTTTCACTCATTAATTTGTGCATCTATCATCCACTCTTGCACGTATTCATCCATGCATTTATATATCCACCCGTTCACTTATTCATACATGCATCTATCCATTCACCCTTTCACTCATTGATGTATGCATCTATCATCCACTCTTGCATGTATTCATCCATGCATCTGTACATCCACCCTTTCACTTATTCATACATGCATCTATCCATCCACCCTTTCACTATTCATCCATGCATCTATTCATCCACCCATTCACTCACTCTCCCACCCACCCTTTCAAGTCCATTATGGGCCTTTGTCTGCAGACTGAAGAGGCCCATCAAAAACTCTACAGCTGCTGTAGTTGCTACAGCGGTGTGTTCACAATGCCCCTGTTGCAGGCACAAAGTGAGATGAGAGGCCTAGTGCAAGGACAGAATTGGGGGTGGCCTTAGGCCTGCATGAAAGCCCATGGGGAAACTAATGAGCTTTAATGTAAACCCTCAATGAAGTAAGATATGAGAGGCCAAGGGGAGCGGGTCAGGGATGTCAGAGAGTGCAGGAGGGTGGAGTGGTGGGGTTAGCAGGTTCAGGCACTGGGTGTAACATAAAGTGTACAGGAAACGCAAAGTGGCAAGGAAGGGGTGCAAGAGAAGGGAAATCAAAACGAGTTGAAGATGAGCAGGGATATTGGAGCCCTATGAGGCCCAGGAGTGGAGCAGAGAATACAAGGTAGGGGTCATACAGTTCAAGTCAGAGCAAGGGGCCAAGAGGCACAAAAAGCAGCCTCTTACATGCCATTGCTGCGAGTGTACTGGAGCTGCAGAAGCTCGATGTGTCTCTCATGCTTGAAGAAAATAAAAGGACCAGGGGAGGGCCTGGCAGCCACACGAGCTTATCGAGTTGGCTCCAACTTTGAGCTCTGCTTTATCATTTTGTTGTTCTGCTCTGGGGAAATTAAAGTGCAAGCCCCAGCTTTTGCATTGACCCTTTCACTGCCAATAAACTGCTCAGAGCAATTTATTTACTGGCTGTGACCTACAGGGTTGAACAGCTGTATATTGTATTACTATAAAACTGTCTACTTGTCCTTTGGACAAAATGCAAATTAAAACCTCTTGCCCTTTTAAGAAATCTAGATGTCTCGGGCGTCGGGAGATAGGAATTCCCCACCCCTGATTTCTAATACGTTGTGCAGTATTAAACAAAGACAAAATACCGATCTTTTGTTGATGATTTCTGTACTTTAGGTGGAGGCAGTCATTATCCTTTTTGAGTTTGGCGGAAATTGAAAGTTGCCCTTCTTTGAAGAACACTTTCTCTGAGTCAGAAACATGGACATCTATACAATGCAGGGCTCTGGGGAGAGAAGAAAGGCAGCATAGAAGGAAGCTGCAGCAGGCACTCTGGTAGCTCACCAGTAGAAGTACTAAAGGCACTTTCAACTCTTCATTGGGGGGGATGGTCATGGGTGAAGATTTAATTCACTGTGCTCATCACAAGGTAACAATTTGTAACAAGAGAGTTTAGACTAGCAAAAAAAAAAGACAAGCTGACCCTTTATCTGAAATTGCCATATTTCAATCGAGCTGAATAATTTCGTTAAATTCTCACCTAGAAGAGGGCCACAGGGGACTCACTGACACTAATCCACTTTTTAAAAAAAAACGTTTAATAGCAGCAGTCTGAGGAACGACCACAAAAGGCAATCTGACCTATTCTTAAATGGTGTACACGGTCAAATGTCAAAAACACTAAATTTTTCATATGTAGTAACTGAATGTCAGGGTATTAACAAAGAAGCAATAACGCAGAAAAAATGTAGGGTTCAAGATTCATATCATATGGTATCTGAACGACGGACCTCTGAAGAGATCCACTACTAAATAAGTGCCTTCCTAAAAAGTTACCAGTCCCGTGGCGTTGATACCAATTTACTAGCATGACGAGCGCTGGCCCACCACTCCCTAGGCTCAGGCCCAAATGCTTGCACATTTGAAGGAAAAGCACTCTTTTTAACAGTCGAGCTACATTTAGACCATGGTGCTATTATTTGCTCTTTATCCAGTCTAACCGTATGCTTTTTCAAATTCGGAGCGTGCAGTAACACCATTTTCTAATGAAATCTTGAAAATAGTTTACAAAAATTTAGTGAAACTAAGCGAATGTGGTCAAATATGGTTTGCGGTAACTTGCGTGAAATGTTCACCCCAGGGTATAATGCTCCTAAAAAGTCACTCAAAATAAATAGCAGGAGAACGATACATTTACTGCTCGAACCAGACTCCGTTGACCAAATAAATGACTTGAATTTGCACAACATGAAATTTCGGGAATTTCACAACAAACAAAATTTGCTGACTTCACAAGCGTAAATTACATTTCGATTGGCCTACTTCCAAAGCCTGAACTTTGCTTCGTAGCAAGTCATTGTCCTAGTGAGAGCAAGAGCCTGCCCCTCACAGTCGCAGGGATAACACTTCTATTCAAAAGAAATTGCAAAGGTCCTTTACAGAGCCATCTTCGGTGTTGGGATAAGTCTTAGTGCAAACCATTGCGATCTGGGTACAAAGAAAGACTGGGCTGTTTAATGATGGTTGATTTCATTTAAACTTTGGGTGTTCGCTCCTCCATGTACTGAAAAGCAAGGAAAATAAACCGCAAGTTCAAATACCATAGAAGGAAGGATGAAAAGGGCAACTGGTTTTTGCAGTAAGATTCAAAATAAAATCACACTCTTTAAATCCCGAAGAGAGCAGGCTGTGCTGCTGGAACCTAACATTTGTGCAGATCGTAGCGCACAACCACTAGCAATGTCAATATCTATAGCCTTAGCAAGCTGGTGCAATGGTCAATTTCATTTTTTTCCATTGCACGAATCTGCAATAAAACAGTAAAAAAGGAAAACCTAGGGCCACCTAAATGTGGCTGCCATATGCTTGTTTTAACATATTTCAAACTATTTGCTATGGTGGCTGTTTTAGTAGTGAGTTTTTCTTAAATGTAAAAGCCTTTCAGTTGAGCCATATATTTTACTAGTATTATTTTTTCTGAAGGAGACAAGCATATCACCAGCTAAGTAAGCTCACAATTTAGAACTTTAAAAAGGAGACAGAAATATATTGCCACCTAACTAGGCACCCAAAGTCCACTACAAATTAACACCCTTGGCACCATGTTTAGCACTGAAGGGAAAGGAACTATTTTTAGATGAATGTGAACACTGTGCACAGGTTTTTTGCAGTCACTCAGAGTGATGGAAGCCAGAGGGTAAAGTGGACAGTCCCACTGTCTGCCCCATGCTGTATGCTCGGGAGAGTGGAAGCGAGACGTCAATGTTAAATTAACAAAGCGATAGCTGAAGTCTGCTGACCAAAAGTCCGTCTATTCATGTGTAAAAATGTATGATATTTTTGAAAAATCAGAGGGGAAAACAACTAAAGCTGTCTCAAAGAGCAAACTTAAAAAAGCGATTGTCTTCAGTGCAACAAAATGAGACCTGGCATCCCCTTAAGGCAGAAACAATAAATTGTGAAGAGCGCACTGCTATAGAGTTTTGGCAAAACATTCGTACATTGTCCAGTAGATGGCAGTGCTTTCCGCGTTGGAATTCGTGTTTACGCGCACACTCTCGATTTCGTGTTGATATTAAGTGCAATAATACTTTATTTCACATTTAAAACAAACAGCAAATATGTATAGCTCCAAATGTTTTGAATATTAAATGAACCTACAAGAAAAACATCCGTTTATCAGTATTTTTCATACATTAAAATGTCGAATTCCAGTTTAAAAGACAAATAACAAATCATAACATTCTGTGAAGTAAGATAAATTAGGCTGCTAAACAAATCTGAAAGAGGAATTTTCATTTCAAACAATCAACCGTCAGCCAAACACGCAATCAATAAACAAAAGACAGCTATCAATCACATCGATAATAGGATTAAAAAATATATAATGTGTCCCACTGAGGCCTATTGAAGACTGCCCGTGTAGTTTATTTTTGTGTTCCTGGAGCTTAAGTAGTAAAGCAGAGCAGCAGGCCTGCAAAAGCAAAATACTGACGATCGTATGGACCACGAAAAGTCTTTAAGAATCCCTATACTCTCTTCCAAACACGAAATCAGTGAATACATCCGTCAGACTTCTGATCTGGTTTATGCTTTTCATTCTTCACCGAGCAGATGAAATAGGTCAAGGTATCCTTCTCATTCACTGGAATCGACCTAAAATGGCATCCAATTATCTAAAAACAAGGATCAATAAGTAAAGGTTGTGTTATTCAGTATACATGGAAATAAATCATTATAATCAGGAGAACACCACTAAAAAACACAAAGAAAACAATTGTCATTGCCAGCCCCAAATTTCAGCAGACACAATACAGTCACCTAAAGGGGGAAAAACATAACGTGAGACGTGCAAAGGCCGGTTATCATTCTTTTTTTAGGCCTGGCCTACAGACATGTATAGTTGTGGGCCAGACTAGAAAAATGTTTTCCCCTAAAAATAATGATGCATACATTATACAGCCGTAGAGGGGCTTTCAATCAACCCTCTTCACCCAGTGGTCTGTTCAAGTGTAATTAACATTTTGCTTCCACATATCACAGCTTTCAGCATTGGGCCGTAATCCATTTACTGTTTTACACTGTTAATAATTTCATTTTCACTGGCCACAAGAGCGTATCTACTATAAAAGAAGTGGCCTTCAGTACCAGGTCTGGTGCACTTGGCTTGCTGGGGGTCTCCATTATTTTTTATATATTTGGCAATATTTATTTGCATATTGTATGTTAGCAAAACACATCCTAAAAAAATAAATTTTCGTAGGCCAGATATATTGGCTTTTACAATGCTTGTTATGAAGTGTGAGTAAGCCCATCCAAGGACTCATGCTGTACAGGAGTTATTCAAAGAAAACACAACTATAGAAGGATCAAGTACCAATAACGGCTAATTTCAAACAGGAGCTTCCAAATTACATCAGAGTGAAGCTCCACTGGACTAAGATGTTATTTGAAACCCCAAGATGAAAAACACCAAGTTAACTATTCATATTGTATTTAATTGAAATTGCATTTATATAGCGCTTACTACCCCTGACGAGGCGTCAAAGCGCTTTTTCGGCGAGTAGAGGATTAGTATTGAATTAGTATAGTGAAACATGCAAGTACATTTTAATTGGTGGATAGGTTAGTCAGTTATTTCGATTTGGAATGATAGCAGAAGGATAGAGGAGGACAAAGGTTTGTATTTATATAGCGCTTGTTGACGCACGCTATTCAGGAAGCCTACAAAGGATTAGTGGGGAGTTAATATGGTGAAATATGAAGTAATTTCAGTGGTGGATATTAGTCAGTTACTTGGAGTGAGAAGGATAGCGGAGGGATAAAAGGGGAAGAAAAATTTGCATTCATATAGCACTTGTTACCCCTGATGGGTGTTGAAGCGCTTTTCTTGCGATTAGCACGCCACTCTGGAACCCATAAAGCATTACTGTAGAACATAGGTATTCAAACTGTGGGGCGCGCCCCCCTGGGGGGCGCGCACTCCACCCCACTACTTAACTTTCCATTGTTCCTTCCAGGCCCATTATGCTTCGTGTGTCTCAGCCCGGGCTGCTGCTGCAGGTCGGGCTGCTGGGGGCTCGTCTGGGCAGTGTCTGGAGTCTTATCTCCGGCACGCCCGAGTTTTTCACAGGTCTTTAAAGACCATGTGCAACCCATGCATATCTTGGACCTCCCCTGGAGCATAATTCCAGTCGCCCTGGTTATAGCTCTCGAATTAACACATTCATGTTAAACGACAGTCAGCAGCATTTAATAACAAGACAATTTTATGTTTACAAAAATTACATTTCAATTTGGGGAAGAGTGCAGAGGTTGTTTACAACGGGATTGTGTATTACATTTAAGAGTTACCTGCGCCATAAATTAGTATTTTTGATTTTTGAGAACTTGCATCATCTAAAATAAAACACCTGACCCTAGACGGTATCTTTTATGTAGTGTTTTTTGTTCCGGCTTTTGTTTGGCCTTTGACCTTTACCATACATGCCAATAGACCCGATTCAGGCGGGAGACTACCGATTTTTAAAGACAAAAATGGCTTTATTTGAGCTGTGTCCCGCCTGAAATAGCTTTTTCTACAATAGAAGTCAATCTGAAATATTAATTCTTCTGATTTTTTGTTTTAAATTTCCCACTTCTCTGTCCTAAAATGTTGGCATGTGTTCCTTTACCACTGTTACGATGTCGCAGGTAAAGGGGCAGAGCTACGTGTTTAGCGCTTTACCAAGGCTCAGTGAATGGACTTGACTCAGCTTCAAATATTCTTTGCCCTTTACGACATGGGCTTTGGTGGTGGTGGGGGGGGGGGCTCAACACGTAAAAAGATGTAGATGGGGGGCTCAGCCGACAAAAGTTTGAAGACCTCTGCTGTAGAAACTTACTATAGTAAAAAAATATGAAGTAATTTGAGTAGTGGATATGCTATTCAGTTATTTGGGTAGTATATTAGTATAGTTTAATATGGAATTTGAGAAGTGAATATGTTAGTCTGTTAATTTCGATTGAAAGGGATAGTGGAGGGATAAAAAAGTGAAAGATTTTTTTTTTTAGGCCTTAGCAATAGGAGGAGGCTTTTGGATGAGTAAAAAGTAGTTTTGGGTATTGCTAAATGAGAAAAAGGGCAGCATTTCTGGCCCTAGTCCCGACCAGGCTCCAACAGGCAAATGCCCTTGTCCTCTCTGCCCTTAACAGGTTCTAACAGGCAACTGTCCTTGTCCTCTCTGTCCTTAACAGGCTCTAACAGGCAACTGCCCTTGTCCTCTCTGCCCTTAAAAAGTTCTAACAGACAACTGTCCTTGTCCTCTCTGTCCTTAACAAGCTCTACCAGGCAACTGCCCTTGTCCTCTCTGCCCTTAGCCTCGACGCCCGGGCTGAGACGCCCTAAGCCTGGCCTTTTTCATAGCCCTAGTAATCAGCTAACCCCTTCGGACAATGGGAACCCTAGCCCTAACACTATCCAATCACAACACTAGCCCTAAAATCTAGAACCAATAGGAGACCAGGACCTTACAGCCAATCTTAGCCCTAGTCCAAGCACCCAATCAGTTCAAAAACCCTGATCTCTACCTCAAATAAAGGCTCTAGCCCTACCAGTAGTCCCAAAACAAGTCCATGCAACCAATGGCACAGGTAGCCCTAGTCCCTACTTCCAATAGAAAGCCTAACCCTACTCTAAGTCCCACACCTAGTCCAGCAACCAATCCCACCAGAAGTCCTAATCGCTACTTCCACTTAAAGGTCTAACCCTAGCCCTAGTCCCACCCTACTCCGAACAACCAATAACATAGGAAGCCCTAGACCCTACTTCCAATAGAAATCCTAACCATAGCCCTAGTCCCAACCCTACAATGATTGAATCACAGACCCAGAAACCAATCAGAACCCTCAAATACCCAACCAATGAGCACATTAACTCTAATCCAATAGAAACACCAGATACAACCACCAATCAGTGTACACATGTACCAACCACTAGCAGACCATATATGGTCCCAGCGACCTCAGACAAGGTTTGCTGGCCAGGGAGTTGGAAGCTGCTTCTCCTGTTCAGAATCTGCTAGGAGACAGACTGACTCACTCCACACTTTGGACTGCAGCAGGTAAGGGCCTCACTAACTTGAAATCTAACAATACTTTTGAATACAATTTTACTCCCCCTGCTGGCCAAAAAACGAAGTGCACAGCCCTAGTAAAACACAGTTTAAACAGCTCACAGAAGCACCCTCTGATGTAGAAAAATCCCTGTTGCTGGGGGGGGGGAGGGGGGAGGTGGCAGGGGGGCTGGTTTCACTGGCTTGTGAACACAAAATGGTGGCGGGAAGTGCACTATTTTAACAAAGAGGTCTTAGCACAGAGCAAAGGAGAAATTTGAAGGGAAAACAGAATTGTCACCAAGGAATGAGAGGGACAAACTACAGAGGTTGAACTGCAAATCCTACAATTCAACACACTAAATGGAGGCAATCATGGGCAGGGAAAACCACACATTTAAAATTCAATTACAGGCAGGCTAAAACTACACTTTTTAACTGTAATAACCACAGGCGTAGACAGTAAACACAAAGTGAAAATCGTTTTTAAAACAACTTTTTGTCTTGGGAAGAGACAGCACTAGTCTGTCTCCTTACCACTTCCTGGACTCTGCTCACTGCAATCTGGGGCACAGGTAGGCTGCAACTACTATTTTATGTTGTGGTTACTTACCCCTTTATTAGCAACCGTAAGCGTATCCCATGGATTTGTCATCCAAGAGGAAAAGGGTCTTGGAAGGGGGGGTGTGGATAGGGGGGTGTGAGCAGCGAATACATAGTAAGAAAAAAAATGATGTCCTGTCACCTTCCTGCTTTTTTGCCTCCCCCACATTTTTCACACCCATTCTTAATCTCCCGCACTACCCCATGCCACAAATGTGAAACATACTAGACATCCTGCACCCCTCTTCAACCTCCCTAATGTCCAACCTCACCTCCTCCCATTAACATATTTGAATGGAAAGAAAGAATGCATGGCGTATAGCCAATTTAACCTATCTCCTTTGCCAAGTGGCTTTCTATACAACCAAAAACTATACTACAACAAGCATTGGCATAGCCAATAGGTCTCGCTTTTGGGACCTTATAAGCGTTTAGTTATGCAGCACAATATCCTTGGTGCAACAACATCAACTGTTGCAAGGTCCCAAAGGCGAGACCTATTGGCTATGCCAATGCTTGTTTTATTTGTGTGTGTTTGAGAATTAAATAGAATGTGTTAACATTTGTGTAATGTGTGTGAATTTTTTTTCCTTACTGTTTGTATATTGTCTTGCGTTGAAAGCATCGATTATACTTAGGCTGTGGCCATCGACTAGCAGCCATTTCTCAGTGGGGGGTGATGGGGGTCCTCGGATTCCAATAATGATTGGGGTGGATGGAGTCTCCGGGTTCCAGTAATTATTAATTGGGGTCCCCAACCCCTGCAGTAGACAAACTGCTGTAGTGAGTGATAGATGTGGCTGCCTCTGTGCCTCACCTGGAGTTAATCTCCTAAGAGGAGTCAGGCTCCATGTTTGGGCTTTTAAACAGTGCTTCAGAAAAGCAGTTTCCCCATCTGCTTTTACGGTAATCAGCAAATGGGTCTACGCACCTCCGAGAATCTGTTTTATGGCCAAATTTCAAGAAGTGATGAATATGTGTTTTTGCTGCAGTGTGTGGAGCTGAAACTTGTCATTAGTAGATCTGGACGCCGAAGGATTGTCGGTAAAAGCAGCTTTAATTTCAAATGCCTTGTCTTTTGTTGATTTGTTATCCATTATTTCTGGCCATCAAAGCTTCTGTGCACACTGTGCGTACCTGGGATGAGCCAGGAACTTTCAATGCAAGAAGCCTCGAGGTGAAATCTTGGCTCAATCGCTTGACGCGCTGTGTGATCTTTGGCACCTATATCTCTTCCTCTCCTCTGGGGATTTGCTAATAGTCTCTAGATTGTACAGGGCGCGCAGCAGGTTGCCACAGGGAAAATGTTTTAATTTGACGATCCAGCACTGGTGTAGGTATTGGGTTTGGAGGAGGTCTGGCGCGGAGCTGCTTTTGGTAGATTTTGTTCTCCTGCAGAATGCCAAAACACAGCATCGTAAATCAATGGCGAGAAGATAATGCTGTGTAAATATGTATTTATATACGTCCAACCCTAACCTTCTTCAACTTTCATTAAAATGTAACCTTGAGTGAATTTTAAAGTTGTATATATGTAACTCTAACCACTAGTATCTGTAGAAGACTTTTGTACCTACTACCATTCTTATATGAATTTTGAGTTTTTCTGTTTGTATCTTTTATGTAATTTATGTACTCTGAAGTCCTTATGTAATGTAACTAGTTCTTTTGTAAAGCGCTCTGACACCTTTGGGTAGAGTTTGTGTTACATAAAATCACATTAAATAAATAAATAACTAAGGGCATCTAATATTTAAAAGCTCTAAGTTTCTCAGGTCCATGGGAGTCGCTAATCGAGTTAAACTTTTCCAAAGTGGCTTCCACCGCGCACAGATTTTGATGGCTATCTTGGAATGGTCTAAGAAACATTTCAAGATGGCCAAGATGACCAATTTTGGAACGGGTGGTGCTTGAAGTGTGAGGGGTCTATGGAGACAAGAGGGCACTGGGTGGCCTCATATTTTAAAAAACGAGATTGTGGATGGAAAGGGCGCGGGGGACAGGAACATACATAGGGAGACAAAATAGTCGGCCATGTAACGGGATGCGGGGTCTGACGCAAGCAGTGGTATGATTCAACTCATCCAATCAAAACATGCCGAGACTGTAATGCTCTCCTGGACCAGGCCCTCAAGGATTTCACGATTTAGCAATATGCAAAAACAAAAAATGAAAATGCTAAATTTGCAGTTTCGCAAAACGCATGCGTTGTTTACATAAAATGTGTAAAAACAGATTCAATCGGGTCGGGGACAATCGATATTTGCCCGGCGGTATTGCCTTTGTGACCCTCTAGTTATTTAAATCAATGAAGAGGCAGGCGCTGGAGACTGGAAAGCAGGAAACAAGGTTTTTTTTATTCTCTCCGGAGGAGAACACAACGAAACGGACAGAAGGTATCGTTCTGAGGTGCTCTAACTGCATCCCGGAGGCCTGGCCTCTTATACACGAGTTTATCTCTTTATTACATGTAACACATTCTCGTTGATACTTTGATGTACGGAAAGACATCCTCAGAATCCCCTCTTCCCAGCCCGTTCCCATACAAGGCTACAGTGGAAGTCCCCGCCCCGTTCACAACAGGTGATGATCATTGCGCAGCTGGGTATTCCGCCGATTCACGGAGTGTGCGGGTTTCGATCGGATCTCGTGGGATGGGGGGGGGGCTTTGATCATCTCGGGGGTCCTTTGAGGAGGGAAGCTTCCTATTGTATGGGGAGGGGCAAGAGATTGGTATCGGCAGAGCTAGGTGTCGGCCTGGGAACGGGGAAGACAAAACGGGCACACGGGGAAAAGGGGTTTGCATCAAAAGGGCCGGAGATCATGAAAGGAAAGCAGGGAGGTGTCGCGCTGGGAACAGGATGAGGGCCGGGGGCAGAGCAGCGCCGAAGAGGGGTTTATGACTCAAGGCAGGTGCAAGCAAGGGGGGGGTTGCCAGCGAAGTTAGGAGAGAGAGAGAGAGAGACGCGCTGGCTCTCGGCGAGAGCCGGGAAGCCATGGTGTCCAAAATGGCGGCTGTTTTACGCGCACAAAAGGTTTAAGGAGAGCAAGAGGGCGCCGATAATGTTGACGGTTTTCAGCCTAACTTTTAACAGTCCTCCCTTTTCAACATATCTAGCCAACTTGCTTACTCAATGTCAATTTTCATCAAATTCCTAACTTCGGTATCATATAATGCCCTCATATGTTCGCTTCCAATGTCCACAGTTTTGGGAAAAATACAACTCGCACATAAAGAACACATAGGTGGCAAACATTGAATTCCTAAGCATAGGCCACATATTACAACTACGGGAATCAGGATAATGGTGAGCAGTCTCCAGCCCCAGCTTTTGACGGTGTCCCAGAACCAACCACCAAGCGACCATTCTTCTTGCTCTTGGTGGACTTCCGAAGAGAGTCTGTGAAGATGTTCGATGGCTTTGTACACTGAGGGTGAGTTGTCCGGTATGTATGTACAACAGCTGGCCCCAATAATGCGGCATGCTCCTCCACGGTCCGCCAGAACTACATCTAGAACGAGGCGGTTCTGAAGAGCCACCAAACGGACCGCTTGGAGCTCGGCAGTGTTGTTGGCAAAGATGCCCGCTGTGATGTTCATGGTTGTCTCGACTGCCTGAGTCAAATGTCGGATGGCACGGCTGTTTGCCATCGGGCCCCAGAGGGGGACGAGTCCTTTCATAGCATCGAGGAACTGTGCTCCTGTTGAGTCGGCTTGCTCAACGTCTTTTGCTCGTTTTTGCCTGTGGTGATTCGCTGGGGCCACATAAGTTGGAGGAAGGACGAAGGAGATGTAGCAAGTGCCCCCCCAGCCTTTGGGGAGCCAGGTGTAGGCCTTCGTGCCACAGATGAAATACATGTTTGGGGATGACACAAAGGAAGGTGGATCCGTGGAGTCCAAAGTTCTGGTAAAGCGGCAAGCGCTGTGACCCACCAGCTGTGTCCCACGTCCTTCTACACACATGTGGCCTGTGACGTTGATGACCGTCAGGGCTACAGTCAGAGTGGCAGCCGTTCGTTTCCGCAGGTAGGAGAAGGTGGGTCTGGTTGGATTGTTGAACACCTGCATTTCGATTCGTTCTTTGGCCGGAATGTCCATTTGGATTGAGTCGCTGGGGGTCAGCGGGCAGAAGTGTGTCTTTGTCTTGTTTCGCCCGGCCCCATGAGAAGAATGTGCTGCAGCTCTGCTGGAGGTGGCATTTTCCGTATAGCTCTCTTGCAGGAGGATCAGCCAGGCAAGGCAGGAGCCGTGGACGGAGAAGGGTGAAGGGATGAATGGTATTGAATGTCCAGTGGCATGGGGTAGCAACCCACAGATCCAGCAGTTGGTGGCGTTGGTGGCAAGATTGTGCTGGTGAAGTAGCTGCACGAAAGAGTTGTTCCAAAACTCCTTTCGCCTCTCTCTTAGTTGAGGAGAGAGCGAAATTAGATAATGTTCCTTCATGGTGGTAGGCTGAGCAGTGGTTAGGAATGTTTCGTGAGCAGGTGTGTGTTCTTCCATAATCCAGAGCGTAGTCATGAGGAGAAAACAGAGGAGGATTACGGTGAAGAGTGCAATTGTCTTTGAGCTATGGAGTCTGTCTGTTCTCGGATTTCTGTAGCGGGTATTTCCTGTTGTCTCAGTCGGCTTCTTGTTTGGCGCTTCCATCATCTTCTTATCTGGCGCTTCCATCATCTTCGTCTTCAAGGTGCTCGGTAGTGGGCAGGACCACAGACTCAGTTTTAGCTTCTCTCCAGGTAACCCTTGGTAGTTTGGGTCACCGTTCTGAGATTCTTCAACCTAGTCCGTGGCCTACTTAGCCGAAGCTCCCTCCTTTCGACGCAGGAAATACCCTTCTCGAGATGGCACAGTGGGGTCAGGATGTTTTGAAAGTTCAAGTGTCTCTGTATCCGGGTAGCAGTTCAACGATGGTCGGTCCCGGTTCAGGAGCTCTTCTTGGGTGTTGACGGTGTCTGTCGTGGCCAGGGCTGGAGAGACCTTTTTGCAGTGATGAGCGTGCAGCCAGTGTTTCTTCCCCTCCACTCGAAGTGCGGTCCGAGTGGTGATCAGCACTTGCCAGGGGCCCGTCCACCGGGGTTCCAAACTCTTTGATCGCTGAAAGTTTCGGATCAGCACGAAGTCCCCCGGCTGGATGGCGTGACCCGGACCCCTGGAAGCATCGGGGATGGCCTGCCGCACCTGCTGATGAAGGACAGACAAAGTTTCAGTCAATTTGTACAGATAATCAGACATTAGGACATCCGGAACGTCATGAATGGACGTTGGTTTCGGGGCAGACCAGACGCTCATGGGTCGACCGAAGACAACTTCATAAGGGGTTAAGTGATGTCGGGTGGGGGTAGAGCGCATCGATAGCAATGCCAATGGGAGGGCGTCTGGCCATTTCAGGCCCGTCGTAGCCACTATTTTGGCCAGTTTAAGCTTTAGTGTGGCGTTGTGTCGTTCGACCAGCCCAGCAGATTGAGGGTGGAAGACTGCGTGGAATTTCTGTTTGATACCCAGCCCATTTAGGATGAGCTGGATAACGTTGGCTACAAAGTGGGGGCCATTATCACTCCATAAAACACGACAGAGGCCATAACGGGGGAAAAACTCTTTTAACAGGACCTTTGCAGTGGCCATAGCGGTGTTGTCACGGGTCGGATATGCTTCCACCCATTTGCTAAATGCGCACACCACGACAAGTACATATTTCAGGCCTTGGCATCTGTCTAGCTGGATGTAGTCCATCTGCAGGACTTCAAATGGGTGGTTTGGGACCCCAAATCCCCCCCGGGGTACTACAGTTCCCTTCCCGGGGTTGTGTTGCAGGCATATTAAGCATTGTTGGACCAGGCGTTTGGCGGAATCTGGGATCTTGTCATTGTGCCAAACCCTGGAGACAAGTTCGATCATGGGGGCTGATCCTATGTGGGCTGGGGAGTGTGCCATGGATAATATGGGAATCAAGTATGAATCAGGTAGCAACCATCTGTTCGTGTCTTTTGTCCGCCAGCAGCCTTCATCGTCTTTCAATCCCACCCGTGCCCATTCAGTCAATTCGTGTTGTGTGCTAGCCATTTGTATGTCTCTAATTGTGTCCTTGGCGTCAGTCCAGTTTTCTGCTTGTGACCTGGTCACGTACATACGTGTTGTCGTTCTATTTTCTGCTGTCGTTCGGGCGGTGATGTCGGCTAGTGCATTTCCCTGTCCAATAATGTCTGTCACCTTCTTGTGTGCCTGGCATTTGATAACGGCAAGTTTGTTGGGGAGGAGGACAGCTTCGATTAAGGCGGAGACTAAATCCCCGTGTAGGATGGGTGTGCCGTGTGAGGTCAAGTATCCTCTCTCCCTCCAGAGGAGCCCAAAATGGTGAACCACCCCGAAGGCATACTGGCTGTCGGTGTAAATGTTCGCCGTGGTTCCTGTTGCCAGGATGCAGGCTCTCGTCAAAGCAATCAGTTCCGCTGCCTGGGCAGATCGCTGGGTGATGCGGGCTGTTTCTACTACAGTTCGAGCTGTGGTGACTGCATAGGCAGCGGAAGTGGTACCATCGGAGAGTTTGATGCAAGAACCGTCCACCCACAACTCCCCGTCGGGGTCAGGGAAAGCTGTGTCTCTGAGATCGACCCTACTCCTGGTCTGTTCGTCCGTAAGAGTCACGCAGTCATGTACGGGGTGCACATTGGGGTCGTTCTCTGGCAAGGGTAACAGAGTTGCTGGGTTCAGTGTGGTGCATCTTTTCAGGGTGATATGGGGGGCAAGCAAGGTTAGTTCGTATCCAGTCAGTCGTGCACTCGTCAGATGTTGCGTCTTGGTTTGGTTCAGGAGGGTGTCGACTGCATGGGGTACCAGTACCGTGAGGGAATTCGAGAGTACAATCCCCTCACTCTGTCGGATAGAGACTGCAGCAGCAGCTACAGCTCGAAGGCAGGCAGGCAAGGCTCTGGCGACAGGGTCAAGAGTGGCAGAGAAGTAAGCGCACGGTCGTTGCTTAGGACCGATGGCCTGGGTCAGGACAGATAAAGCGCACCCCTCCCTTTCGTGAGTGTAAAGGGAGAAGGGCTTTCTGTAATCAGGGGTACCCAGGACAGGGGCTGAGCAAAGGGCATCTCGCAGTTCTGTGAAGGAAGTTTGACACTCAGGAGTCCAAGGGAGTGGGAAAGGGACGTCTTTGTTCAAGAGAGAGAGCAGTGGTTTTACAACGAGGCTGAAGTTTGGCAACCATTGTCGGCAGAAGGAGGTGAGGCCTAATAGGGAGCGAACCTGCTTCTGGGTTTTAGGGACAGGGGTGTCTAGAATGGCCTGGATTCGATCAGGGGTGAGTTTCCTTCCATCTTTGGACAGAAGGTGGCCTAGGTAGGTGACCTGGGGTAGGCAGAATTGCAACTTCTTCTTGGAGACCTTGTGGCCATTTTCCGCAAGGAAGTGCAAGAGTTGAATGGTGGCGGTAACCGCTAGAGGGGTGGTGTCGGCTGCCAAAAGGATGTCATCGACATATTGTACCAACACCACCCCGTCGGGTAACCGGACTTGGTCTAGTTGCCTTTTGAGGGCCTGGCTGTAGATGCTAGGGCTCTCCGTGTAGCCTTGAGGGGCTCGGCAAAACCTATATGAGCGGGATTTCAGGGTAAAGCCGAAGAGATATCGGCTGTCTGGGTGGATGGGGATGGAGAAGAAAGCGTTCTTGAGGTCGATGACGGAAAAGGTGGTGGCAGTGGATGGAATCAAGGTCAGGATGGTGGTGATGTCTGAGACCACAGGGTACTGGGGTACCACCACTTTGTTGATCTCTCGGAGGTCGATGATGAAACGGTATGCTTTCTCATCTCCCTCTCCCTGTTTCTTGATAATGGGCAAGATAGGGCTGTTGCAAACGTTGCTAACCACTTCCTCTACCACTCCTGCGTCTAGCAGTGACTGGATAATCATTACCAATGCCTTCTCGCCCTCTGGCGATATCCGATATTGTGGGAGTTTTGGGAGTGTTGCGTCTGGTCGGACAGTAATGTGCACTGGGTCAATTAACATACGCCCTACGTCCGAATCCGCTTTGGCCCACAGATACGGAGGCAGGGTGTCAAGCAGGGACGCGTCGACGTCGGTGATGGAAAACATGTGTCGGGGGGAACAATGTTTAAGCAGAACGGGGTTGTCGTAAAGAAACACTCGAACTCCATCTTGAGAACACCTAATCGTCGCTCGGAAGTGTTTCAGTAAGTCAAGTCCCATAATGGCGTCAGGGCTATTGGAGGAAAGCAAGAACGTGGTGTCGGTGGTGTTGTTTTCTACGTCAAAGAGAATCGGGGCAGACAAAGGGTTGGTGGAGGGCGTTCCATCGAAACCTGTCGATGTTATGAGTGAGCCAGACAAGGGTGCCCTTGGAATCAGTCGTTTAGATAACGCACTACGTGTTGCGCCAGTGTCTACCAGAAATGGAGACTTGGTACCCAGGACCTTAGCAGTGACATAAGGGCCCTGCTGGTCAACATAGAGCTCGACTGGATCCCTCCCTCGCCCTTGGCTGTCCTATGCAAAGGTGTGAGTGTCGTCATAGTCAGATTGTTGATATTGGTTCTGTCTGGGTCGATCGAACGTATTCGGTCTGCTTGATCTGTCATTAGTCGCGTCATTTGGGGGCCCTCGTTGTGTTCCCTTAGGTCTCGGTCCGTTTACTACATCCCTGGGGTCTCTGTTCCTGATCATTTCCAGGAGAACTGGGCACTGGGATTTCCAATGGCCAGTCCCTTTGCAGAAAGCGCACTGGTCATCTCTAAGGTCTGTGCGTCCACTGTAGGGAGTCAGAGTGCGGTCCTGGGGAAATGCAGTCTTAGGGGCGTTTGTCTGGTAGTTTCCCCGGTATTGGTCTCGTCCTATAGTCACCCCTTGCAGTTTGGCAATCATCACCCTCTCTTTTAAGTCTTTCTTCTTTTTCTCTGTCGCCCTATCGTTTTCATTTTTCTGATGCTCATAATATTGGGCCATTTGAAGAATCGCTGTAGGTTTGGAGGCTGCCCAACTACTCTCGCTGGCCTGTAGTTTCTGGGAGATGTCCAATGATAGGCCCTTAACATAATTCTGGACAAACAGATGGTGTCCGGTTGCAGTGGTCATGTCCTGGCCGCTGTAATCGGAGAACACCGTTTCAAACCGGGAGAAGTATTCCGATACATCCTCCTGGGGTTTTTGGCGACAGGCTGTTACTATCGACCAGTCCACTTTCTTTTCTGGGATCAGGGTTTTTAATTTCTCTACAATTTTATCTGGGAGGTCTAGAATGGATTTCAATGGCTTTTGTCCTGGTCCCCGTTGTTTGTCCAAGTCATCGAGTTGTGGCCAGGTATGTCCGAACAGCTCAAGGTGGTCGACTTTCCGGATTTGCTTCCACACATCAGCTGGTAGACATAACCCGAAGAACAAGTCGATGTCAGCCAGGGTCATGATAGTTGAACCCAGGGCTGTACCCAATTCAGTATAGAAGGCAGTGGGGTTTTTACGTAGGTCGGGTAGAGATTTTCGGAATGTCAGTATCTCTTGCCGGTCCCATGGCTGGTAGACCCAGTTGTATACTACCCTTCCCTTCGCATCTTGGTTGTTGGCATCATCGTGAGTCCCTGTACCCCGAGGAGGAACCCAGTAAGGGGCAGCCTCACGTATCGGCATCATGGTGTTGGATTGCTCGGTTGGTGGTTCGGTCACTACGGGGGCCGCGGATTTAGCTCCCGGCTTTCGTTCAGTGAGGTGGCGGAAAACCTCAAGCGTACGCGTAAGGAGGTCCGACACATCACACTCGCCCTCATCCCCGATATCGACCTTCCGGTACAGAGTCCTTAGGCTCTCGGGACCTTTGTCTCGATATCGGTCCTCGTATGCATTCAAGACATGATAACACAGTCGTACGGTAAAATGTCGTCTGTGACTCCCTGTATACGAGCTGAACATATCTGTGATGTACTCTTCATCATCCTTCCTTTCTACCAGTGTCCTTGCTATTTTGTCGATCCCCGCTCGCTCATCTTTGTCTAGCCTGTTTGTTCTTGCAAGGCCAGCCCCTCGAGTCTCATGCTCGTCTAACGTTGTCGTTGATGCGGGTTTTAATACAAGGGGTTCAGCTGGCACAGAGGCCATTGGGGCCGACGCTGCGGCGGTACCTTCGTTTGTACCTGGGGGTGGCGCGGGCTGCGCCAAGGGCCGAGAAGGGGCGTATGGAGGGGGCATGTAGATGATAGGAGGACCTAACAGCAGGTCCTCATTGGCTTGTCGTTTCGAGGGCAAGTCAGGGTAGAGCATGGAGGGGGTTCTAACCGGACACTGGCTTGGCGTTTCCCTTTCTAGTTTCTGTTTAGCTTTCTCTCTTTCCTCTATCTCCCTTTTTAGTTTCTGAGCAGCTAGGTGGGCTGCTTTTTGCAGCTCTTTTTCCAACCTACTCTCAGTTTTCTTTTTACGCTGTTCAGTTTCTTTTCGCCACATGCCGAAGCTATCAAGCATAGTGGGTGTTGTCTTGTTTTTACCTAGGGCAGTTTCTAGCATTTTTATTTTATCATCATCGAAGGATCCTGTCAGGGGCCATTGACTTTCTTGACCCTGTTTTGTATATTTATGCCATAGTTTACTATAGGCAATAGCGGTCAATCCATGCTTCATGAACATGTCCTTATTAGGGGTGCCTTCCAGTGGGGCTGGATGGTCCATCTCTAATAAGCGGTCCGGGCTAAACAGGCTACCAATCAGTGGGGAGAAGACAGACATGACGGCTCGTAACGAGGGACTAAAAAGTCAGCACTGCCTATCTTATCACTAGGTGCAAAGACTGGACAGAATATTTCTATTCTACGTTGTTTGCAGGCAGTGAATACCTCATGGATCACAATAACCAAAGACCAACAAATAACAATGGGGAGAATGAGTAGGTCCGCAAAGATCTGCGTTACCTACCTTTTTCGCTATCTGCAAAAAGGGTGGTCTCTTCCCTGTTTGCAGACAGGGAATCTCCAGGAAACAATAATTTTGCGAACAACAGTTCAGTTTCAAGCAATTATAGGGTGAGGGAGAAAAAAATAAGCACGGCTGCTACCCTACCTATCCTCCACTGCTTGCAAAGAGAGAGACCTTTGTTTCTCCGTTTGCAGACAGTGAATCCCTCGTGGATCAAGATAACAAAAGACCGACAAATAGCAATGGGGAGAGTGAGTAGGTCCGCAAAGATTTGCGTTACCTACCTTTTTCACTATCTGCAAAAAGGGTGGTCTCTTCCCTGTTTGCAGACAGGGAATCTCCAGGAAACAATAGTTTGTGAACAACAGCTCAGTTTCAGGTGACTATTGAGTGGGGGAGAAAAATAAGCACGGTTGTCTGCCCTACCTATCCTCCACTGCTTGCAAAGAGAGAGCCTGTTGTCTCTCCGTTTGCAGACAGTGAATCTCCAATTAAACAAAAAAGAGCAATACTAGTATTTAACAATCAAGCAATTTTTTTCGCAATTTGTCGTGGTAACACGACCTTACCCGGACCGCATGGGCAGTTTCCTGACTTCCGAATCCAGCGCCCGATCGTCCTCTCTTCTTCGTTATCCTCGCGGCACTCCTGATGGTTCCCAGTCAGGACCGTAGATCGCTCGAGAGAGGTCTGTTCGGAACCAGTGAAGTTCGGATGATCGGCTGTCAGACGAGGGTCTATCGGACAGACGCGTTCCCGATCGTTGCAGTCGTTCACTTTGTCGTCAGGACCTCTCCCACTGGATCCATGGGTCGCTGATGGGCCCAACGTTGGGCGCCAATTGTAAAAACAGATTCAATCGGGTCGGGGACAATCGATATTTGCCCGGCGGTATTGCCTTTGTGACCCTCTAGTTATTTAAATCAATGAAGAGGCAGGCGCTGGAGACTGGAAAGCAGGAAACAAGGTTTTTTTTATTCTCTCCGGAGGAGAACACAACGAAACGGACAGAAGGTATCGTTCTGAGGTGCTCTAACTGCATCCCGGAGGCCTGGCCTCTTATACACGAGTTTATCTCTTTATTACATGTAACACATTCTCGTTGATACTTTGATGTACGGAAAGACATCCTCAGAATCCCCTCTTCCCAGCCCGTTCCCATACAAGGCTACAGTGGAAGTCCCCGCCCCGTTCACAACAGGTGATGATCATTGCGCAGCTGGGTATTCCGCCGATTCACGGAGTGTGCGGGTTTCGATCGGATCTCGTGGGATGGGGGGGGGGCTTTGATCATCTCGGGGGTCCTTTGAGGAGGGAAGCTTCCTATTGTATGGGGAGGGGCAAGAGATTGGTATCGGCAGAGCTAGGTGTCGGCCTGGGAACGGGGAAGACAAAACGGGCACACGGGGAAAAGGGGTTTGCATCAAAAGGGCCGGAGATCATGAAAGGAAAGCAGGGAGGTGTCGCGCTGGGAACAGGATGAGGGCCGGGGGCAGAGCAGCGCCGAAGAGGGGTTTATGACTCAAGGCAGGTGCAAGCAAGGGGGGGGTTGCCAGCGAAGTTAGGAGAGAGAGAGAGAGAGAGACGCGCTGGCTCTCGGCGAGAGCCGGGAAGCCATGGTGTCCAAAATGGCGGCTGTTTTACGCGCACAAAAGGTTTAAGGAGAGCAAGAGGGCGCCGATAATGTTGACGGTTTTCAGCCTAACTTTTAACAAATGTAATCGAAATTCATAGATGGCGACGCCCTCCTTTTATTTGCCCAGCACTGACTGTATGGCTGAATAAAATTAGGAACAGCAGCAGGAGCGGCGTTTGTTTATTTACTTCCCGCCTTCCTGCCTGGACCAGTCCCGGATGCTGAGGTACATTGAAGAGAGGAGACTGCCCCTAGAAAGCATGGGAATTGTCCCGGCACCGCCTCCCGTGCCTAAAGCACCAGCCTGTGCCCACTGGCCCAGCTCACCACCATGCCTGGGCATTTGCAAAATATGAAATCTGGGTGGGCGAAGGGAAAAGTAGTAATCGGGGTCCCCACGCAGTGCCCAGCTCGGCTGCTGTAGTGAGTGATGGATCTGGCTGCCTCTGTGCCTCACCTGGAGTTAATCTCCTCTGAGGCGTCAGGCTCCCTGTTTGGGCTCTGAAATGGTGCTTCGGGAAAGCATTACCAATCTGCTTTCACAGTAAGCAGCAAGTGGGTCTGCGCGCCTCCGAGAGCCCAATTCATGGCCACAGTACAAGGAAGTGATGTGGGCATGCAGCAGGCCGGTGGACAAAAATAATAATCATCATAATAAAAAAAAAATGTGCCGAGGAGTGTGTGGGTGGCCCTGGGAACCATATCTTCTGAAAAGTAAATTGAGCCCGCGGAGGAATTTATAAAAAAAGAATGGGCCCGCTGCCTGACTCCTTTCCAAATCTACAACACCCTCCAACAAGCGAATGATGCTACAAACTGCGAGAACATTTTTTTGAGTCGCCACAGTAATAGAATTCAAATGCTTTGTAACATAAACCTTGATTGTTCAGGAGTCGATGCCACACTGTATGGACCAATCTGTTGGAACACGGAAAAGCCTCTTTTTGCCACGAAAGGAACCCATCATTTTCTGAAGGTTATTTAAGTACATTTTTCAAACTTTATTTAACTTTGTCGCGGCAAGGGCATCATGAGGTACTCTAAGAATCACCTCTAAAGCATGGCTTATTCCCACACGCAAAAATGGTACGAAAATGCAGACTTAGTTGGCAACTCATGCAGGACATTGTGTTGACAAAAAAATTTAATTTGAGCATTGCTTACGTTGGTCTGGTACCTAGTGGACAAATAAATTAGTATTCATACCTCTGAATTCTTAGTTAAACAAGCATTTCCCGCGCGAGTGGGAAGCATTTAATAAGAGAAGCTGACGAGGAGGGAGTGGGAGATGGGAGGGGGTAGGTGAGGGGATTCACGTGCTGTAAAGTTTAATGAGCCATTACAGAAAGCCAGATGGCCTGTGCACATTCATGTGTGCGTAACCGCTCTCTGGTGGCCGGAAAAAGCCTTTGGGTAGCACTTTGAATACCCAGTTACTAAAGGTCTTGCCGAGACAGCGCTGGCTCAGGCGAGACCTAAAAAAAAGCCATCCTGCTGCCCTAGGCCATATCCTCGAGTCATAGATTCAGGGGGATTTTTGGGGTGTGGCACCCACCAAATAAATGCATTCTTGGCTTAAGAGCTGGGTCAGGGGCCCAAGTCGGGATTGCTAAGTCGGTGTCGGTATTTCTTGTTCTTGGCCAAGAACAGAAACCAAAACAATGAACTTGGAAGTAAAACAGGAGAGAGAGGGGCGACAACCATACATCTGGTGGTTGAATTTCAAAATGTGAAATCAGATAACCTGGAATCAATACCGCCTTCCCTGTTTGTTCCAATTGTGTAATCCTAGGTAAACATATTATTTCACAGAGCCTCCTTTATGTGAGCACTTTTAAATACTTGGGTTCAGGACGTGCGCTGTACAAGCACCTCCCATGTTTGATGTAATAGATTATAATGTTTTCCCATCTATAATAAGAATTTAGGCAATGTATAGGATTTACATGACTACTGACCGACCTTTTATTTCACTAATGTTGTTGTTGTTCCGGATGAGTCATTAATGTTTCTAAGTTCACGTTTAAAAACTATCACTTTTAAAAACTGTCTACGCAGAATACCTGATGTACTAATGCTTTCACATATTGGGTGTAACACTGCCCTAATGCATTCTTGGCTTGGTAGTTGGCTTTGGGGGCCCTGACTCTGAGCTGCTAGGTCTGTGTCGGTTTTACTCATTATTCTCATTTCCCTAACAGCTTTTAACTTGTTACATTTTTGGAATCGACAGTTAAATATATATAGTGACTGGTTTACCCAAAAAAGTAGTAAATCCGCACCCATGGAAGTACTCCTTGAATCCATGAAAATGTACTACTTTTTGGAATTCGCAGACATTACAGTAGTAGGATTGGAAAGATGTGCCAATCTCAGTATACCAGGCATACAACAGCCAATAAAACACCCAAAAGGTCATTAGATTAATGCTTGTCAGTAGTCTAACCCACTGCTTCCCAAACCTTTATGACCAGGATCAACTTTGTAGCAGAACAAATTTTCACGACTCACCTAGTTTTAATGGACACGAAGTAGGCAATTTTTAAATGTAACTAAAGAATCAATTGTGGGGTAGTGCACTAACATGTAGACAGCACGTTTCCATTGAAATGGCCACAAAATTTGCACAGACACATAGCTTTACTGATAAAACTATATTGCACATGTGATCATGTGTGGAAATCAGTTTCAGTGACGATCATATGTGCAGCACCAAGAAAAAGTATTTTGATTTGTTTTGATACAATTAAAATCTTTGCCTCCATCAAACTAGAATAAAAACAAAAATGCTTGGTTTATCCTTTTTCACTTTCTGAACTGCTGAATGTGTATATGTCATTTACAGGTATTAACATTTTGTTGTATGTTACAAAAAATTACATCATATAGCCTTCCTTTTCCTCTCTATCCCAGCACAACTGTCATATAATTGACTTTACTTTCTCTGACTGCCACGTGAGAGATGTTTGTAAACATCAATCTCCATGTTTGACCTCTGTTACTTAAGTGCAGCAAATGTGACAAGGTAAATACTGAATTTAAAGACATCTTTATTTATTGCTTGTACTTTCACGGTGCACCAAAAATCCGCTCCTGACCCACAGTTTGGGAAATACTGGTCTAACTAGTAGCAATTGCTCTGGGTAGCATTTCAAACTATTGTTTTTGTCCACTGTCACTGTAGACAGATGCCCACGTAATGCAAATCAGTACTGAACCTTCTCCTCACAGGAATACTCCATCCTGAACCATGGTCATCTCAACCCTGATTTCTGTGGCCCAGCATTTTTTCCGTTGGAAAATGTGAGATTCACACCCCCTGAATCTCACTGTCTAAGCTATGCCTCAGCCATATCCCTTTTTCTCCTGCGACTCCCCTCCTGCCCTACCCCAAAGGCTGCACTCTTTACCCTCTGGCACTTTCAAACGTATTGTAGCAGCCCTTGACCAAATGGGTCAGAACCAATGTCAGCAGTGATTGACATTTCCTGTCACCCACAAGCATCCACTAACTCAAGGGAGTCAGGAGAACCCAAAATGCATACCACTTTCTCTTCCCCTTGGATCTAGAGACCAGAGGGAAGAAGCCTTTTCATTCGCCATTCAACTATTCAGGTGCTTGGTAGCCTCAGAGAGGTAGCATATCAACAGCCATTGATCGATTCAAACCCCAACTTTTCACTGTTCTAACTTAAGAGAAGGGATTAAAGCAGTGAGAGGAGGTAACCTTTTTCAGAAATGTCTTAAATGCTGTTTGTGGGAGCAATATCGACAGGTGTATTCAGAGGGTGTTTTAGGTAAATCGACCAAGTGCTACGCTTGCTTTTAAATATGTGCCGGAGAACAGATTTCAAGGTGTTGGGCGCAGTCGTAATGCACCCGTTGTAGTATTTTAAGAAAGCACCCATATTGGCCTATACCGTGCTCTCCATGCCTAATTCCATTCTGATCAGGCAGCCCCTTATATCTTGGGGTAGCCTGAAGACCATCTTGTATTCTTTAAGGTGGAGCAGTTCCGTGATTTTAGTAAATTTACTCAGGAATGCTTCATGGCCATAGGTGACTGCTGCTAGGAGGGTGGCCCTTAATACTCTTTGCATTGGAACCGAAGAAGGGCTCTCCAGCACAGTGCTAAACTGTCAGTCTGGTGGTGATCAATGCAGCCTTTTCTTTGAGGTGGCTCAGGGGGATTTTGGTTTAAACATTTGTGAAGAGCCATACACCCAGGTGGTTATAAGATTTCGCCTTAGTAATTTTTAAAGGGCCCATTTTCTAGCAATAGTTTGAGATCTTAGTTGTCCTACCAAAGGTTATAACTTTTGTTTTCAACTCGCTTGCCCTGATTTTGTTTGCCTCATTATACTTGTGGAAGGCATTTAGGGCTCTCTGAATCCCTATTTTGGAGTGGTCCAACAGAACGGTGTCATCTGTGTATTGCAATATGGTGATCTTGACAGCTCCTATTTTTGGCGGGATTAAGTTTGCATGTTTTAGGGCCGCTGACATGTCTGGGATATACAGGCTGAATAACAAAGGAGCAAAGCAGCCTTTCTACAATCGGTTGACCATGGGTATTTTCCTTGTTGTAACCATCTGGGACTGCTTGACCCACACACCCATGTAGAAGAGTTCCAACATATTGAGATGAGTAGTTTGTTTGGGATGCCCCAGAGTTGAAGTTTCCTCCATAAGTTGCCTCTTCACAGAGTCAAAGGCAGCCAAGTAGACGACAAAACATACGTAGAGTGGAGATGACTTCGGACTGGTCGCTTGTGTATTAGATAGGAGAGTGTGACTTTGAAGTTGAAGAATTAGACCTACAGCCAGTTTGGCAGAAAGGCAGTATCTCTTTAGCCACCACCCAGCACTCCAGATCTTTTAAAAGGGTGGATGCGTATGCTTTGGCTTCAATATCGAGAAGGGCGATTAGGCAGTAGTTGGCCAGATTCTGCCTATCACCTTTCTTGAATACTGGGGGCCAAATGTAGCCCCTCCAGCTTTCTGGTACATGATTGGTCAGTAAGCATGTGTGGTACAAGGAGAGGAGTATTGCAGACCACAGATCGATGTCATATTTGAGGACTTGAAATGGAATCCCATTTGGGCCAGGTGCGCCTGTCGCTCTCGATTTGCACAGAAGTCTCTGGCTTGTGTTGTTCGTAAACGTTAATTCCTTGTCAAAAGAATCATCTGAGGCACATGCTTTATTTGACACACTTGATGTTTCTGCTACATACACTTTTTTTTAAATATTCTGACCATAGGATTTTTTATATATTCTGACCATAGCGGTTCATTGATTGCGTTATTTCTAGTGGTTTCCTGCAACATTTTTTTATATATCTCCAAAGGACAGACTGATTGCGCTTGCCCAAGAGTGAATATATATGAAGCCACTATTTGTCACTCTGTTGACTTTTTGTAAACAAAACAAGTAGTTTCTGTTGTTTTATTAGGCCTTGTAGCCTTATACCGTACTTGGTGTGGCGTTTCTCAAACCAGTTTTAACTACACCTTTTATGATAACAGGGGCCTGCGTTTAAAGGTCAAATTTGTCCAAAACAAAAACAGGTCACCTAAAATGCTATGCATAGACTATGTGGGTCAAAATCCAATTCTCCTCTTGGTTTAACTGCGCATTGTATGAATTTAGGAGTGCTATGTAGAGAATGAACAGAATTGTGCCTTTTAAAACATGAAATAGGAGTTCGTAAATGTAAATTGGCCTATGCACTCAAGCACTATGAGAGATTAGGGGATGATCTGTATCCACAAACGAGCATTTGCACAAGTGGAATAAGAGTCCAAGAACAGCAGAACCCCTCAATGAGCAAGGATCTGCTGTCTGATTGTAAGAGCATGGATTAAAGAAAAAATATTTGCAGCAAGCCACAGGTCACGTCCCGAGATCAGCTAAACTGAAAGTGGTATATGTTGACACACTCAAGTGTCAAAGACACAATGTATAGGTTTGGCCAGCAAATGGGTCAAGTCTGTGGCGACAGCGACTCAGGAGACAGGAATGTATATGTAACTTGTGATTCTTCAATTCCGGCAGCATTCAGAATCATGCCCAAAGCTGCCTAAAACAGCCTGCCGGAGCCCGAGGACGTGAGCAGTTCTGAGTTGCAGGTTGCTAAAATTAAATTAGTAATGTCCTTTAATCAACATGTCAGTATTTATATATACACACACTAACTTGAGCGGCCAGTAGGAGTCTGCAGACCTGGGGCTGACAGTAACTGTGAGCCCCACGGCCGGCCGCAACCAGGAGTCTCCAGCAGCCTGGTCCGGTCGCAGGGCATCATGTGGCGGTGCAAGCAGCGGCGGGTTGCACAAATAAACTTACAAGCATAACTTAAGCCTCCTTGAGCCGCCCACTTCTGTCTCAGCGGCAAATGGACAATGTTGTGTATGCCACAGCGGTGCTGCAGCCAGTGACAGCACAGCTATGCCCAGCCTAGCCGACGTGACCGTAAACACCTCCTGGCAGGTTAGTTATTTGTTTCCAATACATCTCAACACTGGAGCAGAGCAGTGCACTTCAACTGCACAATGTAGTGCAGTCTGTCGCACACTGTGCAGCTGCCAGAGCAGCACGTGGTTCGGGCTTTGCTCAAAGAGTGCTAATAGCGGCGCTCCCGTCTCCGTTTGTCAGCAACTTCAGGTGATGCTATCAATGTGTAACTTCGCATTTTGGTGCGGTGATACGGACCACCACACCAAAATCTGTTTAACGCCTGATGTGTGGTACTTGGCAGGGCTGATGCTCAGGACTGTTGGCACGTGTCCAGGCCCTATATTTGAAAGTCCATGAGCCCAAGCAACCCTTATTGAATTACAAGGAGCCTCAAGTAGGCATGTCTCTGTGTCCACACTGCCTGCCAATGTGCCCCAAGTAGTGCCCAAACTACTGCAGGCAACTTGCTTATGGGATTCAAGCCACAAAAGCCTCAAGCTAGGTGCCCTGTCTCAAGTTCCTCACACAGCAGGTACATGTACCACAAGCATTAAAAACTTGAGGTGTATATGCCTGTATTACCTCAGAGGCTACGTTATCCAGATCGTCACACTCTTTGCTTCTTTACATATCTCTCAAATTCCTCACGCTTCATGCATTCAATCGCCTCACACTATTATCGTCATGTTATGTGCCACAATGTACTTCAATCTAGGTCTAGGTAGCTACACAACCTTTTACCTACATCTGTCCTACCTTGCTTTGAATAACGGTTCTAGCTTGGACCTTTTACCCAGTTATGTGCTGAATAAGGGTCGATCAGTTTCTTGGAACCTTGCCTTGTACTTATAAAAGTCCCTGCACATGACGTACGTAACAGTATGAACATATTCTGTGTAAAATGTCATGGTCATCTTCATCCTAAGGAAAGCATAATCGCAGGTATTGTTCTAGGCTAATTTCCATAATCGTACTTACAACAGATCGGTTATGTAATGTACCCCCAGGCTATCTTTATGGTACAAAAGCACAAGTTACTACATGTGTAACGATATATCTGTAAGAGACATTAATTAGTGATAGATTCCCTACCTCAGAATATACCCAGGCGTCAGACTGGATCCAGAAAGTTTTTCGTCAGCAGTACCCCTGCGTGTCAGAAGGTGGCGTTGTGCGGCTCCGTTGCCATTGCTGGCGTCATATGCGCCAAGATGACGTCACAGAGACTACTTAGGCACCACCCATGTGCGCCGACGTCAGTTCTGTACACGACTTTCCGCGCCAGGAACGCTGAGCCATGCAAGAATATGAACACCGGTACCATGAACCTAGGGCCCTGAAAGGGAGGACCTTAACCCTAGCAATCAGTTCGCAGAACTGGGAGGATGGGTGGGGCGGTAAGGAATCTATCACTAACTAATGTCTCTTACAGATGCACAAGATACTTATTTTCGGTAACGATATATCTGTAAGAAACAGTAGTTAGTGTTAGATTCCGTACCTTAGAATATCCCAAGGCGTCACACTGGATCCGGAAAGTTTTGCGTAGCAGTACCCCTGCACGTAGGTATGCGTCGTCTGCGGCTCCGCGTCCGGCGTCGTGATCGCCGGGATGATGTCGTTGGAGTACTTAGAAGCCGCCCTCGTGCGCTGACGTCAGTTCTTGTACATAGCTTTCCGCGCCAGGACCGCATAGCCATGCCAGAGAGAGACACTGGTGCCATGAAACTAGGGCCCTGAAAGGGGATGTCCTTACCCCTAGATATCCGTTCGTAGAACGGGGAGGATGGGTGGGGTGGTAAGGAATCTAACATTAACTACTGTTTCTTACAGATATATCGTTACCGAAGGTAAGTAACTTGTGCATCTCAAAGAAACAGGTTAGTGTTAGATTCCTTACCTTAGAATAGATACCCCAGCAATACCAACCCCGGAGGTGGGTCTCCGAACCAAGATCACACCAGAAAGTCCTGGAGAACGGAACGGCCGAAAAAGCCATCTCTCCGGACTTGGCTGTCCAGGCAGTAGTGTCTAGCAAACGTGCGCAGCTACGCCCACGTAGCTGCCTGACAGATGTCCTGCAAGGGGACTCCCCGACCCAGGGCAGTAGTAGCCGCCCTGGCCCGAGTGGAATGGGCCCTCAGCCCAACAGGAGGCTCCTTCTTCGCCAAGGAGTAACAGACCTTGATGCACAACACGACTCACCGAGAGATGGTCCGCTTGTGCACCGCCCGTCCCTTCTTCGTGCCCACGTAACCAACAAAGAGCTGGTTGTCCACCCGGAACTGGCGTGTGCGGTCTAGATAAAAGGAGAGCGCACGTTTTGGGGCCAGACGGTGGAGCCTCTCTTCCTCCTTCGAGGGATGCGGAGGCGGAAAGAAGGTGGGCAAGGTGATGGACTGCCCGATATGAAAGGCTGTAACCACTTTGGGCAGGAAAGAAGGACGAGTTTTCAAGACGACTTTGTCCGGATGGACAGAAAGGAAAGGAGGCTTAGAAGATCGAGCCTGGAGCTCACGTACTCTCCTGGCAGAGGTGATGGCAACCAGGAATGCAGTCTTGAGACTCAGAAGACGAAGAGGACAATTGTGAAGTGGCTCGAAAGGAGCGCACATCAAATAGGTGAGAACCAGGTTCAAGTCCCACTGAGGCATCACGAAAGTAACAGTAGGAAACATGTGTGTGATGCCTTTCAAGAAACTATTTACAACAGGGGACTTGAAAAGAGAAAGCTGATCAGGAAGCCTCAAGAAGGCAGAAATAGCAGAACCTCTGAAAGGGGGCAGAGAGTGGATCCACAAATTTGTTCCACCTGCAGGCGTATACCGATTTTGTGGAGGGACGCCTGGCTGCCAGAATCACATCAAAGACTTCAGGAGGCAAGTCAAATGGCCTCAACTGCCGACACTCAATCTCCACGCATGGAGGTGGAGGCTGGACAGGTTCTGGTGGAGGACCATCCCCTGCTGCTGCGACAGAAGGTCCTCCTGAAGAGGCAGACGAATTGGAGGATCGACTGACATGCTGAGTAGCTCGGGATACCAGTATCTTCGTGCCCAGTCCGGAGCCACAAGGATGACTTGGGCCCCGTCGCGTCTGATCTTCTTCAGCACTCTGGGCAGAAGTAGTATAGGCGGAAAGGCGTAGAACAGACCGCTGCTCCACTCGCGATGAAAAGCGTCTCCGAGCGAGCGCCGCCTTGGAAATTCCACGCGCAGAACTGATGACATTGCGTGTTCTCTTCGGTGACGGATAGATCTAACCAATGCTCTCTCCACTGCTGAAAGAGGCCTTGCGCCACGTCAGAGTTCAGACGCCATTCGTGATCCATCATGCACCGGCGGCTGAGTTCGCCCGGCCTGGCGTTCAGGCAACCTACCAGGTGTTGAACTACCAGGGTGATGCCCTGGTGTTCCAGCCACTGCCAGAGGTGCAGAGCCTCCTGACAAAGGGTCCACGATCCCACCCCGCCCTGTTTGTTGCAGTACCACATGGTGGTGGTGTTGTCCGTGAAAACCTGCACCACACTTCCCCGGACAGAGGGAAGGAATGCCTTCAGTGCAAGCCGGATCGCCCGCAGCTCCAGAAGGTTGATGTGAAAAGGAGTTTCTGAGAGGGGCACAGGTGTTACTTCGGCACGTTGATGGAGAACCCCAGCGAGTGCAGGAGGTCGGCTGTAGTCTGGAGGTGGGACTGTCTGGGGCGAGCCCGCCTTCAACAATCAATCGTCGAGATAGGGGAAGACTGAAACCCCTAATCTGCGCAGATGAGCTGCGACCACCGCCATCACTTTCGTGAACACCCGTGGGGCGTGGTAAGGCCGAAGGGGAGCACGGTAAACTGAAAGTGCTCGTGGCCTACCGTGAACCGCAGGTAACGCCGGTGGGCCGGCAGGACGGGGATGTGGAAATACGCGTCCTGTAAGTCCAACGCTACCATCCAGTCTTCTGGGTCCAGGGCAGCTAGGACCTGAGCCAAAGACAGCATCTTGAACTTCTCCTTCCGGAGGAAGCCGCTGACGCTCTGTAGGTCCAAGATAGGGCATGCCCCCTTTGCCCTTCTTGCGTACCAGAAAGTACCAGAAAGTAGTGGGAATAGCAACCACGTCCTACTTCTGGCCCAGGAACGCGTTTGACGGCCCCCTTGGCCAAGAGGGCCGTAACTTCCTCCTGCAGAAGTCGCAAGTGATCCCCCGACATGCGGTGGTACTGCGGTGGCATGGCTGGAGGGGTCGCCTCGAAGGGGAGGGAGTAGCCCCTTCGGACAATTTGCAGCACCCACTTGTCCGATGTGATGGAGAGCCAGTGGAGGAGATGATGGCAAACCCTGCCCCCCACTAGCGTCGAATGGGCCTGAAAACTCGGAGGATTTTGAGGCAGATGCTGCGGGGGCGGGTGTGGACTGACCTTGCCGGTGACCCCCGGCACCGCCACGGCAGTTACCACGTCCGCGTTGAGGTTGGTTCTGCGGCCTGTGGCTAGTTGGACGTGTGGGGGCGCCCCTTCCTTGGCCACGAAAGGGGCAAGTTTGATGGCGTTGGCCGAGGACCAAGGTCTTGGCCGTAGCCCTGGAGTCCTTGAAACGCTCCAGCGCACTGTCCGCCTTGTCGCCAAAGAGGCGACGCCCATCAAAGGGCATGTCCATAAGGGTGGCTTGGACATCCCCCGAAAAGTTGGCGGACCTCAGCCAGGCGTGGCGGCGAACCGTCGTCGCAATCACCCTACCCAGCAAGTCCGTGGTATCAAGTCCACACCGTATTGAATAGCATCCCGGCCATCTGCTAGGGCTTGGGTAAGCTTTGCCTGGACCTCCACCGGGCACTGCGGCAGCACTTCCACAACCGTATCCCACAGAGAGTGGGTGTAACGGCCCAAAAGGCAGGCGGTGTTGACAGACCGCAACCCCAAACTCAGTGAGAACAGTTTCTTCCCAAACTGATCATACCTTTTGGATTCTCGATTCGCAGGAGCGGTCGGGAATGCGGTCTGGGAGATAGAGGCCTGGATCACCAGGCTCTTTAGGGGGGGTGGGGTGAACGGACAGGAAGCTGGGGTCGCCCGGAGCCGGGCGATGGCGTCTGGCCACGTTCCGATCCACAGGGAGGCCTGTGGAGGGCTTGGACCAGGTGCCCAACAGAACGTCGGTGAGGGCTTCATTGAACGGCAGTAGAGGCTCTGAGGAGCTCGCCTGCGGTTTGAGCACCTCAGTGAGGAGGTTAGTCCTCACGGCCGCGACAGGGAGCTCAAGAGCCAAGGCCTTGGCTGCCCTAGTCAACACCACACTGTAAGCAGCCCCCTCTTCCGTAGCCACGGTAGGAGGGGAGACAAATCCAGTGTCGGGCGAAGTGTCTAGACCACTGGACTCCCCCAGCTCGTCTGCTCAGTCCTGGCTCCAATGGCACTGTAGTGCCAGAGGGTCCTCAGACCCCTCCCAGTCCCCCTCGCCATCTATCTAGTGATAGTCAGGAATAAATGATGGAGCGGTGAAGGGTTCACCGATCGGCGTCGAAGATGGAGCCGGGCGGCGCCGGTCCGACGCCGGATCCGGACCGCGGCTGGGACCGGGGACGTCGTCGTCCGGGGACAACGCGGGGGCGACACCCTTGGTGACGGCGCCAGCGGAGGGGTCGTAAGGTCGACTGGCGTCGTGACGGATCCAGGCTTGGATCCTGAGGAGCCCTGCGGTGTCGGGGCCGAAGCACCCGACGGCGCCGGAGCCGCCGGCCCGTTTGGGCTCCCGGACAGACCCGCTGGGCCCTGAGGGCGCCTTGGCGGGTTCCGACAGAGGGTAGCGTGACCTCATGGCCGTGAGGAAGGCGCTAATCTCCTCCGGCATCGCGTGCAGCCCAGGGACTGGCGGGTGTGGAGCTGGACGCAGCGCTTGCGGCTCCGGTGGAGCCACCTGGGCGGTGTTGCCCGAAGCCCCGGCTGTGTCGCGCGAGCGTCAGGGGGGGGGGGGGGGGGTTATGGGAGTCGGAAGAACGATGTCGCTTCTTCTACTTCTTTTTAGAGTGCCTCGACTCACCTGAGGACTTGGAGCCCGACGAGTGGTGTTGACTCGTCGAGCGGCGATGACTGTGGCCCCGCGACCGGTTCCTCGACCTCCTCCTCGAGCGGCGCGGGGCTGACTGCCCCTCCCAGTCCCCCTCGCCATCTATCTAGTGATAGTCAGGAATAAATGATGGAGCGGTGAAGGGTTCACCGATCGGCGTCGAAGATGGAGCCGGGCGGCGCCGGGCCGGATCCGGACCGCGGCTGGGACCGGGACGTCGTTGTCCGGGGACAACGCGGGGGCGACACCCTTGGTGACGGCGCCAGCGGAGGGGTCGTAAGGTCGACTGGCGTCGTGACGGATCCAGGCTTGGATCCTGAGGAGCCCTGCGGTGTCGGGGCCGAAGCACCCGACGGCGCCGGAGCCGCCGGCCCGTTTGGGCTCCCGGACAGACCCGCTGGGCCCTGAAGGCGCCTTGGCGGGTTCCGACAGAGGGTAGCGTGACCTCATGGCCGTGAGGAAGGCGCTAATCTCCTCCGGCATCGCGTGCAGCCCAGGGACTGGCGGGTGTGGAGCTGGACACGGCGCTTGCGGCTCCGGCGGAGCCGCCTGGGCGGTGTTGCCCGAAGCCCCGGCTGTGTCGCGCGAGCGTCGGGGGGGGGGGGGGGGGGGGGGGGGGGTAGTCGGAAGAACGATGTCGCTTCTTCTACTTCTTTTTAGAGTGCCTCGACTCACCTGAGGACTTGGAGCCCGACGAGTGGTGTTGACTCGTCGAGCGGCGATGACTGTGGCCCCGCGACCGGTCCCTCGACCTCCTCCTCGAGCGGCGCGGGGCTGACTGCCGGAGCTCGAGACGCTTACGGGACTGCTCCCGCCTAGCCTTCGAGGTCAAGGCCACGCAGTCGGGGCACGACTTGTCATCGTGGTCGGCCCCGAGACCGAGACAGTAAAGGCACCGACGGTTGGGGTCGGTCACCGACATCAAGCGGTGACAATCGTCGCAGGGTTTGAACCCGGGCATCCTTACCGGCACCGCGAGTCGAGGAATCAACTCGAGAAGGATCCAAAAGAGATCCAAAAGTTAGTCAAAAATTGACTAGGAGTACTGCTCTTCCCGGATCTGCGCTAGCTGGTGCGGAAAAAAGAAGAACTGACGTCAGCGCGCGAGGGCGGCGTCTAAGTACTCCGACGACGGACGCGGAGCCGCAGACGATGCCTACCAATGCGCAGGGGTACTGCCACGCAATACTTTCCAGATCCAGTCTGACGCCCTACCTTAGAATAGATACCCCAGCAATACCAACCCAGGTGGTGGGTCTGCGAACAAGATTACACCAGAAAGTCACGGAGAACAGAACAGCCAAAGAAGCCATCTCCCCGACTTGACTGTCAAGGCAGTAATGCTTGGTAAACGTGTTCAGTGAGGCCCACGTAGCTGCCTGACAAATGTCCTGCAAGGGAGCGCCACAGTAGTGGCTGCCGTTGCCCTGGTAAACTGGGCATGCAGCCCCACAGGAGGCTCCTTCTTAGCCAACGAGTAACGTTTTAATGCACAGGATACCCACCGAGAGATGGTCCGTTTGTGCACAGCCCACGTAGCCATCAAAGAGCTGGTCAACCACCGGAACTGTTGTGTGCGCTTCAGATAGAACGAGTGCGCACGTTTCGGGTCCAGACGGTGGAGCCTCTCTTCCTCTTTCGAAGGATGCGGAGGCGGAAAGAAGGTGGGCAAAGTGATGATCTGACCGATGCGGAAGGGCGTGACAACCTTTGTCAGGAAAGAAGGACAGGTCCTTAAAACCACCTTGTCCGGATGAACAGAAAGGAAAGGAGGTTTAGAAGAAAGAGCATGGAGGTCACTCACTCTTCTGGCAGAGGTGATAGCTACCAGGAAAGCCGTCTTGGGAGTAAGCAGATGTAAGGGACAGTTATGAAGGGGCTCAAAGGGAGCGCACATCAGATAGGTCAAGACAAGATGTAAGTCCTATTGAGGCATTATGAAAGGCACGGGAGGAAACGTGTGTGTAATGCCTTTGAGGAAGCGATTAACAACCGGGGATTTAAAAGAGAAGGCTGATCTGGAAGCCGTAGAAATGCGGAGATGGCCGAAAGATAACCTTTGATAGTGCCCAGAGCAGAGCCCTGCTGGGCCAAAGAGAGAAGAAACAGAAGAACCTCGGAAAGAGGGGATCCACAGCCTTTACTGTGCACCATGCCACAAATTTGTTACCCCTGCAGGCATATACCGTTTTAGTGGAGGGAAGCCTGGCTGCCAGAATGACATTACAGACTTCGGGAGGAAGGTCGAAAGCGGTCAACTGTCGCCACTCAATCTCCAAGTATGGAGGTGGAGGCTGAACAGGTTTGGGTGGAGGACCGTCCCCTGCTGCTGCGACAGAAGATCCTCCTGAAGAGGCAGTCGGATCAGGGGATCGATCGCCATGCTGAGTAGCTCGGGATACCAGTATCTTCATGCCCAATCCGGAGCCACAAGGATAACTTGGGCCCGGTCGCGCCGAATCTTCTTCAGCACTCTGGGCAGAAGTGGTATAAGCGGAAAAGCATACAACAGACCGCAGCTCCACTCGCGACGAAAATTGTCGCAGAGCGAGTGCCGCATTGGAAATTCCAACGCGCGGAACTGATGACATCGCGCGTACGCTTCGGTGGCGAATAGATCCTAGTGAAGAAGTTACTGACGTCATGCCAGGTGAGTGTTGTGGGGGAGGGAAATCCTTTAAAGAGTCATTTTCTTTCTGGATTTCCCTTCTCTTCTTGAAAAGCAAGAGCAGCAACATTGTGACGTCACCAGGGCTTTAAGCGGAAGCTTTTTCAATATTATATGTAACAAGCCATATTTGCAAATTATTTATCTTATGCAACTAATAACCATTGACAAAGCCAATAGTCCTGACTTGTTGTAGGTATGATGTTACTTGTTGTATCACATATCTGGTTGCAATGACAGAAACAGCAAAATACAAGTCGGGCGGCACACTATGCTAAGCACAGATTTTTAGCGAAAGTGTTTTAAAGCCAAGCCCTTAATTACATCGGCCACGCCCCTTTGAGAGACCCCCGTATTTTCATCCCACTTAAAGCCCTGCTAATACTCATATCACAGCGCAACAAGGTTTTTTTTTCCCTCACAGAAGGATGTTTTCCACATGGAGAAAAAAGTTTTAAAAAGTCCAATTAATCTGAAGGCATTTTCACAAGCACAATTTTTCACTACATATATGTAGATAGAATTGCTTTTGCATGGGCGTAATTGGAAATACACCACACTTTCCCACCAGTTCTCTTGTAACCCAAGAGATAGCTCTGGCGTTTAATGCTGCAGCCTTTACTGTCTATGTGACTCGAAGGTTAGTTCTGCTGGCAGAGCTCTGCACCATTTAGGTCTGTGGACGCTAGGGATAACTCTGCTGGCTTCAGCCTGAACTTGTAAGATCTGTTTAAGTCGATGGTACACGTGCGATCTAAACGAATTTTCAGAGAGCACTTTAGCACAAACGTCGTCATTTCCTGTTAGTGATCAGTTGGAAAGGGTTCCTTCAAGTCTTCCTCCGGTATCCCTTCTAGGTGGAGGAAGTGGCGCTCTGGGTGTCACAGGTGTTTAGATCGTCTTCTATCTGCCTTCATCGTGAATAGGCATAAAGCATTCCAGCTGAGAAACACGTGCTTCTGTCTCAGAGTTTATGACATTTGATTAACATTGCCCATATTTTACTGTGCACTGATTAAAAAACAATCGCCGTATTTGCAAATTGTTTGCTATATTAGCTGTGCTCGTGTGTTTCAACAAAATACATATATGTTCTGTGTACATTCAAAATGAAATAAGTGTGGAACAATTGATATATGACTACTTGGTAAGCAATACATGCCATAAGTTATCCCCATACATACGTTATAAGGCAAGTCGCCATGGAGTTCTATTATCATACAGACGAACATTACAACGCAGAAGGCTGAGCTCCTTTAAAAAGTTTTGGAACTTCTAAGTGACTTTCAATATCCTTTTATACTATTGCATAGAGTATTATGCCATCACCCTTCCCACAAACCTCCACAATTCTTGGTGCTTACTCTTTCATGTGAAAGACAGAGTATATGTGCATACTTGGCGATTACAAGTAGAATCTTTAGGGTGAAATTAGACACAACAAAAATAAGCAGTTTGCATTTTTACAAGAGGACATGAGAATCAATGTGTAGAAAAATGCAGAGATTCTGTGTTTCCCGCAATGACCTATTGAATGTAAAAAAATAAGCATTTTACCATATATATCCCATATAGATTAAATCTAGGGGGACCCAGATGTATTATTTAAGAAACAACCATGTTCATGGAAAGGGTCCAAAGTCACAGGCAGCACGGATGCAGCAATGGACATCTGGATTTCGCTGGCACTTTTGTTAAAATCGCTGCATTTTTACAAAAGTGCTGATTTCGCGGCAAACCGCGAAATCCTGGAGGGTCTGTCTAACAAAGGCTCTCCCTACTGCAGAAAGAGACCTTGCGCCACGTCCGAGTTCAGACGCCACATCGTGATCCATCATGCACCAGCGCCTGAGTTTGTCCGCCCTGGCGTTCAGAGAACCTGCCAGGTGTTAAACCACCAAGGTAATGCCTTGATGTTCCAGCCATGTCCAGAGGCGCAGAGCCTCCTGACCACCCCGTCCCGTTTGTTGTAATACCACATGGTGGTGGTGTTGTTGTCTATGAACACCTGCACTACACTTCTCCGGAAAGAGGGAAGGAATGCTTTCAGTGCAAGTCAGAGAGCCCGAAGCTCCAAAAGGTTGACATGGAGCCAGGACTCCGCCGGAGACCAGAGGTCTCTGATCCCCGCCTTTCCCAAGTGGCCACCCCATCCCAGGAGGGACGCATCAGTCCCCACTGTGTGCTCCGGTTGGGGAAGGGAGAGGGATCTGCCATTGACCCAATCGCCATTCCTGAGCCACCACTGCAATTGTCGTGCAGTGCCCTGCGAGATCTGGACATGATCGGACAGGCTGCCCTGATGCTGTGCCCACTGGAACTTCAGGTCCCACTGCATGTTGCACTAGCAGGATGCAGGAGGCCATCAGGCCCAGGAGCCGGAGGATCATCCTGACTGAAACCTGGGATAGAGGCTGAAAGATTGGAATCATAGCCTGAATATCCTGGACTCGATGCTGTGTTGAATCCAGAACCACTCCGATGAAGATGAGCTGCAACCACTGCCATCACTTTCGTGAACACCCGAGGGGCGCTGGTAAGGCTGAAGGGGAGCATGGCAAACTAAAAATGCTCTTGGCCTGCTGGTGGGCCGGCAGGATGGGGATATGAAAATATGTGTCCTGCAAGTCCAACGCTACCATCCAGGCTCCAGGGTCGAGGGCAGCCAACCCCTGAGCCAGAGTCAACATCTTGAACTTCTCCTTCCGGAAGAAGCGATTGACGTTCCTGAGGTCCAAGATGGGGCACAGGCCACCTTTCTCCTTTTTGGGGACCAGAAAGTAGTGGGAATAACAACCACGTCCTACTTCTGGCCCAGGAACGCGTTTGATGGCCCCCTTGGCCAAGAGGGCCGTGACTTCCTGTTGGAGTAACACAAAGTAATCCCCGACATGGGGTGGAACGGAGGTGGCAGACTCGAAGGGGAGGGAGTAGCCCCTTCGGACGATTTGCAGCACTCACCTGTCCAAGGTGACAGAACGCCAGTGGTGGAGGTGATCTTGAATCCTGCCACCCACAGGCGTGGGGTGCACCTGAGCGGAGGTGGACTGACAGGCACGCTGGCCCCCTGTGCCACCACGGCGTTGCTGAGGTTGGTTCTGCACAGGCTTCTGGCAGAACGAATGTGTTGGGGCACCCCTTCCGTGGCCACGAAAGGAACTAACAGCAGACGTTTCCGGGCGCGTGGCGGAGAGACCCAAGGACTTGGCTGTAGCCCGAGAGTCCTTAACACGCTCTAGCACACTGTCTGCCTTATCGCCAAACAGGCGAGTACCATCAAAGGGCATGTCACTGAGGGAACTCTGAACATCCTCTGAAAACCCTGTGGACCGCATCCAGGCGCGGCGACGGAGGGCCACTGCCCTGGAGATCGCCCTACCCAGAGAATCCCCGGAGTCCAGCCCACACCAGACAGCGAACTTTGCAGCGTCTTTCCCCTCAGCAACAGCTTGGGAAAATACTGCCCGAACCTCCTCCGGACACTGGGGCAGCGTCTGTGCCACCATGTCCCACACAGCGTGAGAGTAGCGGTCCAAGAGGCATGCAGTGTTCACCGACCGCAGCCCAGGCTGGCAGAGGAAAACAATTTCCTGGCAAACTGCTCCAGCTTCTTTGATTCCTTATCTGGTGGGGCAGTAGGGAATTGCCCTTTGGGAAGTGGAGGCCCGAATGACCAGGCTCTCTGAAGTTGGGTGGTTCGTTAAAAAGGCAGGGTCACCCGGTGCCGGGCGATGACGCCTGGCCATGTTCTTATCCACAGGAACCCCTGTGGCTGGTCTAGACCAGGTGCCCATCAAAACATCCGTTAACGCCTCATTGAACGGAAGCAGAGGCTCCATAGAGCTTGCAGCCGGCTGAAGCACTTCAGTGAGGAGGTTGGTCTTGAGAGTGACAGTAGGCAGATAAAGGTCAAGGGCCTCAGCTGCTCTGCGGAGCTCCACAGTATATGTGGTGCCCTCCTCCGGGACAGCAGCAGGAGAGAGAAAACCAGGATCAGAGGAGAGGTCAAGGCCCCTGCATCCTCCTACTCCTCCGCCCACTCCTGTTCAGACTCGCACTGCCATGCAAGAAGGTCCTCAGACCCCTCCCAGTCGTACCCCTCCTCCACCGCCGGAGGCACAGGCTGCTGTGGCGGGGGAGACAGCGGAATACAAATGGTCCAGCGGCGCAGGGAACGGCGCCGATCCGGCTCCATGTCCCAATTAGGGTCCCAACCCGGAGAAAAATTGTCAGGCGGAGGACCCTGCGGCGCCGGAGCCACCGGCAGAGGACCTTGCGGCGCCGGAGCCACCGGCAGAGGACCGTGTGGAGCCGCCGGCAGAGCCGGTAGTGGAGCCGGTGGTAAGGAAGGGCCTTGGGCCCGATGGCACGCCCGTGGGAGCCCGAGGCTTGTAAAGGTGGTCCATGGCAGCAAGAAATTCTTGCACCTGAGCCGGACTCGCCGACGGACCCGGATAAGGTGGGTAGGCCGCGGGACTCACAAGCTCCAACGGAGCCGCGAGAGAAGAACCCCTGGCCCCCCTCGTCCGCGTCCAGAGACTTTTTTCTTATGAAGTATCTTACCGGATTCCGAGTGTGAAGACTTTGACCTCGAGCAACGATGGTGATGGCTCTGCGGTGAGTCCCTCGAGCGACCCCTGGACCTCGAATGGCGCGGAGACGACTGCCAGGCCTCCAGCAGCTTTCGGGACTGCTCCCACAAAGCCTTCGGAGCCAAGGCCAGACAGTCGGAACATGACCGGGGGTCATAGTCACGCTCCAGACAGTAGAGACAGATGCCATGGGGGTCGGCCACCGACAACGTACGGTGACAGGCCCTGCAGGATTTAAACCCAGGCATCCCTATGTGGCATCAGGAGTCAAAGACTCAAAGAAGTAGAGACAAAAGTCTCAAAAAAGTTAGTCAAAAAGTGACTAGTGTACATGCTCTAACCGAATCTGCGCTTGCTGGTGCGTAAAAGAAAGAACTGACGTCAGCGCGCATGCGTGGCACCCAAGTAGTCTCCATGACGTCACTTCGGCGCAATCGTCGGCAACGACAGCCGCGGTCCGCACAACGCCATCTTCCGACGCGCAGGGGTTCTGCTGACGAAAAACTTTCCGAGTCCAGTTCGACGCCTGGTGATATTCTAATGTAAGGAATCTATCACTAACGTGTCTCTTTCAGATGACCCATACCAACACTAGATAGGCAGAGGAGAAGCTTTACACTGACAATAGACGCTGAAATTCCAGCCTGCAGAAGCTACAACACGCATCGGTCTGACATCCCTTACAGGGTGTCCAACTTGAGACCAAGATGGGGTCCTTCGTTCACTCCCATCAGGTAATGGGGTTGGCTCTTTCCTAGGATATTCTTGGCTTTACAAGATAGGTACACATAGGTAGGGCTTGCATCTTAGAAGTACACTTGATTACTGTCATGTATCTATATGCCTGCATATACATTCACTGTTTTAGCACCATGGTAGAACTCTACCTTTTATTTACTCTGTTGGTACTTGTAATCTTATACATCAGTTTCCGTCTAATGATTGTTGCAGCAAACATGTTTTATACTAGAATGACGCTGGTTTAATAAATGCTTATTCAAAACGTCCCCATCATTTATTCTGTGTTTCTCTGAGACTAAGTGAGCATGTTTGACTGATCGAAAAAGTACTACACTGTTTCCACGATCCCTGAAGGATCAAGAGTTGTCATGTTCAATAGTTGCTAGAAACTAGTTGCTTCTTGGTACGGTTAGGGGGCTCATGGTGGCACTGTGAACTAGCTGGTCTAAAGGCTGACATATCCTTTGGGGGGGTGTCTGGAAACATCAATCCCTTAGTTTATGTTGTTTAAACGCGCAGGTCCCATGTATTATTAGTATCTACACTACATGGCGCCGTCAAAGTTGGTTTGGTTCTTATTTAACGGTCAAATCTGAGTAGTTCAGTCGTGCTTTCTCAGAGACCCCTACTCACATATACCAAGAGACATCTGGAGTGGGATGGGAAAGGATCCACCGCAGCGAAGTAGATATATCCTATGAATACATAGGATAAACCTACTCTGCTGCGGTGGATTTGTAGGCTGTAGGTGTGTTCAAGCTTGAAGGATATAGTTCCCTACAATGCGCAAAACCTTATCGCTTTTTCTTAAAAGCTTCCTCCCATAATGTCTCAGACTGGAGACGCTGGTAAGAGTGGTGCTAGTGTAGAGGAAGCTGAGCAGGAAGGTGCGCTTAACATTTCACAAAAAAATTGCAGACATGCACTTACTATGAAATTAGTCGATTATGATGTTCCACCAATAGGTGTGGCGGTAACCTTCGTGATTGAGGCACACAAGGCATTCAGGACAGAGGTATTCTATTCTTGATTTAAATTCCCACCTGCAGATGCACGTACACATGCATGTGTTTTATACTTATATTCCAGATGAGACACCAGAAGAATACCTACCATTACTGATATCAGGCAGACCTCTCGCATGTGTCTGTATGGACCAGTGTGGCCCCCTACAATCTGATGGGGCTTACAGGTACATGCTGATGGCAGTGGATTCATGCTCTAAATTCCTGTGGGTGTGGCCTCAGTGCTCGGCTGACGCCCAATCTGTTATAAAGGATTTACAAGTCTTCATAGGGACATACACAGTTGGCACATTACATTCTGACCGTGGCCCTGAGTTTAGCTTACAAAGAAGCCATTGGAAGTTTGGGTGTGGTACTCCCCATATCATCATGAGGGAAATTCAATTGTGGAGAGGAAAAACCAGGACTTAAAGCAATCCTTAACAGATATGGTATTGGGCTCGGTTGGCAGTTGGGTCAATCACATATATGGGGTCCGGAGGGCACTTAACAACATGCCAAGAAGTTCCCTAGTGGGGGCCGTACTCTCCATATGAAGTCCTGTTCGGGATTAGACTGTGGGTACCTGACTTCCACTGTGGCAGCACAGTGGGGGAAGAAAAACCATTTGACATCAATGATCGTTTGGCTATTTCACCAGAACTCAATGAATTTCAGCATTAAAAAGCAACATCCAAGAAAATGCACCGCCGCTGGAGAAGTGAAAGCTGTAACGGCAAGACCTGCCTGGGTCCCGAATTTTGGGGACCCGGTCGGAGAAAAGGTTTTAGACAAAAAAAGAATTTGAGCCATCTTACAGAGTGCCAGTACCTATCCTGGCTGTTGAAGGAACAAGAACAGTACTTCTTCCACCTCTGGCCAGCAAAAAAGAAGATTTGTCTCAATTGATCTGATCAAACCACACTATGTGGCCAATGCTCAATAGTAGGGTGCGTGGGCTCCTGGGTAGCACCAGATCTCCTCTCACTACCATATAGGAAGTTCAGACAGAAAGAATAATAATATTTGGAGATTCTACTCCATGAAGAGAAGGAGTTATCAACCACGGAATGGAGTTTGTACCTACAAATGACAAACAGATCTCAAGTCGGCCTAACACCAACATCTATGTGAATATGTCTCAAACTGAGACATCTGCCAGTTCTACAAAACCTGCTGAGCGACCAAAGGTAGATCAAACTGCGTCTGGCTACTTCATTGATTTTGATAATTTCTCACTGGATCTCAGTGAACCCAAGTTACCACCTCCGCCTGCTTTCCACAAACAACAAATTTGGGAGTTCTACCTTTGGCTGAAAAAGGCTTACCTTGTTTTTCCCTGGATACAGCTCTGGATTGCAATTGTTCTACTGTTCCTAGTCCTCTAGATAGGTGTAGTTTCTGTCTTTTTCCTGCACCTGAATGGAAATTACCTCTCAAAACGCTTCACAGTACAACATATGAACCTGGTCCTGAAACCGCATGCATCATCACACCGTGAACAGAGAGACATGTCCTTAGTGAACATTACAGCAGTTCTAGTTCCTGAAGGAATAGTTTGAGACATAGTTTAATACGATGTATATGGTCCAACTGAACTTTTAAAAAATACCACACTTATTTAGAATTTCTTTAAGTCATATCATCATCTTCAGTACTTTCACTGGTGATTGGGACTTTGAAACTGTAAATACTACACTGCCTGATTTAGAACAATCTGCAGCATTTTCAAATAATGAATTGCATGATGATACATTTAATTTTAACACCGTGGTTTGTTACCAACACTATGGTCATCATTTCTTACACAAAGTAAGTATTCCACGTAAAGTTTTCGCTTACAATAGGAACATTGCCCAACACTGCCAAAAGGTAGTTCAGCTACATTCGCACAAAAGTTTGTTTATTTTTCTGGTTTTAACACATCAGACCCGACCTTTTTTTTATTATAAGGTTGCACTTACACCTGCAAAGAAAAATATGCTCACTAACACGAAACAGATATACTCTGCTTATTTTATCACCCAGCTTTCTTTACAGGGTTTTGACTTTTGGAAGGACACTACAGACACAAAATCTGACTGGGGGACTAAAGATTGGCAAATTCAGGGAACTGAGGCTTTATTTAGAGCATGCCTCATACCAAATCAGATAATCTTACTGAATGACACAGTGCAACACACTTTCTATCTTGGGTCAGCCAAGATCAATGACTTGAACATACCTTGGATTCCCACAGTTAAACACTTTGAGGGATGGCAAAACTCTACGCAACATAGTGAGGATGCATTCGATGACATTCTACATGATGATTTGTATAATTAATCTGACCCCAATTGGAAGGGATATTTGGTTTGGCCTATCGACACAAATAGGTGTCAGTCACAATTCAAGACTACTTCCGAAGGGTTTAGTATCCATAGGCCTGGCCAGCGCTATGTAAAAACAGGACACTCAGGGTGGTGACATCTTACAGTGTTGGGAAGTTATGCCTAGAGTGGCTAAAAACCTCAACATTGTGCCAGGTTAAACAACACCTGTCCTTACTCTCAGATGACATGGATCTGAGGGATTTTTTGTTAGGTCCCCAGAAGCCAAGTCAAAAGCGCCTCTTATACACCATTTACGAGGTTTGGAAAATCTCCCAGAAGCAGGGTGCTGAGAGATTGCGTGAGATTGACAGGGCTCACTTAGAAAAGGCTTTGGCCGTGGTTAACAATGGCATGACCACACTATCATCTAGAATTTACTTAATGGGTAACATTGTGTCTTCTGCTATAGATATAATGGAACAGGATTAGTCTTCAACATGGACAATCACAATTGCGACTCATTCTAATATTGAGCTGGACGCTGCAATCAATGCGTTCTGGCCACATGCCCGGCACTACATCAAAAGCACGACTCTATTTTTTGGCATACAATCTAACAGAAAGACAGATGTTAATGGCACAAAGAGATGCAAAATATACAATGCTACACATTGAAAAACTTGGACCAATTACCTTTCACCGTGTCTTAGTCACATTCCACAGAATGGTTAATCCATGGCTATATTACACTGCCAGTCACGACATTCCAATTCCAACACTGGGGAGAGGAGTTGGCCTAACGGCTAGGGCGCTCGACCTCGGACCTGGGGATCTGGGTTTGAGTCTCGGTAACGACGCCAAAACCTCCTGTGATTCTGGGCAAATCACTTAATCTCCCCGTGCCTAAAATGAATGTGTGTCCGTCCTCATGTAACGTAACTGGTGCTATGTAAAGCGCTCTGATACCTGATTCGGTTCGGGTCTAGTTCGCGCTATATAAAACTCTGCAAAAAAAATAAAAATTCTGTCCACAGTACCAGCAGGTAGGCAGCTATGAAGCATAGGGGGGGGGAGGGATTTATACACGAGTATTGGGAATTACCGTACAGATTTAGATGCAGGAATGGGGACACTGAAGTTTCTCTCAGCGGTTCAGACTGTGAAACTGCTTTAAGTGGGTCTCTAGTTTGCAATTATATTTTGCTTCACGGAACCTGTAATGCTTCGGTTGCCAACTTATCATGTCACTTGAAGGGTTCCCCAGCTGCCATGATTCATTTGATGTTCAATCTGCTTTTGAATGGAAGCTATATGATGCTGAATGGTCAAGGTTGCTGTGGGATGGTACCAGGCATCACATATCTTTTCAGAGTAAGTTCCAGGGTTACTTGTATGCAATTTGGCTTTCCACCAACCCACACAGTTAGAGAGGCAACGCTATGGCCTTCGTTGAATGTTTCCTTTATACAGTTTAATTCTCTGAGCAGACTGAAAGCTGTACGTTTACAGAAGGATGTGGCCTTAACCTCAGTCCGAGAGACTTTTGATCTCCAGGCTGCAAGGTCTTCAGCTGAGCTACAGGCACTAATCCGAACGAACTTACCAGTCGATTTCAGGGAAATGGTACATCATATCGTTAAAATGTCTGATACGAGGGGAATCGTGCATTTATTAAGACCAAAGGTTCGGACTATTGAGCACCTTTCAGACAATCTTCTGAGTTATTTCAGCAGTTATACATTCCATAATGGGAAGCGTTTTTGGAGGGCTTCCGCTGGTCCTACTAATTGGTCCTACTACTTGTAAAGGGTATTGAATATGCTACTTACCAGTATGCATCTGTTCTTGGCATGTAGGGCTGCTAACATTCATATCTATTGCATAGATCGCCGCCTAGTGTTGGGTCCGGATGACTGCACATTGTTGTCCTGGAAGAGTCTTCGAAGTATCACGAGATAGGTGGCTCCTCCCCTGGACTACAGTGCGCATGGGCATCGACTCCATCCCCAGATTGTTTTTAGCCATTGTGGCAGAGATGGAGTGAAATAGTGTAAATGATGTCCATGCTAATGATTGAATGCAAGAAGGATCTGCAGCCGCTACGGGCACCGGGGAGGAGGGTGGGCGATATGAATGTTAGCAGCCCTACATGCCAAGAACAATGCATACTGGTAAGTAGCATATTCAGTTCGAGGCATGTGGGCTGCTAAATTCATATCTATTGCATAGAATACATAGCAGTCCCTCCATCAACGGCGGCTGCCCGTGCCAGCTGCAGAAGTCTGAAAAAGTGTTTTGAGAACAGCCTGACCTACAGCTGCCTGCTGCTTGGAATGCACATCAACACAGTAATGTTTTGTAAACGTGTGTGGTGTAGACCACGTGGCTTCTCTACAAATGTCTTCCAAAGGAATGTTCCCCAGGAAAGCCATGGAGGCCCCCAACTTGCGTGTGGAGTGCGCTCTTGGGGGGACCGTTAAATTACGTTTAGCCTTTTGATAACAAATCTGAATGCACTTAACGATCCATCTGGCTATTCCTGCCTTGGAAATAGGGTTGCCTTTGTGCTGGGCTGAGAAGGCAACAAAAAGTTGCTGTGTCTTTCTAAATTGTTGTGTTCTGTCAATGTAGTACATGAGTGCCCTTTTTACGTCCAACGTATGGAGCATTCTTTCCGCTACTGTTTGTGGGTTCTGAAAGAATGCGGGCAGTTCAATAGTTTGGTTGACATGAAACTGTGACACCACCTTCGGAAGGAACTTGGGGTTAGTGTGAAGCACTACCCTGTTTGAATGAATTTGTATGAATGGCTCTTGTATAGTGAGCGCTTGCAGCTCACCAACACGCCTGAGAGATGTAATAGCAATGAGAAAGGCCACTTTCCATGTCAGGAACTGAATCTCGCATGAATGTAGCGGCTCAAAAGGTGGGCCCATCAGTCTAGTGAGGACCACATTGAGGTTCCACACAGGAGCTGGTGGTGTTCTGGGAGGAATGATTCTTTTCAGTCCCTCCAGGAAGGCTTTAATGGCAGGCACCCTGAAAACGGAGAGATGCTGCCTGTTCTGGAGATAAGCCGCTATGGCGGATAAGTGTATCCGAATGGAAGCGTAAGCTAGATTGCATTTGTAAAGATGTAACAAATATCAGATGATGTTAGGAATGGATGCATCTAGCGGGTCAATGTGATGCTCTGTACAGTAAATGACAAACCGCTTCCACTTTGCGGCATAGCAAGCTCGGGTAGTGGGCTTCCTTCCTCTCTGATGATGTCCATGCATTCAGGAGGCAGGTTGAGATAGCCAAATTCTAAGACCTCAGGAGCCAGATCGCCAGATTGAGCTGTTGCGGATCTGGATGCTGCATGTCGCCATGGTTCTGCGTTAATAGCCTGGGAGTGAGATGCAGTCTTTGATGCGGTACCATGGAAAGGACCAGAAACGTGGTGTACCATGGTTGGCGTGCCCACGTTGGAGCAACCAGGATGAGCGTCATCGAGTGTTGCTTTAGCTTTCTTGCCACCAGCGGAATGAGAGGCGCTGGGGGAAAAGCGTACGCAAATCTGCCTGACCAGTTCATCCATATCGCATTGCCCTGCGATTGTGGGTGAGGGAACCTGGCGGCAAAGCTTTGGCATTTTGCGTTTTCCCTTGTGGCAAACAGGTCTATCTCCGGATGACCCCACTGCTGGAAGTACGGGTGGAGTACTGATGGATGTATCTCCCACTCGTGCATTTGATGGCTGTACCTGCTGAGCAGATCCGCCATCGGATTGTCCTTGCCTGGGAGGTGTTCCGCCATGAGGAAGATGTTCCTTTGAATGGCCCACTTCCACATGCTCTGAGCCAGATGAGACAGCTGTGGAGAGTGTGTCCCTCCCTGCTTCTGGATGTAGTACATGGCTGTCATGTTGTCCGTCCGGATCAACACGACCTTGTTGCACAGATGTACTTTGAAGGACTTGAGCGCCATGAAGATCGCCATCAACTCTAGGTAGTTGATGTGCATCTTTTGTTGCTGCGTTGACCACAGTCCCTGCACCGTGTAGTGGAGCACATGAGCTCCCCACCCCTGGAGAGATGCGTCCGTTGTTAGGATAATCTGTGGCACAGGCTCTTGGAACGGTCGGCCCTTGCAAAGGTTATGTGGAGTCCACCAATGCAGAGAGTTGTATGCCTGACCGGTCACCAACACTAGGTCTTTCAACTGTCCTTGAGCCTGAGTCCACTGATGTGCCAAGCATTCTTGGAGCGGACGCATATGCAGCCTTGCGTGCAGGACTATGAAGATGCAGGAGGCCATCATGCCTATCAACTGCATGAACACTCTCGCTGGTAGGGAGTGTTGTGGTCTGAACCTTTGGATGAGCGACTGAATGCTGTCGATCCTCGCTTGGTTTGGCTGAGCTGTAGCAGTCAGAGTATTTATTGTCGCACCCAGATACTGCCGCACGTGAGAAGGCTGAAGGTGCGACTTTGGGTAGTTCAGTGAGAACCCCAGACTGTGAAGGAGGTGAATAGTGTGGGACATCTGTGCGGCGCACTGTTGTTCCGACTTTGCTTGAACCAGCCAGTCGTCTAGGTAAGGGTAGACATGTATATTTTGTCTCCTGAGGTGCGCCGCTACTGTCGCCAGACACTTGGTGAACACTCTGGGGGCAGTGGTCACTCCGAAGGGAAGGACTTTGAACTGATAATGCCTGTTTTCGATGGTGAACCTGAGGTATTTTCTGTGGGAGGGGTGGAGTGGTATGTGGAAATAAGCATCCTTGAGGTCCAAGGTTGCTAGGAAGTCCCCTTGGTTTAGCAGGGGAAGAATTTGCTGCAGTGTTAGCATATGAAAATGTTCTGATAGGATATACAGGTTGAGGGGGCGTAGATCCAGAATGGGTCTGAGGGATCCGTCCTTTTTCGGGATGAGGAAGTACAGGGAATAGACCCCTGTTCCTTCCTCCTCCACTGGTACGAGCTCTATTGCGCCTTTTTGTAGCATCACAAGAACTTCCTGCTGCAATAAGTGCAAGTGCTCTTCCGACATAGGACGTTGTCTTGGGGGAATGTTGGGTGGAGTGGATGTCAACTCCAAACAGTAACCGTATTGGATACGTTTTCTCAGCCACCTGTCTGTGGTGATGGACGTCCAGACTGGCAGGAACTGCTGGAGTCTCCCCCCGACAGGTGTTGGATGGTCGGGGGGCAGTGACAGAGAGTCACTGTTTGTTGGCGGCAGAGGAACGGGAGTTGTTGTTGCCTCTGCCCCTGCCCTTGGCACTGTTTCCTCTGTAACCCCCTCTACCCTGCTTGGGGTACGAGGACTGCGCGCCGCCTTTGGTGAAATGCGTCTGCTGTGCCAAGTGTCCTCTGGTAACACCACGGGTACTTGAGCGACGAAAAGTGCTCCCCCTGAATTGCTGAGACTGAAGCGCCCCCATGGATTTAGCTGTCTCATTGTCTTTTTTAATCTTCTCGAGGGTGGTGTCAACGTCCGGGCCAAACAGTCTGTCGGGATTAACGGGCTGGTTGAGTATTGTTGTTTGAATGTCAGGTTTAAACCCTGATATGCGAAGCCATGCTTGTCGCCTCAACATCACGCTAGTGTTAATTGCTCTAGCCGCTGTATCCGCAACATCAAGCGCACACTTAATTGTAGCGTTTGAAATGAGCTTGCCCTCCTGTATTAGCATCTCAGCTGCCTCTTTAAACTCATCTGGAAGGTGTTGAAGGAGCTGCTCTAGGGTGTCGTAATGCGCCCTATCATATCGTGCCAACAGTGCCTGTGTGTTTGATATGCGCCAGATATTGGCTGCCTGTGCAGCCACCCGTTTACCAGACGCCTCTAGCACTTTCGACTCTTTGTCTGGGGGAGGAGCTTCACCCGTCGACTGGGAGTTCGCCCGTTTGCGGGCATTGGCGACCACCAAAGAGTCTAGAGGCAACTGTCCCCGAATATATGCTGGGTCTCCAGGTGCCGGTCTGTATTTCTTTTCAATACGTGGGTTCACCACTCTTGCCCTGGTTGGTTCCTTAAAGATTTCCGGTGCATGTTTGAGGACACCTTTTAGCATTGGAAGCGTTTTAACAGTTTTTTCTGCGGCAGAGAAAGTGTCAAACAAAAAATCTTCTTCCACCGGGTCGGCATGCATGTCCACATTATGATTTGCAGCCGCCCGTTCAATCAAGGCATTGAATGCCGCTGAATCCTCAGTCGGGGATGTCCGTACACCATAAACCTGTGGGTCCTGTACCACTTGTTGGCCTCCCTGGTCACCAGTGTCTACCCATGAGTCCTGTTGCTCATCAGGGTCATTGTTATCTGGGAAATTGTACTGGTCATCCTGGTCATCGTCATCTCCCCCAGAAGCATTGGGAGAGGGTGATGGGCTCCTGCTTGGTTGAGGATGAATAGGTTCAACAAGGGCAGGAAGGTCCTGTGCTGGCCTTTTCTTCTTCAGAGGTATGACATATGATTCCAATGGTTGGGATGTAATCTTTCGCTTATAGAGTGTCAATTTTCCCGTATCGGCGTCGATATAATGTTCAGATTGTTCTTCTGAAGCTTGATGTCGACTCAAATGGCCACTCAGCATCGAGTGTTGTGAGGCCTCTGTGTCCTTTGACACCGACCTGCAAAGGCCTTTGGGGCCACCCTCGGCGGCAGAGTGTAGAGGATCTGCGTGGGAGTCTTCTTCTGTGCGTCCACCAATTTTTTGGCTGACGGCGTGTGAGTCGTCGACGGCAAAGTCTTCTCCCGAATCTGTTTGAGGGAGTCGGTGACTTGCTTCGTGAAGGAAGCGGAGGGTTTAGTTACCGATGACCCATGCCCGTCACCATCGGAGGACCCCAGCGTCGACGAGGTGTCCGTGCGTCCCGGAGTCTCCGACGCATCTTCGACCCCGATGGTTCGGGCCTCCTTCCTAGGCTTATGCGCCGAAGCCGTTGGCTTTGGACCGGCTTCTTTGTGCCGTTGCGTTTGGCCTCCGGACTTCGGCTCGGGGCCCTTCGTCGACTGCGCTTCGACCGGGAGTTTGCCTGTCGGCGGCGCAGTCGCGTCCGATGGGTGTACGACAGTCTTTGTGGACTTTGGTGGAGCAACCGTGCTCGACACGTGTTCGACGACCTTCTTTGAGGTCGGCTCCTTGGCCACCGTATGTAGCGGTGCCGGCTCGACAGCCTTCTTCGGTTTCGGAGCCACTGAAGGCGACGGAGCCGATGACGTAGCAGGCTTCTTCTGTTACGATGGTACGTCAGCCATCTTTGTTGTGGTTGAATCCGAAGGTTTCGGTTTCGGTTTCGATATGCGCAATGGCGGCTCCGCTGATGTGTCCGTGGCCGGGCCAGAAGGCGGGGCCGGGGATTGCGGTGCAGGGTCGTGGGTAAGGCCGAGTGGCGATCCCGTGACCTGAGCCTGAGTCATGTAACCTTCGGGGCATAGCTCTTCCTCCGAGCTATCTTCCGCGGCCCCATAAACTTCTTTGTCGTCCCCTACCTCCTCGACGAATTCCAGGTCCTGGCCCTCAACGGGTTCTCCGGACTCGGCCTCGACCTCCGTCGATGGTGGTGAAATCTGCAGACGATGGCTTGGGCCTTCTGCCTCGGGGTCGTCGAAGATGTCGTCGGGTGCCGGAGCCGCTCGCCGGGCCTCAAGGCGCGCCGCGCGCCGAAGCTTGAGCGTCTTCTTCGACCTGAACTTCGAACAGGCCATACAGCTGGCCTCGTCGTGTTCCGGCGAGAGGCATTTGTTACAGACTGGATGCACGTCGATGTGTGGGTACTTTGAACCACACACAGGGCAGAACTTGAACGGACTCCGTTCCATCGTAGTTTCGTCGGGGTCTTGCTGCGACGACAGGGCCTCGATGTCCGAAGAGTTACTCGACTCCGCAGAAGACCGACTCCTAAAATCGGATGAAGCACGAGACCGAACGCGAACAATACCGACGAGGTAACAAAGGCCTTTTGGCCTTAGCAGTAGTTTTATTTGATTCCGACTAGGAGACGTCGAAATCACATCCGAACCCAATGGCGGAAAAAAACAATCTGGGGATGGAGTCGATGCCCATGCGCACTGTAGTCCAGGGGAGGAGCCACCTATCTCGTGATACTTCGAAGACTCTTCCAGGACAACAATGTGCAATCATCCGGACCCAACACTAGGCGGCGATCTATGCAATAGATATGAATTTAGCAGCCCACATGCCTCGAACCTGTTTTTAATTTTCCTGCTAGGCAATGATTGGCTTAGTTCCATCAGAGATGGAAAAAGTGCTCCTTGTGCGACGTTGCCGTGAATACGTGGTACTCAATCTGGGCATACCATGGCTTTGGAGGCTTAGCGAGCACTGGCTTCTATTGTTTAGATCAGTCTGTGTTGACTGCATCTTGCTTGTGCTCCGCTGCCTATTCTGCAGATACAAATGCATGTTGGACATATTTTGCCAAGATTTGATCAGCACACACTAACTCATGAAGTCAAAATCACAAGATGGAATTTTTAAAAGATTCTTTATATCTCCACAGGGTAGCCAACGAGTTTCGTCCTTTTATAGGACTTCTTCAGGGCTCAAACAAGTGTCTTTCATATGCACCAATGTATAAGCTCCAGAGTTTTTATTTAAGGCAAGAAGTCTCCTTCTGAATTAAAAATGGAAAATTCCAATGGTTCCAATTATTGAAAAGTCAGATTTTATATTGATCAAGTTTTTTTCGCCAATGTCGGCACTGAATCTATTCAATGGGGTCAAGGCATCAATCCGCCCTCCTCCAGCTCTTCTCTGTCCGTATTATCAAGGTTTGTAACAGTCTACCATATTATCAAGGTCTGTAACTGTCTACGAATATAATTTTCTTGTGATTTTGACTTCATGAGTTAGTGTGTGCTGATCACATCTTGGTAAATTGTTTATGTGAATTTTATTCACGGTTAAGAAACTATCCCCCAGATTCATCATTGTCATGTTTTGCGAGTCCTTAATAGCGATTATTAAGGAATCGCTATTAACCGGTTTGTTGCTCCGAACGTTCTGCGCCAGTGCTGAACGTTCAAAGAAACAGGTGCGGCCGTGTCGGCCAACAGACGTGCGCAGCACTGGCAAGGTAGTGCCCGCGACGACCGTTGGCCGACAGCAGCACCAAAGGGGTTAAAGACTCGCAAAACGGGATTCATGTAGAAATCGCAATATTTTTTGCGATTTCTACTGCTTCCTTATTTGCGATTCGCAAATTGCAAATCGCAAATAAGGAATGGCTTTCCCATTCATTCCTATGGGCCTAAAGGCCCATAGGAATGAATGGGGAGTCATTCCTTATTTGCGATTCGCAATTTGCGAATCGCAAATAAGGAATGGCTTTCCCATTCATTCCTATGGGCCTAAAGGCCCATAGGAATGAATGGGGAGTCATTCCTTATTTGCGATTAGCAATTTGCGAATCGCAAATAAGGAAGCGATTTCAAGGGTGCCAGGGTGTCCAAAGGACACCCTGTAGCACCCCTGAATTGATAATGTACACTGATGTTGCGCACACACATGTCCAAAGGACATGTGTGTGTGTAACATACAACTTAGAAAAATGCACTAAAGTTTTCGCTTTTACCACGTAGTTATACTTCGCGGTAAATAGCGCCCCCAGATTGCGAATTCGCAATTTTCAGATGGTTCATGAATTGCATTTAAGGAATCGCAAATTAAGATTCCTTAAATGCAATTCATCGCAATTTAGCGAGTTCTAGATTTGCGATTTTTGCATTTGGGATGATGAATCCCAAATGCAAAAATAGTGCTCGCAAAGGGCCAGATTCTCAGAATCTGGCCCTTTACGAGCCGATTTTACTATGATGAATCTGGCTGTAAGAGGTCTTGTTTCCTTTGATCTTTGCTCCACACGAAAACAGTTTCCCATTGTAATAATAGGTGTGGTAATGTATCCAAGACCTCTCTTGTAAATTGTTTGCATGTTGGACATATGTCTGACCCTTCCATCAGTTGTGCCACCGGATGTAGACGTACTAGTGGACACCTTAAAGGCCCATGTATTACAGTGTCCTCAAGAGTATTCCCATGTTGATGACAGCAGTCTTAGAGCCTTCACAGGATGCTTCAGCTCCTGTCGGAATGGACATCATCTCTACAACCAGCACACAGGTTTCGAGTGTTTCCTCAGCAGCTGCTGCGGGAACTGAAGATGATCACCTTGCTCCATTGACTGATACAAGAGGTGTTACTGGGACCGTCGTTTGCGAATGCAAGCAACAGTGATGTTGCATCTCCCACACAGCTCACATAAGCATTTGGCTCTCTGTTTTTATGGGAACAATTCGGCTTTTCCACAACAAGCCAAATCAGAATTTTAAAACATTGTATTGTTTTATCTTTCTCCTGCTGTCACTGATCACATTGTTGTATGTTGTTTTGGATTCCAAAAGAATTTCCCGATTCATGCCCTTATTTAGGTATAATTCATGTTGCCCTTATATAGGCATAGAAATCCAGTCCTTATTTAGGCATAGCCCATGCTACCCACAGGCATGGCTACTTCCATCCGTTCATCTACGTCACAACGAGTTCTAGGAAAACCAGACTCTTAAGCTGTTAGGGACTTCCCCTTGCTTGGATATTGATTTCTCCAAGAACTCATTTATTATGCATGAACATCTATTCCTTAGGGGTTCATTCATGACGTTCATATGCCAGACTTTACGTGAATGCTGGCACTGCTAAACACCTTCAAGGTATAAATATACCTTCACTTGCTAAGGCAAAGCATGATGTGGTTCGGTGAAGTTTGACTACCTACTTGTACGACGCAGCTCGCTACAGCAAGTGCCGAAGGAAGTCAACTCTCCAGCTGACGCACTGACCAGAAGCTGTCATCCTTCTGCCGAGAATCCAGCTCCAGTGTTTCTGACTCCCCTTGCGGGGTGTTGGGAAATCGAGTCCCGAGAAAGATACCAAGCTCTCTCATTCTAAGGTATGGAGCTGATTAGAACCTAGAGAAACCTTTGGCAATTCTTTTAAAAAAAAATATATTTTTATTAACAAAGCAAAATAAAAGCATCAGGTGACATGCATCGTTTTCACAGTGGTCAAATATACAGTACCATGTTACAGAATAACCAATTAGAATAACATTCCGGGATTACGGGGAGTCCAACGCTACTAACACTTCTCTAACAGCTGGAGGAGTACAAATATCCCCCCTGTGATTCCAAGCACCCCAGACCTTCCCCCACTTTCCAGGGCACCCCCTGGCAATGTAGACTGACCTCTCCCTGAACAGGCACCAGTCTAGATCCTCCATCCACTTCCCAACCTGGGGCACCTGACTGGCACCCCACAACTGAACAATGTTACGCTTGGCAATCATGCACGCCAGGGCCACCCATTGTTTTCCATGTGAGGTCAGGTCTGTAGGCTCCCAGATATTAAGAACACATCATCGGATCTCCAGCAACAACTCCACCCCTATTACCTCTCAAATCTTATCGTGGATTCTGACCCAGTAGTCCTGTATTTCTATGCGGTGCCACAAGATGTGTATGAACGTCCCCGTCTCCCCACATCCCCTCCGACACTCCCCACTCTCCGCCAAACCCATCCGCACCAGCCGAGGTCCCGTGGTGTAAGACCGGTGGAGAATCTTCAGTTGCACCAACCTAAGCCTCATTTGAATGGCCACTACTTTCGGGGAGGAGACTGTCTCTCTCCAGTCCTCATCATCTAATACTAGGCCATCGGCGCCCCACTGCTCCCTAAGTATCACCAATGGAGCCCCCTTATGGTTGATCAGTTTTGTGTATAACAGTGAGATAGTTTTTTCCGGGATATGGCCGTCCAAGACCCCGTCTTCCAACGTGAGGCCTCCGGAAGTGTGGTGCCTCTGGAGACATTTGCAAGTAGGCATGTCTGACCTGGAGGTATCAGTAACGCTCACCCTTCTGCAGATGGTATTTACCCTGCAAGGCGTCGAAGGTAAGGACCCATCTTTCCCCCAAATGTCCTTAACCTGTGAATCCCGATGGGATCCCATCTGTCAAAGCCCTTTGTTTTCCACAAGCTGCCCAATTTCTCTGAGCTCCACAACGGGGTCCCCAGAGTAAGTTTCCCCTCCCATTTAAGGAAGCGAGTAGCGGCATGCCACACATGGACCGCGTGTGCCGCTGGCCCGACAAGGGGAAATCGGCCTCTCCTAGCATAGAGAGCCCTAGTGAAATCCCCCTGGCAGCTGGCCACGGTCCATCGCATATCCGGGGTCCAGAGGAGACCCGTAAACAGCGTGGTTTATCGCCGCCAGTTGGGAGGCCCAGTAGTATTTCCGGAGGTCCGGCAAGCCGATCCTTCCGTCGTACCAGGGAAGAGTAAGCTTGGAAAAAGCTATGCGGGGCCTGCCTTCCCAGAGAAGCTGTCGTTGGAGGGACTCTATTTCCATGAAATATGAAGGGGGCACCGGGTCCATTGTGTTCTGAAGCGCATATAAAAAGAGGGGAAGGGCCATCATTTTAAACAACACCGCATGACCCAACAGGGAGAGCGGCAGCGACTTCCATCTCGCCACATCCCTGCGAAATCTTGCCAGGGGAGGACCCAAGTTATCATATCTCAACTTCGGGTCCATAGTCACATATATGCCCAGGTACCGAAATCCCACCGGCTCAACTCGTACTGGGCAGGAGCTCGGAATGACCGGGGGGTCTCCGGTGAGGACGAATAGCACCGATTTTTCCCAGTTAATGGCAAAGCTAGAGTACCTCCCGAATATGGCCAGGACATCCAGAAAACTAATCAGTGATTCCCGGGGAGTAGTGGGATAAAGCAGAATGTCATCTGCGTACAGCGAGATCTTATCTTCCCACTCCGGCGTCCAACGTAGTCCTTTGATCGATCGGTCCCAACGAACCCATGGATAACAATAATGTTCGCGACTTGTAGATCGTATGGGAGCTGGCCCTTTTCCTTGCTCTCAACAAACATGGCCCGAAGAAACGGCGCTAACTTATTCGCGTTGAGTTTATACAGCTCCATGGGGATTCCATTCGGGCCCGAGGACCCCCCGAATAGCCTGCGCCACTTCGTCGTTTGTGAAGGGGGAGTTCAGGTATTTCTTATCCTCTTCTGACAGTGTGGGCAATTGCATATCCTGTACCATACCCGCATTATCGGTCTCAGAAAAGGTGCCTGCAGACGTATACACCGATTTATAATAAGCCGAGAACTCATCTACAATCATTTGCGGATCCGTCACTTTACCTACGCCTTCGATCTGCAATTCTGGCACCAACCTCGACGCCCACTCCCCTTTCTCCAGCCACGAGATCACTTTCCCTGCTTTATCGCCATGTTCATAGATCTTACTCTGGGTATCTGCATGCAGCACTTTAGCCATCTCTCTAGCCAAGCTCCTGTATTCATCTCGGAGGAGACTCAAGCGACCTTTGGCAATCCTTGGCAAAACTAAACCTATGCTAAAGACAGCACCTACTTCTTCCCTCGTACTAGACCTAGGTTAGGTACACTGGGGTAGGCATATTTTAGAAGCACCAGTTGAGTATTTTAGCCTGTGTTATTTATGTATGTATTTTTATATATTACAGTATTATTTTATATTACTGTTCATGCTGTACTCATTAAACTTTGCATTCTGTCTAACGATTGTAGCAGTTCATAGCGCTTGCATGAGAAATAAGACTGTTCAATAAACCCTTTTATTGAAACGCCTGTCTCTCTATTTCTATGCAACTCTGTAGAAACGAAGCATGCACAATTGGCTGAGTTAACTAGTTATCTATTGTTTCCACGACTCTGAAGATATCGTTTCGATTCTAGGGAAAACAAAGTTGTCATGTTTATGCGGTTGTCAGAAACCAGACCCTTCTTGTTTATTCGAGAAAGTTTCTAGTGACCTCTGAGTTAGCTGGCACACACACAATTAAGTTTAATATACTCGATAAAGACATATGACCTCAGTCCTATGTCAAATCTGTAGTGTATATTATTCCAATGCGCAGAGCCTATTGGGAATATAGGAACTACACTAAAACATTGCTTTTGATGTGCTCAGTTGGTCTAACAGTATATCGACTATTTAGAGGACTTATAGAGTTAAAAAGAAAAAATTTAACAATTTTTTCATATACCATATCTTTAGATGTTTTTACACTGGTTTTTATGCTTTTAGACAGGCCCATCTTAGTGTTAGTTGACTTTACTGTCCTTCAGATGAGGAGTGGGTGTTATGTGTCTAAATGTACCCCAATCTAGGCCTAGGTAGCTACACAACCTTTTACCTACATTTGCCCTACCTTGCTCTGCATAACACTGACCTTTTACCCAGTTATGTGATGAATAAATGTCGATCAGTTTCTTGGAAATTAGCTGCATTTATTGTGCATGAGGATTCTTAGAAAAGTTCCTGCACATGACGTATATAATAGCATGAACATATTCTGTGTAAAATGTCATGGTCATCTTCATCCTAGGGCGAAAGAACTATTTGGAATAATCGCAGGTATTGTTCTAGGCTGATTTGCATAATCGTACTTACAACACATCGAGTATTTAAGGGACCCCCAGGCTATCTTTATAGTATAAAAGACCCATACCAACACTAGATAGGCAGAGAAGCTTCATGAGGACATTAGACACCGATGTACCAGAATGAAGATGCTACAACACGAAGTGGTCTCACATCCCTTACGGGGTGTCCAACTCGAGACCAAGACGGGGTCCTTCATTCTGTCCGATCAGATAATGGGGTTGGCTCCTTCCTAGGGGATTCTTGGCTTTACACCCACATACATTCTAGGTACACAAAGGTAGGGATTGCATCTTAGAGGTACACTTGATTACTGTCATGTATCTATATGCCTGCATATAGTCACTGTTTTAGCACCATGGTAGAACCTATGTTTTATTTACTCTGTTGGTGCTTGTAATCTTATACATCTGTTTCTGTCTAATGATTGTCGCAGCAAACATGTTTTATACTAGAATGACGCTGGTTTAATAAATGTTTATTGAAAACGTCCACACGGTTTAATCTGTGTATCTCTCTGAGATTAAGTGAGCATGTTTGACTGAGCAAAATGTACTACACTGTCCATGATCCCTGAAGGATCAAGGGGTGTCATGTTCGATATTTGCCAGAAATTATTTGCTCCTTTATACGGTTAGGGGGCTCATGGTGGCACTGTGAACTAGCTGGTCTAAAGGCTAACATATCCTTTGGGGGTGTCTGGAAACAGTCTGGACACCAATCCCTTAGTTTATGTTGTCTAACCGTGCAGATCCTATGTATTATTAGGAACTGCACGACAGTCACACTGCATATTCACACACCAAAGTTTGCTCATTGGGCTAGCCCGTGTGGCCAAGGCTCTCACTCTGCAAGTGCCTCAAGCTCAACTCTCGAAGTCTGTATGCCAAGGTCCATATTAACTGTGACTCAGGCTCCTCATTATGCATGTTCTTGTGCTACAAGCTCCTTATATGCTGTGTGTTCATGTGCATTTTGGAAGATATCAGACCTTATATTATTAAAGTTTGCTATAGTATTTTAAAACGGTTCGATGGTCTTAACACTGTTTGATATATTAGTTTCAGCTCATACTCATTAGAGTGCATGTAACATTAATTTCAACACAAATTATTTGAAAGTATTTCATCATGACATTTCATTAAATATAGATCATATTTAATTCAATGTGCTCTTTCCTCCTTTCACAGCACATCACGTTTATCTCACATGGTTTCCTATTAATTTCAATGAGTTTACTTCCATACATGTCCTTCATTTGGACATGGACAAATTTATTTTAACGTGTCATCAATTTCAAAGTGTGTCATTCATTGCAATGTTTATCATATTATTTTAAGCACATCATTCATTTTAGTATGCATTAATTTCATGTCATTAACTTCAACATGTTGTTTACATCAATGCATGCCATTTTCGTTATAACACGACATTCATTTAACCAGGCATCATTAATTTCAACGAGTAACATCATCAGTCCAATAAATATAAGCCAGTTGGTAAGAAATGTCACTCGAATGGCTTCTAGGAAAGGAATGCGAATGCTTTGAAATGTGTGTTTCTCTTTCAAATTGGAAAATATTAGCTAGAGGGTTTCAGTCCTTCACAACTAATAGACATTTTCAATAAATCAGAATTTTTTTGTAAAATTAAACTTACTTCAACAAGCTGCGCTTTGTTCAGCCCTGGTCTGGCTTGCAACTTGAAATGTCTTTTGTATCTTCTCAGTGTATTCACTTGTAATTGAAATAAGTCAACCTAAAACAACGGGTACACAAAAAATACTGTTCAACAGAAACAAAGGTTGAAACACACTGGCCTACTCCATTGTTAATCAGAATGCAGAAAGACATATTTACGTTGCACATCAATCATCTTGAATGCTTACATTACTAATTTCTTAATATACTTATCTAGTGTATCCAGCAAGCATTCATTTGATGCTAAAATACAATACCCAAGAGGTATAGTGGAGCAGAAGTCTGAAGTGACTTAGTTTCCGAATGCACATAACTTTTTTTGTTGAAGATGCAGACAAGAGACCATGTTGCACCTCAACAGGATTTGAGTAGCAAAATAAAGCCACAAAGGTTTTAGTTACATTCAGAACTCAAAAGCAAGTTCCTTTCTCAGATGTAACATTGATACATTTACCAATCTTTCACAAGACTCTATTCTTTCAGGTGGCTTTATGAATTCATGGGACACAGAAGTCTAATATTCAGTCTTTCTGAATAATGTTCTTTGAACACAAACCTTCACTTTTTTAATGTTGTTTGTTATAAGTAAAGTCCCAGAAATGTACTGCGATGGAATTAAGTGGACTTAAGAGTTTATTCTAAGTGCGATAGCAACAACAAGCACGATGGTAAGATTCCATATTCTATCAGTTTGAATATCCCAATAATGATTTGGCTTGGCAATTGCAACATATAACCAACTGGCACTTCAACCATCAACTACCACCCGCCAATCCCTCATCTACTTCTTACATCAACACATTTTCTCACATAATGGTGGTTGCTGAATAAGGATAATGGAATAAATAACTGCTTTTAAACACACAAAGTGAGTGAGATAACTTCATCCAAAAGTAGTAGGTAATATGGAGAAATTTTATGTGATACCTCATCCCGAGAAATGCGTTTTTCGAAAATAAATTGACAAAATTCAAATGATCTAAGGGATCACTACTGAAATATTCCTGTACTCTAATGGTGTGCCAGCCAAGCCTTACTGCTTGAATATACATGACCCCAAAAAACAGTGAAAAATTAAGGCAGTACTGAACTTTTTCCGCGCAATTTCCCTACAAACAAGTCAGAGATATAGCTAGTACAGGCAGTTTACAAATGAGATTTCCCATTTTCCATAACCTATTACTTAAAAAATGCATACAGCATATTTGATTCTCTTTTTATTTCTGCTTCCTTTCATTGTTTCAACTAAGCTAGTTTCAAGGGTCTCCAACGTCATATTTTCATGCCTGAGAATCTCCTTGGAAGGAAAAAGGTGGAAAAATCCAACATTATGCAAATCTTATATTCACAGGACATAAATAGCAGCACCAGACAAGCCTTACAAACTCCTACATCGGTGCTAACGCTCATCTTTGAGACCTAAAGGAATCAGACATGAGACATGTTACACCACCATTATAAGCTCCGATCTCTGACAGCAACAGTGATAGATATACACAACATTTCTAAATACAGATGATCAAATACCTCCATAAGGGTTATGAAACAGCCAAACGAGTGCCCTGCGAGACCAAAGAAACATTATCAAAACTAACCTTCCCAAATAAGACCTCACAAGCCAGCTTTAGGTACATTTCAGACATAAAGTCACTTGGTTCCTGAACATCAATCAACAAGCCAGTCTTATTTTTGAATATTTGATATCATAAAATCAGAGCTAAAATCTTGTGATTTGCATAAACACACCACCAATGGTGTTTTGAAAACTATGTTTTCATTTGCATATTTGTCCACAAACACTAGCTTGTCCTTTTCATCAAGCACAATCATGTACAACTGCCCAACACTTTGATGCCCATCATGAAATAGAAAAGAAGTTCCTTATATGAGAGGGAATCACACCACCATTATGCCAAGACTACGCAGAATCATTTCAGGAATTATATGATTATGCCCAGGTCACCACTATTCCCGAGAGGCTCACAAATAAGTCAAGACAATAAGTTAAGGATATGAACCTTTATGTCAGTGTAGCCTTTAAGCCACGGCTAGTCACAATTATGACAGTACTGCCACAAAGTCATTGATGGACAACATTAGAGCAGAGACAATGATCACACCAATTAAAACCACAATTCATCAAGGATGTGTGGCTAGGTTAGCTATGGGTATGAAAAAAATGCCCAAATTGCATTGGGTATCAAAATAAGGCACTAGTATGCCTCGTATGTGCTCCATTGTGTATTGACTGCCAACATTATGTCAACAATACCCACAAATGTGTCAAGGGTGAGCTGCTTTATTCCAAAGCCACCATTAATTTATCAAGGCCAGTATTATACTAGGCGAAATTCCCCCACAAACACAGAAACATCATACACTCAAACACACTCCATTCACTAACATATGGGCAGAGACACACATACATTCGCACGAACATGGGCATGCTCACATATACATATGCATTAGCAAAGCCACATGGGTTCTTCACCTGATCTTACATTACACCTGGCCAGCATTCAACCCATGAAGGCAGTTCTCTGGTTCAGGCTCCGCTTCCCACTCAGGCCTTGGAAGAAGAGGACATTTTCATGAAAAAAGCTTCAGCTCTTTCCATCCGGGTCCTTACCTTTTCTGCTCATGGCTGAAGCTGATGGGCAGTTTTAGCCAATAAGCTGAAGCCACGAAGGATCTTGGGAGGTGGGTGGGGATTATCCCAGAGCGGTGGGTGGAGAGTATGTCACTCTTAATGCAGGTAAAGCTGCTTTTCCCCCCAAAAATTACACTTGATCTGCTTATGGAGTGAGGGTGACAGCTCAGCTGCCATTTAGCTACATACTGAATTGGTTCGGGCAGCAGTACAGCTAAAGACTGCATGAAAAGGGAGATTCCAAACAGTGATGTTGGGTCCTTACACAACCAAAAAAAAAGGTATCTGGGCAGAGGCGTCCCGCAGGGCTCCTGTATGAGCCCTACACGTTATAATATGTATATGGCCCCATTGGGCAGGATTGTGGAGCAATTAAGCTTTGCAATCGTCTCTTATGCAGACGATACACAGCTGATCTTTAACATCCGATCGAACTCCACTCTTGATAAAGCTGTTTTTGCCAAAGGTATGCTTACCATCGCGAACTGGATGACAGCAAACTGTCTCCAGTTGAACCCGGACAAGACTGAGCTGATGTTGCTGGGGAAAGCAACAGATGTCTGGTCAGAGGATTGGTGGCCACAAGAGCTAGGATCAGCACCATCCCCCAAAGGATCAGTAAAAAGTCTGGGGTTAAAGCTTGATCAAGCCCTAAACATGAAAGCCCAAGTCTCCTCAATGACAAGCTCATGCTACTATGCCCTCCGACTTGTGAGGAAAATATTACCCTACATTCCAGTCCCCTATCGGAGAACCCTAGTACACGCAATGGTCACCTCTGGCTTGGATTATGGTAATGCCCTATTGGCAGAAGTCGGAGGGACTCTGCTGGCCAAATTGCAGGTGCTGCAGAATACTGCCGCTAGAATGATCATTTACCAACCGGCAGGTTCACCTTCAGCTCCGCTTTTGAAGAAGCTGCATTGGCTGACAGTAAAAAAAAGATCATTCTTTAAGATCTGCTGCTTAACGTATAAGGCAGTTAACGATACTGGCCCTGTGTACCTACGGAATAAATTACGTAAATATATTCCAAGCGGGAACCTTACTTAGATCTAGGGCCCAGGACTTGCTCCAGATTCCTCGTATTCGGATGGCACCAAAGTACTGGAACCAACTCCCGCTGGAATTAAGGAAAACTACAAGTTACAATGTTTTTAGAAAACAGTTGAAAGCGTATCGGTTTTAACTTTGGCTAGTCTACCTTTTTTTAACCTTTCTACCTCTAGGCTGTTCGTCTATCTGGATAGTGCCGCGATGCCCCAGGGTGATGTGAGCGCTCTATTAACTATTAAACTAAACTAAACTAAAGCAACAGAAAAGAAGGACTGCCTGACCCACAAACCAATAATGAGCTTAGTACCATTGCCCTAGTCAACATTTTATTCACCAGCCACCGTCTGAACAATCCTGAAGACATGACAGCACTCTTGGATACAAACCCGCTTCAACACACAAAAAGCAACTAGGGTCCCACCATTTCAATTAGGTCACCTACAGGGCGATGATACACATAATTGTTGTGCAAAGTCTTTCATCCAACACAGAGATTTCTTTAGCACACTTTTCATATACATATTTGAATCCTTCATGGTTGGCATGCACACGATGGAGGGGGGTGGAGTGGAGTGAGGATTGACAGTCTTTCTTCGCAAATGTGAAGAGATTAAGGGAGATGAACAGGTCTTGCAGATGATTACCTGATTTCAGATAGAATGTTATGTCAATTCCATTCAGCAGAGGAGCTCCAAATCACTTATCTTCTTGTAAGTGCAGGCACTCCTCATAAGCAAGGAGATGAAGCGTGGACAGTGATTCTAACCTGAAGATAAAAAGCCCAATGGCCATTGTTTGGTAATAAATGTAACGGAATTCAAGATCTGGCTAGTTTATCGCCACTTCAAAATAGAAGGGATGCAACTTCTGATAGACATTTTGCTGTCTGATAACTGATTGGAATTGAAGGTTACATATTTCACAATACCAATCCTTGCTTCCCATAGGCGGTTCCTCTAATTCAACTGTAAACAATAGAAGCTTGAATTCAGGGCTCTAACCTTCAGGCCTTTTTGCACCCATGGTGGTTCACCAAGGTGTTGAAACCAGCCACAGGCCTTCCAAGATCCAGTGGCATCAGGTTTATAGACTATCGGGACATTTTCCTACTGGTGTATAAAGAATTGGACAAGAAGGTGTACTTTCTGAAGGGACTTAGATGTGTTATCAACAAGGAAAGGTCAGAGAATATCCCAACCCAAACAGCAGTCTTTGTAGGCTTTGTGATAGATTCGACCCAGCAGAATCTAAGGCTTCCGCAAAGGAAGATGGCAATCATAAGGAAGGAAGGAACAGAGGAGGACACAACAGAGGAGGCGTGTCTCGCTGAGACTTCTTGCCAGATTGCCAAGTCTATTTAGCCTCATTGATACATCCATATTTCCGAGACCTATCAATTATCAGGCACTGTAGAGGCCCAAAGAAGCACACCTCAGAAAAGATCTATCAAATGCAGAGGAAGTAGATCTGATAGAAGAAGCCAGGATAGAGATTCAGGGGTGGCTGGATCATATACAGGCCTGGAATGGCATTGCCATTTTTGGATCCTCACCAGACCATATCCTAGAAATGTATGCAAGTCCTTTAGGTTGGGGGAGCCTGCTGTGGGGCTATAACCATAGGAGTATCATAGTTAGAGCAGGAACAAACTATGCACATAAACTTTCTTGAGCTACTTGCGGAATACTTTATGTTGAAATTCTTCACAAAGGACAAGATCCCTTGCTGCATTCTGTTAAAGATGAACAATGTATCGAATAGTATGCTACATCAACAGGTGAGAAGGGACAAAGTTGAGGGCATTGGTGGAGCTGGTCAAATAGTTTTCACACTTCTGTCTGGGCCAGAAAATGTCATTCACATCAGAGTATCTCCCAGGAAGACAAAATCTAGTAGAAGGCTGGAACTCAAGTGGGGTCCATGTCAGGTACATCTTTTTGCCTCGACCATCAACTTCCATGGCTTTCCATGTTTTTTTCAGTTAGAGACTGGATACTTTGGGTGAGGCTACCAAGTTATTTTACTAGGACTGGAGTCCAATTTTTAGGCACACTCCCCTCCTTCTCTACTGCCACTAAGAACAGGGAGAACTTCAAAGCAGTGTTGGATATGTTTTTACAGTTTAAGCGTAATAGTTATCTGGGTAGTTTTGCAATGAACCAGTGTTGATAGTTCTGGATTGTTTGGCGTAACTGGAAAGATGTTTAAGAGTGGAGTCTCAAATTCTTGTTCTCTCATATACATAATTCTCAGCAACATTAGAAGAGATTATTGCCAAAGCTGAGATATGAAAAAAGAAGGGGTGCTTTTATTGGGGATTGTTTTGTTTGGACTGGAAAGATGTTGATGACACTAATGTTGTTTACAAGGATTCTAAGAATGTATAGAACTTTTATTATTACACGAAACGTTTATTGGTTGGACTGCTGAGCAATAAATGAATGCATAATCCTCATCTCCATGTCCTTACCTCATCTGTATGTCCTGAACAGAATTTAAATGTTCCTTCACAAAAGCTAGGAAATGTTACATTCTAAACTATTTCTCTAGCTTATTTGTCTGTGATTCTAAACTTTAGGCTATATATTGGTTATTATTAGATGGAAGATTAAAAGGAGATTCAAAATGAGTATCAATAAGGCAACCCAAAAGGTCCTATTACCATTTCGTGGTAAGATACATCTCTAAAAATATTATAACAATACTGTCGATAGGTGTTGCCAGCTAAGCATTATGACCCATACTCACTCTCATATTTTATAGTGTTTTTTAACCAAATTATTAGGCACGGAGGTCTTTTTTCAAAGCAGCTTTGACATCTGGTGCACTCAGAAACAAGTCTGAGATGTGAGAAAGAATCAGACTAGTGGTTCACAAAGAATTGGAATTAAAAGTGATTTGTGCCATCAGAAGATACTGGCGGAGAATACACAAATCACGGACAGAGGTACTCCACTAAAGCCTGGCCTTAGATGTGCACTGCTAAGGATTATTGAAGGATGAGCTAACACAAGGACACAAAACTTAATGGTGGTTATGGGCTTGCCAGTTACTAAGAGACCAAATGGATGGGTTGCAAAGCCAAATACCAGTAATGATGGGGTCAATGGCTTTCCAATTAATCAAAATGTTGGCAACATTATGCGACATCGCCGCAGTGTGGTATAGGCCAGGTCATCAATTGTTAAAGAGAATGGGGTTCGATGGGGCGCTATCTTCAATGCTGCACAGTTGTTGAAATTAACTGGGCTGCACAATATACTCTGAAATGGCTTGTGCCGATATGCAGTTTTCAATACAAATAGTTTTGTGATTTGGTGTTGGCCCCACAGTATAAAGCAGGGATATTATGTCACTGTAGTAAGTTAAGTTTGCTGGAAATGAACGTCCGATTATTGACAAACCTCAACATGTTAAAATTAATTGAACTGGCAGTTGTTCTCTGCACACTGCTGCTTCTATTTTAATGACAAAAACAATGTAAAATTCAGGGCTACTCTACATTTGTCTAAAGTCAAGTAGATACGTAAAGATGCTAGAGTCTAGACCTTCAAGTCCAGTAACAATTTATTTCCAAGATTTTTCTAAGCTTGCCATCTACAAATATCTTGGTTTTGAGGCAAAACTACTTCACCCTGATTGACTAGATACAAAAGCATGCAGAAAATATTTTTTCTCACAAAATTGCAAAAACAGCATCTCTTTTTCAAATGACTCACGCAGAAACAAATCACTAGGAATGATGGTCCCATGTGTTAATTACTTTGGCCTCCTCTGTGTGGAGATGCAAAGAAACTATGGGATTTCCCTGGATTTAGAATGTCCTCGGACCCAGAACTAGTGTTTGTGAGCTTAAGAGAAATTCTGATATGATGCTCTGGTCATTCGGTGGTAGACAACAACCTCTTAACCTATCGAAACCAAAAATTTTCAAAATCTGCTCAGTAAATGGATTCTATTAGTAAGTCGCAAATCTCCCACAACATACTGACGATTGGAGCCAAAACAAACTGCCCTAAAAGATGATATTTCACTTAACTGTGGAGAGAAGAGATAGATGGTTCTTTGAGATACTATAGGTGCTAGGCAGTTTGTTTTTCTTGTAAGGGGGTTAATGTAACTGTGACGTAAGCGAACGAGGGCAAACCTTTGCCTGTCTAAAGTAAAACCAGACACTGCATACCCTAGGACAATCGCATGAGCTGAGGGTCCCGGTCGCTCCTATGAAAGGGAAAGCACTTTTTATGTATCTGTGCATTGAAGGTTCCCTGCATTGTGGAGTCGCGGAGAAAGAAGTCTTTGGGGTTACCGGTCTCATTTTAATGAAAGACAAAATAGCCTCAATGTGTTATGGACACTTGCCTAGCCAATCATGTGCAACAAGGTCACCTTCAGGCTTACTCTTAGGCTTGCTAAATTTCGAAAAATATATTCCTCAATTATATTATTTTGCTGAGTCTTCTGCAGAAAACTATGGCTGAATTAACATCTATGCAAAGTGATGTTATGTGCAAGCGTAGTCCAGACATATGCATATGCATAACAGATATTAAAACAATCAAAAGGCCCATAGGAACAGCTTTATATACTTACCTTTCCCTAACTCTGGCAACTCTCCTAAACTGAGATAAAGATTAAACATCTGCATGAAGGCAGTAGTGCTTGTGAAAGGAGTGTACACAACACCAGTTAGCAGTGCCTCAAACTGGTTGAATAGTGACTTTCTGTAACAAAGGGCTGAAGAAGCTGTCATACTTCTGGCTTAGGGAGAACAAATATCTTTAGCTGTGAGCAGAGTCTGGTGCGCTCCTTCACAGCTGCCTTTTTGTAAAGTTCCTTCACAGCTCCATTCATAAGACAGCCTCCTGTTATTGGAAGGGTGAGGTACTGTCTGTATAGAAGGTGGAATACCCTGGAGTGGATCAGGAAATTATAGAATGTGTGTGCCCCTACATTTGGCCACGTTCAGCAGCTTGCAGTATGGAAGATGTCATCTCCAGGCCGTGAGCTCAACAAGTTTAAGGGACCAAGGAATGTATAGCAAGTCTTGAAAGCCAAACGTGAACCCACCTGATGGGAAAGTAAGATTCTGAGCGATTCAGAATAGAGAGAAGCAGCTGCTGTGTCGTGACTTGAGGAGGGAAGCACCACAAGCATCGGTTGGAGGAAAGAGACCGATGGCATATCAGGTCATATCTCTCACTGAATGATAGTCTGCCACCGAAACAATACAGCAAAAGTGATCACATGAGGGTGTCCCCAGCCTAATTCTGCATAAAGCAAGGCAAACTGTGATTCATTTTACTCAGTCTCATAGGAGACAGTAAACAAATGGAATGCAACTCTGGACCTCCAGGAAATAGTAAGGTGTCTCTCACACAAGGGAAATCACTGATCCTATAAATGTTACAAAAACTATAGGCACAACACTCAGCAGTAAGGGCAACATGTCTCCATAGAGGCATCAATGAAGGTAATGGAAGGTTGTTTCATTACCAAAGAGCACAACATACTAGGGTTGGATCACCAGCTAAGAACTGGGGAGAAAACAGTCTGGAGTTGTGGTGAGGCAGCTGAGCCGAGACATACGTTTACATCTGGAAAACAAACTGAACCCTTGACAAATGAAACTGAATCTAGCAGGATCAGGAAATTGTGGTAGAGTTAAAAAAAAATCCCAGACTAGATTTAATAATTAGAACAATGGCAAGTAAACACGAAGTCCAACCAGCTCACAAAGCTACAGGTTTCCAGAAATGGCCCATTCTACTCTAATGCACAGACAATACCTGCATGCTATTAAATTGTGATCCTGCAAGAGATTACCTACAAGTGGATAGAGACTCCAGGGATGGAGCGGAGGCCCAGGACAATGCCTAAGCTGACTGCATTTAATTGATGCCTACGATGCCCCATATGATCTACAACCTGGCCGAGTGGGTTAACATTGCCAAGATTCAGACTGTGATAATGGTTTTTTTTCTTATCTGTGGCTTTTTGGTGTGAATTTTCTAAAGCACCTTCTGTGTAAGTGGTATACATAGAAACACACAATGCAGGTCCCCCTTCAGGTGGCTCGGATGTTCAATCACTGACCGATCACTACCTTGAGTCTATGAATTTAATAGTCAATGAAGTCGCCCCTTTGCAACTGAATAGAGTCTCCACCAAAATGTCTAACCCCTGGTATGACAGCAGACTCAATGATGACAGGCGTACTATGCGAATGGCAGAGCGTACCTGGAGATCTGACCCCTCATCACTGCATCTCAAAACGCTTAAGAACAAGAGAAATGCCTACTTTAGGAAAATAAAGCGCGCAAAGTCGGACTTCTTTAGCCGCCAGTTGGACCAAGCAAAAAACAGGCCAAGAAAGCTGTTCGAACTAATCAAGACTCAAACAAAGACACAACCCTTACAATCAAACAGCACAACAAGCGACACCCCACACTGTGAAGCCTTCTCTGCTTTTTTTAAGCTAAAGACCGACAACATAAGAAATGACCTCATCATGGATGTAAACCGATTCCCCAACCACACCAGAATGGCTAACACTCAACCTAAAAACAAGGCATCATGGCTGTACTTCGACACCTACTCGGAAGAAGCAATACACAAACTGCTCTGCACCTTGAAGCCCTCTAAATCACCTCATAGACCCCCTACCTGCTAATGCTGTAAAAGACTTCATCCCCCTGCTCCTCCCACTTTGGACCCAAATCATCAACAGCTCCCTTCAACAAGGTCTCATTCCAGACTCCCTCAAGGTGGGGCAAGTCACGCCTATACTCAAGAAACCTACAGCTGACCCATCTGACCTGAACAATTACCGCCCTATCACCAATATCCCCACCCTGGCCAAACTGCTGGAAAAATGTGTCCAACTCCAACTAACAAAACACATTGACCAATTTGACCTCCTCAACCATCATCAATCAGGCTTCCGAGCGAAACATAGCACGGAAACAGCTATGACACACATAATTGATGACGCCCTCCAAATCCTTGATCGCAATGAGTCCTGCCTCCTCATCCTTCTTGACCTCTCTTCAGCATTTGACCCGGTCAAACATGAGAACCTACTGGAGCTGCTAAGCACTAGAATGGGTCTATCGGGAACTGTTCTCAAATGTTTTTCTTCCTTCCTTCATAACCGGTCTCAGAAGTTCAAGATCGACAATGTGCTATCTACACCTGTGCCTGCAGATCTAGGTGTTCCACAAGGATCCTCCCTCTCCCCCACACTGTTCAACCTCGTCATGGAACCGCTCGCCACCTTGCTCCAAGCATCCAATGTTCAATTCCATATGTACGCCGATGACACACAACTTTACCTAAAGCTACAATCCCCGGAAGATATCAAACTTCTGAATTCCACACTTAGTAACACTCAATCTTGGTTGGCCGATAATCACCTCAAACTAAATGCTCTGAAAACTGAGTTCCTACTCATCTCACCTCCGGCGAAAATTTCCAACACCCAAACCTGGCTCAATAACCTAACAGCACTCAATGTCCAACCTACCATCGTGGATTCTGCGAAATCCCTAGGCATCACACTCGACGCCAAGCTCAACATGCAACAGCACGTTAGCAAAGCCACAAAAGGAGCTAATTTCCAAATCAACACACTGAGGAAACTTAAACCCTTCCTCCCTGCCAAAGACTTCCAAACTGCTGTACAAGCTTTAGTCATCCCTCGCATAGACTACGGAATTGTGGCCCTCAGCGGACTCCCGCTATCCACAACAGCACCCCTAAGAGCCTCCCTGAACGCTGCCGCGAGACTCATTACTGGCTCAAGAAAACATTCGCATATATCCCCAGACTTAAAGTCTCTAAAATGGCTGCCTTTTGAAGCCAGAATACAACTAAAAATCGCAGTTATGACACACTCGGCCGTGCACCACAAGGCACCCAACTACCTCGCTCAAAAGTTGTCTATATCAGGAGGTTCGAGATCCAATAGAAGTACAAAAAATCTACTCCTGAAACCTCGTAGATTCCGGAAAGAAAAAACATACAAGCGCTCCTTCTCAGGAATGGCACCCAGGATCTGGAATGTGCTCCCCCCTGAAACCAGGCTTATCTCCTCCACTGCACTCTTCAAGAAAGAGGTGAAAACCATCCTTCTGGCCAAGATCTCCTGAACTTTATAGGTGCTGGATCAGAGACTCTGCATCGCTTTGTATCATTGATCACCTTGTCTCTTGGCACTATACTCTTACTTGATTGTGACACTACTACGCTACTCTCTTACTACCGACTAATATATGATACACTTTAGTTTATTGAATCACCCTCCCGATGCCCCCACCCCGTGTTCTCTCTATCCTAAGAAATTGGTATAAGCCATCCACACATCCAAGGTTTACCTGAACCCTACTGTAGTGGGATCAATGACTTGTGCCGGCTTATATTATTTGTTACCTGATTGTATATTGATATGTTTTCTGTACGTTACTGTTATCCTATTATGTTAGTGACTATTATACTGCTCCCATTATTTCTGTTCAGTCCTGCTGCCCCTACCCCTGTCTCTGTGAAGCGCTCTGATATCTGTAAGGATCTTGTTCGCGCTATATAAAACTTTGAATAAATAAATAAAATAAATGGCTAGTGAAGAGACAGGGAATAAGACCGTGATTCTTCAAGTCTGATTCTCCAATAATGAAAGAGGGGGGACATTTTCTGTTATCGTGGTGGCAAAATAAGGATCAATCTCTGGAACACCCAAGCTTAGAGGATCAAATCTATTATCTCTTGCCCGAGATGCCATCTGCGTCTCAGTTGCATCCTCTTTCTCTACTAGATGAGTTGAAGACAGTCCGGTTCCTTTGCAATGATCCAATGCCAGAACTCCACTGTCTTGTCGCAAAGTGGCTTGGAACCCGCTCCTCCCTGCTTGTTTAATTAAACATGACAATTGCATTGCACGTAAGGATCTGTAATTACTTTCCATCCAGATAAGGAGGAACTCTAATGATCATGTTCAGCTTTTTTTTGTTTGAATTTGTTTATTGGGTTTTTACAATTTTGGTGGTTCTGAGACTCAATACATCAGTACATAAGACAAGTCAACAATGCCATATAAATTTGTAGCATGTAACTATACTTCAACAAAAAAAGTTCTTAACATTCCGGCCTGCCCCAGCTAGTTAGCATATGCCCACGCATACTCCGGAGGTTTACTAGGGAAGACCTAAATAACCCCGTTATGGTGGATTGTCGTTTAGGGAGCCTGCATGTCGGTCTTATCACACTAGTGAGACTATCTGCTGTGCACATGCGGCTTGTCGCTCATGGGACATAATTAACTCGTCCCCGTAGGGTGTGATGCCTGACATCAGCCTGCTTATCATTGTGGATGTATGTTCCCCATCAATGGCTGGTGTAACAGCCTGCCAGCCGAAATCTTGCAAACAATTAACTATAGGGTTAAACTGGGGGAGAAAAGGGAAGGGAGGGAGGGAGGGAGGGGGAGGCTCCATTTCTCGGTGTCGATGGGTATGATGATATCCATGTTATCGTACCTTTAGCAGTGTGCGGAGGTGTGGGTGTGCATGCACAAGGAGGTCGGGTTGCCTAAATCTGATGTCCACCAAGCAGTGTTCAGAAGGGCGTGTCAGATGCGTGCGATGTCTGCGGTTAACTCTGGAGCGACTGGATCCCGTGTGGTGTGTCTGCGTCCGTACGGTGAGCCTGGGGGGAAGGGGCCGTCCCGGGTTGTGTGTCCTCTAGAGTCTCTGGTGGACCCGTCTCGTGTGTAAACGTGTGGATCAGTTGTGCCCCTTCCAGGGAGATAGGGTGTTCGGGTACCCTTGAGCTCTTCTTCCCTGAGCACCTCTTCTTCCGCCTTCCCCCACTTTTTCAGTGCTCCCACCCAGGCTGCTTGTGGGGGGCCGGCGGGGGCTCTCCAGTGCATGGCTATCCCTCTGTTTGCGAGCAGAATGGCGAGGGATACGAATCGGCACTGTATTTTTTCGGTCTTCCGCCTGCGGAAGATCCCGAGTGCGCACGCTTCCCATGTGGATATAGCTGTGATGCCTGTTGTTGTGTTAAGCGTCCTTTGAATGTACTCCCAGTACCTGTGAATATTAGGGCAACTCCAGAACATGTGTTTAAAATCTGCCGCGGGGGATTGGCATCTGGGGCATGCAAAGTGTGTGTCTGGGAAGAGCCGACTGAGGCGGTGTGGCGTGAGGTAGGCTCTGTGGAGATTGTTAAATTGTATGTTGCGAAACCGTGCATTCCTGGAGACTTTTTTGGTGTATTCGAGGAACTTTTTCCACTCTGTGTCATTGACTACCCTCCCTATGTCCGTTTCCTATTTTTGACGTATGGGCTGCAGGGAGGGGAGGATCAGTTCTCGCACAGCTTTGTAGAGCCAGCTGACGAGATGACGTCCCACTCCCATATGTAGGATGGTGTGAATTACTGGGTGTGTCTGCGGTTCCCCTTCGTGTGGGTTCCAGTATTGACGACTGTTGTCTATCAGATGTCTATGCATTAAGAATTGGCCGGGTGGGAGGTCATATTGCTCTGTCATCTGGGCAAACGTCTTGAGCTGGCCTTCCTCATATAAGGACTCTATCTCGGTGATTGCTAAATCCGTCCATGTCCGAAGGGTGTTTGCGGTGTAATACTTCTCTTTATTAGGGAAGCCTACTAGTGGCAATAGGTGGGAATATGGAGGTCTATTTTTTGACATGCGATGTATTCTCATCATGCATGTATCGGCGATAGATACTTGTAGTGGATAGGTGCGTATCGGTCTAGTGCCTGGTAGTAGCAGTCTATGTAGTGCTGGTATTGGTATGCGGCCATCCGTGGTAGTGGTTTCCCCGGTGTGGCGACCGGCTGTCCAGTAAGACAGCCATTGGAGCTGTGCCGCCAGGAAATATGCCTCGAATGAAGGTGAAGTATAGTGTGGACAGCGACACTCTGTGCCGACCTCCCCCCCCAAATTAGCTCAGCAAGTAGGCAATCCAGGTCCTTAAAAAATGAACGGGGTGGTATAACAGGAAGGTTTGTGAAATGATACAGCAGTCGTGGGACCATGATCATTTTTGCCAACGCTACCCGGCCTATTGGGGCTAGAGGCAGAGTTTTCCAGAACCCTACTGCCGATCGGATTCCGGCGAACGCCCGACGATGATTCCCCTCAAAGAGATCGTCGGAGGTGTGATACAGTTGAACCCCCAGATATCTGGGTGCCTCAGCGTTGCATGCGAGCGACCGAGGTCCGATCCGTATTTCAAACAGGGCTAGGTGTGGGCTCAATGGGTATATTGTGGATTTCCCCCAGTTTACTTTGAGGCCTGAGGCTTCCACGAATGCCTCCAGTGTCGTCCATATTGAAGTCAAATCTTGGGTGACATCGCGGACATATATTAATAGGTCATCTGCGTACAGGGACATGCAATGCACCGTGTCCGCTAGAGGGATTCCCCAGTCCTCACCCTCCTGTCTCAGACGTATCGCCAGGGGCTCTACCGCTAGGGCGAACAGAAGAGGGGACAACGGGCAGCCTTGTCTGGTGCCCCTTTCGATTGCATACTCTGAGGAGATGCATTTGCCCAGTCTGACTCTAGAGGTAAGGCGGGTGTAAAGGAGCTTGCTGTATGCAGTTAGTATTGGGCCGATGTTAAGCTGGCGAAGGACCTCGAATAAATAGGGCCAGAGGAGTGTATCGAAAGCTTTTTCGAGATCTAGTATGAGACATGCCGCTTTCGGAAACCGAGTCCCCGCTCTGTCTTGAATGTGGAATACCCTGCGTAGATTTTGGGATGTGTTTCATCACGGAACGAAGCCACATTGATCATGGTGGACCAGTGGTATCAGGATCTGGGCGAATCTGTCAGCCAAAATTTTGCCTAGTATCTTACAATCTGCGGTGAGTAGGGTAATTGGCCTATACAAAGAGGGGAGCGTTGGGTCTCTGTGTGGTTTTACAAATGTAAGTATAACCGATTCCCTGAGGGATGCCGGTAGGTCACCTCTGTCTAGTGCCGTATTATACATGGTGACCATACGAGGAAGCAAGTGAGTTGAGAATGTGCTGTAGTATTCAAGCCGTCTATTCCCGGGGTTTTGTTGCGCGCTAGCGCCCTGACTGCGTGAGTGACATCTGAGGCTTTAATTCTCTCCTCTAGCGTTTTTCTGTCTGCGGGTGGGACCTGGGGTAATGGTGTCGATTGTAGGTAGTCAGCGGGTGTATGGGTGTCGCGTGGTTTCGGGGCTTGATAAATGTTGGAGTAATAGGTGTGAAAGACATGTAGGATATCTGGCTGTGACTGTGGGAGTGTGACCGTCTGGTCTCGTACCTCTGTGATGGGTTGTGTCTCCGGGTTTTGTTTGGCGAGCCATGCCAAGAGGGTCTCTCCTCTATTGCCCTCCCGGTGCACCCTGGCGTTATATACCCTGAAGTTATATTTGCGGAGATCCCTCAGTGTTGCAGCATAGTTGGTCTTTGCCCTGGCTACCTGTTCCACGGTGGCTTCGCCCCTGTCCTCTTGTTTCAGTAGATCCGCTAAGGCGTGCTCAGCCCCCTGTAGCGCCCTCTCTAGTGTTCTACGTACCCATACTATTTGCTGTATGCAATGTCCCTTCGCCACGGTCTTATAGGCGTCCCATTCGACTAACCGTGATGTTGCTGTCCCCGCGTTTAATGTGAAGTGTTCCTGGATGTGTTCCCCATGTTCCTGTTTGAACACCTGATCTGTGAGGCATTCTCTCGGTAGTCTCCAGGTGGGAATGGGGGGGTGAGGTGGTCGCCATCTAAGAGTGATCGAGTGAGCGTCATGATCCGAGAGAACCCTCCCTAAATAATCCGCTTGTCGTATTTTGGGGAGTATGCCCATCGAGCATAGAAATCTATCGAGGTGCACTCGTAAGTCATGAGGAATGGAGTGAAAAGAATATAACTTGGTAGTGGGTTTCTAGTTCGCCAGGCATCTGCCAGGTGGAGGGTGTGACCTGTCAAGGGTGGTATCTAGTACGCAATTGTAATCGCCGCCAAGTATCCATGGAGCGTGCGTGTGTTGGGATAGTGTTCCCGTGAGTCGATCCCAGAATGCGGCCTGTTCTACATTGGGGGCATAGATGCTCCCTATCAGCACCGACTGTCCGTCCAGTAGCCCCACTATCAATGCGTTGCGCCCCTCCTTATCTACTACTCGTGTCTGTTCCTGGAAGGGGGTTCCCGGCCTAATCCAGACTAAGTCCCCCCTGGGAAACGCTGAGTATGCCGTGATGCAAACAACACCCCTCCATCTCCTACGCAGGCGTTCCACCTCCACCCCCGTCAGATGTGTCTCCTGCAGAACGGCTATGTGTGCCTGCTGCCTCTTAATATAGGCGTACACTGCATATCTCTTGCTCACTGTATGCATACCCCGAACATTCAAGGTGATAATTTTAATGACGGTGTTTGAGGGACCCGTGGGCATGTCGGTTAGTGCTTACAGATGAGGGTCTTGTGCCGTGAATACACCTGCCCTAGGGGCCCCAGCCGGTAACCCAAACACCCTCCCCGCACTCTGCAGTCATCGGGCCGCCCGCTCCCATGGGAATTATCGGAAAGCTGGTTAAAAAAGGGGGGGGACTTGAACATAAACTGCGGGATACATTCCCAACTAATGGGGCCTATTGCTCGAGACAACAAGTTTAAACTAAGCACTCCGTACTGTCTCTAGTTCGTAACGTCCGGGGGGTGGTTAGGCGTCGTCACTGGGAAGCAGTGTCGCAGCTGCCCGCTCCATCATGTCTAAGGATACATGCCTGCTGATGTTTGTTTTTCTTGTCGGCCATGCGCGGCGTGCAGGGACCGGGGACCCCCGAGGGCGCCCCGGCTAACATCGTGGCAGGACCCCAGCATCCAGCTCGGGACGGTAGACCCGGTGACCGGGCTGTCCCCCAGCGGGCGAATCCAACGCGGTCATCATATCAGTGCAACAGCTGTCTGCGGGGTTACCAGTGGTGGTGTGACCAAGCCGTCATGAGAGGTGTGCGCGTCGCTGAGCTCCTCCTCCGACGTGAAGATGTGTGGGCCACGATCGCCCTCCGAGCTGTCTCCCATCTGTCCCGTCGCCGCCGCCTGCAAGGCCCGCCTGCGTTCCGCTATGATTTGTTCTAGGTCCGGGGATCCCGTGGTATGCTGGACCGGTAGGCGGCTCAGTTGTGTGAGTGTTATCCACCGTGACTGCGGACGCCGTCCGCCGGCTCTGACCGGTGTTTTGGTCGGCCAACTCTCCCATGTGTTGATCCACCCAATTTCTGGCTTCTGTCAGGCCCGTGAAGAAGTGCGTGGATCCTCTATGGACTATCTTGAGTCGGGCTGGGAACAGGAGTGCGTATTGCGTGTGGTGCTGTCACAGAGTGCGCTTTACAGAAAGGAACGTTTAAAAAAGGGGGGTGGTGATGGACAGAGTATCTGAATTAAGCAGAATACTCCTACCCAGTCAAAAGATCAGGGCTTGATCCATCACCGTTTTTTAGCTCACTGCACCATCCCAGTTCAGAACCTGGCTACATGCAAATTAGTCTGTCCCTGGCCCAGTGCATCATGGGAACAGGGCAGACCAAACTACCAAGCCAATTCTTTACTGGAAAGGAAACAAGCTTCCGGGGACCGGTTTCTGGCATTACAGCCGTCTTCGGCCCGGCTTGCTTGAATCCTGATGGTGCAGTGAGCAAGGGACTCACATCTGAGCATACCCTTCCACGCTTGTGGTGGCCAAAACGATCCAGAAAAGGGGGTGGTGATGGACAGAGCATCTGAATTAAGAAGAACACTCATACCCAGTCAAAAGATCAGGGCTTGATCCATCACAGTTTTTTAGCTCACTGCACCATCCCAGTTCAGAACCTGGCTACATGCAAATTAGTCTGTTAGTCTGTCCCTGGCACAGTGCATCATGGGAACAGGGCAGACCAAACTACCAAGCCAATTCTTTACTGGAAAGAAAACAAGCTTCCGGGGACCGGTTTCTGGCATTACAGCCGTCTTCGGCCCGGCTTGCTTGAATCCTGATGGTGCAGTGAGCAAGGGACTCACATCTGAGCATACCCTTCCACACTTGTGGTTACAGAAAGGAACGTGGCACGTTGTTGCTGGACTGCCTGTGAGTAGTCTGGAAAGTGCATCACTTGTTTGTCCTCGACCCTGAGAGTTTTCGCTTGCCTGGCCGCCCGTAGTATGACATCTCTGTCCTGATAATGAAGTAACTTGAATAGGAACGGTCTGGGTGGGGATCCAGGTGGTGGTCTCCGGGTGGACACCCTGTGAATCCTTTCTATTGAGAAGAAAGGCGAGAGGTCTTGTGTCTGGGTGAACGTTTTGATCCAGTCTGCGATGTACCTTACGGGATCTGTCCCTTCCACTCCCTCGGGCAAATTGATGGCGCGGATATTGCTCCAGCGGGAGCGCCTTTCCAGGTCGTCCGTCTTGCGCTCGAGGGTTTTCACTGTGGTCTGTAGATCTTGGATGGCCTCCTGATGTGATTTAATTTGTGGCTCCATTGACTGTAATGTTTGTTCCCCTTGCTGGACCCTATCGACTAGCTTTCTGTGATCGTCTTGTAGTATGCCCAGGTCCGAAGCGAGTTCGCCAAACTTGTTTTCCATAGTCACTCGGAATTGCTCTACGGCTGCCAGCACTTTATCTAATTTAGCGGACATGGCGTCCGATTGGGAGGGTTCCCCATTTTGTCCCATCTCCGAGGCGCTTGGGGAGGTGCATCCGGCCGGTGCCACGCCGGACGTCACGTTCACAGTCTGTCGCCTGCCCATGGTCGTGGCCGGCGGGTGGTATCCTCGCACAGATATCTCTGTGTGTTGTTCAGTTGCCGGCTTAGACAGATGGTAGTGGAGTTGCCGCCTCGGAGTTTTCTGATGTACCCTACCACGGCGCCTACCGGACCGGTGCCCCAGCAGGGGTGCGCACAACTCCGTTGTTCCTCGCTGCCGGTATGAGGGGGGCTGCACAGCTGTGGCCGTTCAGATCACAAAGCTCCTGTGTCCAAGGGAGGGAGGTCGAGGTCAGACCACCGATACCTCCTGTCGTTTCACTCTCCTACAATACTCCCCATCGTCCCACCATCCAGACACCGCGTCCACCTTTGGTGTTCTCCAGCTCTCCGCCCCAAGGCTCCTCTGCTTCTGCTTTCGTGTCTCTGCTCAAGGGTGCTGGTGCGCTGTGTTGTATGCTTTTCCCGTCGCTGTGGCTTCTGGACGCAAGGCCCCGGACCCCGGGGGTTCCCGCTTTGAGGTCTGTGTCTCCCCTCCTCCAGCTCGCAGACTGCGCCGCGTCAAGTGAGGTGGCTGCCGTGCTGTGGGGCGACCGATGGGGCCTATTGGATCGCGGGCGGTCCACAGACTCCATCCTCACCCTGCCCCCCGCTTCTGAGCGGTGGATCACGCCTCGGTTGGCCCGGGCTGCACCGGGATGCCCCAGCTTTCTACTGTTCCGGGGTGCGGTACCTTTTGCGAGCCCTCTCCTCGTGGCTCCAGGGCCCGCCGCAGGGGTCTCCCTTCTTTGGGTGTCAATGTCCGTTTTCAGGGCTCAGGGGATACCTGTTGTCGCGAGGACTCCAATCCGACCGCGGGTGGAACTGGTCCCAGCATGGTGTCATACTTGGGAGGGGGTTCACTCGTTTCCCCCGGGCCCTGGTATAGTGTGGCCAGGGGCCTGCAGCGTGGCTGTCCCCCTGGGCGCCCCTCCCGGTGCGACCCCCTCCGCAGCACGATATCTGGCGCCGATGTACTGCGATCGCCCCCGGGGGACCCGATCACCTCGAGAGTCTCCGGCGTCGAGGTTCACCACAAACAGCAGAGCACGTCCCGGTGCGCGGGTACTCACTGTGGCTGTGGGGATGTTTCAATGCGCCCATCAGGAGACTGACCCGCCACCGCCTGCTGTGGCCTTGGCACCTGAAAAAGTTTGCCTTCCAAAGAATGTGCAGGGGAGATCCACGATTGTAAGGCTTGAATGAGAATTGGCAAATTAACCAATGTTCTTCACACTGCCATTATGCTGGTTCCACTGAAGGTGAAAAGTTTGTTGCAGAAAAATGCCTAAGGCACTAGGAAAGTCTGAGAGGCCAGTAGACTATTTAAGTTGAGTTGGCTTCCAACTTTGACTGAATGTTATTTCTATCAATATGTGGAAATGCTTAAAGCAAGCATTTTTTCCAGACTGCTGTATTAAACTGAGTCATTGGATTTCAAGAACTAAGCATGTGCAGCTTGGTTGGAACTGCACGATTATTATTGTATTAAATTATTGGGCGGCTACTGCTTAAACCAACCCATTGTTGGTAAAGCAGACACAGACACTGTCCCAATGTCATTGCGTGTGCAAAAACTCTTGAAACATTACCTGGCTAAAGAGAAGGACTGCTAACTGGAAATGCTGGCATCCCATAGATCTTCAAATACAGTCGGAAACGAGCGATTGGAATACAGAAATAGGCAAGCTGAAGGTCAAGGAGACACAACAAGTCCTGCTCTCAAAAAGAGCAATGAGTACTTGCTCTAATGTGCACGTCTTGAATGTCTCTTTCCTCTGAAATCTGCTGAGGACTCACAGATTTAGAAAAGGACACAAGCCCTCCTTAGTGATTTGTTCTATTGCACCTTAGCATGGCAATATCCTTCATCAATATGTTTGTGGGTGGGTGTGGTGGGAGGGCAGAGATTGGGGCACTTCAGTAATGGCAGGAATAACCGTTCTTCTCAATCTGCCGGAGTAACTAACTCAACAATCTCTCCTGCCATGGCCAAGAAGATGCAGACACCTCAAAGTCATGTGATCAGTACATTGCAAGAACAGCGTTTTGAGGGCTGTGGATGCAGAGTGGAAGGAAGAAGATTCCCTAGCCCAAAATGTTGCCTTTACAGGTGCAAAAAACACAGTTGGGGCTTTTTCCGCTGAAGTTTGAACACGCCAAACTAGTTATTAGAAGTTGCCTCTCATCCTCCCTGCCACCCTCCTTCCTTTTCTAGACACAACCCTACGAAGTGATCTGGAAATTAGACGGGCTTATTCATCCGATTTCCAAAACCTACTCCAGGCCACTTCTCCATTCCCTCTCCACAAGTCCCCTTTTAGTTGTTCATCTCAACAATGAGGGAGAGTAATGTTTTCATCTATCTACCTAAAGTACCTATATGTCTCCTAAAGGCCAGACTAGTTCTAGAACAAGCAAAGGATGTGAGTTTTTAATTATTTCCTGAAGGCACGGAGTGGGTTGCATCCTTAAATCAGGTTGAAATATGTTTCAACACAATGTTGCCACCCCTGTGAAAGTCCGATGTGGTGCTTGGGTAGATTTGAATATCAGAACTTCCAGGTAATTGGAATCATTGCTTCATGGTAGCCTTCGGCCTCCTAACATGTTGAGCAGGTATGTAAATTAGCGGTAATTTTTGGAGGGAACTACATTTTATGCCAGGCACCCAATCTTGAATTTAATTCTGGGTAACAACCAATTCAGGTTCATTATTATGGGTAAGATGTAGCCATATTTCTATATGAAAGCTGGCAGTCTAGCCATAGGGTTGATCTCTGCTTTCAAGGGTGAAAGAGGACTTGCTACATGGCATTGACAAGTGTGCTGCAGTTCTCAAGTGGGAGAGTAAGACGTTGATCTTTTTAAAAGAGTAAAGATGACCGTTTGGCTATCTTGCTGTGTAGGAAGAATGGGGAGGTTGAGCTGAGAGTGAAAAATAGTAATTTTACCTAAGAAGAAACAGCTTCTACCTATTATATTTGAATGAGAGGGATCAATTGCATTATATTATGTCAACAGGGCACTAAATGGAATAAAATATCTTGAGTTACTGAAGCTGACTGGATATATAGCCGCCACTCTACTCTTCTAGTAGACCCAAGGGATCAAAATAGTGGCATTAGATGACTGACGGATTATGTTACTTACCCTGTAAGCATCTATTCGCAGCATGTAGTTCTGTAGATTCAAATGCTCTGCATACTCCAGCTATCTAGTGTTGCCCTCGGACATTTGCAATGTGTTTTTTTCGAAAACATCTTTTGAGTCACAAGGTGACAACTCTCCATGGAAATGCGCATGGTCATCAGCTTTACTAAGATTGTTTGTCGCACAGCAGGTGCATGTGTTAGTGGAGCTAGAGATAGTACATAATGATGACCATGCATTGTAAGTGCAGAGAAAGAAAAACTGTAGAATATATATATATATATTACCTACTGGCGGTCGCCAGTAGGTAGTTATAGTTAGGACCTAGTTTCCATAGGAAATCCTCAACATTCTATTTGGATTAACTTTGGCCGTGGTGGATGAATCTTTGCGAATTTCTCAAAGAATATGGCTCGGTCCGCTGCGCTCCTTCCCTGAAAGTTTGGGGGGGATTGGTGAAGTGGGGGCTGAGATAAAAGGGGGGTCCCAAAACGTGTTTTCTCCATGTTATTTTCCATAGGACGTTTAGACACGGCTACAGGTCGAACGGCTGAATGGATTTATAAGAAATTTGGCAAAACTGTAGAGTCCGGCTCGCAGATGACGCTTTTTTTGGAATGGTGTAAATCTGTTCAGTAGTTGCTGAGAAAATTAAACTTAAAGTCAATTATATATCTATAAGCGCGCACGGGTGCGCGCACTCAAGCGGCTGCGCGCGAGCGGATTTTTTTTTTTGCTGCGTGACGTCTGTTAACGTTCGATTCGAAGGAAATCAGGAAGTGTTGACCGCCATTTTGTCACTGCGAGTAAATATATTGTCATTTCAAAGCGTTGGAACATGGAAAGGGGAGAAGGTAGAGATTGTTTTGCTGCGTAGGTTCTCTCAGGGTGTGCAGTAAGGCCCTTAAACGCGAAAATATATATATATATTTTTTTTTTAAAGTTGCGGGGTGCACGCACCCGGGCGCGCACACCTATTTACAAGAGTGTGAAAATGGAGATAAATCAGAAGTTTGAGTGCTTTGATATAAGGTGGCTCTGAAAAGAGCCCTTGTGTTAATTGAGTTTTTTCTGCATTTATAAGTAAGTACCGATGCAGAGTCTGATGTTGCAGAGGAAGATTCTGTTTCCCTCATCCGTGAAATGAACACCATCTGTCCTATAGATGTCTTGCATGTGGTAACGCAAGTTGTTGTGGTAAATAGAACCCATGCTTTATCTCTGAGGAAAGCAGAAACAGATTTATTAACATGTCTCCTTGCTTTCTCAATTTGTGCACAATGTTGATTGGACCAATTCCATTTCTGTCTTTGGCATATATTGGAATATACCAAGGCAGTTTGAGGAAAAAGTGTCATCAATTGTCGAAAGGTGTCTTTTAGAAGCATTTCCAGACCTACCCCAGTCAATGTGCCAAGATCGTTCCCACCACAGTGCACAATTATAAGGTCTGGTTCTGGGAGATGCATAAAAGTTTTCACCAATGGTATTAATTGGTGACATCTTAATCCTCTTTGCCCAATCCACGTTATCTGCACATTTGGTAAATCAAGGTTGGAAATTCGTCTGCTTGCTGCATATTTTCCACTCCAGTGAATATAGCTGTGTCCTAAAAGCCAAACCTTCATTTTCAAGGCAGATGCACTCGTACTCCGATGGGTTCTGGAAGTGGAATGGCAGTTAGAAGCTGAAAGTCAGGATAAAAAAATGGATGAAGCTTGGTGTGGTTGAAAAACGAAAAATGATTGGTTGATTCTAATACGTGAAGATTGAAGACTACGTTGCATGTTAATGTTATGTAAAAGAAAAAGTAGTATTGGGTGTGAAAAAAATGACATGTAACAGAGCTGTGGATAGGCAGGTGTTTCTGGAGGGAAAACAGTGTTGTTAGTTTGCTGTAGAACGTTGAGATATGAACTTTTGACCTGTGCCTTCAGCCAGGTGCAGAATGAGGTGTTACCATGGAAACAGCCAGAGATGGCAATGGGTGATGGGTGACTTATGTGACATTGAAAATATTGTGAGGGACAACCAACTGAAATGTAAATTTGAATACAAAATTTTGCGGGAGGAAATATGATTGGCTGAAGAGACATATATGAGTCTGTATTGACTGTATATCTGTGCCATTGAATTTTGGTTGCAGTGATAGCAGCATAATTGAGATTCCGTCAATCGAATATCTATTTTGTGACTGTCACTGTTGTACATCGTACAAAGCATTGGTAAAGGTTATTCTGTAACTGTTTGTTTTGTCATGTACCGTAAAATATGGTTTACTCACAAACAATGATTGATTTTCCTCATAGTTTGAAACTAAAGTCATTTTTGGCTGTCATAATGTGTTGTATTTCTAAAACTATTTTTAATTTAAATGTGAAATATGAAGTATAAAATATGTTTAATATAAAGAGTAATTATTTGTGTGATTTTGAAGCCTTTATATATAATGAGAGAAGTTGTTTATGAAGTGAAAAAATGATATTAGCAGAGAGACAGATAATGCAGATAGAGAGAGAAATGGTACATTACATGTGATACCGTCGTGAAAAAATGTTAATGGTTAATGAATTCGTAAACTTTCTGTCACACGACAAAATTAGAGTGCGGTTTCTGGACGTGGCCTGCATTGGTGGGTGTAGGGTGAGAGGGGTAGGTGGTTGAGTGAAATAAAATGAAAAGTTGGTATATTACATGTGATACCGTCTTCAAAAAGTGGTAATGCTTAATGAATTCTTAAACTTTCTGACAGACGACAAAATTACATTGTAGTTTGTGGCCGCGGCTTGTACTGGTGGGGTGAGAGGGGGAGGTGGTCGAGTAAAATAAAATGAAAAGTTCTGACCATGAGGTTGTACACAGATTTGTGCAGTAAATGTGTTCGTAAATTGAGGTACCAAACAGAGTATAAAAATATCTCTCTCACTCCTGCTGTTTGACTGCATCTTCATCTCTCTTCTGTTTTCCGTCTCCGTTGCCCTGTGTTATCTTATTGTGTGTGTGTCTGTCTGTGTCTGCCTTCAGTCCGGGCTGAGGAACTTTGCTGTGGAGGCACACACAGATAGTCGCATCAAAGTAGTTGGAACGTTTTCAAAAAACTATTTATATAATTGGAATGCTTTTTTGAAGCGCTAGTGAATGTTTTCTTTCAGAATTACCGCTCGGTTGCTTCCATAGAGCAGAGGGTATGTTGTATTTCACTACTTAGTGCCTCTGTATCTGCACTCTGTTCTCTGGTGGCTGGCGGAGAAGTGTTTGTTATTGTGGAGATTAAAGCGTGATAAGGAGTGAAATACGACATAGCGTCTGGTCTGTAGAAGCGTGGGAGCAGTGATTAACACTGAGTGAAGCGGAACTGCGACGGTGCTTGAGAAGAGTAATAAATTATTTTGTTACAGAGGTACAACTGTCTGCATGGTGCGCGACCTACTAAGAAAGGGTTCACGGGCTGTTATAGGCCTGTGGGTTCTAGTATGAGTAAATCAGGTTGACAAAAGAAAATATTAAGTTAGTACAGCTGAAGTTACGTGGAACACATGAATACTGTTTCAGTATACAATCATTTTAGTTGAGATTATGGATTAAAAGAGAGAACGTGTATGCACCAGTTAATGTGCACCACTGCTCTGCCTGTGTTGGGGGGGTGAGGTGTGTGTGGGTGTGTGGGATGTGTGGGTGTGGATGTGTGAGGTGTCGGTGTGGGGGTGTGGGGTGTTTGGGTGTTGGTGGAGGTGTGCGTGTGTGAGGTGTGTGTGGGGAGTGTGTGGGTGTGGGGTTGTGTGCGTGTGGGTGTGTGTGGGACGTACTTGTAGGTACCTAAAACAGCCACAGAACCCAAAAGCTCTTTTCAGAGCTACCCTACCTGTAATCACTCAAAATGATTATTTTACACTATTATTTTCACTATTTTTCACCAAAGTACGCTCCCTGGTACGCTCCCCGGTGCGTGTACCGGGCGCTCCCCCCGCGAAAATCGAAAAAAAAATTTACAAAAATTTGTCCCGCGGGACCCTTTTATGGCCCCCACATCAAACCTAGGGGGTCAGGGGGGGTCAACCCTGCCCCCTTTTGCTCATTTCCCCCTTTGATTTTGCCACCTCTTGTGTCTCAATCCTACCGAGACACAAGATGGCGGCCGCTGCGGACTGTTTCGAATGTTTACAGACACCCGAGAACCAATCAGCTTGCTGTGCGCAAGTCGCGTGGCGCGCCCGGAGCGCTCCCCGGTACGCGTACCGGGGCGCGCCTATAGATATATAAATTTTTTTGAACCTAAATTACTCAAAATCCTCTGGAGTACATATCTTGAGACATAGCAAAGGCACATCGGGCTACCAGTCCCTACAATTTTGCCAAGTTTGGTGAAAATCCATTCAGCCGTTCGAGCCAAAAGTGCGACAGACCGCCCTATGGAAATTAACATGGGGAAAACACGTTTTGGGACCCCCCTTTTATCTCGGCCCCCGCTTGACGAATCCCCCCCAAACTTTCAGGGAAGGAGCGGAGAGCCGCGAGGCAAAGTTGCTGAACAATTCAGGCTGATTCCTCAACCGGTGCCAAAGTTATTCCAAATAGAATGTTGAGATTTCCCTATGGAAATCAATCCTAAATATAACTACCTACTGGCGACCGCCAGTAGGTAATATATATATATATATATATTCCGAAGTGGCTGGGCTCATGTGAATCTACAGCACTATATGATATTTACAGATGCTTATAGGGTGAGTGACATAATCCATTTATAGCATGTGTGGTTGTAGATACACATACTCTTCATAAACTGGAAAGCAGTTCTCTAGTGGTGACTAGCCATTGGATATTGCAGATGCTTGAAATAAAGTTTTGTAGTACGGTCTCTGTCCAATGTTTGCCTGTTGGCATGCTAGGACGTCCACACAGTTGTGTTTAGTGAATGTGTGTGGAGTTGACCATGTAGTAGTTTTACAGATGTTAACTATTGGAATGTTACCCAGAAAAGCCATAAAGGCATAATTTTTCCTAGTGGAGAGTGGACTTGGAGGAACTGGTAATGTCCTTCTTGTCATAATGTAACATGTATGGATGCATTTAACTACCAATTAAGCGATACCTGACTTAGATATTACTTGCCCCTTCCTTGATTTTCAGAAGGCAACAAACAATTTTTGTATATTACAGAGGAATTTCGTTCTGTCAATGTAATAGAGCTCTGTGTTACAGAGCCTGGATTGGGAAAGAAAAATAGTTAACTCAAACGTTTGGTTTAGGTGAAGGGGACACTACTTTTGGCAAGAATTTAGGGTTGATGCAAAGGACTGCCTTATCTTGGGGTACCTGAAAGAAAATTTCATCTAGAGTCAGAGCATGTATTTTACTGACGATACTTAAAGAAGTAATTGCTATGAAAAAAGTAATTTTCCTTGAAAGAAACTGAAGTGAGCTTGAGAGTAAAAATTCAGAAGGAGGGTCCACAAGCCTGGTTAGTAGCATATTAAGAGTCAAGACTAGAGCAGGTGCTAATTTGGCGGTATTATCCTCTTTAAATCCTCCATGGATGTTTTAACCCCTTTGGTGCTCAGGACAGCCCCTGGCCGTCATGCGTCACAATGGGTGTGTGCTAACGACGGCCGGGGGCCGTCCAAACTCTGTCCACTCTCTATTTCTCCCGCACAGCCCAAAAATGTGACCAGCGCGCAAGGGGTTAACAACAGGGATTTTGAAGAGTGATTGTTTTATCCTGTTCTGGAAATATGCAGCAATAGCTGCTAAGTGAAGTCATATAGACGTGAAAGCTAACCCTGCCTTTTGTAAGTTGTAATAGTGGGAAGTCGTATATAAGGGTTTCTACTGAAGGCTTCAGTGGGATCAATGTGCTGGGTACTACTGTAGGGGACAAATCTCTTCCACTTAGCCTAATAACATACACTAGTGTAGGTGACAGCACCTCACTTAGCATGTCCGTACATTCCGATAGAAATGTTTGGAAACCAAACTCTAGGACCAAAAGAGCTAGACTAAGCTGTCTGAGATTTGGTTTACTGACTCTGTCTTGTTTCTGTGTGAGAAGGTCCTGCCTGTTGGGGATTTCCCATTAGTAACTACAGATAGCTCTAGTAGGGTTGTGTGCCATGGCTGTCTAGCCCTTGCGGGAACTATCCGAGTCAAGGTGAGCAATGTATGCCTGAGATTCCTCACCACATATGGTAATAGGGGGAGAGGTGGAAAAGCTCAGGTAAAGATCGATGACCAATTCATCCATTCTACATTGCCCCTGGACTGTGGGTGATAAAACCTGGAGGCTAGGTTTTGGATAGTGTGTTCTGTGGAGTGGCAAAGAGATTTGTATTTGGTGTTCCCCAAAGTTGGAAGCTTTGAAGTAGGACTCGTCAGTTGAATTCACACTCTGGGACGTTTTGCTGCATTCTACTTAGGAGGTCGGCAAAGTTGTTGTACACCCCGAGAGGTACTCTGCGAAGCAGTATGAGAGTGAATTGCCCAATTCCTTATGCTCTGTACTAGCTTACACAGTTGGAGAGAGTGAGTGTCTCTGTAGGTAATACATGGGTGTTATGTTATCTCTCTTTATGAGGACTACTTTGTGCTGAATATCCTTGATAAAATATTTCAGCACCAGTTTTATTGCTAGTTGTTCTAATAAGCAGAGATTCAGCTCTTTTGCTGAGCCGTCCACAATCCCTGTACTGTCATGTCCATCATGTGTACCCCAAACCTGTAAGTGATGCCTTTGTAGTGATGGTCACTTGCGTTGTAGGGTCCATAAATGGCCTGCCCTTCAACAGTCAACAACTGCCCTTTTCCACCACTGAGAGACTGATATATATCCTGGGCTGAATCAACACTACATATTCTAAACTGTTTTAAACTGTGCTCCGCTTGTGACCCCTGTGACCCAACACTCCTGTAATGAGTGCACAAGCATTCTGGTATGTGGGACAATGGCTTTATAGGACGCCATCATGCCTAGGAGACGCATTGAGGTATTGAATGGCAGATGGAGATGTGTCTGAAAAAGAGTCAGTTGGGTCTGGAATTTCAGAGCCCTATGTGGATTGGAGTAGGCTGTGGCGAGGACTGAACTGAGATTCACTCAGGGATAATGTTCAAAGTGAAGTGATTCTCAGTAGAATCTGGTCACGCTTATTGTAAATCCTAATCTGTGAAGAAGATTGATCATGGCGCTTGTGTATTTTTTACACACCTGGGCTTGTCTGAACTCTTTATCAGCCACTTGCCTCTGTAAGGGAAACATGCATGCTTTGTCTCCTTTGATGGGTGGCTACTACTGCTGGGCATTTTGTGAATAGATCTGTATCTACTGTGACCCCAAGTGGTAAAACATTGAATTGATAATGGTGTGCTCTTACCACAAACCTCAGATAGTGGTAGTGATGAGCTTGGATGGGAATGTGGAAGTATGCATCCTTTAGGTTGAGAGCTGCCATGAAGTTGCCTTCCTATAAGTGGTATGACATCCTGTGGTGTGACGATATGACAATGTTCCACAAGGATGTATCGGTTGGGAGGTCTGAGGTGTAAGATTGGCCTGAATGTGCCATTTTTTCGTAATAAAAAAAAAAAGGCAGTGCACCCCTCCTACTTGGAGTTCCTTTGGAACTGGCTTGATAGCCCCCTTTGCAAGGAGCACTTTTACCTCTTCCTTGACAATTTTTTAGTGCTGAGGGCACGTTAGCATGGCGGCATGTCTGGTGAAGTTGCTGTGAGTTCGAGACAGTAATTATGCTCGATGATGGAGAGCACCCATTGGTCATAAGTGATGCCCTCTCAATCTGCCAATAAGCCTTGAAGTCCGCCCCCGACAGATGTTTAGTGATCGGAGGTGGGGGAAAAGTGAGAGGAATAACTGTTTTCTGGGTGAGACACCCTTTACAGGCATACTTCTACCCCTTCCCAGGGCTCATTTGCCTTTATAGGCTCCTCTACTGTAACCTCTACCACCTTGCTGGAAATATGCTTGTTGCAGCCTTTGGCAAGTCTGTCCCTGCTTGGAGGTGGACGCTCTGGCACTACCCCTTCCTTGCTGCTTATAAAAGGACTGACATGGAGTTGGGATCAGCAACACTCCCATAGCCTTTGTTGACCTGTGGGCTGAATAAATGCTCACCACCAAATGGGATGTTAAGTAACATAACCTTGATCCCACAGAAAAGAAAAACTACAGACCTATCGCCTGCCTCCCTTTCCCCGCCAAAGTCTTCGAAAAAGTAATAAATACTCAGTTGTCACACTTCATTAATGAGAACAACTTCTTAGACGACAAGCAATTTGGCTTCAGGAAGGGCCATGGCACCGAAACACTTATCAAGACCTCAGACGAGATCAGAATGATACTCGATCGGGGAGGAGCCGCAGCTTTGGTGCTGCAGGACCTTTCAGCAGCATTTGATACGGTCGATCATACCACACTCATCGACCGTGTCTCTGCCATAGGCATTAAAAATAAAGCCAAAACCCTCCTTACCTCCTTCCTCTTTAATTGTTCCCAATCAGCAACGCTAGGCGAGTTCAAATCCCCATCCTTCACCTTCCCTTGCGGGGTTCCACAAGGATCCTCGCTGAGTCCAACCTTATTTAACATATATGTGTCCGACTTGGCAAGGGTCATAAGTCTCATGGCATGCGACTGACCACATACGCCGATGACACACAGCTATTACTAGAGACCCACAATGATGGAGAAAAAGTCGGGGCATACTCGCAATAAGCACATCACATGGATGGCAAACAATTGCCTTAAACTGAACTCCGAGAACCCGGAGGTGATGATCTTTGGCAACTTCTCCCCCAGCTGGTCCCCGTCCTGGTGGCCAACGGAGTTGGGTCCACCTCCATCCCCCGTAACAAAAGTCAGAAACTTATGTATCATCTTTGACAACAAACTAACATTCTTACAACACGCCAACAACATTGTCTCCTCTGCCTTTTACACCATTAAAATGATAAATAAACTTATACCCTACCTTCCATCAAGTGCCGGCAGAACTCTCACGAGCACACTAGTCATGTCCAGGGTAGACTATTGCAATGGTTTATTCCTTAACACCCAGGAAAAAGTTCTAAACAAACTGCAAATGGTGCAAAACGCAGCGGCAAGGATCTTGACCAGCACCCCCAAATTTAACCCCACTTCCAATCTAATACGTAAGCTCCGCTGGCTGCCCATCAGAAGCCGTACAAAGTTCAAGGCCCTATGTATCGCCTATAAGGCAGTGAACTACACAGGACCTGAATTTCTAAAAAAAAAAACGCTATGCCCTTACACGCCAACAAGACCCCTACGATCCTTAGCAGCAAACCTGATAAATGTCCCCAGAACAAAAAAATCATCTTGGGGCGACAGAAGTTTCACAGTCGCCACCGCCAGACTTGGGAATACACTTCCCCTTTACATCAAGACCACCCCCTCTCTCCTTGCATTCCGTAAACAACTCAAAACATGGTTGTTCAACCAATAACATACCAGCACCCACTCTGTCCCATATTCAACAGTCTGCAGCGCCGAGACACCCAAGGGTTTTTGTGCGCTTAACAAATTGCATAAATAAATAAATAATTAAATAACATTTGAAGCCTAAAATGCAATGCCATGTATGACAGCTAAGTTCATACCACTTGCGGAGTAGCATCTAGCGCACACTTAATGGTGATGTTTGATACACATTTGCCCTCACCCACCAATTCCTCAACACTCTTTTCATATTCGTCTGGAAGATGTTTTAGGAGAACCTCAATCTCATCTAAGTGGGCCCTGTTGTACCAGCAGAGTATCCCCACTGAGTTAGCAATCCACCAGTTATTGGTATTCCCCAAGTCCACCCTTTTCTCTGCAGCATCAGTGTGTTTACTTTCTTCATCAAGAAGCAGAGCATCTCCTACTTCATGTGCTACAGTCTACTTACTAACAGTAGCAATGACTAATGAGTCAGGGGAAGGGTGTCCAAGTATGTACAGTGGCTCTGAGAGGGATGATTTATACTTGCTTTCAAGCAGGGAGTAAGTACCATAGCTTTTACTGAGTATTTGAAAATCTCAGCGGCTGGTAGGAGCATAGATTTTATCATAGGTAAGTACTGAAACAACTGTCTTGGATAAAGTCTCTACCAAAAAGTAAGGATCCCCAGGTGTCACATGCATATCTACCTAATGATTTGCTGCCGGCTGGTCGATGACATTATGGTATCTTGTGGCATCAGGCGAGGCTGGCGTAAAAGGTACAGGTTGTCCTGAAGGTCAACATCACAGTCCTCCCTAGGGTTGTCAGGACTTTAGAGGAGACACATAGGCTTCCTGAAGTCCTCTGTAGGAGAGTATGGGTTTGTATTATCTGTGTCTGACTGAGAGTGTGCAGACCTGGAGGGAGACTTTGGTGGTGGTGAATGGACTGGGGAATGTTGTGGTGGATGTGTCTGAGATGGTAGTAATGAAATGGCGCCATTGTGTGCCACAAGTTTCTTCTATGGTAGAAACATGGTAGAGTTCTCCAGGTGGTGAGTTTTCCAGTCTAGGGTTAATAACAGTTGTCTTGGACCTTTGTCCAAGACTTGCTGTAACATCGAGAAATGTACCATCCGGTTCCTCAGCAGTTACCCACGATGTTACTTTCAGTGTAGGTTTGCTGTTCGGACAAGACGGTTCCTTGGAACCAGTTGTTTCTTTCACTTGTGGCTTGTCCTTCAGTGCCAGAGATATCGGCACCAAAGATTGAGATACAGAAGGCTGTGTTGGCGCAGAGTGACTTTAACCTGGAGTCTTCAGCTTAGAGGATTTGTTCTCGGTGCAGTGGTTGGTCTTTTGGCAGGGATTAGATTTGTCCTTTCTCAGTTCCGAAGCCATTTGTCAGTGTCGACCGGAATCAACTGGTTGCGGGTACCAAGACATGTGTGTTATGTAGCCACGTGGATGCTCGGCCAACCCCCCAGAGATCGTGGGATATATCTGGGAATGATAGGCCTGGATACTCACAGCCTTGGGATATTCTTTGCGCTTGAACTCGATGTCCTTCCAGATTTAGATGACAAGGACACTGGCAAGGGACATCAGCGGTTGTTCTTTTCACTTGTTCTCCTCAATCTTGAAGTCAAACTCTCCTGAGGTGACATAATGCAGGCTGGATAAAAGCAGGCCACCCTCCTTTTCTTCCTCTTTGCCAACCAGTTCCTTCTCCTGAAAACTCCGCCTCGGCCTCCATTTCCATGTTGTGAGCGAGGCGTCAATCTCTTTGATACCTCAGAGGCTTTTTCAACCTAAATTGTAGGCACGCTGAGAAGTCTTTCATGCTGCTCAGGGGAGAAGGACAGGTTAAAGACCTGAATGTGGTTGTTGTGTAGATATTTGCATTTGCATTGCACAGAGGGCACTTGTCGAATGGAGTTCGATCCATCAATCGTGACAGACCATTCTCGGTCAGGAATGGAAGGCGATGGAAACTACCAAGAAGCACATGCCCTCGGCTTCGTTGTACCTCCTACCAATGAATGTAGAGCAACTGATATTGTAGTATGGACGGAGTAGAATCTATTTTTCTTCAATAAACCAATTCATCTCTGTGGTGGTTAGGTGCAAAAAAGGTGCTCTAAACCAGTGCTTCAGCAAAACCAGTCTACACCCGATGGCAGAAAGATACAATCTAACAATGGAGCCAATGAACATGACCAGTGCCACGGAGACAAGCAGCCTCAATACCTCATGGCTCAAAGAAAAACAAGTTGCAAATGCCCATGCCCAATACTAGATGGCAGGAGTATGGAGAATCAGCGGGCCATGGGCCATAGTGCGAGGAAGGAAATGAGTCGTGAAAGAATGGCAATAATCAGGATTTGGTGGGTCCCTCAAACCTCTGGGCCTTGGTGCCACTGCACTTGCTGGACCTAGTGGAGCACACTCATGCCCTTGGGCAAGATTTGTCTAATGTGAAACTGCCAAAAATAAAATGCTAGTACGGTCACTCACCTCAATTCAAATCCTTCAAGAATTACATTCAAAATATTAATATTTGATGTCAGAAGTAGATACCCATCTACTAACTGAATTCCACTGTGTAAACACAGTGTAACTGGATAACCTCAGCTTCCCTGCTGACAAAATTGTGTAATGCTAGGCGAATACCATGCCTCTTTATATTTGCTCACAGTGGTTTATAAGAGGTCAGAGCACCTTCAAATATGTGAGCTTAGGATCTGGGCTGCACAAAATACTCTGCGTTTGAGACACTAGCCTATAATATTGCTTATCTATAAGAAGAATGTAGGCCACACATAAGAGATCTGTCATAACCCCTGACATTCCTCTTAGTTCACTAATGGAAGTGTCATCGCAGCGGTGGTAGTAATGTTTCTCAGTTCATGTTTAAAAGATCTGACTTTTAATAAATATAGTCCTCAACTAACCTGTATTAGTAAGGTAAAACGCTTCCGCCTGTTAAGAGATATGTTATTTTAAATTCTGAAGACACTGTCAACGTGATCTTTGTTGAATGACTGACATGCTTTGTCAAATGTTATTAACGCTCAGCTCAAGAACTGGCTCTCAGTGCCAGCGCCTGGACCTTGGATCAGTTGTCTGTTCTCCCTGTTTATTTGGCTCACCCACCGACAAGGGAGCAGGGAGCACCTAAGGCGTGAGACAGTGATTTGTGTACATGGTGACTTATCTGCGACAGTGATGCAGCATAGGGCAGGAAGTTACCAGTTGCAGCAAGAGCATAAACGGTCAAGTGTCGGGCCCCTTTCAAGATGATTTGTCTTGGAATAAGCCTTTTCCTGATCATTTAGTTTTAATCTGTAGTTCTGCAACATAACAAACCATGTGCTTGCTTATGTACTGTGAGCTGTAATCTAAACCACAAAATGCTTACTATATAGATGCACTCCAGTGCCACGGAGTGCAGTAGGTGGCATGTGGCGCATTACAATAGCCATCCAGTGAATTGAAACAAACCCTTCCCACAGCCTGTTTTATTGGTAACCAGCCAGCCCATTATGACGTGTTCCTGTTTTTTGTAACTGTCTCAGCGGTGGGGTGGGGGGTGAGAATGAGTGAGTGAAGGGGAGCTGAAACGAAGCGGTCATATGACCCTACAAGGCAATGAAGACCATGGAGAGGATTGCTGATGTACTATGCGATGTATTGCAAACCACAAAAAGCTTACTATACAGATGCATTCCAGTGCCTAGAAGTGCAACTGGTGGCATGTGGCACTTTACAGTGACTATCCAGTGAATTGAAACAAGCCCTTCCCGCAACCTATTTTATAAGTAACCAGCAAGCCTGATATGGGATTGCTGACTTTCTCGCTATCTCCATGCGAATGCTCGCCTGGTAATTGAAAAACATGTGGCTTGAAAAACGACAATGGAACATGATTTACAGGCATACTCCATTATGGTCAGAGAAGCACAGGGCAAGAATTCACAGGAGAACGGGAGTGAGCCAACGACAGCATGAGGAGAGTGATTAGGGGACGGGATTAGAAACAATGCGGAGTGGGGAGAGCAATTTCACGACAGTCGGAGAAGCACAGGGCAAGCAGACACGGGGCTGCGGATGGAGAAAGAGATAGTGGGAAGAGGGTGATTGGGGGACGAGACAAGAAACGAGATAAGAACATGATTTACAGGACTGTTTACAGAAAAGGCGCAAGTGAAAACACAACCGCTACTGAGGTGGGATCTTAAACGAAGAGAAAATAAGTTCCTAAAATGGTAATTAAATGAGAGGAGTGGATGGATAGTAGTTATTGGTACCTGCTCTCGGGGAGGGCTAATCACAGGAAGAGGCATGACACATGCATGCCAGGGACAAATGGGCAGAAAGATTAAGACAGCGACAATGGAGCCATCAAATGGAAAGCCTATGGACAGACTGAAGCCCACAAAGTATATACAACATGTCTCTTTCAAGACAACGCATGCGCAGTCTAGAGCAGAGACCTGAAAAACAGCCCACGGGCTAGCCCAGTTAGGCAACCCCTTAGGCAGTGCCTGACTGGCCAATCTGTTGCTGGTGTTGTGCGCCAATAGCACCTTGTTCAAGGTAGACTGGCCCATCTGAGCTCCGGGCCATGGTGCATTGCACCGGGTGAAACAATTGTAACTACGCCCCTGTGCAGAGCATATGTATCTACAGCCACATTTGCTACAAATATAATATTTTCAAAAATCTATATTTATTTCCCCCATCCCCTAAAGGGGTACATTTGGCTACAAACCCTTCAAACTATACAATAAATAAATGGTTTGGATTGGGGACAGATTCAATTAATTCCCCTTGGTTTCAATGATCTTCCTTTGGAATTCAGTGTAAGAGAAAATGTCAGATAAAAAAAACATAGATAGCATCTATGTATCTATCTATGATAGTATCACCTTCAGCAACCGAGCATAGTAGCTCTGCTCCACTACAAACACATGACGTACACAATAAAGAGTAGAAAGAGCACCCTAGCAAGCCTTTGCTATACCTGGAACATGTTACCCTCCATGAAACCAATGTGTGTTTACTAGTGTTTCCCTGATAATAGGGCATGGGCAGAGTCTGACGTTCCATGTATAAATGTGTTCATTGCAATGCAATACTTCTGTATTCTCATGAAATTACACACGAGACCCCGAAATGTAGGGACGTCTATACTGCTTTATCTAAATTAATGCCACAATTTTTCACCCACCAAAAATCATATGTACAGGCCTGATTGTGATTTTGCAGTTATGTGTTTGCTTACCTGTTAATCAAAAATATATATTTTTTCCAAAGACGGTTAATGTTCTGATCTAATCCAGAATACATTATAGCAAACAAATCTACCTAAACCTTCATCCCACCTCATTCAAATTCTCCACCAATTCCAAAATAGTACTGCAAGACTCCTGTATGGGATTAATAGCAGTCACACCTCTCTTGCCTTAGATTTCATAAGATGCCGCCTGCATCCCCTTCATGCTTTTCATCACCCGGTCCACCATTCATCACAGCAAAGGTCAAACACTACAACCAATCATGAATTCTACATTCTTCCTCAGATCCCTACTTTCTATCCTACAGATCAAGAATCAGCATGCCAGTTTTTGTAATGCAAGCTTCCAAATTATGAAGGCTCGAAAATATTCCAGCACATATACTTTTCAGCAACAATATTAACTGTGTCTACCACTGGGTAGTTAGAGTTAGGATTGTGTTTCCACAGAAAATGCATTTTATGGTTTGCTTATATCTTTGGCGCTGTTTTGATGAATCTTCACAAAGCTTCCCCCCCCAAAAAAAATCTTTGCTCCTTCCTGGAAAGTTTTGTGGTGATCCATCAACTGGGGGCCTCCATCACCCGGGGGCCTCCATCGCCCGGGGGCCTCGGCCAACCAAGGGCCAAGAAAAAAGGTGGCCCCAAAACGCTATTACCCCATCCATTTTTTTAAATAGGAAATTTAGACACATCTACAGCCCAAACAGCTGAACAGATTTGCACTAAATTTGGAAGAAAGCTAGATCTTGGTCCAGAAAGAGAGCCTTTTGTGATATGCTGCAAATCCTTTCAGTAGTTTTTGAGCAATTAATGCTCAAAAACGTTGTATATATGACACTGAAACGCTGACTGATCACATGTTGAGATCTGATTGGCTGCCACCACATCTACAAAGCAGCCATATTAGGACACGGCACAGGCTTAATCACATTTGAAAAAAAAAACCCAGGTGGGCTAGGGCGGGAAAGGTATATATAATACAGGTGGGCATGTATCCCCAAACTTCTTTGAGGCCAGGTGACCACATCCCTTGGCAAAATTTCAAATTAAAATGGTAGATGGACTGCACGGCCCCTCTACCCCAGCCTTAAAAGACCCAATGGATCCCCAGGAGAACATGCCATTTAAAAGGGGATGAGGTCCCCCCCACCTCACCATCCCCAGCTTCTTAAGGCTCTGGGGACCCAAGGCCTTGGGTATCCCATCCCTCGGGCCAGCTCACAAACTGTGTCTTTGGGAGCCTATCCCTGGGAAACAGTAGTTTCTCTGCTGGATTCAGCGCAGGTGAGAAAACTTATGTTTGTCCTGCCGGGCAAGAGCATTTTTAAATCTCCCATAAGGTAGGAGCAAACATGCCTTCCCTGCAGCAGGAGTGTGGCAAAGAAAGTGATGTCTGCTCTTACTCGGGAGATTTAAAATTGCTCCCACAGAGTGTGAGAAGACATTAATGTCCTAGTCCACGATCGTGCTGATAGAGGAACACATGTTGCTTGAGCATGGCAGGATAAGCATAAGCAGCTGCTATAGCTGGGCGGGAGCAATACCGGCTTTCAGAGTATGTAAAGACCCAGCCGGGGCTGTATGGGCCCTGGGCTTCCCCTGCGGCCCCCAGATTACTGCTTAGTGAGTGCCCTGGGAGGGTCCCCTTCCCCTTGTTTGTGGCATTCGGACCCAGCGGGTGGGATACGAGGGGACCTATTAAAGCTCGGGGAGGGGGCTAAGCAGCCCCTCTCCACTTTTTCAATGGAATTCAGCCCAAGGCCAATTCAGGCTCGGGAGTGGGCTGTGCAGACCCCTCCCCAATTTAATGGAATTCAGCCCAGGGGATTGGGTCCCTGGGAGTTTAGGAAAGCTCTGGGTGGATTGTGCACCCGCTCCATGATATACAAATAATTACCTCGAGCAAAGAGGCACTATTTGGCTCATGTAGGGGGCTGAGAGCCCCCTCTCCCCCAAAGATCCCAGGTGGTCGTGGGTCCCAAGGACCACTTGTGGTGCATAACGGGAAGTAACATGCCCCGTACCCTTTGAAAATACTGTTCAAAGGGATCGCGAGGGATGAGGACCCTGGGGCCCAAAGTGGCTTGGGGGGGTGGGCTGTGCTAATGGGGTGGACGCAGTGCCTGGCTGCAGCGTGGGGTTGGCTGCCTGCAGTGGGTTCAAAACAGGGCTTGGCTGGAGGCCAGGCCCTGCGACCAACACCCAGGCAGCATACAGCCAAAGCTCTTGCATGGCTTGAGGTTGTCATTATATAGGTCAATAAAATATTACTTTATGTTAAAAAAAACTAGAAATCCATTGAAAAAAATAAAGGTTAAAATAACGTTATAGTTAAGGGAGAATTTCAGTCCCGACATAACGGTTTAAACGCACAAAACCAATTAAATTCACCAGTTATAGTTACCTCCCACCCTTGCTAACTATCACATTATATCACAATAGATAACTTGAGCGCTTGCAATGTACTGCTAATTACTCCACAAATTACATCACTCATGACATCTATGACATCATTGTTAAAATCACTGCAACATTTGCAATTAAATTATGGATGATAAAACTGTGCATGGTGGGGGCACAAGTTATAGTTACCTAAGGCACGAGTTATAGTTACTTGAGGTAACTATAACTGGTGAATTTCAGTGTATCTGTACGGTTGAAACATTACATTGACACTGAAATTCTCACCTAAGTGTCAGTGGGCGTGCGAGTGGTTCTATAAATGATGTGATCAGTGATGTCATTTGAGAGGTCATCCGAGATGTCATCAGTGATGCCATTGACCATGTCATGAGTGATGTAATATGTGAGGTCACAAGCAGTGCTTTGCGGGGGCATAAGTTATAGTTAGCTCAGCTAACTAACTGCTGAATTTCACTGGTTTTGTATGAGTGAAATCTGAGCTGAACTATAACATCCCTGTAACCTCTGTTTTTTCACAAGGAATTTTTTTTTTAAATATATTTTCTTGTGACTGAAAAGAACAAGGAATAAAAATACAGCTACTCCAATAACAGAACGTACATTAAAATCATAATGGCACAAGGTGGCATGCCTTTTATGGACATTTACTTCTAGATGTATAAACAATTTGCATTCGCACAGGCTCTTCTTAGCATGGAGTCCGCCAAAGTTATGTAAATAGGATAACTGTACTTCACTGCTTTTGGATATTCTTAGTTCTGGGTTTTAGGCCTTGAAAACGGATTGGGAAATGGCAATGCTACAGGCAAGGCTGGCAAAGACTTCTAAAAATGACTGTCCACACTTGAAGGGTTTTCCATTGGACCCACACCAGACCGATCCCAGACAAGTACATAATCAGCCATCCCAGCACTGTTCATATATATTTTTTATACCTGAGACTGCACCATATCATGTGAATGAATGGGTATATTGGTAAAGCACTGCTTTCACTCCAAGGAGCATCTTGGCGCTAGCAGAACAGACCTGTGGGATCTGTGGTAGTGAGAGGTTAGGCTGACACCTGAAATATGTGTCAGATGAGAGATAGCACAGTGTGTCTGGGTCAGCAAAGATCCAGGTTTTTAGCAGTTTTTTTAATATAGGTTCAGATTGTGCCAGTCTCAACTGTGTGGGCAAGGTATTCCAGGCTTTCGGTCCCAGGACGGCCATTGCCTTCCCCCCTCTAGATTTCAGACGAATTGGAGGAGGTGCCAAGAAATTTCCCGAAGATGATCACAGAAGGCGTTGGGTGGTTTAGGGACTGATTCTGGACCTTAGGTATTTTGATCCCGTAGCCCTGGTAGCCTTGTAGGTGATTATTAGAATTTTGAAAAGAATCCTTTTGTGAATCGGTAGCCAGTGCAGGGTTTTGAGTGCTGCAGCTGAAGAAGAACCCTTAGGTAGCTTGAGTACTAACCTTGCTGCAGCGTTTTGGACCACCTGTAATCTTTTCAAACCAGTCTTTTTCGCTCCTGCATACAGGCTGTTGCAGTAGTCCAGACGAGACAGGACCAATGCAACGGCGACTGTCTTCGTAGCGCTCATAGGGAGTAGATCGAGGAATTTTCTCAGGATCTTTATTGTGTGGAAACACAAACCTGCCACGGCAAGAGCTTTTGTGGAAAGATAATGTGGGATCAAACTTGATCCCTAAATTCCTCCATGTGTCTACTGTGTTTGGAGGTGGAGCCATATTTGGTGGCCACCACTGTTTGGGTGTGAAAAATGTGATTTTCCAAACAACATGATTTCCGTTTTTTGGCTGTTATATTTATGATGGTTGAGTTTCATTCAGTCCATGACTGCAGTTACACAGTGATGAAATTTCTCTTCAGTCAAAGTGGAGTTTTTATCGAGGGTAAGAATTAGCTATGTATCATCCACGTATGAATTGTATTCGATGTCAAAGGTGTCCACCAGGGTAAGCAGCAGTGTCATATAAAGATTGAACAAGGTTGGGCTCAGGGACGAGCCCTGAGGGACCCCTGATGACAACTGTTTTTTTGTGGATTTGTAACTACCCAGTGTTACTATATTATGCCTGTTTTCTAGAAAAGATGATAGCCAGGCCAGCGCCTTTTTGGTTATGCTACTATTTGCAAGCCTATATCTCAGAATATCATGAGAGACCCTATCAAAAGTGACCGATAAGCCTAACAGAATCAGTACCGCATTTTTGCCCTGATCTAGGGCGAACTTTAGGGTTTCAGTTATGTGAAGCAGCACCAATTCTGTTGAATGGCCAGGTCTAAAACCTGATTGTTTGAGGTGTAAGATATTTTTTGGCTGCAAAAAGTCATGAAGTTGTCTATCTGCTACTTTCTCTGCTATTTTGCTCAGACATGGTAGCATGAAGATAGGTCTGAGATTGGAAAGGGTGATAGGGTCTGGAATTTTCTTCTTTTGTAGTGGTTTTACAGCCACAATCTTCCAGTTGTCCGGTACGCTCGACAACATGAAAGAGGAATTAATTATGTGATTAATAGTTGGATTTATAATGTCCACAAGAGCATGCAAACATTTTGGGGGGCAGGGATCAAAGGGTGAACCTGACTTAGAAGAGAGAATGGCTTGGCTAGACTGTTAAAGACTGATCTCCTTGAAGCAGGTGAATTCCGTTCTAGTTTCTGGAGCTTGTGCCTTGCTGGCCAAGGGGATTATTTCTGTGAAGTCTTTTTTTAGGTGTATGATTTTGTTTTCAAAGAATTCAGCAATTTGGGCACATAATCCCTGTGAGGCTAAATTTTTTGTACTAGAATTTTTGGATCCGTGTAAGATTTCATGATATTAAACATGGTTTTCTGATTTGCTTCTGCCCGATCGATTAGGTTGTATGTATGTATGTATGTATTGCGACTTATATAGCGCACGTATCACCCGAAGGCATCAAGGCGCTTGCCTTGGGAACCCGTCCTGGCTTTTCCCTGTGAGATAACCCCTACTGGGTATCCCCAGGGTGAAAGCCAGGCATCCCGCAGCGGGTGGGCCACCGTAGTGGAGATTAAGCAACTATTGCCCAGAGTTGCAGAGTGGGACCCCATGATTAGAATAGGCACCGAGGCGAGAATTATCGAGTCCGTGGAGATTTTGGGCTCAGGACCCTGCCGCGTCGGGAATTGAACCCTGGTCCCAGGCCAGACCTCTGCATCAGGGTCTGCCGCTCTAATCAGTGAGCCACACTCCTCCACAGGTTAGAATAGTATACTATTGTTTCTATTATAATATGTTGATGGTATACTCTAAGCGCTGCTTTGAAAGATAAAAGTTCTTCTGATTTATAGTTCTTTCTCCATATTCTTTCCAATCTCCTTCATTGACCTTGTAAGTCTTTAAGACGAGGGGTGAACCAGGGAGCAGAATTTGTATTAATGGTGTTTGGTGTTTGGTGTTTAATGATGGCATGGCTCTGTGGGAGTTGTCAAGAAGGGAGAACCAAGAAAACTGAAATTCTTCCTTACTCTGCCAATGTTGCTCTCCATCCTTCCCAACTGGTGTAAAACTGATCCAAAGCCACAAATATGCTGGGAGAGGGACAATGAAAATAGAGAAAATTTACCTATGCCTCGAAATATTTCAACATATTATTGAAGTGAAACAAGATAAACAGAACCTTATTGGTTTATCCTGGCAATTACTTATGCCTTTTATTTATTCAATTTAAATAAAGTTTTTTTGATCGTGAATTTGCAGAAAAAGAGTACATTATCAACTAGACAGTATGCCAAATTATTATAATACAGTGTGAACACAAACATAAATCATATAGTGTAAGCACAAACATAGATTATACTATACATATATACAAGTATTCAACAATTGAATGCATTTACAAACAGAGATGATTGCAATGAAAACCATTAATATATACATGATTAATCATTCCTATTCCGTTCATTCAGGGGTTAACAGATCCTTACAAGGCTTAATTTTGAACCCCAATAATTTAATGTCTCTAATTAGGTAAGGAATTGAATGCCTTTTTGGGAATGAATGCCATTGCCGATGCGTTTCGAGTCCTGGTATTTCAATTACAGGGCTCTCTTCAGGGCAGGATTAATCATTTCCATAGGAGACTTCGTGTTGCCAAAGTAGCGCTGGCCTACTTAATGTCGTGAAAGCTGTGGGCACCCTTCTTGTCAGGTTAATGCTGGGTGATGTATGCCTTGTTAATCACCAGTACGAAGCGTTCAAAAGAATAACTTCACAGGGTGTGTATATTACCATTGCGGGAACTACAGTGAAGGTTGCCGCTGCCCTCCGGTTTGCTTATTTTAGCGCTTGCTTTACATATTGGAAAGCTAAATTCCTCATGGCGTCTCCTCCAGTGCGGTTTGTGTAGTCTGTGTCTAGTCTCATTCATGGTCCCATCATCACTGTAAGAATGAAGGTATATGAGAAGTGCTACCTGTCCTGTATGTTTATTCTACTTATTTATGAAACTGCTTCTATAGCATTAATGTACTGTCAAATATTTGAGAGCTCTACAATAACCTATTAGCAATAAACTGTCTGTCTCTATATTATTGCCTGAGCTGTTGCCTCTAAGAGAATATGTGCTTTTTATATGACTTACTTACTCTCACCAAATCACACATGAAGCAAGGTTTCCATTGAGGTGATTCCTCCTCACTTTGTTCTGTCTCTACAGAGTAACAGCGGTCTCTCTTTTACCCATGTGCCATATTATGTTCCCAAATGAGATGTTTTCTGGTTGTTTGTTACCACTTAATTTTGGAACCATCTTTGTGGGAAAAACATCAGACTGCAGCTTGGTTCATCATAACAAATCTCAACAATCCAGCCTACAATGTGCATTTTCATGGGAATATTTATCCAGTGAGCGATGCTAATGAAAGGCAAAGGTGAAAAGACCTGACTCGGTCACTAATTCAATCTGAGGCTGTAGGGCCTGTTCCTGGTCAAACAACCTCAAATATCTCAAGTGGGAGCATGCAAGTAGGTACTTGGTCTCAGCAGGTCAGCAACTGGTCTAAATCTCACCATCAACCAAGTTCAGGTGGCAGTCCACTGATTTATGCATGCACAACTGTGCTGCAGCCTACCAGTCCACCTGTTATCTCACACTGATGAGTCGTGCAGTTGCCTTGCTCATCAGCTGTCTACCATTACTCAAATTTACACCAGTTCTAGGGCTTGACTTTCCCCATTATCGCCCCGCGTTGTCCATGAGTAAGGCTAAGGTGAAGTGGGCATTGGCCCTGGAACATGGTGAGGTGGATTGGTGATGAAGGTAGTACACTGAGGTGGAAAGGAGTATAGTGGGTGGTATAGTGGCTCTTCTCAGTAATCATAATTGCATAGGAAATGTGATGCAATGAAATATGGAGATTCAGGTTAAGTGCTGCTTTGCATCAGTTAGGCAGGTAAGAGTAGAGTACACAGAGGAAAAACAAAGGAGAACTGTGAGTAGTCCACTGAGAGATTGAGGGTCCACTAAGAAACAATTTGTAGAACAGTGAACGACACCTAGAGCAAAATTAGAGGTGGTGTCAGTTTTCTCCCAGCAACAGAACATTAAAGACACTCAATTTCTCAAGGGCACAGTCTGTCTAATAAGTGGCCAGCCCTGTACACAATATGAAAAGACTGAGTTAGTCTTATCTGAAACTAATCTCAGGCTTAACTCCATACACCATATTATATCTATATCACAATGCAGCCAAATGTATTTTGTTTGCCTAAAACGTAAGACATACAATATGAATAGAAAACTAGTGCAGCAAGGTTATTGATAGCTACAACTTAAAAGTAGTTGTTGTACCTCTGGTGTGTCAATGTCATGTAGAGGGGAGTCAATTTCTTCATCATCACTCCCTTTTCTTTTCCTTCTATTACGAAGAGTCTGGATTAGATTTTTGTGAAAATCACAAATGTAAAGATGCTTTGCCTTAAATATAAAATACAAAAATGCAGTTATATAAATGTAGTAGGTGTTTACTGATCACATGTAGTTAATTAAAGAAAATACTTGAAGACATTCAAAGCACGGAAAGAAAACATAAAAGCCACTGAATATAATAAACATGAAATAAACTAGTAGAAACAGCTGAAGTTACATATGAGCAAGGGATATTCCAACACCAGCTTAGAGAATTAAAAAAACTCTCCAGGTGCCGTGGAACCGTGGTGTGTATAGCTGTGTACACATTGCATTAATGAGGACAAAAGTGGAAAATGAAAAAAAAATTCTCTGTTAAAAAGATAAGTTAATTAATGTGTGTGGAGTCTTGGGGGGCGAAAGGCACTTTGGGGGATTTTATAGATATGTATAAATGTTTTTGTAATAATGTAAAAAAGGCATTATATATTATTGATGTATATACTTCTAATTTGATTTGTAGCCCTGATGAAGTCCATCGAGGATGAAATGCATTGGCTGGGGTGACTGGAAAATGTCATCTATTGAACTCCTGACCGTTGAATCTCACTTCTTGTTCATCATAGTTATATTTGTGAACATTGAGTTGCCTGAATTTGGGGCGGAAACAAAACAATATAGTAGACGCTAATAATAGTGTGGCTTCTAGGCAGTGGGGACCTCTCGTCAGCATTTGACACGGTCAAACATGAGAACTTGCTGGAGCTGCTAAGCACTAGAATGGGTCAATCGGGAACTGTTCTCAAATGGTTTTCGTCCTTCCTTCACAACCGGTCTCAGAAGTTCAAGATCGACAATGTGCTATCTACACCTGTGCCTGCAGATCTAGGTGTTCCACAAGGATCCTCCCTCTCCCCCACACTGTTCAACCTCGTCATGGAACCGCTCGCCACCTTGCTCCAAGCTTCCAATGTCCAATTCCACATGTACGCCGACGACACACAACTTTACCTAAAGCTACAATCCCCAGAAGATATCAAACATCTGAATTCCACGCTTATTAACACTCAATCTTGGCTGGCCGATAATCACCTCAAACTAAATGCTCTGAAAACTGAGTTCCTACTCATCTCACCCCCGGCGAAAATTTCCACCACCCAAACCTGGCTCAATAACCTAACAGCACTCAATGTCCAACCTACCATCGTGGATTCGGCGAAATCCCTAGGCATCACACTCGACGCCAAGCTCAACATGCAGCAGCACGTTAGCAAAGCCACAAAAGCAGCTAATTTCCAAATCAACACACTGAGGAAAATTAAACCCTTCCTCCCTGCCGAAGACTTCCAAACTGCTGTACAAGCTTTAGTCATCCCTCGAATAGACTACGGAATTGTGGCCCTCAGCGGACTCCCGCTATCCACAACAGCACCCTTAAGAGCCTCCCTGAACGCTGCCGCGAGACTCATTACTGGCTCAAGAAAACATTTGCATATATCCCCAGACTTAAAGTCTCTAAAATGGCTACCCTTTGAAGCCAGAATACAGCTAAAAATTGGAGTTATGACACACGCGGCCATGCACCACAATGCACCCAACTACCTCGCTCAAAAGTTGTCTATATCAGGAGGTTCGAGATCCAATAGAAGTACAAAAAATCTACTCCTGAAACCTCGTAGATTCCGGAAAGAGAAAACATACAAGCACTCCTTCTCAGGAATGGCACCCAGGATCTGGAATGCGCTCCCTCCTGAAACCAGGCTTATCTCCTCCACTGCACTCTTCAAGAAAGAGGTGAAAACCATCCTTCTGGCCAAGATCTCCTGAACCTTATAGGTGCTGGATCAGAGACTCTGCATTGCTTTGTATCACTGTTCACCTTGTCCTTTGGCACTATACTTCTACTTGATGGGGACACTACTACGCTACTCTCTTACCACCGACCAATATATGATACACGTTGGTTTACTGATTCACTCTCCCGATGCCCCCACTCAGTGTTCTCTCTATACTAAAACATTGGTATAAGCCATCCACACACCCAAGGTGTACCTGAACACCTCGGTAGTGGGATCAATGACTTGTGCCGTCTGATATTACTTGTTTACCTGATTGTATACTGATATGTTTTATGTATGTTATTATTATCCTACCATGTTAGTGACTATTATACTGCTCCCATTTTCTCTGTTCATTCCTACTGCCCCTACCCTGTCTTTGTGAAGCGCTCTGATATCTGTAAGGATCTTGTTCGCGCTATACAAAACTTTGAATAAATAAATAAATAAAAAGTAGAGGTTGGGATCACTGAAGATATTTAGAACGATACACTTGCGCAACGGTAGGGCCTACACTGCTTTTGCTTATCTTTGGTCTACTGCCTATAATGCGAGCTGCAGCCCTCAGCTCTGCGGTAAATTGGAAACCTGTGCCCTTTCATAGCCAGCACAAACAATGCCCAGCTGCTAAAACAGTGTCTGTACACATTCTGGAACGAAGGCGGTAAAATAGGAAAACAAAAAAAGAAAAAATAGAAAAGAACATGGGGAAGAGAAAGACAGGCAAGTAAGCTAACCCAGCATTGTTAGCATGGGTTTATGGGAAGATATAATTAAGAAATGGCCAGACTAGCTGAGCTCGGTGGGCCATGCTTGTTATCAGTACCCATGTATATGTATGTTTATGTCCTGCATGTCAAGGAGGCTTTAATTATTTTGCATATTACCATTTTATAGCACCTAATACCTGTAAAATAATACGTTTGTAGGTTAAGGGTTTACAGAGAGTCCTACAAGGAAGAGTTCAGGTTTACCGCAAGAGGTTATTTAGAGTGCTCCAAATATGTTGCAGTGTTTCATTGCTCTGCTTCAGCATGAAAAAAGAGGGGATTTAACAGAGAGAGAGTTGTATATCTGTATATTTTTAACGATTTTATGGTAATTTGGGGCCAATGTTTAAAGTAAGAGAAGGGCTGGCCAATTAGTAATGTAGTCTGTGGAGTCCATGGCCTTACATCTGGTTGCACTACCGCTAAGAACACGTCTACATGCAATTGTGTAATTGTGAGAAACAGAACCCAAAATAGGTTCAGTGTGTCAGAAAACAGTCGATTGATAAAGCACAGTGTCCGTTGAGACGACATGTAAACATTTGCTTTTAGGAAAAAGTTAACATTTCAAGAACACGTTTGTCAAAGTGATACAATAAACCTTCTTTTAGTGGCTTGTCAACAAGTGAAAATACACATATATTTTTAAAAGGCATGTGGGGTGCAAATCTTGAATCACGTTTTACAACCAAAGGGCTGTGCATCGAAGCTGGGTGTGACGTACCACGCTTAAGCTTAGGGCAGTGCCCCAGTGCATGTGCAGCAGGTAGGTTTGTTAATCATGCCATGTCCAGCTAACTGTAATCCACGGGGCGTGGATCCCGCCCAGACACATGTTCAGCCTGGAGCACCAGGGCAAGTCCCAAACCGTAAATCAGTCTTGCACCACTGAGATTAGGTCTGCCTGAAGCAAAGCGTCTATATGTGCATGCGGGCGGGCGCATTTGTGTATGCTTGTCTGCCTTAGTCAGAGACAATGAGAGGATGTGGCCTAAAGGTCAGAGCTGTCGACCATGGAGCTGAGGAACCAGGTTAGAGTCCCGGCATCAGCTCAACTTAATCTCTCTGCACCTACCAAAAATTAATGTGTCCTTGTGTAACGGAACTGGTGCTCATGTAAAGCACTCCAATGACTAAGAATCGAGTTCACGCTATATAACGCTGCAAAATAAATAAATAAAGACAAGACTTCGCGAGTGAGTGTGTGTGTGTGTGGGGGAGCAACACGAAGGAACAACAGTAAACGGAGAGGAGTGAAGTGCAGCTGTCCTGAATAAGAAACAAGCTGCGATGGGCAGCAGGTGTTGTTCTGGAACAGGCTCTGAGGACTAAGTGAACAGGGCGCATGGGGGAGGAGACTGGGAGAAGCAGCGAGGAGAGAGCCAAAAGAGAAAGTAGTGCACTAAAGCAAAACATATGGCCATAGTGAAATGATCCATATAGGAGGGACAGTCTCCAGGGTGGAACAAAACAGCCCAAAGGCAGGACAAATGTATGCTATTGGCCAACAATAACAAAGGAAATTGTAAAGGCAGAGGAAAGAACCAACGGTATGCGCTGAGCGTGTTTAAAAGTCCATTTCCAGATACAGCATGCCTCGCAGCAGCGCATGCGCTGCTTAGGCTCAACCTAAAAAAAAAGAAAGTCATGATGACAGCTACGGCAATCCATTGACATGTATACACTTGGGTGCCATTGGCTCTAATATTTTATTTACCGATCCAAGATGGTGGACGCCACTTAGATCAGTAATATATTTTTTTTAAAAGAAAGAATTAGCACAAAAGAGCTAACTTAAAACAAACATTGACAATGCCAAAAAGGTCTTCATTTTTTAACGTGAGTGATAAGCTGCTGGCCTCATCAATGTTGGTCTGTAAAGTTAGCAACAGATCACTTTAGGGTTAAGAGGTCTCATTTGGGCTAGTATGTTACAGAGAATGTCTCTGTAATCTTCCATACCCTCTTTTTGCTAAATAAACATATCTAACTATCTATATTTATTTATCTAACTAAGGGCTAGATGTAGCTAATTCCCATTTACAGACTCTTAAATACCGAATTTTACCGATTCGGTATTTAAGAGTCTGTAAATGGGAAGGGGCAGATTTAGGTAATTCCGAATTCAGGAATACCGATTCTGTAAGATTTGGTATTTACCGATTCAGTAAATACCGAATCGGTATTGCCCATTGATTCCTATGGGCCATGAAGCCCATAGGAATCAATGGGCAATACCCATTCGGTATTTACCGAATCGGTAAATACCGAATCCTGCAAGGGTGCAGGGGGTGTCACTTTGACACCCTCTAGCACCCCAAGTACAGACTTGTGTGACATGTGGCACACATACATGCCCTAAGGGCATGTCTGTGTGTCACATTGCACAGGTGTGCATGCACAGATGTGCATGCGCACCTGAATTCGGTATTTTACCACACAATAGGATTGTGTGGTAAAATACCGACTCTTAAGGGCCTGTGGCACTCTCAGGAGTGTCAGCTACATATGGATTTACCGATTAGGTAAATATACCGAATCGGTATTTTACAAAATCGGTATATTCACCGAATCGGTAAAATTACCGATTCTTAAAATTACATGCCCCTACATCAGAAAACCCAAATACCGGTCGGTAACGGCCGAAATCGGTCGTTACCGACCGGTATTTGGGCTCCTACATCTGGCCCTAAGAGTCAAGCTTCACACTGCATATTGTACACCACTATACTGTTGCTAATCAACATGGTACAGCATACCGACCTCCATGTCCAACATCCAAGTATGCAGCTTAATACAAAGACATCGCAAATGATCATTTAATACTGCTTTTTTTAAGTCTTTGCTGCCATATAGTAGACGGTATTCAGGTGCAATAACTACTGGCACTACATTGTATTCTACAAGGAATATATTACTGGGCTGTCCATTTTCCGCTTCTGTCCTAGGACTGTATTCGGCACATTGTTCATCTCGATTCCAATTCCAGCAACACGAATTACAGCTTTAACAAAAGTAACTGTCCAATGAAGTGAGGGAGGCGAACTAGAATGAAAGTTGCACTTTGGGTTTTACTTTTATTTCATGGCTTCTTTCTCTGACTTTTCTTCCCTCCACCCTCCCTCCCCAACAAAGAGCAGAGCATACACTAAATTACATTGATATCAGATCGCCATAATACTAACATCTTATTAACAGCTAGGCAAAGGAGGAAAGAAAAGAGACCCAGAAAGAATAACAAACAAAAAACCAAGACCCCCCCCACCCAAATATGTCAAACAGCAAACAAATTGTTTATAGTATACAGTCATCAAAAGCAGGCCTAACCCCCCCCCCCCCCCCCATTATCTACCCTGGTCTTGCCAATCAATACCACCAAGTGAACCCGTCACCCAGTTAATCATAGGGCACCATATTGTTTTACCACGCTTCCTGGCTCCCCTACCAAGTTATACAATGACCTTTCCCCATTGTAGATACACATTAATCGACCAAACCAGGCATGAAACGTGGTAAGCTCTGCACTTTTCTAAACTGTAACAATTAACAATCGGGCTACTGACACACATATAAAAACAAAATAGGTCTGGGTCAAACTATTATCCATTCGGCTGTCGTACCCCAAAGGCAGCAATGATGGGCTTATACTTATCTCCCTCCCAAACAGCTTTTTCGAATATAGTTCAATGCCTTGTTTCAACGGCAGTAGCTTCACCCACCCATAAAACATATTAATCAAATCTGTGGGGCCTTCGCCACACCTACTACACTTATCGTTTTCCCTCAAACCCCATCCAAATGGCCTTGCAGGGGTATAATACAAGTTAAAAATTGTTTTTCCAGTGCCAATCTTTCAAACTCAATGAGAGAAAGACCTTGGCACCCAACCCTATGGACATGTACAATTCCACATCCCCTTCCCCTAATCTACTCATCCAGTTTGATTCTATCTTCTCCAAGTCATCTGGGGTAGTGTCCCTCAAAAGAATATATATTTTTCCAATCCTATGATCTGGATTTCTTAAGTCTCCAAAATGAGTAGCCTTTCTGAAGAGATCTCGCTGTCCTTACCTGGTCTTAAATATTCTTTCACTTGTACATACTTAAAGAAAGATCCATCAACTACCCCAAAAACATGTTGGAGCTCCACAAATGTATACGTGATCAGATTGTTCCCATTGTCTGCCCATCCCATCATATAAATTGGCTGGAAAAATTGGGGATCGCCTCAAGGTAGTGTATCTATTGTATCGCCTGATCTTCGTTGGCTTTCGAAGCTTCTTGCACACCCTTTATTCAGCAGTCACCGACTTGAACCGTACTTTTAAAAAATAACTCTGCTCTACCTGGCGAAGAAGAACCCCCAAGCTGCTTTAACAAGTGCTAATTCATAGATGGTAGGTTGAATTACACCATCCTGCTGATCCTCCCAGTTCCAACTCCCTTTGTGAACAATAACCTCATTTGTCGGAGAAGAGCTGCCCAATGAAACAATAAAAAGCTAGGAGCTGCCCACCCTCCCCGTTCCTGTGAAAGGATTAAAGGCTTAAGGGATCTCCTAACCTTCTGATAGTTCCATATAAAATGAGAACATATGGCGCCGAATTTCTTAAGTATCGGGCCATCCACCTCGAGAGGGATAGAGCAAAATAAATGGAGCACCTTAGGCAATACTAACATTTTTAATACATTGCACCTGCCAATAATGGATAAGTGCAGCCCATTAATATAATTCAAATCTGTGTCCACTTTGCCACTCAATGACTCTAGATTGATATGATAAATAGTAGATACATTAGGATTGATCTTAATCCCAAGATAAATTGCAGCTTCCGTATGGCGAACATCTTTGAATACGATATTGTCTGAACAGGTAATGCGTTTTTTTTTGTTCCATAGCAAATAATCAGATTTACTCCCGAACTCCCCTGCAATTTGCTCTTATCGCGGCTATATATCTTTCTCAGGATCAACTGTAATCACTGAAATGTCACCTGCATATGGCAATACCTTAGTGTTGTATCCATTAATACTAACCAGCTTTATACCTTGACTTTTAGCAACTGGTACTATAAAAGGGGCTATATTGAGGACAAACAGAATTGGGGAGCAGGGGCATCCCTGCATAGTCCCCCTTGTGATTTCAATTCTCCTTGACTCTCGACCCATTATTTGCAGCCTAGCATAGGGGGTCGTATATAAAGCTTTTACAGATTCAATAGAGCATGGACAAAATCCTTTCAACTCCATAACCCGCCAGAGATACCCCCATGAAAATCTATCAAACCATTTATCTACGTCATGGAGGATCATAGCCATCCGATCACCTCTAGTTTCAACAAAATCAAATAAAGTTACCACTCGTCTGATATGATCCGTTGTTCCTCGCCCGGAACGAATCCATGTTGCCATGGCATGCCCAGGTTGGCTATGATCTCCCCTAAACACAGCGCTAACATTTTGGAGTAGAATTTGGCATCTGAGTTCACAAGAAGATAGGCCGATACGAGGCTGGAATATCCACGGGCTTCCCCTTTTTTGGAAAGACAATACAATCCATGCCATGCCAAGATGCAGGGGATTCTTCACTATGTTGAACATCTAGAAACAAATCTAACAAAAATTGAGGTATTTCTACCTGTAAAACCCTATTCAGCTCAAGGGAGATCCCCTTTGGCCCGGCCGCCTTCCCTGCAGCCATTGAACGTAGTGCAAACATTACTTCTTCCAAGGTGATATCCTCCTCTAATTCCCTACAGACATCAGGTCCTCAATGGCAGTGCCCTTCCACGATCCCATCTTCTCCCCCCAGGCTGGAGTCACGTATGCCTCTCAGATATAGTGCTTTATAGAAATCTTCAAAAATGTTAATGATATCCCTAGGTTTGGTGACATACGACCAACCGTTATTTTTAATTTCTCAATACGATTTCTATTTTCCCTTTGTCTAGTACGCAACGCTAGAATTTTACCTACTGACTCGTCATACACAACTCATTTTTGTAAACATGGAGGCACTCCACCACCATCTTAAGATAATAGCTGCTTATCTAAGCTTTGACTGCGATGAATTCGAATAATATGTGCCCTTCCTCCTGCGAAATCTGCTTCGTGTGACATTCTTCCAGCGTTCCTAGCTTACTGTAAGGCCCTCTGATTTCACGTTCTACTTCCTTCTTTCTAGACGCAAAAAAGCTAATGACCTACCCTCTAAGTTCTGCCTTGAAAGAATCCCAAACCACTCCCCTAGAAGCGTTATAGCTATTTGAATCGAAATATTCTACCACCGACTCCCTAATCTGTTTGATAAAAGAACTATTCAGAAGCAGTTTTTTATCAAAAGACCATTTTGCTTGCATTTTAATACAACCCTGTCCTTCAATTTCCAGTATTAAGGGGTTGTGGTCGGAAAACACTCCCAGTAATTTGCTAATATTAACACTACTCAATATTCTGTCTGAAACCAAGAAATAATCTTACTGGACTATTTTGCTATGTGGTGCCAAAAAGTACGTAAATCCAGGAACCGGGGTCCTCGGAGTATCCATCAGGCCATGGCTCTCCATGAGTGACGCTAAAGCCTGCTAAACCCGCGGTTTCCTCCCCTGATATTTGGTATTCCAATTTCTTCCCACCTCGAGATGTATATTTAGGCCTTCACATATAATTTAAAGAGATGGCCAAGAAGCTAATTCAACCTTAAAATTTCAGCCGCTTGCTGTCGCTTAACTTTATCATTTAGACCCACTACAATAACAGAGCAAATAGTTAATTTACCCATTTGGGATGCAAGGCCTTGCCGCTACATCCACCCTTTACCATCTAAATGTAAAAAAAATCCTTGGAAATCCCTATTTGCCCGTATTGCAATTTGCTCACTTTTTAAATGTTAACTTTTTTATAGTCCCACTATGTTCCCCCCTGCACCCAAACCCCCCCTTCCCAACCACCCTCCCAACACCCTCCAGCCTACCACACCCCTGCACCCATAAGTAGCTAACAGACCATCCATTGGTCTGTGATGATGAGAAACACAGTCTCCAGCTGACCACGGAACCACTGACAATACATCGTAATACTATTATTCCAAATAGTATGTAATGAAAAACCAAACAAACAAGGAAAAGAGAAGGATGAATGATTTTAAACTATACAAAACCCAAATAATGAGAAACTCTTCCACTACGCCTTCCTTCCCGGAAAGCTGAACAATTAAGATACCGAGCTCCAGAACCTGTATGCTCATTTACTCATTTGCTGCATAAATTCTTTGGCTTTGGTATCAGACCTAAAAAAAAACTGTGTCCTGTCGCCCAAATCACTTTCAAACGTGCCGGGTTCAACAGGAAAGCATTAACCCCTTTGTCTTGAAAAGGTTAAATATGTTGTCGCAAACGCCATCTCTGCTCCACCCCTATATGGCAAAAGTCAGGCCGAACAAAGAAGGAGCAATCCCCTATGGGGCGTTTGGCCTCGAGCCTGGATTTTTCAAAGAATGCCTGCCTCAGGAGAAAATTCCCTAGATACACTTGTATAGCGTGTGGTTTCCTGTCTTTCCTTGCCGGCTGTTTCTGTACAAAAGGGACCAGATGAGCCCTGTACCTCCTGGTCCCAGTTCCATTCCTCAAGCTCAGGAAATGCAGGACAAAACAGATCTACCATAAAAACATGGGTGTCTGATCCCTCTTTTCCTTCTGGCACACTGAGCACCTGTAAGCTGTTACCTCTTTGTCGGTTCTCCTGTTACTCCAATTTCCACTGAAGGTCTAAGACTTGAGCATTGTGGGCCTTTATCAGAGACAGGCTACCACCACGTTAAGCTAAAGAGCAGTGACTCTGGTGTCAATATCCGTAAAGCACTCGCTTTATCGCCCTACATGATTTGGCCACTCTCCGAACCACCCCTTGAAGAGTGCGGATCACCGCTTGTGATCTTCGAACACCCAAGCGGGTCTCTACTCTATGAGACATGATGCACTGGTAAATCGAGTCAAGTAAGGGGGGGCCAGAGTATGGAGCCTCTTGACCATTACCAACCGCTGCCCCCACCAGCTGATCAGTTAGTGAGCAATCCCATTTAAGCCCTTTCCCCCCCGACTAAAGCTTGCCGCTCATGTTTGCCTACTTTCCGTGAAATAGATGGGGTAGGGCCACCCGCCTGATCCTTGGGCACACTATCACTTTCACTGAAGTCAATAAGTGATTCCGAGCCGTCGGCTGACCAGTCAGCTCCATCTGATAAAAAAAAAGCAGTCATTCATGTTGAGATCCGTCCGAGGGTAAGCCTGTGCTGATTAGGGCTGATTCATCGCAAAGCATTGCCTTCTCCAAATCTGAACTTAACAAGGAGACTGCCAGTTCTTGATTTAGTCCCCCATTATTAGGCTTAACTAATTTTTTAGAAGTTACCTTGCCTGCTGTACTGGGTCCCTCTTGAGCCAAACTCACAGTTGGAACAGCTTAGTGGGGGCTCGTCTCTGCAGGTTTGGTAGACCAATTTAAACTTGTATCGAACGATGTCTCCTTAATTACAGAATTTACTTCGGCCGTCTCTTGCTGCCTTGGTCCCCCTGCAGTACTCGCTACTCCACGAAGTAGCTCTGGGGCCGTAGCTCCCAGCGTGCGCTGTGAGTACGGGGGCTCCCACTCACCTTCTCTCCAGCCATTGCTAAGCAAACATCACCCACTCTGCCGTGGCTCCACTCCGGAACCAACCAAAGCCGGTAAAACCGTCTGAACCACTAAAGCGGCTACACCTTTTGCCCTCAGACTGCCTGCTCTGGCGCCCGCTGCCTTCGGACCCATTCTGTTCTCCTGAACATAATGAGAACATCAGCTGTTATGGATCAAAGCAGCTGTAAGCAAACGCTGACAGGCGGGAAGAAACTTCCTCCGCAACAATGTATCTACACGTCTCCTGTCGGTAAGCCGTATCAATATTGCAGCTGTATGCCAAAACTTGATTGCAGCAACCGCCAGCATACGCTACATCAGGGTTTGTTTGCTTTATTTCGTTACTTCATTCTCCTCCATGAGTTACAACTATTTACCCGGTGGCAAGTCCCAGAGGGTTGCATGACTTTATAACGCATTCTGTTGTAACGCATGCCTTTACCACACATGCGTTACAACGCAAAGGCCATCACCACGCATATCCTTTACCACGAAAATTACTTTTACACGCATACTTTTACAACCATTATCGTTGTTAAACTATGCATGTCAATGGCATTTTCATGTTAAAGGATGTTCACCGTAAAAACTTCCCTTTTAAATTCACCCTCCACGACACCACCCCCTCATTTCTCCTTACCTCTCCTCTCCTTGATCTTCTGTGATGACGTTGTACGTCGTTAAGAGGAAGTGGAAGTGTTTTTCCGTTTTCTCTTTCGACGCCAATTGCCTCCGTATCTTTTTCTTTATACTTTTTTCAGGTGCGTTTTTTATTTTTATTTTGGGGGGTGCCCCCCCAAGCCCCGTTTTTTTAAACCCACACTTTTTTTTGTGGGAGGGAGAGACCACCCCAAGCCCCCCCGTTTTTTTTTTTACTTAAGCCTTTACTACAAATTTTGTAGTGAATGTATGTGTGGTAAAGGCTTCTCGTTGTAACCACGCATGCTTTGTAATGCATGCGTGGTTATGGTTATGCGTGGAAACGGCCGCGTTGTAGTGGCCGTTTCCCGTCCCAGAGATGTGTTACGATTGCTCTGACTTTTCAAATCTAAATCCTTCACATTCACAAAGGGATCACAAGCATCAAGGAATTGGAATTTAACCATGCATTAAAATGCTTTTGAATCCAGGTAGTTTATAGTAGGTTAGGGAAAACAAACTTTCTTGATGCCTCTTTTAGCGCACTTTGAACTAAAAATAAAATATTAAAATGTAGCTCTTGTTGCAGGAGAATGCATGCTGCAATCTTCATGCTCTTAGAAACTAATGGTAGTTTGTAACAGAGTTACGTTTCACAGCATTATGGGTGGCACTGCCCTGCTTACAGAGGTGTTACACCTGTTTCTTGCTGCACTGTAATGAAAAATAGGAAACCAATTATTGTCCCTATCAAATTCCCACCATACAGTTTTGAGTTACAGAAATTCTAGTATCTTATAGATTTCTAAACAATAAAAGGTGTAATAAGTCATTTTGTAAAAAAAAGTACAAGACCAGGTACAGTAGAGTTAGTCTATTCCCCATCGCCTTATGAACCACTTTAGAGCATGCTTGTGAAAATAATGGGCACGATCCACAACCTGCTTTGCCTAGTACGTAAAAGTAGTATTACAGCAGAATTATTTACTTTCTACAAAATGCAATTCACAAACCTATGAGTGATTCTTCTATACATAGCTTGTAATTTTTAATACATAAGAATATATATAAACAATTTAGTTTGGGTGGGATTTGTTTTAGTAAGTCTGTTAAGAAATTGAATTAAAAACATGTACATGAATTAAATATTTAATGCAAAATGGACTTACTAATGCTGTAACTTTCAATTTTATCAGCCCTTGAAATAATATATCAAATGTACAATAATATTTAGCAGAAATATATTTTTTACTATTTTTCACATTTAATAAACTTTAATATGTTATATATTTTACCACAGAAAGATCTCCTCTAAGTGGTGGAATTCTCAGCCTAAATGTGAAAAGTTAGTAGTATGACTCTATGCTATAAAATTAATTTAGAATTAAATATATAATTAAATTTATTTTACATTTAATTGAAATTATTGGAAAGATTTATTTTTTTCAATCCCACTTAAGTAAACGCAAACATTTTACCTATTATGCACGAAAAATTACAAAGAAGCTAGCAACAGAACTAATGTAACTTTAATTATTTAAAAATAAAATGTGTTACCCATATTTTTCAATTTAAAAAGCTTGCAAAACATTTTATTACAATTTTTTAATTATAAATGACCAGTTGCATGGTAGAGGGCGTAGGGCGGACAGAGAGGGGGAGTGACCATCCCAGAATCCCAGTTCAGCTTCAGTCCACACCGAATAGGGGTAGGGAGGACACCAGGGGGAAACAGGTTAGGATCGCAGTCATGGGCGGGCAGATCAAAGGGGCTATTGTTGACCTGGGATTTGGAGGTAATATCTGGACCATTGCTCCAAGGTATGATGATCGCCCACAATTGAAATGAGGATCCAGGTAAATAGGAGTAGCGTTGGGGGGGGGGGGGGGGTTTGGGGAATGGTTACTAAGCAATGTCTTACTGCGAAATGAGTGTAAGTACTGAATCACTGGAGTCATGATATAATGTTTCAGTCTTGTGAAAATCAATAGAGTTTTCCCCCAAAATTGGATTTATAATTTTTTTTATATTAATCTAAACATATATTTATTTTAAAAAGTGGAAATTAATTAATTTATTTTAACTTATTTCTTACGGGGTTGTAGTTTAGGTCTGGGACTCAAATGTTTTCTATTGAAGGGTTTTGTAGTACCAGAGGTTGGCATGTGTGGTGCTGGAGTTACTCCTGGGCCCTGTTTACACTACTAAATGTAACTCCACCCCCTGGTTCAGGAGTTGGAGACATGCAAGTCTACACTTAGGAGCCAATTCCGATCTCGCTGGAGAAGGCTCCGTCCGACTGGGATCTGGAGGGCTTTCTGACCGACTCGTGCTCCAGGGCTCCGAGTGCCCGAGTACGATGCGAACAAGGGCTGACGGACACGGGACGCTCTGAGCCCCACTGAAGTCAATGGGATCCTGTTGTACGACGTGTACATAGGCTCCCATTCACAAAAACGGTACATTGCCACAAGGGTGCCCCCTGTAGTGGGGACGCGTCTGTGACACCCGCACCATACAGGCATGTGTAGGCCCCCTGCGATCGACTCATAGTGAAGGGTGGGGTCGGCGCAGACCCCCGAAGTCCGCTTCCCGGAGCGTTTACGTGTCGGAGGCACGGTTTGCTTATGGACAGGACGTACAGAGCAGTTCGGACCCGGAAACGATTCGGTCGGCGATTTTGCGTTTCTCGAATCGTACTTGCTCGCTCGTACAGCTGTACTAGTCGGTCGGAAAACACGTGTACTTTTTACGGTCGGATGGCGTTCGGTAGTTAATTTACACTTGGAAACAGTGAATATGCAAAAGTTTTACTTTTACTAAAAAGTATAAGAGTACATTTACACATGAAGATGTACTCAAGTATAAAATTGTCATTGTGAATAGACTCCAAAGTGTGTATTCAGTCATCATGAATTTCATTTTTATGAAAGCTTGCTAACGGCAGCCCGTTTTCACTCAGCTTTAAAATGTGTACATATGACAAACAGCAAACGAGGTGGTTCCCTGCAGATACCCAAAGAAAAATGTAAAGGTGGGCAAGTGGCTCTTTATCCTACTCGAGAGTCATGGGGCTCTCTTCAAGCGCATGGGTGGAGGGACGGCCAAGCTTCACTATTAACATCAGCTTCACCAAGCAGGGTCACATTGAAGAGGTATTCACTGTTGACCAGGCACAAAAAACAAAGGTAAAATAAGATAATGAATGCAGAAACTGCATACAATGAAAGTATGCGGACTGAACTAACAAGCTCCCTTCATGTGTGGGTCCAAAAAAGGCACTAATTTTGAACTGGCAATAACAATAAAAACAAGCATTAGAAATGCAATCGGGCTCGGATTTATTTGAGTTTGAGCTAATGGCATTGTAAATGCCAATGTATTGTTGCTATGTGTTATGGAGTGTGTTCATGTGGTGTGTACTGCCAGTGATCTCCTTGTGAGTGTGAGAATATTGCACCGTTACTGCCTGTGATGTTCTTCTTGTGAGTGTGAGAAGCTTGCACCTCTGCTGCCTGTGGTCTCCTTGTGAGTGTAAGAAGCTTGCACTGCTGCTGCCTGTGATGTCGTTCTTGTGAGTGGGAGAAGATTGCACCTCAGCTGCCTGTGGTCTCCTTGTGAGTGTAAGAAGCTTGCACAGCTGCTGCCTGTGATGTCCTACTCACTACTCTACTCACTACTCTACTCACTACTCTGCACTCACTACTCACTACTCTACTCACTACTCTACTCACTACTCTGCACTCACTACTCACTACTCTACTCACTACTCTACTCTGCACTCACTACTCTGCACTCACTACTCTGCACTCACTACTCTGCACTCACTACTCTGCACTCACTACTCTACTCACTACTCTACTCACTACTCTACTCACTACTCACTACTCACTACTCTACTCACTACTCACTACTCACTACTCTGCACTCACTACTCACTACTCTACTCACTACTCTACTCACTACTCTACTCACTACTCTGCACCCACTACTCACTACTCTGCTCACTACTCACTACTCTACTCACTACTCTGCTCACTACTCTGCTCACTACTCTGCTCACTACTCTGCTCACTACTCTGCTCACTACTCTGCTCACTACTCTGCTCACTACTCTGCTCACTACTCTGCTCACTACTCTGCTCACTACTCTGCTCACTACTCTGCTCACTACTCTGCTCACTACTCTCCACTCTACTCACTACTCACTACTCTACTCACTACTCTACTCACTACTCACTACTCACTTCTCTACTCACTACTCTGCACTCACTACTTTACTCACTACTCACCTCACCTCACTACTCTACTCACCTCACTACTCTACTCACTACTCGACTCACTACTCACTACTCTACTCACTACTCTGCACTCACTACTCACTACTCTACTCACTACTCTACTCACTACTCACTACTCTACTCACTACTTTACTCACTACTCTACTCTACTCACTACTCTACTCACTACTCTACTCACTACTCTACTCACTACTCACTACTCTGCACTCACTACTCACTACTCTACTCACTACTCTACTCACTACTCGCCAATCACTACTCACTACTCTACTCCTCACTACTCACTACTCACTACTCTGCACTCACTACTCACTACTTTCTACTCACTACTCTACTCACTACTCTGCACTCACTACTTTACTCACTACTCTACTCACTACTCTGCACTCACTACTTTACTCACTACTCTACTCACAACTCACTACTCTACTCACTACTCTACTCACTACTCTGTACTAACTACTCTACTCACTACTCACTACTCTACTCACTACTCACTACTCTGCACTCACTACTCACTACTCTGCACTCACTACTCACTACTCTGCACTCACTACTCACTACTCACTACTCTGCACTCACTACTCACTACTCACTACTCTACTCACTACTCTACTCACTACTCTACTCTACTCACTACTCTACTCACTACTCTACTCACTACTCACTACTCTACTCACTACTCACTACTCTGCCCTCACTACTCTGCCCTCACTACTCTGCCCTCACTACTCTGCCCTCACTACTCTGCCCTCACTACTCTGCCCTCACACGGACAAACAGTTGTACGGCAACACTCTCCGTAGAAACCTTCTTTTAAACATAAATATATTTTATTTCATGTTAAGAAGTATATATAAATAAAACAAATATTGTTATTACAAAATATGTGAATAACTTTTAGTCAATGTAAGTATTTCTTTAAAAAACATTACATTATTTCAAATAAATTCTATACGTAAACTTTAAGATGCATGCAGAGGGGTGGGGGCAAACCTGAATTTGTCAATATTTGTGAAGCACAGCTTCGGCGTTTCCTCTGCACTGGGAGGGGGCAGAATTAAGGGTATGGAAAAAGTTTTGGTTTTTTTTTTACACAGGCTACTTTTGCCAAGTGTCTGGATTCCGACATTCAAGTTGGAGAAGTTCCTCAGTTTAATTGCATCTTTGCCCGTGTAAATATGAGCCACAGGTCAAGATCATTTCCAACCTGATCGAAACAGCTAAGATGGAAATTGTACACAGAGCTTTTCTTTGCAGTTGTTTTTTAATGCACAAAAGCACATTAAGCAACTGCCTCTCCAAGTTTAGCTTCTGAGACACATTGTCCCATATTTATAAGGGAAAAGCATAAAAAATTCACAACATCGTAAAACTGCCAAGGTTTCCAAAGACGTTGGCTTCATGCAATGCCTGTTTCTGCAGCGAGTTCTGGATGTCTGCTACCAACGTGTAGCATTTCCAGTGTTCTCTCCACTCTCAATGTCCTTAAATTCTAATTTTTACTGAATGTCTTCGGTGAATGAAGTACCAAGTCGCCATTTTGAGAATGAAAGCTTCGACACTCCTTAACACTATTCCATTGCCAGGAAGCCCATTAAGGAATTTCCATATGGTTCATGGCATCATCTCTCGTTGCTGACATACCATCGAAGCCCAGCATGCAGGGGCTGAAACATTTTGCACTAACAGTGTTAAGGCACTAGGATTGCGAAGGGTGCCGCGGGCAGAGAGCCGGAGCGTTAATGCACCACACTTCCTCAACGTTCTCTCAGTGTCTTTGCCCTTTAAACGAAAGCCTCTCTCCGTTCTGGGGCTTTGGAACTCTCCCCGGCCTTCGGCGTGCCTGGCAGCGCCTCTCCTGCCTCTTCGCGGTGAAACTGACCCGGCCCTACCAACGCTCACGCATCGGGCGTGAGCACGCCTGTGCCGGCCCCGGCTCTTCCTCTCGGCTCGAGGACAGAGTTAAAGGCGGGCCGGCCCAGCGGTGCAGGAGGGCTCCGGGAGCAGTGCGGGCGGCAGGGGGAGGCTCGGAGTCCCTGACGGGGAGTGCAGACGAAGCCTTCAGCTTTCACTCACCCGTGGGGGCTCTGGGCACTCGGCGACTTCCAAGGATTCCAGCGGGAGGGGCTGGAGCGCGCTCACGGCTGCAGGCAGGCACACAGAGCAGAGCGGTGCGAGTCTGGTGAAAGGAACGGCTCGCACCGCGGGGGATATTAACAGTACCTTGGCACTTGCAGGCAGGAGCGGCAACCAAGGGGAAGACAAACGTTGCGGGCCCCTAGCCCGGGGTGACTTCACGAACACTTCCTTTTTCTTCGGCGGGGGTCGGCACAGGCTTGTGCGACTCCGGCACTTTTGGATCTTGACGCCAGCGGGCGTGTGCAATCAGGCAGGCGCGGCCCGCGACCCTTGGCACGACGGTGCGGGGGTCTCCTCAGCGGGGGCGGCGCGGCCTGACAAGCCTCCAAGATCACGAAGCGGGGTCACAGGGCACGGACTGTGCAGCTGTCGACCAAGACGAGCATGTATGAGTCATCTTCTGTGAGCCTCGCCTGCTGCCTCTCGTCATTTAACAGTGAACGCGCTCACCGCTGTGAACGCGTTCGCATCATCTGGCTTGCATTACACGGGCACTCTGACAGCTCGTAATTAAGATTAATCACTCTGCCATGCTCGTTCTCGCACACAAAATGCCACATCGGGCACGCGTACATTACTTACAGCCTATCACTTCAAGGCTACTACATACACAGCACAGGGAAGACGAATCACTGACCAGATGCCAGAAAACGCAAAGGAATGTGTGGAATTCCTCTCACCAAGGCCCTTCTTCTTCTTCTTCTTTTTTTTCTTATAACATTAGGATCTCGAAACTCCTCCCCCAGGGGGAGGAGTCCGAGCCCTAAAAAATAAAAAAAGAAAGAAAATAAAGAAGCATTGGCATAGCCAATAGGTCTCGCTTTTGGGACCTTATAAGTTGTTGTTGTATGACTTTATTCGATATAAAATATCATAAAAGTATGAACAACCCAATTTCATCACTTTAGAACAATACCAATTTTTTTTAAATAAAACAATAGCATATTGCCATACAATCAATGCAAAAGAGACCATCATCTTTAAAAATTGCAAAATAGGACCTTATAAACAATTAGTTATGCAGTGCAATATCCTTGGTGCAACAACATCAACTTGTGCATGGCTAAACACTTATAAGGTCCCAAAGGCGAGACCTATTGTCTATGCCAAAGCTTGTTGTTGTTTGTGGCACTGCCAATAGGTCTCACATTTGCGAGTGTTAGAGGTTCTGGCTTTGTAAATGATGATGTATTTTACCTATGTGTTTTTGTTTGGAGTGGATGTATGTGATGTGGAGTGCAATTATGTGGGTTGGATTGGAATTGTTAGTTGTAGAATTGTGTGTCGTGTGGATTTGTGAAGGGGGATATGTGGTATGGTGGATAAATAGGGGTGAGAGCGGCATAGAATAGATATGCCTTATCAGGATGTGTAGACCCCAATATATACTAATGTGGTGATATTTTTTTATTATAAACATATAATTTGATCCATGGAAATATAACAGCTGCTTAGACCCATTCGGGCAGTTCAATTGCCCATCCAGTCTTTGGAGGGTTTGGCCTCTGCTCCTACTGTGGAGGACTTGTGTGCCTTCAGTGATACCACTGAGGGCAGGGCACTGGTTATTGCTGAGCAAAAGCCATGTTTGATGCATCGACTCAAAACATTGTTTTCAAGTTGCAAGCTCCCAAAGTATGAGTTTGTTTCTTGAAATAAAAAAAAAGCCCCAATGCATTCAGTCATCACTTGATTACTCTGCCCTGGACGGCCATTCCTTCATTCTAAAAGAAGACAAGTATATGTAGAGCTGTAGATCTGGTAGGAAGTAGGGAGAGGTGGCATGGCGACTCAGAGGCAGATAAGCCACCAGGTATGATGTTTATGCAGGCAGAGCCAGCAGAGGCTCCAACAATGCAAGCCTGGTGGTTCCTTCACTCCTAACGAGGTTCCAGCTCAGTTAAATCTAAATAATGCCTATTGTTTCATTAACAGTATTTATCAAGCTGTGAGAATAATTGCGGGGCCGCAGGGTGGTGTACTATTCCTCCTATGCAGGTTGCAACCCCGAATTCACCTCACACAATTAACGACTAATGGCTTTCAGTTTCTCCCATAGCCCCAGAAAAAAGCACCTGATAAAATACACACTGCATTAGACACAATATGCAAAAGCATTGGAGAAATGGACAGTCAAGACAGACCACAACTTCAAATGCATGCTATATAAATATAGATGAGACAACATAATTGAACAGATGAATCGTCATATATGCTAAACACACACAGGCATGATACACACACAAATCAAAAGATACATTCAAATGAAAACACCCAACTTCGTCTTTTCGTGTAGATAACACCACCACAAAAAGATTATCATACACAAAAACACATACAAATGTATTCTTGAATGCATACACAAACATTTGTTAACACACACTTACACATTACAAAGAATATTCACACACAATTTCCTTTGAATGCATACACAACAGATACACACACACTTTCAATGCACACATGCAGGGATGGGTTTTCAACAAAACTCTACAGATATACTCGCATACACTCACGTCGTCACATACAAACACGTCCTCACATGTCAGTGTATACGGAGATAAACTGTTTCAGACACACACACTGCAGGGGGCTAAAGGTGGGAACAATGTTAATGGAATGAGTGAAGGGGAGAGTGGTTAGAGTGGCGGGAGGTAGAGAAGGAAAGGCCGTCGGCGAGATTGGAAAAGAGGAATAAGGAATTGAAAGATGTCGGTAGCAATGGAAGTAGAAGAGAGCGGAGGAAAGAGCGAAATTCCACCCAGTTGGTGACGAGAGGGCAGCAAACGCAGAGAAGCTGCAAGTAAGGGTGAGGCAGGCTCAACAAGTGAAGAAAGTGGGTGGTAGATCTAAAGACTGTTCAGGAGAACGAGGATGACTGAAAGGTACTAAGAGCGGGTGAGAAGAGGGTGAGAAAAATCAGGCAGTAGGAGAGAGATAATAAGAACAAGCTGTACATTAAAGCGGATCTTGCAAAGCATGATTTTTTTTTCTTTTAAGGAATAAAAACAAAATAAGCAAACTGATATGGCCGATGGACTGTGCTATTTTGAAGGCATATGCATGCTTTAAACGCACATGTGAAATATAAAATAACAGCCCAACAAACGCATCAGCTTTCTTTCTTCCTCCAAGGACAAATCTGCTTGCTGTATGGACTAGCAGAAGCATACCAATCGTCCGAACTACGCATTCATCTTCCGTTTCTATGTTCTTGAGTCACTTCCAAGTAGGAGCATTCAAGTGCAGCCATACTGGTGGTGGTTCAGTCAGCTACACTTTTGAGAGGGTCTGGGTGTCAGCTCTCCAACGTGTACCGAGAAACCCACAGCTGCGTTTGTCCTCGGAGGGTGGGGGGAGGGCTCCTATCGCGAGGAGAGAAGGGGATAGCCAGAAATATAGAAGCAGCGACGGAAAGGAAAGATAAGGCGGCCGCTATCGCGAGGAGGGAGGGGGAAAGGCAGAAATATAGAAGCAATGACTGAAAGGAAAGTAAGGCGGACGTAATATAAATGCCATCCAAACAAGAGCAATGAAAGAACATCGCCGAAAGAAGCTTTTAGGGGCGGGGGAGCGGATCCCTTTGAAGCACGGCCTTGCGGCCGTGAAAGAAGTGTGTGTTAATTAGGAGTCACGACTGGCGGCCGTGAAAAGTGAAGTGAATAATTAGGGGAGGAGAACTGGCAGGGAGGGAGAGAGGCTGATGCCTTTCATGTGGGGAAATGCGCGTGCTTGTGGTCACGTGATTCTCGTGAACTGTTAGAAATCCGCTTTTGAGAGCCTTTTGAGAGCCTTGGGTTTAAGTCTTGGTTTAGCGGCATTAGACTCGCATATTCATTCCTGCGGAATGGAATAGGTGAGACCTAAAAACAGAACGCATTGAACTGCCTCTTCAGATACGGTTAACACCACCTAGAGGCCGGCTTGGAGCAACAGGGAGCCAGAAGTGGAGGAAGAGAAGCACATGAGGGCGACAAATGGAAAACATATACATTCTTAAGGAATGTTGAAGCAAAATGAAACAAGCATTTGCAACGTAATAGGTCTCGCCTTACTGAAAGTTTCAGCTATTCGAGTTGCAAATGATAATGTTTGTTAGATTTTATTTTGTTAAAAAATATCTCAGCGGAGGAGCCAAGCCAGCGACCGCGATGGCCGCTTAGGCTCCCGGCTCCGTGAACCTCCACGCCCTGTGCCTAACTCCTGACCTCTATCCTGAGCCGGCGCTGTGTATTCGTGAATGCGACGAAATGCTGTCGCTGGCAGTGTGCTTCCGTGGTCCCAGCGAGTTTTGGAACCATAGAACCTTCCCCCTGCAGTCTGCGGCCTCCGTGGTCTAGGGGCCGGAGAGCGGCGTGAGAGGACGGCCGACCATTATTGCTGCAACATCGGACGCTGGGGACTGGGAGGAGCTGACCGGTCGGCATTGGAAACCCGGCTGTGCTAATTTTCGGCGGCCGTTTTCTAGCCCATCCTGCGGACAATTCGATGTGTGTACCGAGCATTGTGTGCTTGTAGGGACCCCACCATATCTGAGTCCCTCGTACGTGCGCAGCTCGGCCATTGCACGTGTCTTCCCGATATTTGCGGGTGCTTCCCGGTGAAGTGGTGAAGACTTTGCTAGTGCACCTTGGCCCCAGTCTGTGCTGTTCTCCTGGTGCTTCTTGTCCTTGCTATACTACCTTTCGGGGGTGCACCATGGACCCTGGTGCTCCTTTGTGTGCTGCTCGGACTCGTCGCACCGCTGTGCTGGAGGGGGCCGGATCGATTGGTCTGGAGAGTGACATCTTGATTTGTGGTCCTCTGCCCTGCACTGAAGTTGCTGTATGGGGGGACGCAGCGGCTCAGACACTCGGGGCAGAGCCCTCGATCCGTGCTGTCCTTGTCGCTTTCGGCTCCCTCCGCAATGCTTTGGAGGTAGGAGCCCGAGAACTGGGAAAGAAACTGGACGCCATCTTGGTTGCACCGGGACCCATGAGCTTGGACTGCCCTCGCGTATGTGCTGCTGCACCCGTCTCTATATCCAAGCAGAAGGTTTTGGCTACATCAGGGACCGTGGCGACGCTGGAAGACCTGGCTTTTACGATGGCTATGCTTAGCTCAATCAGTTGTGCATGTGACTTGTCGGGACTCAGGTCGGCCCTGCGGACGGAACATCGCTGCCGAACAGTGCCTTTGACTACCCAGCCGCCATCTCTTTTGCGGCTCGGTGGTGAGACTCGCTCTCCCATGCTGGCTCGGCTGTATCCTGACTGGAATTTGGGCTGTACTAAGAGGATTTGATTTCCAGACTCTGTGTTCGTATGGCTTTTGGCTGCCCCGGTCCCACGAGGAGAGACTTTTGCTTTGTTTATTTGGATCGTTAGTGAGCGCTATATTGAAGAGTGCGGTGCTTGCTCAACGTACATGTGTTGGTAGGTGGGATAGAGCAGGTATGGGGTGAATCTGTTTAGATTTCAAGGGATGGACGCTCAGCCAGTGATAGCGATGATTGCATTCTGATATATTGTCACAAAGGCGCCATTGGCTACTGATGTTCCCCGGGTTTCACTGGAATCGGACCTGGGGCCGTTTGCCGTGCACGGGGTGGGGGGGGGGGGGCCGGGGGCCGTCTCGAAGGTCCTCCTCCATACTTTCCTATCTGTTGGGGTTTTAGTTGTTAATGGGGCGACAGGCACGCTATTTGGGGGGGGGGTAGGCCATAGCCTTCTCAAGTGTGCGGGGTGGGGGTTTGGGGGATTTTCTTATTGTATCTCCTTGTTTCTATGGCCTCCTTTTTTTTCTTTCTTTCTTTCTTTTCGTAGCTTTCTTAACTTCTTCTCTCTCTGGAGTATATAGTGGGTCACATTCTGTGCTGTTAGGAGGGGTTTTTCTGTATTGTACGCCTATATATGCCAATAGTATTCTTCGATTCTGTGGGAGGGAGGTGGGGTGGCGCTGCGGGAGTATTCGCTTGTTTATCCTGATTTATATCGTTTTATGTCATCCTTTTGATTAATTGGCTCGAACTTTGGATATCCTGCTCCATGGCTAACCTTACGTATGACTTCGTTCGACTGTTGGTTGTCTGATCCTTAATTCTATATCATAAAATGGAATCCTTTCGAATCCCGGTTTTCACTGGGCATGCTCAACGATAATATCATATTCTGACTTTTGCTATGGTTCCGGAATGCGGGCGGATGGGTTTCGTCATACTTGATTTGAATTGCTCTGCATCTAACTAGCGGCCGGCCCGGAGGGTTGTAGGCCCATATCTGTATTCTTTTGGTGTAACAATAAAGGTTTTCCAAAAAAAAAAGAAGAAAATATCTCAGCAGTAGCATAAGTAATAAAAGAAAATCCACGAAGCAAGAAAAGGGTACAATAACACAGGCTGTTACTAGATGTCTTTATGGAATTGTAAAGGACCTTTGTTAGCAATATATGGTACTGCACCCTTAGAGCTATTGGCATTGTAAATGGCAATGTATTTTACCTATGTGTTATGGAGTGTATGTATGTGGTGTGTAGTGGAATTATGTGGGTTGTATTGGATTAATTGTGTGGTGTGGCTAGGATTTGTGTATTAGAATTATGGGGATTGGTGTACTGTGGAAGTAAGTGGATAGTAATTATGTGGTATTTAGTATATTGGATTCATGTTGAGTGGAATTCTGTGTTATTGAGTGTGACTATGTGGCATGGTATTTTGTGTTGTGGGGTGGTATGCTGGGGAGTTTATTTATGTGGTGCACTGTTGAATTTTGTGGCATGATGTGAAATTGTGTGGTGTGGACTGTATACATGTGGTGTGTTGTGCAATTGTGTTGCGTTGTAGTGGAATGGTGTTTAGGAGTGGACCTGTGTGGATAGCGTCACGTTTTTGTGACGAAAAAGAATAAATAGTTAATAGATAAGCTTCAGATCTGTGTGGTTGGGTGTTAAAAAAAGAAAGAGTTAGAGGTAATGGTGTTGTACATGTAAATATCTTATGTATGTGTTATGGACTGGAGTGGATGTTTGTGGTGTGTAGTGGAATTATGTGAGTTGGACTGGAATTGTTAGTTGTGGCATTGTTGTGTGGCGTGAATCGGTGAAGTGGAATTATGTGGCATGGTGTGCAGTTGTATTATGTGAATAGTAATTTGGTGTTTTTGACTGTATTGGAATGGCATTTTGTGTTGTGGATTGTTATGTAGTGGAGTTTGATTATGGGGTGTGTCGTTGAATTTTGTGGTCTGATGTTGAATTCTGTGCTCTAAATTTAATATATGTGGTGTGTAGTGGAATTGTGCTATGGAGTGGAATAATGTGGTTTGGTGTTCAATTATGTAGTGTAGAATGGATTTGTGTGGAGTTGAAGAGTGTGGCATGGAACACTGTGGTGTTGAGGGAAAATATGTTGAATGAAATTATGTGGCATGGTGTGGAGTGTATTTATGTGGATTGTTATGTGTCAGAGTGGATTTATGTGGAGTGTATTTATGTGGTATTGAGTAGCATGCAATTAGTCGGAGTTGAATTATGTGGTGTTGAGTGGTATTATGTGGACTGTAATTATGTTGTGTGGAATTGTGTGGCTCTGAATTGTGTGTTGTGGAATTGTTTTGATGTAACTGGCACTGAATGCTTGTTGACTTTCTACAGCAGTGCTGACTGAGTACATATAAAAAATGCCTTTTCTTTAAAAATGTCAAAAACATCCCGCAAAAGCTTCAGAAAAACAGTGTTAACATTTGAACAATTTCTAGAAAGAAAGCTGCACTGTTTATAGTTCCTGAGAGAGCAGAATTGTTTTTTTAATTCCAGTAAAGGAGTCATTTTATAAAATAGACCAGGTGTATTGGTTACATCTACTATGCCCTTTTTACAGGTCTTGAGTTCCCTTGAATTCTCAATTATATTGTAGACACTTTAGAAAATAAAGAGATTAAAACAGGAACATGTTTACAAAAGCAGCACACTACACCATTTTAAAGAAAAAAAAACTTGGAAGATAGCACAAATATTTTTTATGATAGGCTAGTAGTGTTGGGATTATCTCGTAAATATTTGTTAAAAAAATATATAAAGAAATGGATGATATGACAAAAATTCCACACTGTATCATATTATAGTATTAGGAAAGCAGCATATGTTTCTTGAAAACAGACTTAGCCTTTGGTTGCTGATCCTTATCTTATCAGAGCGGTCTATTCCTGGAGCACCCATAAAAAAAGCTTGCTAGAAGCGGGAACACTTAGCAATAAAGTCTACTACAAGAATAACAAGCATTTGCAATGCAATAGGTCTCGCATTTAGGAATGTTTAAGCTATTGGCATTGTAAATGAAAATGCCTTTTATTTATATTTTAAAAACAAAAATAAAAGACATTGTCATTTACAATGTCAATAGATCAAACTTCTGTAAATGTGAGACCTATTGCATTGCAAATGCTTCTTTAGGTAAAAGTGCCTGCCTTTCACCACAACAGAACCAAGCTTCGAGTTAGGTGCCTGGCTCCAGCCCCGCTTGTTTATTTTCACAGTCTAGTCTGACCTATATAATCATTATGCTATAGGGGGACATTATTAAATTACGGAAAATATATTTCCACCTTTGCGTACATTTGTGATCACACCCTTCTGGATTCGAGTCTGTGCCCCTGGGATTCGCCACTCAATCACAGCATGTTGCAGACATTTAAAGGCAATTCTTACATATTAACTCCCTCTGCTCGGATTTGAACACACACGAAGATATCATTCTGAAGGCAGCGCACAGCTGCTGCAGCTGGTTACCAGCAGCTACATGCAGCAGCACAACTGTGACCTGCCAGATTCTGAGTAGATGCCTACTAGCCACATTGATAATTAAGTAATGAAGCGGTATAAATTCTATGTTATAGAAAGCACCGGAAAGTGTAACATGCATTAAAATATCAGTATAAGTGAAACTACTTCTTAAACAGGCTGGAAATTAAGTCTTAATGCTCTTATGGAAAAAATATTTTCACCTGCTCGATTGCGTAACTCAGTGATTCCGTATTGAGAATCCATACTATTTCCCTCCCATCACTCAGCTATGATACTTGAGTGTGTGCAATAACGAAATAAAACAAGCAAACAAATCCCGCCGCCCCCCCCCCCCGCCCTCACTTACCTACCTCCGGCCAGAAACGCTGTGACGCACACCGCAAGTCGGCCTGGAGCGCGCCTCGGCAGAGACGCGGGAGGACAGGAGCGTGACGCGCGTGAACGTGCACGTTGACGTTCCCGCGCGTTCACGGACCTGAGTCGGCTCGTTCACAGGTCTGGAGCTGCTCGTTCACAGCTCTCACTCCCTTGGCAGGGAGGAAGGTGATTATAGTCGAGCTGGCGGGAGCGCTCACTCCCTTGGCAGGGAGGAAGGTGACTATAGTCGAGCTGGCGGGAGCGTTTCGCGCTCCAACGCCAGCTCGACCTAAAAATGAGGAAGTACACGTACTTGGTCCATGTCCACAGGGTGAGCTAACATAAGAAAGCAAGGGAAGCCTGCAGGAGATAACTAATAATGGTATGCTGTGGAAGGTTGGTTGTAAGCTCACTGAAAAAGTAAGCAGAGATGGACAAATTGATTTCCATCTTTAATATTATTCTGGCTTGTGTAGATTTAGGTACTTTTCAAATTTCCCAAACAAATCTACTATGCAGAACATCGCAAAATAAAGGTTCTCAGAAAGCTCTCAATATCAGGAAATGCAAAGTATATTGGTATGAAGGGGAAATGTAAGGCACCTAAACATTTTTGTTACAAGAACAAATAACATTTTGTTGGAAAAAATATGTACATTTCCGGTATTTAAAATGAAGTGTAAATTGGATAAAAGCTATAAGGTTGATAAGTGCCTGTGACTAGTAATTAGAACTCAAAACAAGCATTGGCAAGCGAATAGGTTTCGCCTATGGAGATCTATTGGCTTAGTCAAGGTTTTATTTAGAAATGCTGCACAGCAGCTCACTCGGCAACATGACTTAAAGTAAAGAAAAAGAGCAATATGACCCAGGCAGAGTTGATTGTCATTTTTCTTTTTTTTCCCCCTTTCTTAAAGACATGTTGCGTAGCAGCCCGCGCTACTATGCAATAAGTCTTAAAATAACGCAGGGAGCCAGCACCACAAGAGAGGTGCAGAGAGGAGGTAGGGAGCAGCAACACAACGGACAGCAGGAGGACGGCAGGGCGAAAGCAGCACAAGGGAGGTGTGGGGAAGGAGTGAGGGAGCAGCAACACAACGGACTTAAGGAGGAAGGCGAGGGGCAAGCAACATGGGGGAGCATGGCATAGGAGCCTGGATGGTGGGGGGCGGGAGGTTGACAGGAAGGAGAGTGAGGGACTGCAAACACATGCACTCTGATAGAGTGTATGGAAAAAATATAAATAAAAGTACCTGCAGCAGCGTGCTGCCAGTGGAAGGACACCATCTACAGACAAGAGGCTATACTTGGTCTATGCTACATTGAAGGATCAAACACTAGAAGCAGGAGGTGAGCAGGAGGCACTGGCCAATAAGAAGCAACAAGTGTGATAGTAGAGCCAACCAATGGTTTGTAATGGGCAGGCTTTTTTTGGTTTTATTTTCAAAAGATTTTTCTGAAAGAGCATGTGCTGAAAGAGCATCCCTGTCATTTTGTAGGCATGCACCTATAAAATAATGTGGGAGGGCACATTAAAAAGCGTTGTTTTTTTTTTATTGTTTTACTTTAGCCATGCTACACAGCATTGCAGACAGTGCGGCATTTCTAAAAAAAAACCTTAAAAAACATTGGGAGAGCCAATAGGTTACAAAGTTGAATCTACTGTTTTTCAAATAATTGTTTAAGATCACTCTGTTTAATCTTGCATTCTCACTATTATGCGCTCTCTAAAATTCTCTCCTGCTGTCTTTCCCATTCTCTCTCTGCTTCTTTGTCTCTCCCATACTCTGTCTCCCGCTTTCTCCTCCGCTTCATTGACATTCTGTTTCTCTCTTGCTCTCCTGTGCTCTGTTTCACTTCCTCTCTTGCTCTTCTTAATTGTTCTCTCCATTTCTATGTCTATCAACATCAAGTCATCTCTTGACTTTCAGCATCATGGCTTATCATGCCACTAGAATCACATGACGGCATTTAATGAATTTACATGAATTACTTTATGTTCTACACAGATATGTATGTCCTACATTTTACAGATCACTTAGAAAGAGGAAAATGCCTCTGGTGATTGATTTTGTGCCGGAAGCAGAGACAGCTTAAGGATTTTGGGGGCCCTGTGCCAATATTAGGGGACACCTATCCATAACAGTTTTGAATATATAGTCCATTTTCAGGTCTTTCATGCCCTCTAAAGCCAGGTCATTGACAGTGCATAAACACACTGGTCCAAATTCTAAATGTGCTTACATCTCAAATTCAGAGATCGGGATGTGTGTTTTTTAATAATGCAACAGCAGCAGCTCACTAACATTACGGTACATAATCTAAGTCATCAGGACAGGATTCTATGCAAAACAGAGCTGGCTCTATCAGGGCCCCCCACCCTGAAAGGCTGGGGCCCTAGTCTGAAGCCCACCTTGCTCATGCCTTAAAATGTCTCTCGCAGGAAGGGGCACAAAAACAATCCTGCCTACAACGAAGGCACACTTGTACCATGGAGCAAGGGTGCCTGCGTTGGTGCTAGGTAGCACATTGTGCGTCACCGCAGGCAGAGAGCAGGAATGCATATCGAAAATTCTGCAAAGAAGAAATGTGCTAATTTTACCTGAAACACCAAATCCTAAATGTGCTAAATAATGAAAACCGAACAAATTCAGACGGTGGATAAACAAACAACATTCAGTCCACAACACAAAAAATTCCCTCCACCTGCTACAAAGTGCAAGCTTACAGTAGTTTAATGTGGTAGGCTACCGCTTAGTATCTGGCTACCATACCGAAGCCCAAAAGGTTGCAGATGCCCAAGAAGTGGTAAGTTAAAACCAAAGGCCCTGTTAAAGACCTCTGCTAGTATTGGTTGCAAAAGCTGACCATTAAATACCACCTGCATGCAGTTTTTGCATGCAGTATCAAATAGGTTTCCGCATCTGGAATCTATTTTTGAGATTGTTAATTAGAAAATCATTCAGTAACCTGTTACCTGACTTTCATCCCATCCAGCATCTTTAAAATTCAATATCTTGTTGTATTTATTATATGAATTACTAAATGTAATGCCTGGTTGGGAATGATTTATCTTTATTAGAGGCCGTCACCTGGACATTGCTTAAGTTGAATTTCTTAACTGTTCAAGCTGTATTGTTTATCTACCAGTGCCTCCATGTCACTTTTGAGGGGAAGCCTTGCAGGGTGCTGCTACTGACAACAGTTACTATAAGAAATGATTGTTCTCTTCCTATACAGTGATCTGATTTTGGAAGTTCTGTGTTGGTACTCATCTACACCAGTAATCACCCTTCCTCTGATAAGCTGACAAACTACTTTCAGACCCCGCTGCATCCCTTATTACAGAAAAAAAGCCCACCCCTTCCTCCCAGAAGCAAGCAGATCTCTAAACTTAAACCCCTCGAATTTCAGTTTCATCCATATCACTCCATAATAAATATTCATAGTTTGAGTTAGGCTTATATAATATCTGCGAATTATTAACGATTGCAAGCAGTTCAAGACCATTTAGTCAAGGGTTCCCTTCTTGGGTATAATCAATTGCAATCGCTGTCAACAGCTTGTCTTTGTACATGTGAGATGAGAGTGATGGCTTGGAGTCATGCGAGAAGGCAGACAGCAAGAACCAGTCTGTTAACAAATTGTTTCCTGAGGCATGAAGTAGTGCTATGTTTTCGTTGCCAGGTTAATGACTCTGAAAACAATCGGGTAATATCATTCATTTTCAATGTAACTGCCTTCGCCCAACCAAAAGAACAACGGATCTGCTGAAGGCCAGCGAGCTCGCAGGAGATGACGGTTCCTTTATAGTTAAAGCATGACGGCCCATAATGACATTTCCGGTCAAGAATAATGAAATGAAAAACTACTAGGCTAACTAGCACCAAAGGCTCGAACCACCAAACTCCCTTTCAAAGATACACAGACTAGTTTAGTTGCATACTAATGGAAGGAGTGGGTATGCTACTCAGTTCTGTATTATATATTAAACGCTTTAAGTAAACGGATGACATCGACCTAATATAACAGTAACAAACAATAGAGAAGGTATGAGCACCTTCACGAAGTATATAATAGACACCTTAATTGGAGATCACATTTAACAATGCATCTTGCAATCTCCTTACCCAGCTAGAGATTAATTCTGACCAACTACTGTGCATATCACTTAGACACTGCGACTACTGTCTTTTCCAACAGGAAAATATTACAGGGTACTGGACAACTACACGAGTGCTGTTTCCTCTGAGAATTATACTCGAGAACGAGTCTCTGGTAAAGAGGTCTCGTTCTTTTTCACACTCCCTGTCCCACCGAGAGAATTTATTTTTGCAAATTTAGATTGCATGATTTCCAGGCTGCAAATGACTTGGAACGAATTCTCATTTCCCCATTCTGCTGCTGCATTTCAACCTTATTGAAAGATGACAATTAAGAATGAGCAGTTTGTAAAAAAGCGGCGGGGTCAATGTGTATGAAAAATAACCCATCACGAGTCAGGATGGTGCACAGATTATTAGGCAACTGTAATACGATGCCAAACAGAACCGTACAACGGTGCACGTACCTCACCTGGGCTCAGACGGCGCTCGTCCTTCTATAGTCAGCTGTACATCTTCCCACCACCGCAATGCCCTTCAGACGCCATGCCCACCCCTCAAACAAGGAAGCACTGCCAGATTGCATGCACTCCCTAGCCTCAGCTGGGTTGTACACCCATCACTTCAGAAGCTGCCCTGTCCCCATGTCAAACGACCCCTGCACCATGACATCAGCCTGGTGCATAGCATATTTACACGATCCTCCATACCGGTGTATTGATTGCATCCCCCTTCTGCATTATACAAATATTATAGGCTGCACACTCAGCTAAACTGGACTGCACTGTATTCTCAGACACATTAATTGCCCCAAACTCATGTGACGTTCTACTGTCGTTTGCACGGCACTAAGTACATACAGGTTGACTGCATCCCATCTTGTGCATGTTGTTGTATCCTTAGGCTCTACTTTTCGTCCCCTTCCCTGGAGGAGGGGAAGGGAGTGCATATACCTCTTTTTATTTGTTTAATGCGATTTTCTATAGCGCGAACATTACCCGAAGGTGTCAGTGCGCTTTACAAAAGAACCAGTTGCGATACATAAAGATTAAGGATTACACGAGTTATATAAAAGATACAAATAGGAAAAAAAATTGCAAATGTACAAGTTGTAAAGTCCTCTGGGATAGCTACACCACTTGGCTTGCAACACCATCGCCCCTGCTCACCTGGACGGCCGGTCGTCACGGGCCCCACTCTCGTAGTATTCCTGCTCGGCTGTCGTCTCGTCGTCCTCCACTGTCACATCAGCACCTGAGCCGGGGAGGGAGCGGAGGCTCCGGCTCTCGCTGGCACCTTCCCCCGGGAATGCATTGACAAGAGCCGCCGCCCAGCGCAGCAGCCAAAAGGTGAGCAGAGTCACCCGCAGCGCGGACCGGCAGCCCATGGGCACAAAGCATGGGAGCACCTACGAGCCCCCGGGTCCAGCTGTCACACACAGATGCCACACCATAGCCATGGACGACGGACTAGCCTGAGTCGAGCCTGGTGACGTGACGTCACCCCCTACACCGGCGGGGAGGGAGCTAGCTTGAAATGAGAGAACTGTGTAGACTAGGTGTTCAACGGCAGCATTGCTAATGCAGCTATAGGTATGCTAAACAGCAGTGGTATGGTAATGTTACAGCTGATATTAAGATTGTAGGAGAGCGCATATGAAAACAAGCGGGAGGCGGCTCGGGCGCAGCACGTCTTCCGGAGACGTGCGCGTCCACAGAGCTGAGTCGGCTCGTGCACAGGCCAGTAGCGGCTCGTGCACAGCTCTAGACTCCCTTGCCAGTGAACACGGTGACTATAGAACTCGCTGGCGGGAGCGCTTCGCGCTCCAACGCCAGGCGAGCCCTAACAAAAGGCTGGCTTTCACAAAGCAGTGACATTTGCATTTTCTAAAGCTTTGTGTTCTAGCAACTGAAATGTGTGCTAAAGAAAAACTCTTCCTTTGCATTAAAGGCAGAAAACTGCATTAAGTGACAGTAAATGAAAGATGCAAGGGGCTGTTACTGCACATATAATAAGCATAACAAGATTATTTAAAAAAGTTTCGTCCCTGTCATCTATGTCCGCAGAGACAGAGCGTTTTGGACACAATGTGTCGTTAATGCATTGCTAAACTGTCTCTGCAGACATGGGAGGAGAGAGGGCACTTCATAAATAATATGGTTCTTTGAAAACTGTCACCCTTCATCTTTGTGAAAATTGTTTTTAACATCTGAATGGCTGCAAAGCTCTCCTTTTTGAGAAAGAAAGGGTGACTGTGGGGGAAACTACATTTATTTGCCAAAAAAGTGTTTTTTCCAAGTTTAATCTTTCTCTGCCATCATGCATTACTAAACCCTCCATTTACAACTCAAATTTCTGCAGGGCAATTTAATCAAGCAACAGGAGGGAGGGGTGTTGGTGCTAATTAAAGCTGGGTGGGGGTGTCTATGTAAAACTTGCAGCAGACAGCATGGATTAAAGAAGCAGGAGGGAGTAGGAGAGAGCCGGGGAGAGGGAAGGAGCGTCTGTCAGTAGTAAATTGTAAGCAAACAGTTGCAGATTGCAGGAAACCATGTCATGCCTTTGAGAGAAAGCCATTTAAGAAAATAGTGCCCAAAGACAGTTAATAAAACATACTGAGTAACACCACAGTAAGAGAGCCAGTCCTCACGGGAGGTTACAAAGAGAGACAAAGAGGTACTAAGGAGGGACAAGTAAGCCTATTGACGAATCAAAAGCCATAATTTACAAAGGACAGGAAGAGAAGCCATTTGTAAAGATGGGCGGAGCTTAATGCACATATACTGAATGCTGCATGTCTCAAAGAGACAGCGCAATAGCTGCTCTAAGCGAGACATAAAAAGTAGTTTGCTAAAGGTGAGCAGCGGATGGACACAAATAAAGAGGCTATGCTCCAAGTGAGGGATAAAGACAGGATGAGCAAGGCAAGCCATTGAATAAGAAGCAAGCAGACAAGTGACACTAAAGCCAGCATATGGTAAGCAATGGGCAGGGCAGGCTTTAAATCTGCTGTAAGATCTTGGTAAGATGGCAATAGATCTTTTGCAACAAGACAGCTTGTGCTGTCTGGTAGACTTGACTTAAAACAGACCATGGATGTCAAGGGGGTATCGAAAAAAAAACGGGGTGGGAGGGAGAAGCAGCACATGGAAGATGGAGTATTGTGGAAAAGCACAAGAGGGAGAGACTACCACAAAAGCACATGAGCAAGTGAGAGCAAATCAGAGCTTGGGGTGGGGGAGAGAAGCACTCGGATACTAGAGAGCAGTGCAGGAAGAGAGACGAAAACCAGGACGAAAGAGAGCAACACAAAGCGGGAGGAGTAAGAGAAGCACACAAGGGAGACAGTTGGAAAATACATGCATTCATGGAGAGTTTAGGCAAAAAGAAAAGAGCAGCAATAAACAAGCATTGGAAATGCAATAGGTCTCGCATTAGGAAAGTTTGAGTGATTGGTATTGTAAATGACACTTTTTTTATTTATGTGTTGGTTTTGAAAATAGTAAAATTAATAGCTTTGTCAGTTACAATGTCAATAGTTTTAACTTTCGCAAATGTGACACCTATAGCATTTGTAATGCAATGTGTGTTGTATTTACGTGACTTAGATGTATTGATATTACAAATAACAATGGCTTTTAATTTTGTAAATAATGTGGTGGTGGATGCGGTGGTGGTGCATGTGGTGGATGTGGTGGTGGATGTGGTGGTGGTGGATGCGGTGGATGTGGTGGTGGTGGGTGTGGTGGATGTGGTGGTGGTGGGTGTGGTGGATGCGGTAGTGGTGCATGTGATGGATGTGGTGGTGGTGGATGTGGTGGTGGATGTGGCGGTGGATGTGGCGGTGGATGTGGAGGTGATGGTGGATGTGGTGGTGGATGTGGTGGTGGATTCGGTGGATGTGGTGGTGGATGTGGTGGTGGATGTGGTGGTGGATGTGGTGGATGCGGTGGATGTGGTGGGATGTGGTGGTGGATGTGGTGGATGTGTTGGTGGTGGATGTGGTGGTGGATGTGGTGGATGTGGTGGTGGATGTGGTGGTGGTGGGTGTGGTTGATGTGGTGGTGGATGCGGTGGATGTGGTGGATGTGGTGGTGGATGCGGTGGTGGATGCGGTGGTGAATGTGGCGGTGGATGTCATGGTGGATGTGGATGTGGTGGTGGATGTGGTGGTGGATGTGGTGGTGATGGTGGATGTGGTGGTGGATGCGGTGGATGTGTTGATGGTGGATGTGGTGGTGGTGGTGGATGCGGTGGTGGTGGTGGTGGTGGATGGGGTGGTGGATGTAGTGGTGGTGGATGTGGTGGTGGATGTGGTGGTGGCGGTGGATGTGCCGTCCCAGAGTGATGTGGCGCCGTCCCAGAGTGATATGGTGGTGTTGTGCGGCGTGCAGCAGTGTGCGGGGTGCAGCAGTGTGAGGCGTGCAGCAGTGTGAGGCATGCAGCAGTGTGAGGCGTGCAGCAGTGTGAGGCGTGCAGCAGTGTGAGGCGTGCAGGGGTGAGAGGCGTGCAGGGGTGAGAGGCGTGCAGGGGTGAGGGAGGGTGAGGGTGTGTGAGGGTGCGTGAGGGGGTGTGAGGGTGTGTGAGGGGGTGTGAGGGTGTGTGAGGGTGTGTGAGGGTGTGTGAGGGTGAGGGGGTGTGAGGGTGAGGGGGTCTGAGGGGGTGTGGGGGTGTGAGGGTGAGGGGGTGTGAGGGGGTGAGGGGGTGTGAGGGTGAGGGGGTGTGAGTGAGGGTGTGTGTGGGTGAGGGGGTGTGAGGGTGAGGGGTGTGTGGGTGAGGGGGTGTGTGGGTGAGGAGGTGTGTGGGTGAGGGGGTGTGTGGGTGAGGGGGTGGGAGGGTGAGGGTGTGTGAGGGTGAGGGGGTGTGAGGGTGAGGGGTGTGAGGGTGAGGGGGTGTGTGGGTGAGGGGGGGTGAGGGTGAGGGTGAGTGAGGGTGAGGGGGAGTGAGGGGGAGTGAGAGTGAGGGGGAGTGAGAGTGAGGGGGTGTGAGAGTGAGGGGGTGTGAGAGTGAGGGGGTGTGAGGGGGTGTAGCGGTGTGAGGGAGAGGGTGAGGAGTGTGAGGGTGAGGGGGAGTGAGGGGGTGTGTGAGGGTGAGGGGGTGTGCATTCTGAGGGTGTGTGGCGGTGTGAGGGGGTGAGGGCGTGTGAGGGTGAGGGGGTGTGCATTCTGAGGGTGTGTGGCGGTGTGAGGGGGTGAGGGCGTGTGTAAGGGTGAGAGGGTGGGTGTGTGTGAGGGTGAGAGGGTGGGTGAGAGGGTGGGTGAGAGGGTGGGTGAGGGTGAGGGGGTGAGTGAGGGGGTGAGTGAGGGGGTGAGGGAGGGGGTGAGTGAGGGGGTGAGTGAGGGTGAGGGGGTGAGTGAGGGGGTGAGAGTGAGTCAGGTGAGTGAGGGTGTGAGAGTGAGTGAGGGTGTGAGGGTTGTGAGAGTGAGTGAGGGTGAGAGGGTTGTGAGGGTGAGTGAGGGTGAGTGAGGGTGAGTGAGTGAGGGTGAGGGGTGAGTGAGTGAGGGTGAGTGAGAGTGAGGGTTCTGAGGGGGTGTGGCGGTGTGAGGGAGAGGGTGAGGGGGGTGAGGGGGAGTGAGGGGGTGGGTGAGGGGGTGTGCATTCTAAGGGAGTGTGGCGGTGTGAGTGGGTGAGGGCGTGTGAGGGTGAGGGGGTGTGCATTCTGAGTGGGGGTGTGGCGGTGTGAGGGGGTGAGGGCGTGTGAGGGGGTGGGTGAGAGGGTGGGTGAGAGGGTGAGTGAGGGTGAGGGGGTGAGTGAGGGGGTGAGTGAGGGGGTGAGGGGGTGAGGGGGTGAGGGGGGTGAGTGAGGGGGTGAGGGGGTGAGTGAGGGGGTGAGTGAAGGTGAGGGGGTGAGTGAGGGGGTGAGAGTGAGTGAGGTGAGTGAGGGGGTGAGAGTGAGTGAGGGTGAGAGGGTTGTGAGAGTGAGTTAGGGTGAGAGGGTTGTGAGGGTGAGTGAGGGTCCGAAGTAAATGGTGGCAGGGCAGACATCATTGCAGCTAGCAAGTCGATCTTGACATTTGTATACTCTCTACTACGACCAAGGCTGGAATTAGTCACTAGTTACAGACCTGAAGACTGGATGTGCTCTCTCTGAACACACTGCAGCGGCAGAGCTGTGAACATCGGCCCGATCAGATCTGCACACAATTTGTCATAGATAGACAATAAGCACATTGCATGGAGAGCAAATGTTCCTTCTGCTGGACTACGAAGCAGTCCGTAAGACATAGACACACACTACATGCTCTACTGCACAACCTCATGAACACACTACAAAGTCCGCAAGAGCTAAAGATAGAGCTAGGCAAACCCAAAGCGCAGCATACATATATCTACGGAAATCTAAGATGAAGCAAAATTCAACTCAAGGCTCACGGTGCCCTCAAGCCACAGTCTAGAACACCATGACTGGGAATCCATTTTAGACGGAGCCATAATGAGCGAGTGGCCAACAGACCCTGTAAGTCCCAGTGGGGTACACGTGTTACTATGGTAATCCCTAAACTAAAGCCACAATAAACATGTGGTAAATGGAGACTATAAACAACAAGCTCTCGGCATTGCTGTGGGGGAGGCGGGGGAGCGGAGCGCATTCCTTTGAAGTGTGATGATATGGGGGGGGGCAGGGGAGAGGAGCGGCCACATCAATGGAGAGCTGATGAAGTGCTAGGATTCCCCACGGCCAGACTGACTTTTGCGTGGCGCGCAGCGTACTTGGGAACACAGCGACATATAGCATGGGACAGAGTAGCAGCGTGAGAGGGACAGAAATGCATATTTTTAGCGCACAGCATGGGCGGGGGCAGTATGTGACAGAGGCAGAGCGTGGGCAGAGTGGGACGCAGCAAGAATGTGGGGTCAGAGGGGCACATAGTATGGACGGGGGTGGGGGATCAGAGGCAATATGTGAAAGGAGCAGAGCGTGCCATGGGGCGGACAGAGTGGTGCACAGCATGGACGGTGTTGGGGGAACGGAGAAGGCAGCATGTGACTGAGAGGCAGAGCGTGGGCAGGAGACAGCGTGGCGCGCAGAGTACTTGGGTTGAGAGGGACACTTAGCATGGGGCAGACTATCAGCGCGAGAAGGGCAGAAATGTTGATTTTTAGCGCACAGCATGGGCGGGGGGGCAGTATGTGACAGAGGCAGAGCGTGGAATGTTTTTAAGACAAACTTAAAGAGAGGGCTAAGCGTCCCGGCAGACCGCGCCCTAATTTAAGCTCGGACAATTTTATAGAAGCAGCCGAGGGCAAGAGACTGCCCGCTGGTAAAAAAAAAAAAACAAGCAGAAAAAAGAAAATGCAGTAAAGAAGGAAATAAATGCAACAAAGAATGAAATAATGAAGGATGCAAGGAAAGATGGAAACAAGAAAGGCAGTAAAGAAGAAAATAAAATGGAGATTGGAAGAAGGAAGGAAGGAAAGACAAGAACATCGCCAAAAGAAACAAGACGGAGGGAAGAGAGGGGAGGGGGGAGGAGAAATGCGACACGGCGGGAAGGGGCAGGCAGGATGACTCAGGGGAGGGGGCGGAGCGGGGCAGAGCGGCATGTGGGTGTGAAGAAGCCGGGCCTTTGAAGTGAAGCTAAGCTTCACTTCAAAGGTGTCGGAGGAATGCGGGCGGCTGTGCACGCGCTTTTAAGCTCAATGCACATGCGCATTGAGCTTAAAAGTCACGGGCACTGCAAGGAATCGCCACGATTCCTTGCAAGTTAGATAAAGAGTCGATGAGCCCCTATAGTCTCGCTTGCTCGATGCGCATGCGCATCGACAGGCGAGACCTAAAAACAGACTAGAGACAGAGAGCAACATGAAACGGGAAGGGATGATAAGCACACGAGGGAGACAACCAGAACTCTGATGGACTCTTGTAGAGTGTTTAGGCGTACTCTCCAAAAGTGAGAAGTGCAACGGAAGGACATAAGTAATGAGGCTATGCTCTTGGGAGGGACAAACACAATATTGACAAAGCAAGTCACTGAATAAGAAGCAAGCAAATAAAATAAGAGTGACAATAAAGCCAACCAATGAATCAAGCAATGGACGGGCTTTATACCGACTGTAGGGTTTTGGTAAGCTGGCAATAAACCTTTTGCAACCAGACTGCTTTGCGTTGTCTGTTAGGCTCGACCGTACCATGATAGTTAGGCACTGTAAATGTTACATCTTACGTGTAGTGAGGTAAAGAAAAAAAACAAGCATTGGCATAGCCTTTGGGACCTTATAAGTATTTAGTTATGCAACATAATATCCTTACTGCAACAACATTAACTGTTGCATGGATAAAACCTTATAAGGTCCCAAAGGCGAGACCCATTTGCTATGCATATGCTTGTTTTTGTTAGGCACGGGGAGATTGGATGATTTGCCCAGAATCACAGGATGTTGAGACTCGAACCCTGTTCCCCAGATTTGATGTCAACCGCCCTAGCCGTTAGGCCAACTCCTCTCCCCTGTTTATTTAAATTTGTGCAGATCAAAACATTGTACTGATTGCTAATACTCTGTGTATATTTAGCATATCTTCTTGTCGAAATGCTCTTGAATCATAAATGAATTTATATAGGAACAAATATCTGCAAAATATAGGCCGAATGGGAGTCGTTTCTGTCATGCTAAGTGTGCCAAAATGTGCCATAACTGGAGATCGTTAGCCACCTATTTACTTGCAGTTTAGAAACAAAGATTGAGAGAGAGACAGAGAGAGAGTGAGAGAGACAGACAGAGAGAGAGGAGAGAATCCACTAGAGGATGTGAGTGAGAGAGATAGAAAAAAGAGATGGAGAAAATGGTATGGGGAGAGGAGACAAATGGAAAGAGAAATAGAGGAAGTTGAGAGATAGAAAAAGTGGAGTGGAAAACAGTGAGAGATTGAGAGAAAGAAAAAGAGGAAGAACGAGAAAATGAGAATAAGCTACAAATGGATGGAGTAAGAGATGGATATATAGAAACGGAGCGAGTGAGATGGAGAGCGATAAAGAGGGATGGGAGGGGGCAGATAGCAAGAAAGAAAGATGTGAGAGAGGGAGAGAGATATATATATATATATGGCAGAAAAGATGTGAGAGGAGGAAGAGGGTCAGAGTGACAGGAAGAAAAGGCACAAAGGAGTTAAAGAAAAAAAGCAAGGATGGAAAAAGGCAAAGAGTTGGCAGGACAAGGGAGCGGGGGCAAGGGCAGGTAGACAGTGAGGGGAGGAAAAGGGGCAAATGTAAATAGAGTGCATAGGTTAAAGAAAGCATTTGTTTAGAATGGGATTAGTACCTGAATCCAAGTATTAAACACGTTGTGTGCACTTTGTTTTTTACATTAAGTGGAAAGCATGCTGCTTCATTGTTGCTACCATTTGCTTCTTGGGGTTGCATGACTACTTGCAATTGTAGGTGTTTCATGTGTAATTGCGTGAAATCGCGTTGTGTGTTTTTTTGTTTTGATCGTGCTTATAATGGAGACTTCCAGAATTAAATAGTAAGTTGTAACTAAGATCGTACTTAGTGCCAACGTGATTTATTATTCCTGGTCTTGTCGCGTAATTTATTCCAAAGTAACGCAGGTTTAAATTAAGTCCATGTATTCTCTATACTTGTGGTTGCAAATCCATCATCGGTTCAATTGGATCATTCTTGACCCAGGGGCAGTTGGTAGACAGCTGTGCGTACCCTCTAATGAAATTTGAGAGAAGGAGTATGCGCAGTGTTTTTGAAGAGTGCATTCTTTGCAAGAGACAAGTGCCGATACAAGTGAGCGCTCAGCTGAGATGTGCCGTTTTCAAGTTTGGCATATAAGAGTAACCCATTGTTGTGTAATATCCGGTATCACAGGGAAAATGTGTTATCGCGTGGGTTACCTGCTGAGCTTTATTTTCTGAAAACAGCCGAAGGGCAGGAGATAAATAAATAAAACACGATTCTTAGGAAATACCAAATGATTCAAATAGGCTAACTATGTGCGGGTTGAGCCTCATTGAGCAGTTGTGCATCTACAGTGGTGGATGGATTTTTACATCCAGACCCATCCCGTACTTGGCAGATTCTGGAAAGTCTTTGTATGTCACTGTTTCGTGACTATGTATCGATGTGAACGTGTTTTGTAGGTATTCAACTCAAATGCAGTGTCTGTAAATTGAAATGACTGATTTTGTATGCCGCCCCCGCCTCCGGATGTATAAAGAATGACGTCATTAGCAACTCTGTGGATTACCAATTATGTTTGCATTTGACTACAGTGCTTGTATGCGTGCTTGTCACAGTAAAAGCGAAACACACTGCTGGCACTGCAATCGTGTGTTTGCTGGCCCGAGAGTGGTGCGTGTGCAGTCTACTCTTTTTCGAAGCAGACTCGTGCTTGTGGCCCACTCCTGCTCGCTCACGCAAGATGGATGCCGCCACAATCACGAGTATGTGCTTCGAAAAAGCGCAGAACGACGGCTAAAGGTATCCTATGCAGCACATGCGAGCTGCGTAGGCGAGACCTAAAAATCAGGCCTTGACTTCATTACTCATTTTATTTCATATCAAAAAATAGGAATTAGTTGCAAACTTTGAGAAAAGCAATGCAATAGCTTTTGGTAGTTAGTGAGACAATATTTCGATGTAGAGTGAACATTGCTTCTAAGGTGCTTTATTAGCTTGTGGAATGGACGCTGCTGGAGAAAGAAGGTGCACATGATTACCAGTTTGTCGGAGCCTGTGAGTTGGCCACTGTTTTCTGTTAAATAGGCAAAATAATGCATTGGAAATGGCCCTTTTTGCAGGGTCATCCCCAAACTTTTTGCATTCCACCTCTTACTTTTGCAATATTATTTTTTGTTTACCTTAGGACTCTGAGCACTTTACCACTGTTAAGCAGTGCTGGTGTGCTTTTGCTCTCTCCTCTAAACATGATAATACTGGCTCATACACAACTGTCATATTTAAGTTACTTACAAGTCCCTATTAAAATGCACTACATATGCCCAGGGCCTGAAAATTAAATGCTACTAGTGGCCCTGCAGCACTGTTTGTGCGACCCAATTAAGTAGCTCTTTAAACATGCCTCTGGCCTGCCATTGCAAAGCCTGTGTATGCAGTTTAAACAGTCATTTCAACATGGTAAAATAAACCTTTTGCCATGTTTAGACCTTCTTTTTTAATACATATAGGTCACCCCTAGGTTAGGCCTGGACAGCTCAGATGGCAGAGTATAGTGTATTTAAAAAGTAGGACATGTACTTCTACGTTTTGCATTTAATGGTAATGAAAAACTCTTACAAATTTTTTTCACTACTGAAATGCCTATATCTTCCATAGGATAACAATTGGTGTCTGCAACCTGTTTCAGGTCCCCTACTGAGTGTAGTGGGCAGTTGAGCTATGTGTATTCCTTTTTGACAGCCACACACAATGGAAGGTTAGGTGCATCTCAATGGGCCATCTCTGGCAGGATAGGAGGAAGAAGCTGGACACAGCCTCACTCACACTTGAATAGGCTATGCCCCGTCCCCACACAAAGGGCTACATACCCTCAGTAGTTAGTCTGGAGCCAGGACAGGGAAGGCAGGACATCTGTGCACTTCCAAGGCATGTCTTTGAAGTCTACCCCACTTCAAAAGCACCACTGGGCGTATAAATACTGGACCTCAGACACCACTACTTTAGTACACTTCTGGACCTGTGGATACTCTACCAGGAAGGACTGCTGTGCTGCTGGACTAATGCTTTGCTGATCTGCTGCCTGCTGCCCTCTTGCCTGGGTGAGAAGGACGTGTACCTGCATTTCTGGACCACTGAACCCAGACTGTCTCCAAGGGATAGTTGGATGGCCTCCTGTTCTGAAGTCTCGGAGACAGAACAGACTTCCAAACCCTGCATCTAGACTCTGCCATTTGTGAGTCTATCCTGCCAAGTGGTTCCACCTTAGTCCTCGACCCTTAGTAGTGGGACTGAGGTGCATTCTAGTGGAACAAACATCTTCTCTGCTGAACAATGCAACCCAAAGCAGAACAGACGGATCTCCTCGGCAGAGCGGGGCATCCCTGAACAGAATGGACTTATCACCACCGTTAAGTTGATTGGACCTGTCGCAAAAGACTTGCATCGTCGCCACAACCCGCATCTTGGGTCCAACGCATCGCCTTTGGAATTGCACAGCGCAATGCTTTTCACAAAACACACGCTGGCATCTCTCGTCGGCGGCAGCCTCAACAATGAAACTCCACATTGCAGCTTCATCATTCATCAGTATTAACGCATAGCTAACATTGGACTTCACATCACAAGCCCTATCGACAGAATCCTCAACGCACCAAGACCGACGCATTGCCTCGGCTGCTTGACACATCTTTGTAGTGGATTCACGCAACGCTCCGGAACCAGGATTTTACGGCACTCTGTTCAGTGGGCCTAACTTGGCCGCTGTAACCGACCCACGCTCCATTGCAGTCTGCCTGTACTTGTGACTTTGTCCCAGTCTGGCATGACTAAATATTACCTAGCGAGCTTTGTGCTTTTTGGCACAATTTCTCACCATAGAAACTTTAAAATTCAATAACTTCGGTTCTACTCATTGGATTTTTTGTCATTTTGGTCTTGGTGTTTTTAGGTCTCGCCTGTCGATGCGCATGCGCATCGAGCAAGCGAGACTATAGGGGCTCATCTACACTTTATCTAACTTGCAAGGAATCGTGGCGATTCCTTGCAGTGCCCGTGACTTTTAAGCTCAATGCGCATGTGCATTGAGCTTAAAAGCGCGTGCACAGCCGCCCGCATTCCTCCGACACCTTTGAAGTGAAGCTTAGCTTCACTTCAAAGGCCCGGTTCTTCACACCCACATGCCGCTCTGCCCCGCTCCGCCCCCTCCCCTGAGTCATCCTGCCTGCCCCTTCCCGCCGTGTCGCATTTCTCCTCCCCCGTCCCCCCTCCCCTCTCTTCCCTCCGTCTTGTTGGCTTCGCTGTTTCTTTTTAGGCGCTCCGAGGCCACCCGTGCGCCATTTAACGCTATGTAAAATTAAATGTAGTTTTTAACCTGTTGCTTATGTCTGCCCGTGCCTCCTTCAGTGACTCCACCTTTTCTCTGCCTCCTTTTCACGAAAGGCACCGAAGCCCCCACAGCGCCCACCTAGCCTCATGTGTCTGCCCTGTGCGCCACACGCGCCTCATTGGGCGCTATAACAATACTTTCCCCCAGAAGTATCCTCTCTTTCTCTCCTTCAGGTTAATCATTCCTCTCCTCGCTAATTATCCTCCCTCCCCGCCTCCACCTTTCTTCCCCGTTCCTTCCCTTCTTTCTCACACCCCGTATCCCGTTCCCACCTGCACTGCTTTTATTCCCTCCTCTCTCTAACGTTTTCTCTCTTCTGTCTGTCTTGGTCAGACCCTCTTTCTCATTGTTTCTGTATCCATTTCACTCGCTGACACCCCTCTGCTACTCTCTTCTTCTCCCATTCACTCCTCCACCCCTGTCTCTGCCTTTTTAACTTTCTCCTTTCTCTCTCTTTTACTTTCCTCATCTCCTCTGTTTAAACTCTGTGCCTCTTCCAGTCTTTCTCTTAACCCTCTCTTTCTCTAGCTCCTCTCTTCGTTTAGTCTCTCTCGCCGCCCCCTTTCTTTCTTCGGTTTTCTCTTTATTCTCTCTCTCTCTCTGAATCATCACTTGGCTTTCTCTCTTTCCCTTCCATCTTGCCCCTTCCCTTTAGATCCTCCTTTCTCTGCCGCGCTCTCTCTCTCTTCCCCTCTTCCCTTTCCCTTCTCTCCTTTATTCTTCTTCGCTCCCTCTTTCTTCTTCTCTCCATTATCTCCGTCGTCCTTTCCCTGTCCTTAGTTTAAGTTTCGAGTTAAACATATTTTGTGGGGAAGGGCCCCGTTCCGGAAGGAGCTGTCGGGAGACAAACCACCCGCTGTTGGAGCCGTGGAGACTGAGGGCCCACGCCAGCGAGCGGTGGGGGCTGGTTGGGGGTAGTGGAGGGAAACATGTCATGTAAACACCGCCTGCCCGCGCGGCGTGCGCCTCTGCTGTACCTCGGGCGCGTCCCCCTCACAGCGGGCAGCGAGCTGTCGAGGGCCCCGTCTGCCAGGCTGTCGCAGTGGCGTAACGCAAGATGACAGCTCCCCCATGCAGAATGTAATGTGGGCCCCAGAGTCTCTCACACTGAACAGATATTCATTTGTCTTGGGCTCAATTGCCCCCCCCCCCCAGAAGTGAGGTCCCCTCTAAAGGGTTGGTTGTCTCCACGCGCCCTGCCCGTGTTACCCCCTTCCAGGCACTTTCGCTGGGCCTCTGTCTGCCCGCAATATTTACTTACCAGATTTGTAATTATGTTTGTTATTGCTCGGGAAAGCAGAGTGGCTTTCCTGAGCTCCAAACTGTTTCTTATTGCTTGCCAGTGTACACGTTCTGCCGGCATGCAATGGCAAGGAAGGGCTGAGGGGGGCCCTCTCCAACACAAGGTACACTAGGCCCCCCTCCCCTCGCACCTCGGGGGCTGCAGAGGGGTCTCCATTATGCCCCTGTGCTGCCGGATCCAAAGCCCTGTCAGCGCTTGTGAAAACAATGTAGGCCACTTTCTTTAACCACAGGCCTTTAATCCTGGTATTTTCCTCTTAGGGTGCACCTCGAAATGATCGCCCAAACTTACTAGCTAGTAGCACGTTTTTTTTCAAGTCTGGCTTTGAAACTGAGACAGATACAGACTATTGATCACCCCTAACCCCCCAAAAAACATATAGAGGAGTTTTTGATCAGCAGTCCTCATCTATTGGTCTGTTGAACTGTCATTCACATTTTGCATTCTCCCACCCCTGCATTGGGCTTTACCTGCTGGCACCATTCAGTAAAAGTGACTGCACAAAGCCAGTGCACATTGTTCACATCTGCCTAAAATTATTTTTTTCCAGTGGCATAGGCGGTTCAAAGTGTGCTTTTATAGTTTATTTTAACTTTAAATACCAGCTATTTATTTTGCCTGCAATTCGTGTGTTCAGTTAGATGGTGATTTGTTTTTTTTAAAAAAAAATTTAATTGCTGTTATAATGTCATTAAGTGACATTGAAACATCGTAGACGCACGTGATTTGAATCCTTGTCTTGGTGGGGGCGGTTTATTCTTGACTTCTTCTCAAATAATGATAATAAAATGCATGATGCAACTGAAAGGCTTTGTATTAAAAACATCCTCACCAGTTAAACAGCCACGCTACTGATTTCTAAAAAAACAGTAATATTTTATTGCAATCCTATAGCTGCCACACTTACCAGGCAGTATGTTTTTATTTCTTTTTGAAGCCAGTGCTTGTAATGAAAAATAAAAATATGTGAGCACTGCCTCAGCATGACAAGGCCACACCTATTGGCTTTGCCAGTGAGTGTTTTCCTAAGTAGCTAGTGGGTTTTGGATTACACAAAGGGCTTGGGTTACACCAGTGTTGTGTCTTTTCCGAAGAAGCCTGAGAAAATATTGACTGAGAAAAAAAACGATTGGCAAAATATAGACTCCAAAAGGCAGACTGCCAAAGACCTGAATTTACATAAATATGCTACAACATTTTTGACTTGCTCTCAAGCGCTTGTCCGCAAACATGCTGCGACTGGAGTCAGAACTGGAAAATGAGCCAGTCCTAATGCACACGAGAATAGGCTTTGGCTGGATTTGGAAATTAAATACAGGTTGCATTTTTTGTAGGGAGTTGTTTAAGGCTGATATAATAAATTATCTATAATTTGGAACCAGCTTTCTATAAAAAGATGTTTTTATGGTCTAGGCTTCCACATGGGATTCTTAGGTCTCGGAGCATTTGAGTTAGAGCTTTTAGAAATGTTTATGGCTTTTTTTTTTGTAATTCTTTGGCATTGGCTACAGGAAACAAAAATGCTAAAGATTTACAAAAAAAACCCATAAACAATTCTAAAAGCACTAACTCTAATGCTGCGAGACCTATTGCATTTCCAATGCTTGTTTTAATTATTATCATTATTAAACTAAGCTCTATTCTTTTAACCTGGTGTGGGATCCTTTTTGTGTGGTTTTCACTGATTTACTGTTTGAAGTGTTGCACAGATACTTTAGGCATTGCCTCTAGGTTAAGCCTGACTACTTTGTTCCAAGCTACCAGAGGGTGAGCACAGGTTCATTTGCGGTTTGCCTGTACCGTACCCTGACTAGGATTGTGGTTTCTGCTTGACCAGCGCTTAACCCCAGTTAACCAGTAACCCAATTTCTAACATCATGCATCTATGGAGGCATGGATGCAGAGCTACCGTACGTTTTAAGTAGCAGATAATTATTTGGTACAGATGGTTAGAGAACCAATTTAAGAGAGTTTTAACAAGTATTTTATTAACTGCACTGTTATGGTGAAACTAACATACTTCATTTGGGGACTGGTGTGTTACTATTACTTTTGAAAATGTTAAACCAAAACCAGAGAACAATTTTATATGTTGACCTAATTTAACAGGGTGTGTTATTTAATTACAACTAATGAATCTGTATTAATAATGAAGATATTGTATAGATCGTGAATGCTTAGGTTTTGAAATAGCTATATGGAAAGTAATAAAAATGAACCAGAGACAAAGCTGGAACATCTCACCAGGTTGCTTAGCACTGCTTTAATGGAATGATAGTCTAGGTGAAACTATTTGAAGTTCCAGGATGGAAAGGTGAAAACTTTGAAGAAACTGCATGAAATTCAGCTTGCTCCACAATGGATCGGGCTATCAGAGATGTAGCTATTTATGTTATCAAGAATGCATTATTTACAAGGTTTTCTCATGAGAACAGGCATGGGTGATGAATTAGCAGAATAATATTACAATGGTCTGAGATCCTAGGAAAGAGATGCTTTGTGAGGCAAAAGCGTCATTGGTGGCCAACTTGACCCTTGTTTTAATACAGTAAAGTTGCCAACAAGTAGGAAATGTAATGCACATAAAAGAATGATGGATGAAATGCTTGAATTATCAGACACTGATAATTACTCAGGGTGCATCCCAGTCCATTGCTATTTTGCACACCATGCCACCTCAGTTTGGATGCAGCCATATGTAAATCAGTTTTGACTCAGCTCCAATGGGCACAGTCCAGTCAGAACTGCCAGGGCAAGTCCTCCTAAACCAGAACACAATAAACCTAGGACCGGTTTCACCCTAGTTAGAGCCCATCAGCCAGGTTTAGCTTGGTTCCAGTAACAGTCTGCATTATCCTAGGTTGCTTGTGTTCCGGGAGGACCTGTCAGTTCGGGCTAGACTGTTCACACTAGAGCAGGGTCAAGGCTGATTTGCACATGGCTTAGTCCAAACTGAGGTGGCATGGTGTACAAAATAATGACGGCTGAGGATGTGGCTTGAGTAATTACCAGTGGCTGAGATTAATTCAAGCATTCCAACCATCACTTTTTTGCACACTTTACAACTGAGCAGGGAACACAGGGTCTTGATCTTTGGGGCTGCTCAAAATTGAAGTGCTGAAGTGAGCTGGTCACAGAGTAAATTTACTGTGTGCCCTATGCTCAGCACAGCTGAGAACACACATTCACTAAAATAAGCACAGAGGGTTCAATGAGAGTTTCTTAGACTCTGGATACTGTTTTAAAACTGTGGTTTTCGAATTATTTTATTCACAACAAATCGTGCCAACATTCAACAAAAGCTAAAGCATTGTGGGTTTTATCATAAGAGGTGACTAATGCCACAAATAACTGTTTAAATCAACTCTACGCTGGCACTGAATAAAGACTATGGAACTTCTCAATACTTTGAAAAGGAGGCGAAACGACTTGTATAGAACAATATGAAAAAAGTGAGGAGCATTTTGATAATATTAATGCAAAGAAGTACAGATGTTTTTGATCACAAGAGTGTTTTTTTTTTTTTAAACCTTTAACAGAGGACCCAGAACTTGAAAATGGATGTGTGAGGAAAACATAGCTATTTTGAAGTTTTTATATTTGTATCACATACAATTAACTAGTTTCCCTGATAAGGTTCCAGCATAAGGCGATGGTTGTAAGTGCCCTGGGCAGAAAGAGCTCACCATCTCCTTATGTGGCGCCTTGTAAAATGTAAAACAAAATTATAACACTTATGAATATTGATATAAAAAAATTAAGCGAATCAATCTAAACAACTGAACACATAAATCTGCCACTGAGCTCAGGCATAAAAGTTCTACACTGTTCTGCTATTCAAAGTCTGAAAAAAAGAAACCTGTGTTTTAAAAAAATGTGTTTAAAACCAATTGCAGCGTGCACACTAACAAAATGAAGTAATTGGGCTACCAAGAACTACTGCAAAGTTTTAGAGATAATTCTGTGGATGAAAATCAAGTTATTCCTTATAAGTGTGGGAGTCCTATCCCATAAGTGTGATATGCATCAATAGATGTTCAGTACAATAACAATTTCAAGTTAAATAATACGTTGCTTGATTTATTTCACAAGTAAAACAGAAGTTTAGTTGTGAGGGCATAGTGTTCTTTGCTCTAGATGTGTGTTAATTGTAATATAGACTGTTAGAATGAATAGTGTCTGTGTTTGAAAGAAGAGAGTGTACATTTGTTAGCAAAAATGGGTAATGTTTGGTTGTCTGTATCCTAAAACATTCGAGGGGTTGATAGATTGATCCATTCCCCCTTGTTGGGTTAGAACTTGCCAATGCAAAAGTGGGTCTTGTTCCTGCGCCTAGGTGGGCCAATTTGAATTCCTCGAGTGAGGGCAGAGAGAAAAATAGTTATCGTATAATGTAAATTGCTAACTGACAGTTTAAGGCAGAAACACCTTCCTTTTAAATATTTCAAGGCATAAAAATGTTATTGCACACGAATAAATAAACCTTTGAGGCCTGTGATGACCGGCCAGCCCATGCTCCTGGGCTAGACAGTTCTTGGTAGGGAGTGGGTGGGTTAATCAGTACACATTTGGAATAGGCACCGAGTGACAGGCAGAAGAGGTGTGCCGATTTGGGTTTGAAAAATAGGTTGGTAAATAGCTATTTACGGTGTGTGCATTGACTGAAGGTTACCCAGTGCTTGTTTTGTAGGATATTCTTGGTTTGGGCAGTGGGTTTACGTAATGGTTTTAAGTTGTGCAGCACTTGCTGTTTGCAGGTTGGTCAGCTCTTGTCTGAAGAACTGACGGCGGATTTCGATTGGGCAGTACTTGCTGCACGATCGTCAGCTGTCGGGTGGGGAACACAGATCATTGTAATTGTTGTCACTCCAAACCTGTTGGTTGTGGGCTGAGCAAGTATTTGATAGTTGTCGCGTGTTCAGGGGTGAGTGTTAGCAGGTGTAGGCTTGTTTTTAGGTAGGGTAATATATGTTATTTCTGACTTGGGCATTTGTAAATTGTCAGTAACTGGTTGAATACTGTGAACAGGCTGGTGCGGTGGGCGGCACTTGGTGGCTTTGGGTTAGAAATCAATGCAGTTTGCCAGCATTTGTATGTAAGTCGGGAAGTATTAGTTACTTGGGCACAGAGTGTATGATGAACAACACTTTTTGGTTGCAGAATTATAAATGGAAGTGACGCCGGGAGTAGCTGTTCGGTGTTGCTGGGGTAGTCAGAGTATCGTTTGTGGGATGGGCTTTAGAAGGAGGCTAAACTGCAGTGGACGTTGGTAGTACTTGTGAAGTGTGTTGGGCGGCTGCGAGACAACCAGTACTTCACTGTCAGTGTCTGGTGGCTGCGCAATTAGCTGCAGTGTAAATCTGTGCACTCACGCTCTTGTCCAGCTCTATCTTGACCTTCTTCTGTGCCATGCTCTTCTGGATCCTCTTGCTAAAACTTGCGTTCCCAGCAACACGACAGCAGCGTTCTCCTCCCTCCTCCCGCAGACAACAAATCTGCCCCGCTCCGGGACCAGGGGTGGGTAGTTCGGGACCCGCAGCAAGCACCTCCGTCTCGTCGCTGCCATCCTCGGCCAAGGAAGCAGGAAATCCATTCATATTTCAACTTGATTCGGCACGATGCGCATCTGCAAACTGAGCTGAGCACAGAACTCAGTCGCATACGAAAGCGGCGACTGGGATGCCAGTCTGCGCAACGGTTTTGCAACGTAGCACCCTTCTCTCGCTGCACTGCAGCTCTGTTTTCGAGAAGATTGCTTACAATTCAGTTCGGAGCAACGTCACTGCGTCTACCGAGACACTGGTGTCCATAGAAATGCAGCGTGAGAACCAGGAAGCAGAGGGCCAGCCAGACATAGACACCGAAGAGGGACTAACAGTTCCAACATTACTGCTTCAAAGTGCTGTTTGTGGCCGAAGACAGGAGACGGAAATTGAAGGATTAAGCGCTTTTCGGGTAAAACCGCAAGTACGTTTTTATTCAGTTTCTTTTACAAAAGAGAATAATGATCTCTATAAACGTTCCAGTTAAAGTAGGAAAAAATGCTTCATTGCTACATGTTGTCATATTTTTTACGTCTTTTGTAAAGGTATACCAATTATATGCCTTCATGCAATATAGTTTTAGATCTCTTTGAGATAGCGCTGTTCAAGATTTACCCCTGCATGATGGCCGTTAAATGTTTACCATAACAACCTGGCGTTGTCATTTTGTAGTTCCGAGTCGGCGGAGACCAGCCATGTTAGAAAGGAGGCGAGAGCGGTGCTCACCATGTGTTTAATTTGCAGTAAAAAAGGGTCAATGGAAGCTGTCAGAGGGGTGTTCGCCCAACAGATCTAAACATGCAATGAACGGCGCATATTCGTTTTGATAACACGACTCTTCAGTTATGAGTGTACGGACCTTAGCAGCGGGCTCTAACCTACTGCCTTCAATCAATCGCTCTCGTGGACGAACACCAAGAGTGTAGCCATTCGGCATGTCACTGAACTCATCAGAATACTAACCAGCTGTAGTACCATCCTATTAACCAGCTGTGGCACATGTAGTGCAGGTGGGAGTCTAGCGCAATTCCCGTTTCAGCAAAGCTACATCATCAAAATGGCCGCACCCACAGTGTGAGCAGGCTGAAGCGAAGGGGCCCAAGCAATTTTAACTGCGCATGTGTTTCGGCCTGCGCAGAACTTGTGATTTATGTATGTGTTTTGTAGATTTATATAGCCGAAGGTATTGAGTGCTTTACATGAGCACCAGTTACGTTACACAAGAATACATTCATTTTTTGGTAGGCGCGGGGAGATTGAGATAGTTTGCCCAGAATCACAGGATGATGAGCCGATGCAGAGGATGGAGCCCGGTTCCCCTTCTCCATGGTCGGTAGTTTATTTATTTTATTTATTTATTTATGCATTTTTATATAGCGCGGACTTTACCCGAAGGTGTCAGAGCCCTTCACAAAAGGAACAGAAATGGAACATAATGAGAAACATTACAAAAGCATACGTTACGTTACATAAAGTAATAGTGACATTTGTGATCAAACAATATACATGAGTGAAATGAGGAGGAAATCCAAGTATATTATAATAATGCTTTAATCAAACGAAGAGCATATGGGAAGTAATCCAGCAAGTTCAGTATCCAAGAATAACTGACTCTTACACAGCAATGCAAATACATGACATATGTAACATTCCACATTCAGAAGTGACATGAGTAGAATGTGAAGGATTAAAGGAACAGTAATTATAAATAAGCAACACAACACATCCCCCTATCTAATAATAAAATTAAAAAAGAAAGAAAAACAAAAAAAGGAATTTGGAGGAACTACGACTAATGGTTGTGAAGTGCTAACTATTGTTAACTATTATTAGTGATATAGTCTTTAAGCCACAAAGGCACCACCCTCTTCCTTGAGGAATGGCGGAGAGAAGAATCTCCACTAGTAGGTTGAACCTTGTCTTCAGGAGTGAAAACGGAATCTTCAGAGATGTTGTTAGAAGATTCTAGATCACCATTTCTAGAAATATTTACATTTGAATTTACATTTGAGTCAGGCATACAACTCGTACCAGGATTCGCATTGGGATTGTCAATTGAATTGTCATTGACATCAGAACTTTCAACATCTAAATCTTCTGGTTTCCAAAAAATGTTAGGATTACATCTAGCAATTCTACCTAAGTTCCAAACTTTTCCATTGCTAAGTTTAACAGAATTCTTTAAAATTTCCATTATTTGAAAAGGTTCAGAAAAGGTAGATTCACCTTTCTGTACCTTATAAGGTTTTTTTATTCTAACCCAATCACCAATATTTATCCTAACTTCTTTAGATCCATGCTTCCAATCATGATATTTTTTACTTTTGTCGTGTACCTGTACCAATCGTGCCTTAACAAGATCCTTAGAGTAGGGTTCAATTTCTCCAGAGAATAGCCAAGTAGGAATACTTTTGGAACGTGGTTTCCTACCTTTCATTAGGACAAAAGGAGAAATACCAGTAGAATCATTTACAGTAATACGATAATTCCAAACAACTTTTCCAACTTGAGTTGGCCAATCCAAATTATTGCTACTAGAAAGTTGAATAGTATTCTTCAAAACCCTGTTAAAGCGTTCTACAACTCCATTTCCGCCTGGATTATAGAGAGAAGTTGTTCTATGCCTAATACCAAGTTTACTAAAATATCTTTTCGCTTTAACAGACAAGAACTGAACGCCATTATCGGTGAGAATGCAAGAAGGAATGCCTTCAGTAACAAAAGTTTCATCCAAGAAACTCAAAACGGAATCAGTATCTGCTCTCTCTACTATCTTAACAACCGGCCATTTTGAAAACAGATCTATGATGACTATTAGGTAACGATGAGAACCATCTTGATCTTGAATGGGACCCATAATATCCACAGCAACAGATTCCCAAGATGAATCAGGGGGGGAACACTCCAACATAGGAGGGCGGAAAGTATGTAAGGTTTTATCTGCAGAGGCACAAATTACGCAATCCCTAACAATCTTTTCTATCTGAGAATCACAACCAGGCCACCAGAATAGGTTTTTTACTAAGGATTTGGATCTCACAATACCAGGATGACCTTCATGGCAAAGTTCAATAATGCTCTCACGTAAACCATTAGGGGGAACGATTTTCTCACCCCTCAATAAAGTCTCCTGGGAAACAGAAAGTTCAGACCTGACCTCCCAAAAAGGTCTGAAAATATCATCCAAAAGATCTTTCTTATCTGGCCAACCTTCAATTGTGTAGGAAATCACCCTTTGTAAACATTCATCAGATATATACTCATTATTCCACTCTTCTCTGCTAAATGCTGAAAGGCCTTCATCATGGACATATGCTATTTGTAATTCGTTCCAATCATTATTGTCTACCTCTTCCAACATCACAGGCATCCTTGACAGAAAATCCGCAAGAACATTGCTTTTGCCAGGAACATAAACAATCTTATAAATGAAATTCTGTAATCTCATGGAAATCCTAGCTAAACGAGCAGAAGCATTAATAACCCCTTCAGTAGTCAAAATCTTTACTAATGGTTTATGGTCACTGCGTAACAAACACATTTTACCCCACACAAAAGATTTAAAATGATCAAGGGCCCAGGCACAAGCCAAAGCCTCTCTTTCTATAATAGGGTACTTTTCTTCACAAGGAGAAAGAGATCTTGATGCATAGGCTATAATATTTTCCTTCCCCCTCTTATCAATCTGCACCAACACAGCTCCCAACCCTTTGTTACTTGCATCTGTAGTAATTACATTTTCCAAAGAGGGATCAAAACTGTGCAAGGCAGTGGTCTGGGCAATAGCGTTCTTAATATTCATGAAATCTTCATCACAAGACTCTGACCATTCAAACTTCACACCCTTTTTTAAAAGTTGCCTAATATTGTAAGAAACACTCGCAAAATTAGGAACATATTTAGAGCAAAACTCAGCCATTCCTAAGAATGACTTGATGTCATCTTTACTTGTAGGAACAGGAGCCTCGGAGATTGCTGAAACCAAAGAGGGTTTGGGTTTAACTCCCTCAGCGTCAATGATATGGCCTAGATAAGTTACACTTTTCTGAGCAAATTTACATTTGGAATGTTCAACAGTGAGGCCTTTACTTTCAAGGATATTCAAAACTTTATGTAACCTTGATAAATGTTCATTTTCATCATCTCCGAAAACCAGAATATCGTCTTGAAAAAATCTGATACCTTTTTCTTCCTTGAATAATTGGTACATAAGCCGTTGAAAAACAGCAGCCGCTGAGGCTAAGCCAAACGGCATGCGTTTATATCGGAAGCAACCAAAAGGTGTCACAAAGGACGTGAACTTCATTGAATCAGGGCAAAGGGAAATCTGGTGGTATGCAGATGACAGATCTATGGTAGAGAACCATTGAGCGTTTCCAATACTCGAGACCATCTCATTGATCTTGGGAAGTGGGAATTTGTCGACCACAATATTGCTGTTTAAATATCTTAGGTCTACACACAACCTGATTTTGCCATTGTTACGTCTTGCGACGACAATTGGCGAAACCCATTCACTCGCTTCAATAGGTTCTATGATGTTAGTAGACACAAGTTTGTCCAATTCTTTACTGACCTCATCTCTCACTAAAATAGGCACATTCCTACACTTGTGCACCTTAGGACAAGCATCATCCTTTAATATGATTTTATGTTCAAAACCAATTAAATTTCCTAAAGTTTTACTGAAAACTTTTGGAAATTTCTTCAAAATGCTATTCGTAACAATTGAACAATCATCAACTACTAGGACTTGTTCTTTACTATTAGGATCCAAGATGATGTGGAGTTGTTTTTGGTCGAACCACCCTAAAACAGGTGGTCCTTTCTTCGAGATGTATAGTTTCCCTCTACACTCCCTGTCCTTGAACCTGAAAACAAACCACCGGTAACCCAAGATGGAGATAGGGTCTCCCAAATAACCTTCAGGATGGATATCTGATGGTAATAATCTCTCTCCAACATGTTGGATAAATGAAGATTTCCACATTTCTTCATTAACAATGGTGTAAGGTGAGCCCGAATCGGCATAAATTTTTACAACTACACCACCAATACTCATTGTGCAAATAGGTTTGTTAACCATATCTTCATCTCTTATTCTTAAAACTAACTTATCGTGAACATTCATCACTAGATTATCCTCAATATCATTTTCAAAATTCTCTTCCTCATCAATGTCATTTACGAAATTTACTTTACTTCTCTTTTTCCTATTGCATGCTTTCGTTAAATGACCTTTCAAACCACAACTAGAACACTTGGCTTTCAACCCAGGACATCCTTTGAAGTCAGCCAAATGGTCTAAACTGTTGCATCTGTAACACTTAAGTTTAAAATTTGAGGAGGACTGAGGATGTTTAGTTGAGGAAGTCTTGTTGTTAGAACTAAAAGACTGCCTAGAACTATAGTTAAACCTTTTTTTATCAGTAGCATTGACTTTGCAAACTACCTCGTTAGTCATTGCACTATTATCATTTTTTATCACATTGGCACATCTGCCAGACATTTCTGCCTTGCGTGCAATGGCAAGAATATCATCAAGAGGAGAATCCCCATTTATCCATAACCTATCCTGTATGGAGGTATTATATGAATGCATTACGATTTGGTCTCTAATTAACTCTTCTTGTAGAACACCAAATTTACAATCCAAAGACAATTTCTTCAGATCTGCTAAAAAAATGATCAATATTTTCTTCTTTAGTTTGTTTCCTAGAGAAAAATTTATACCTCGTTACGCCAATACACACCTTAGGAGCAAAATAAGTGTCTAAATGTAAAAGTGCTAACATATAAACATTTAAATCACCAGGAAAGGATGGTTTAGTCATAGTTTCATAAACTTTTAGTCCAACAGGACCTAAGGAATGAAGAAGAAGTCTCTTTTTCTGAGCATGAGACATTTTTCCATCCTCATCTAATGCATCAATGTAATTACAAAAATAGGGTTTCCATTCCAACCACTTAAGTGGTGGTTCATTACCCGAAACCCAAAATGCTTGAGGAGGACTAATATTGTAGTTGGGTTGAGTCATTCTGGATTAAAACCTAAAGCTACAATAAATTAAAAAGAAAATTAAGTAAGAAAATGCTGGACTAATACTTCTATATCACAATTATCACAATTAATATTATAACAGTGTTATACAACTTATTAATTAGAAATCGCTAAAAATTCATACACCTATAATGTAATGAATATATCTGGAATGATAAAGGTGTGAGAGTCACCGTTGTTGATTTCCGATAAGGTCATTTGAAGGTGTGCGAATCACCGTTAATGGTAACTCGCCGTTGCAATCTTCTTCACGCTGTGTCAATGAAAGTGTGCGAATCACCGTTAATAGAAATCCGCTGTGAGGTAATCCGTCGTGAAAGTAATCAATTCTACGATGTATTCAAGAAGGTGTGCGAATCACCGTTAAGGTAATCCGCCGTGACAAGAAAAGATGATTGATTTCTTTCGTGACAAGTCTGTAACGTGAAACGGAGAAGTCCGTGATCTGACTTCAAGTTTTTTTAATATGGCCGCTGCAACGTGTGACGTCAGACGTGATTACCCAGAATCCAAAGCGGGACGACGTTTTTTTGTCCACGCAGCGTAGGGTAAACGTCACTGAAGAAGAAGGAATAGAACGAAGAGGAGTTGTTTACCTTTGGAAATGGTGCGAGCCTTCGAGCGAGCTGTGGTGCGAGTTGTCACACGCGCTGAAGTTAACGGCAACGCTTCTTGAAAGACAACAGTTCTTTCAAACAACGCTATTTGGCAATTTAAACGGTAAATCGCTTTTTTCTTCAATTCCCAGTTCGATAGTGTATAGTCAAATTGCGAAGGGAACGATGAAGTTAATGCCAATTAGTTGTTTAAAGCACCATTTGCTTTTCGCCTCAATTTAATAATAATTAATTATGCTCAACACACAGAGATGATCTGAAAAAAGGTGATAATACTTATCAGGAATGTTCTTCAAAGTAGATAGAAGTCCAAAGGTTTCTTTTAAGTTCTTCTTAAAGTCCTTCCAACAAAGATGAAGAAAATCAATGAAATTGATTTAAATGAGGTATTCCACGTAGGTTCTGCTCTTCGAATCCCGTCGCCAGTGAAATGAGGAGGAAATCCAAGTATATTATAATAATGCTTTAATCAAACGAAGAGCATATGGGAAGTAATCCAGCAAGTTCAGTATCCAAGAATAACTGACTCTTACACAGCAATGCAAATACATGACATATGTAACATTCCACATTCAGAAGTGACATGAGTAGAATGTGAAGGATTAAAGGAACAGTAATTATAAATAAGCAACACAACAATGAGGTAGTAACCAAAAATACATGAGGTAGTAAAAGTAATAATGACAATTGTGAGCAAAACTGAATACATGAGGTAGTAAAAATTGTGAGCAACCAAAAATACATGAGGTAGTAAAGGTAAAAGTGACAGTTGTGAGCACACAGAATACATGAGGTAGTGAGAATTGTGAGCAGCCAAAAATACATGAGGTAGTAAAAAGTGCACAGGAAGAAAAAAGTGACAAGTGTGCAGTTACAAGAGAGAACAAAGTATCATTTGATGTGTAATACTGCAAAAGGTGCTAGACACTCAGGCACACGAACAAGCGTTATGTAGGCAAGGTGGCACTTGTACAAGTATCAAAGATAAAAACATGTGAGAGGTAGCAAACCGTGTGTTACAAGGGCAAAGTGGTGTGTGCATGTTACACAAGGGCACAAAACACAGGTACATGGAAAATACTCCAAAGAGGCAGACACTCCAACCCCAGGAATACCCTGGGAAGGCACTTCCATGGGCATGGAAAATATCAGTAGTGGGGAGTCTTCCTCCAAATACCATAGAAATACCATAGTTGTAGCCTTAAGGATACATCATCTCTCATGAATGAAATACTTTCTGCGCTTCTTCACTGACTTTAAGTGAAACAACGTCCACGCTCTGTCAGCGATGTCGTTCTAGAATTCTCCTTGTGGGAACTGGAAAAAAATAGCCAAAATGTATTTTGGTTGAGGGGGGGGGTATATATTTTTTTAAGTACTGTGCAATGAAGCATATTTTTTTTTCCAGGAAATGCATCAACGAAAGGTTTGTTGTGCTATCTTCTCAGATTTCAGGAAGAGGAAAGGTTTTTATAAAAATATATATATATATATATATAATTTTTACAACAGTTTTTGCTTTTTTTTAAGCGGTAGTCCATTTATGGTCTCTCCTAGATAGGGCATTGTTGTATATGTGTAAGTATGTAGATAGTTTGCTCTTAGTTCTTCATAGGTGCCAAGTTTTGAGATTGCTAATGTGTGACATTTTCACAATTTCAATGTAATTATGAGTGACATTCAGCAACTATGAGTGACACTTTCTAGCTCGCAAAAATCAAGCAATGAAGACGCTGAAAACAAATGAATACCAGAAATTACACCCATTTAAGCAACAAGAAACTCGTAGGAACTTGCACAACGTACTCGCACTCTACATGCTTTTACAGCAATTTTGACCACTGTGGCTGAGCTGACTCAAAAGGTCTAAGCACCCGATGAAGGATATGTCTGGAGCTCAGTGGAAGGCAGCTTAGTTCCTACCATCGCTAGCTACCCTTAGATCGCTGGCAAGATAACACATTACTTGCGTCTTAGTTTAAATACAATTCTGCCAATGTTTCTCCCATAAAGTGTTGTCTCGGTTATACTTTCTCTGCCCCTTACACGCCGATATTGCATAGTTTTAAGACAAAATGTCCAATTACAGCCCTATGCTGCCCACTTACATAGGAGTCGAATTTATCTCCGACCTCTTCCAAAGAGGTCGCCAGGGCACGTTCCGGAATGTATCCCAAAAAAGACGTGCTGAGTAAAGGAGGGAAGAGGGAACGAGAAATAGGGGGATAAAATGAAATAATAAAAAGAAAGGAAGCAAAAAACAAGCATTTACAATGCAACGGTTTCGCCTTTCCAAAAGTTAGAGCTATTGGCATTTTAAATGACAAAATTTTTATTTATGTGTTGGTTTTGAAAACAGATAAATAAATGGCATTGTCATTTACAATGCCAATAGCTTAATCTCTCGCAAATGCCACACCCACAGAGAGCCCCCCACACACACACAGAGCCCCAGCCACACACACATCCACAGAGCCCCCCACACACCCACAGAGCCCCCCCACACACCCACACAAAGCCCCCCCACACACAGCCCCCCACACACTGTGAGCCCCCCCCCCCCAGTGCTTAATTTGTAAAATATGAAGTGCAGGTGCTCAAATGTTTGTCAGAGGCCACACCTACTTTTCCCTGGCTCCACCCACTTATATTAGCTCCATCCACATTTTCAACTGCCACTGCTAAAAGTCAGAGATAATATATACCTGGCTGATCCGAATTCCAGCAAGGGAGACTTCCTCGTAGTAAGGTTTTGATAGGAGGTTCCCTTGCCCTGTGACCTCTGACTCTCACCTCTCCCTATCACCTCTGGCTAATTCTACCTCAGACTTCTGCCCATCACTGCTCAGCTGTCCACCTCCCTCAGGAAGAATTGCAGCCAGGTTATTTCCCCCTTACCTCTCCGCCTCATAAAGCACCCACCCTCTCCCCTGCAAACCCACCCCCCCTGCTTTATGTATTCCTGACTGCCTCTTTCTTAAAACTATTTTATTAAATATATGAAATGTAGATAAAAAGGCCGGAGACGTAGCTCCTATCTTGGCGCGCATTACAATTAGAAAAAATCTGCGCAAGCTGCTTGCCGCGCACAGTCCCGGACCCAACCCCCACAGATTTGATGACCGTGCCCTGCCCTGAAACGAAACTGAATCCAGTACTGATCTTCATCGATCCAGGCGTGCCGGCCCGCAACTGCTCAACAATAGCCACTGCAGTGCATTACTGCTGGCAACAAAACACGATCGTGATGATCATCAAACCAGGCCCGCAAATATTTCAATTCTTCTTTCTCATAACACTCACCAAAGAAGACCTTTTGTTTCAGAGCAAGGCGGCTCTAGCCAATTGAAAGGTGACACTTATTTTCTATTTGGGATCACCAGTGAGGCTGACGTTTTTCCAGGCCAACTGGAATTAAAATGTAATTTGAATTAAAATTAAATGTAAACCCATCTGATGATCAGAAATTATTGCAAAGTACGTGTCAGCAGAATAGTCTTACAAAAGGTGACTGTGACCAATATACACCTAAATAAAAGTTGAAAGGCTAATTGCATGAGAGCGAATACAGTGTGGAGTCATTTAGTGGCAAGTCCGATCAAACTTCAAAATGTTTTCGAATGAAAATGAAACCAATCACTTTGGAAGCGTTCGTTTTTCCCATCTTCCCTGTCGTTTCACAAAAGTTCAAAGTGACTATTTTCAGGTTGCATTTTTGAGTGCGAGTACCAACTTCACAGGAAGAGTGCAGCTAGAAACGTGCATCAAGTGCTTCTGTGCTTAAGTACAGCGAGTAGCAGTAATAAGTGGTGTACATTGGCGAAAGTGTTTCAGAAACAGCGCACTTAAAAGCAGCTCAAGAAAAAACATCTACCCGACAAGTGAGCGGGTGGTTTTTTTAGCGCGCTTAAAAAAGAATACACGTTGGTGTTCCAGAATCAATTTGGCAGGAGAGGGGGGTTGACCCTGGATGCACCCCACGACTCCAATGAGCAGCCCCAGAGAGCTCTTGAAGTACACATCACGCGAAAGATGTGCGGGAACGTGTGAGGGGCATGAAGTGTTTTTAACATGTCCCCGAATACACAGTGAGTGAATGATGAGGCCAGGGTGACAATACTGCCCACCAAAGAAATAAAGAGCAGTTATATCTCTAAAACATGTCTGTATGAAGGCCGAACACATTAGCACAGTTAACGCATGTGGGATGATTGTGTTACAGTGAAAACAGCACTGGTACAGCGATTATAGGATTCAGATAGTTCAGTGGGTTAATGTAGCTTCTGCAGAGAATTGTGCATAATGTGCACATAACAGACTCCAGACTAGGAACAGTGAGACATCCTAGGGGGGTGTGGAGGGGGAAGCAGAGAAACGCAGGGGTGAATAGGGAACAAAAGGGGTGCAAACCTGAGGTAGCGGACATTAGCAGGAGGGGCAGTCTTACAGTAAATGTGAAGAGAAACAGACCCTTGTTCAGTGACAAAGAGGCTAAGATAGATCCGCAGGTTAACAAAGCTACTGCGAAGTCAACTTCAAGGCATATATCGACTCCCTAGAAATTGCCATGCACTGGAAGAAAATCGTGAAATAATTATGCAGTTGTTACGGGAGGCGGTTGATAAGCAGAAGGGGCTTTGCTACTCCAAAGAATAAACAATAAACCATGTCTCTGGGCCTATGGCAGGTCTGCTGCAACAAAACATTTTAACACTAACCATTCTAACTTTTATACACCCTTACTCTACTTTACCACCATTAAAGACCTGGACTGACCTGCCTCACCTAGGCTGCGCAGCTTTATTTATTTAAATCATGATTCGAATTCGGCCGCCGGCACCAGCCTACCCAGCCCAGGCCATCATGGCCAGACTCCCGAGTAGACCATTCAAGTGATTCAACATAATGATTAAAACACCTACCTGACCACTGGACTGTGACCAGTAATCACTGTCACGGCGCCTGCGGCCTGCTAGGCCCTGTCCTGCTGCCTCATCACCTGCGCAGATTTAGATCATTTATTTTATAGCTCGCCGGCCTACCCTAGACTATGCTTTGCTCGCCCGGCCTCTGCCCTCACCTGGTGAGCAGAGCTATATACTGCAGCATCGTGACGTCATCCAAGCAGCTCCAGACACTTTGAAAGGTGGTGTTGGTGTAGTAGTAATCAACACCACCAGTGGATACTCGGTGGCGAGGAGAGGTGCGGGTATGCTGGGGCGGGCATGCCGAGGCAAAAATTAAAGTGAATGCGCGTGCATTCAAAATCTGCGCACGCGTCGCTGCCTCTGCAGTGCACAGCCCCAACCCCCGCAGAAGACGACCAGCCCAGGCCACAAAGCCCTGCCCAACCCAACACAACACCTACTAAAGTGGTGTCCCGCCCACTGGGCCTGATCCGCGGAAGTAATTCTTGAGACAGAGAGGAGGAGGAAATTGAGAATCATCGTCAGTCACGTCACGTCACGTCACAGACAGTAAGTGTTTACAATTTACTGTCTGCATCACAGTCAACAACCAGTACGACGCGTCGGTATGGTAAAACTTAAACTAAGTGACACAGCAGCACAGCACACGCTCTCTGTGTGTGCCAGCCCAGTGCCAATGCCACGCAGGCGGCACGACTCATAAATCAATTACTGACAGCAGGACAGGTGCACTTAATACAGCGTAATAGACCCGGCCCTGATAATTAGGTGCCGGTGCTAAGCACCGGCAAGCTCCGGCTCAAATTAAGCACTGCCCCCCACACACCCACACAGAGCCCCCCCCAACATTGGGTGCTCACCAGCATACATGTGTAGTATAGTACAATACAAAAAGTACAATATCACCCTCTAAATAGGCTACTTTAGAACTATTGACGTGATCCGTTATGTATTGGCAACATAATGTTTCAAGCCATGCGCCCCCCCATCTTAGATCAAAGAGACATACAATCCCAGTTTTGGGTTTCCCATTATCCGGCAATGTATCATAGCGCTTCGAAACATTTTATGGTCAGAGTACAACGCTTCATTATATAGCCTCTTAACAATATGCTGGGACGTCAGCACTGTAACCCTGTGCTGGCTTGTCGCAATGCCTTCCCGACTCTGACAAAGCAATGTGTGTCCTGCTAGTTAAGACAGCAGAGTGGGTTAATGCTCCTGGCACGCAATTCAGCGGGCAACCTGCCAGTTACTGACTGAAACGTACGTTACCCTACTCAAGGTACTTATTTTATCGACCACTGAAGGGTGAAAGGCTGAGTCAGTGACGACACGATTGAAGTAGCGCCTAGATTTCCACTGCATGTGCATTAACCCTTCAGGTAGCGTGACTTCTTAGAGGGGGGTTGAGGATTAAGTTGAGGGGGTGCATGTCAGTGGAATAGCCTGGTTTGTTCTGAGGTGCAGTCTATAGCGGCATGAAGCCCCGTTGACACCCTGTGAACAGATCCGACAGTTGGCCAGTTGTCTAACCCAGACTCTATGGGGCGCATGAGCTGTGCTCGTCCGGATGAACCAAGGTGCAAAATGCACCAAGCTCTCCCTTCTCTCGGAGGACGCTGTCTGGTAGTCACTTGAATGTTCTCCCCACTTGGAGCGTGTTTTACCCCACAAAAAACTTCAAAATTTCAGAAAATTAGCATTATATTGACTCAGAAGGAGTTCATCATATCAACACGGAACAACCATCAGAAAATGTCCATTTTAATATCGGTGCTACGTTATAAGTTTTCCACCAGTCCAAACATATTCTTGGAGTAAAGTATGCAATTTGGTAGCGCTCCCAATACCTTGCCCTTGCGCACCATGGTTGCGGGGCTCTTCCCACCGAGAGGAGGCTATCCAGACGTCGCAGGGCGGACTCTCACGGTGCCAGCCGCCAGGACCCAACACGAGGCCTCTACAGACACATGGAGGGTGTAGTGGAACTTCCGGTTTGCGATTATAGGATCGTAAGATGTACTTCCGGTATGCACCAAGATGGCAGCTGCTGAGTCAGTTTGACCCGTTTGAAGATGACTGCGGCTTTAAGCGCGATCTTCTTCAACATGGCGCTTCCAAATGGCCTCTCAAAAGTAATAAAGCACCAAGATTTCGATCCTAGAGGAAAAGAAACCCCGGGCTGTCACAGGCCTACAGTTGAAGTCTCCGGGCAATATAAAACAAGGAAAGGCACGGACAGCGGGAGGGGGGGCAGGAAAGGCACGGACAGCGGGAGGGGAGCGGGAAAGGCACGGACAGCGGGAGGGGGGGCGGGAAAGGCACGGACAGCGGGAGGGGGCGGAAACGGCAAGAAAGGCAAGAAAAAGCACTCACCTGGACTTCTTCCGGCGGCGGTCGGCCTGCAATGACCAAAACAAACCTTCCCCCCCAAAAAAAAAATGGGAACCGCCCACCACCGCATGACGAGCCCAAGGGGGTGAGATGAGTAAAAATCGCGGGAACGCCCACGAATCTGCTTGCAGAATGACGAGCAGATCTCTCTTCCAATGGCTAGCCTCCATTTATGGAGCTAGCCAATGGAAAGAGAGGGTGGGACAACACACACATACTGTAAACATTAGATTTCGCCTGCGCCGAAAATCTGCGCGTTGCGCAGCTTTCGACAGGCGAAACCTAAAAAGGAAGCCAGAAAGAGAACAATAATGAACAGTTGAATGATTCAAGTTTGGAGGAGCGTGAGAGAGTCAGAGATAAGACAAGCAGAAAGGGGAAAGCCAGGCCGAGAGAAGAAGTGGTTGGAAAAAAGTACAGTCGGGGTCTTGCAGTTACGCTATTAACTTCGTTGCATGTGTGAGTTCAGTGGCATTCGCCTTCAAAGCGCAGTTAGGTTAGTTACAAAAAATAGTACTGGCTAGGGAGTCCACATGACATGCTCCCAGTCAGTACTGCTGTGCTCACTTGCTGTTATGTGGTTTTCTGCCATGGAATGCCTGGTACCCGCGCGAGTACAACACTGCATTACACTGACTGTAATGTTGCAGGCAACCCTGTTTCTTCTTACGGCCTACCTAGCCGTAAGATAAGGCTAAGTCTAAATATAATGCACTCATTTCACACCCGTGAACACACCTGTGAGTCCTCCACTGTATGAGCGAGTTTGGTCTGGCGTCGGTCCCGGCAGTGAGCCACACCATCGCACTCTGCAGCCGAGGCCTCTCAGGCACCATGCTGATGCTGCTGACAGTATTGGCACGCAGCACACGTACATACAGGACACAGTGAAAATGCTCGTCGGCGCGCGGCACACCTCCAGTCCTCACTTCTTGAATTGACCCTAACCTCACTTCCTGCCAGGACGTGAGGTCACATCCCCATCCGCAGAGCCACAGCCAGTACTTACGCTGCGCAACCACTGTGGCGCCAGGGTGTCTCGGTATTTTAAAGCAGCAGGCTTTTAAGGGATACATTATCGCAGCAGTGCACTATGTATTAGTGTTACCGAGCTGCTGTGCTGGTGTCAGCGCCTGGGCGGCAAGTGTCTGCAGCAGAGCCGGCGCAGGTCACAGGTGCGCGCTACCAGTCTGGCATGGCCTTACTTCAGGTGCTGCTACAGCTGAGTCAGTGGCATTAAAATGCGTGACAATGCATTTCAGTGCGGTGATGCGGATCACCACACTGAAACCCGTTAGAGTCACGGCTGATGCGTGATACTTGGCAGGCCTGGTTCTTTTTAATGCCATACACCCCGTGACAAGTTTGCATGCACCATTTATTTATTTATTTATTTTTTTTGTTATCCTCATCTGCCCGACACACGTCCTTTAGATGCAGCGAAAGCCACCCGACCAGCTCACTGCCATTGGGAGCGATGCCCTGGGAATTGAGCCGCTACACGCCTAGGCAGAAATTTTTATGAGTTGGTGGGAACAACCATGCATCTTGTGACGATATCTCAAGGCAGCTTCATGCCAATAATTCCAGTATTTAGGTGTCGAAATCTGGGCGGACCACCATACTGAACCATTAGATAGGTGGGCTTAATCATCGGATATTTGGGGGGGGGGGGGGGGGGAACCCCAAGAAGGCGAGAAGAAAGAGAGAAAAAAAAAAGAAAAAACCTCACTTCCACTCTGTCAGGAATTTCCAAAATGTGAGGTTCTGGACTCTACATGATCTTTTCAAGTCTACCTTGGAGGTTTCATAAAGTGAGGTTAGCCATGCTGAGTGAGAGGGAGGGGTGGTGTCCACCCAGTGTATGCATATCTGCCGTCTTGCCAACAGGATGGCATAGAATATAAAGGACCGTACTGCCCCAGTGATGTTCTGGTCAAGACCAAGAATAACAAGTGGTAAAGTTAAGGAAATGTTGATCTTAGTAATTGAATCCAAAGTTACTTTGATCTCCATCCAGAAAGTAGATACGTGGGGGCAGTCCCAGAACATGTGTATATCGGAGGCTGCTAGCAGTTGGCATTTGTTACAGCATTTTCCCTCTTGGTATTTGGATAGACGTAAAGGGGAGAGATAGGCCCGATGTAAAGTAAACATGTGGTTTCGTCTAAGCCAAGCGGGTTTAACCAATTTATACAGAAGGGAAAAAGATTCTGTCCACCGGTCCTCGTCTAATGTCACAATTTCTCTACCCCATAGCTCCGTTGGGAGATGAAAGTCCCCATCTATCTCTTCCAGTATGGACCAATACCAAAGAGCCACCTCTTTACCCCCTGTCTGTTTTTCGACTAGCTGTTGTTCTAGGGGACTAATTCTCCCGGTATTAGAATCTTTCCTAATTAGTTCTGTGGCCCAGCTACTAATTTGTGTGTACTTAAATCTTGACAGTGTCAGCCCTACTTTCTCCCTAAGGACATCCCACCGTATCAATATACCTTCGTATAACAGTTCACCCCATCTAGAAAGCCCAGCTGTAATTAGGGGGGTAGCCAGAGAATCTTGCAGGCACAGTGGGAGCCCGGGAGAATCCCAAATTTGAGCATAATTAGAATAGTACGCCAACCCCACTCTACGTTTGATTTGTACCCATAACTTAAGTTGTGTTAGTAGAGTCTTCAACCTCACCTTCTTGAAGAACTTTCGATCTCCAAACTTAAATAAAAACCCATCTAATGGAAGGTTTGCCCCTACCAGCATTGCCTTAAATAGCTTCCCATTTGAAGTAATATCTGGTGACTTCAAAAGCATTCTTGAATGGGAAAGCTGGAATGCCCAGGAGTAGTACTGCAAGTCTGGGAGAGCCAATCCACCCTTTTCCCTCCTCCTCCTCAGTTTTTTCCAAGCCAACTTTGTGGCTTTATAGCCCCATACGAAGGAATTGATTTCTTGTTGGCACTTAAGAAGTTGCTTTGAGTCTAATGCAATGGGAATTGTGTTAAAAATAAAAGTCAGTTTCGGAAGGATAGACATCTTTACGATATTCACTTTCCCAAAAATTGATAGTCTAAGACCCACCCAAGATCTCAAAAGGGCCCTACATTCTCTGGCGACCAGGTCAAGGTTTGTTTTAGCTAAGACTTCAATATCTTGTGTTATTTTAACCCCGAGGTAACGCATTGAACATATTGGGGGCGCCATTTCAACACCCGGATTGGCAATATTCCATGTCATTAGCTCAGTCTTATCGGCATTGATATCATAGCCTGAAATACATCCGAAATCCTTGGCCCTTTCGACCACTATGGGAAAAGCATTTACTGGATCGCTGGTGTAGATTACAATATCATCGGCGTAAAGCCCTACTTTCCTTTCCCATCCGCCAAATTTAAATGAAGAAATTCTTGAGTCGTCCCTAAAAGATTGTGCAAGTGGCTCAATGTATATGTTAAAAAGTAAAGGGGACAGGGGACACCCCTGTCTTGTTCCCCTAGTAATCAAAAAGGGCTGGGTACATACACCATTGACCATAATACTTGCACTAGGATTTGCATATAGGAGTCCAATTGATCTCCGAAAATTTGGACCGAGTGCGAATTTCTTCATGGTCTCTTCTAAGTATGACCAGTTTACTCGATCGAACGCTTTAGTAGCGTCGAGGGTCATAATGGCCAAAGGAAGAGAGAATGTAGAGGCTATATCCACTGCCCCAATTAGGTCATACGTAAGGTCCGAGAGTTGTCGACCCTTTATGAAGCCCTTTTGGTCAGTGTGGATTATTGAGCCAACCTCACGCCCTAGCCTGTTTGCCAACACAGCTGCAAAGAGCTTATAATCGCTGTTTAGAAGCGAGATCGGCCTATATGAGCCGCACTTAGTTGGGTCTTTTCCGGGTTTCAGGATCAGGACAATAGTCGCCTCGCCCCATGATTTAGGAGGGGTCACCCCGGTTATTAAGATGTCATTAAAAAGCCTTGTCAGGACCGGAACTATTTCGGGTGCTAAGACACGTAGTAGTTCCCCAGGGAGGCCATCAGGGCCAGTTGCCTTACCCCTCTTCACCTTGTTAATGCTTTCCCTCACTTCTTCCTCTGAGATAGGCCTGTCAAGACGATCTCTTTGTTCAGAGCTAAGAATGGGTAAACTAATCTTCTCCAGCCATCTGGATTTTGATATCGGGTCCCCCAAGGTCTCTTCCTTATATATTTGCTGGAAAAACTCCAGAAATGCTTCTCCAATATCTTTGGTGGACGATCTTTCAAATGTCTCGCCCTCTACAATTATATGTTTTATATGTTTTTTTGCCTGCTCAGATCTAATTTTCCAGGCAAAGAACCTTGCCCGCGGACTCACCGTATTCAAAGTTGGAGAGCTTACTTACTTCCCATCTCCGTGCGACCCTCTCCTGGAGGATATTATCTAGCTTTTCTTTTAGGTCTTTACGTTGTTCTTGTTCCATGTTGGTTCCATTTCCGGAGCCAATACGTTGGTCCAATGATGCTATATCTCTTTCGATATTGGCGATCTTTGCCCTATATATTTTTCCTCGATAAGAGGCCCTGTTAGTTATGTAGCCTCTCAAATAGGCCTTGTAGGACTCCCATACTATATTTAACTGAGTAGAGTTTATGTTGGTATCCATAAAAAATTTGGTTTCTTGGATGAGGAGGTCACTTTCTTCATCCTCTAATAGAATCCTGCGATCAAATGACCATAAAGTCTGAGAAGATTGCTGAGCCAATTGTAGAGAGAAAAGTATAGCGGAGTGGTCTGATAAGTGTGAGGGCAAATATGTTAAGTCCTTTAGGGGGTCCCTTAAAGAGTAACTGAAAAGAGCATAGTCGATTCTCGACTTGTGATTGTATTTATAGTTATGATATGATACGCCGAGAGTCTCTCCAGCCCTCTCCCTCCATGGATCCGCCAATCCGAGCGCCAACATAACATCCCCCAATACCTGCCTGGATTTCTTGTAGGTTAATGCCCTTGAATTGGGGGATTTATCTAGCTTTGGGTTAAGTACCAAATTAAAGTCTCCCATCCAAATTATTGGACCTTGAGTTGTTAGTAGGTGGTTCTGGATTTTATTCAGATATGAGGGATCATCCTGATTGGGACCGTAATAACCAACCAAGTTGTATTTATTGCCCTCTAGACTAACTTTAGCGTATAGCCACCTCCCACTGAAGTCCTCCTCATAGGCAAGAATCTGAGCTCTTATTTGTTTTTGAAGATAATTAATATACCACGAATATTCGCATTGTGGTTAGTGCAAATAAAACAGTCTACCCATCTGATTTTGCTCAACATATCCCTCACTTCATGTTGAAGAAGATGTGTTTCTTGGATGACAATGACCTGCGCCGGAGAGTCCCTCAGATATTGCAATATTCTATATCTCCTGCTCTTAACACGCAGGCCATTGACATTCCAGGACAAAAATGTTATTCCCATCAGCTGATATCCGTGCCCTTACCCCAGCTCATTAAAGAATTACATCTCCCAATGCGGATCGAACAGAGTATGCATATATTTGATAGGAATTGTGGGTTTGAAACGGTGACTTGGCGGTGAGGATATTTTATAGTTTTGCCCCTTCCCTCCCCCCTTCCCCTCCCTGGAAAACCCCCCCTTAGTTAATCTGGTCGTTGGTGCCAGATTTGTCCCTCTAAGAAGCTCCCCTTGCCCATGTCTGTTACATATATAAAATATAGCCCGGCATACCTAGATAGGTTTTTTTTTCTTTTCTTTTAAGGGAAGCCGTCATATTTATATTTATGGAGAGTGATAAAACTATGAGTGGGTAGTTATCACATAGTTTTTCCAAATCGGAGATGGAGCTCTAATAATTTTTCCTTCTTATTTGTTTTTAAATATATATATATGTACATATATACATACACAGACATCTATATATATATATATATTTTTTTTTTCCTTTCCTTCCTTCTTTTCTTTTCTTCCTCTCTCCTTTTTTTTTTTTTTCCTTCTCCTTTGTATATATTATTTTTTTTTCCTTTTTTCCCTTCGCTTTCCCCTCTCTCTTTTTTTTATTTATAAAAGTCTAGACACCCTCTGTGAAAAAACCCTCTGTGAGAAAAAAACAAAAAACTCTCCCCCAACCACACCTTGCTCTTTTTTTTTTTCTTTTTTTTTTCTTTTTTTTCCCCTTTATTCCCTTTTTATATGCTCCCTTTTATTATATATATATTTTTTTTCTCTCTTTTTTCTTTTTTTTTTTTCTTTTCCTTGCCTTTCCTCCATATCGTTTATCTCTGTATCTCAGTGTCTCCTTACTATCTACCACTAGATGTTATCCTGTTGATGATCGCTAATAGATGACCGAAGTTCATCTGCCTCCAAAGGGGAGTGGATGTTATGCATTTTATTGTTATACATAACCCTCAGGAAGGCAGGAAACCTCATCTGGACAGTGGCTCCGAGAGCCCTAAACTTCTCCATTTTCTGACCTAACTCCCATTGTCTATCAAGAGTGGTTTTCGATAGATCAGATCTAACAACATAAGGGAAGTCTGGAGCTTTTAGAGCTGTAGATTTAAGAGCTAAATTCAATATCTTCTCTTTAACCGAGTAGGTTAGAAAGTTGACTAGAATCTTCCTTGGTTTAGTTCTCCCCTGTTTTAAACGGAACGGATCTCTGTGAGCTCGTTGAATGTCTTTTTCCAGATCTTCCACCGATTCCTCCAGATTCAGAGAGTCTTTCAGCAGGGAAGCTACAAATTTTTTCATTTCACCCCCTTCTTTACCTTCCGGAACTTTCAAGATTCTGATGTTATTTCTCCGTGAATAATTCTCCAAAGATTCCACTCTCTCCTTTGTTGCATTTCCATCACGCCTTAAGTAGTTAATTTTCTCATTTGCAGAGTCTAGTTTAGCTTTTAGTTCACTTACTGTGCTTTCAAGAGTATCTGTCCTCTCAGATAAAAGATCTACTCTCTTATCAAGGGCGTCAACTGCCGCTTTTATCTCCTGCTGATTGCGCTTAGATTCAGTGAACCCACTTTTAATTTCGTGTAGTAGATCTTCCAGTGAAATCTTCTCCTGCACCTCCGGGGTCGCACCCACCTTATCCTGAGGGGCTGAGAGTCCGACTTCCTCCGGAATATTATGGGCAGGCACCCCTGAATTCATATCCGCAACTCCTACAAGGGCAGACCCTTGAGTGTCATCTATACTACTCATCTTTACCTCTTGAGGTTTACAGGAGATTTCCAGGACCTGTGGCAGCACCTTGAAGAACGATCTAAGTGAGGGGGTGAGCCTCACTGCACTATTTTTAGCGTTTTTAACTTTAGCTTTAGCACCTAATTTCAGGTCTTTTAACCCTTTTAAAGCCGACAACCGAGGAGTAGTGGCTGCAGTGGCAGTGGCTGTATTGGCAGAGTCAACGGTGTGAACCCCAGAAAAAACAAAAATAGGAGGGCCCTGGGTAACCTCACTAGAACCGCAGTCTGGATCTTTAACTCCCTCCCTTGCGTTATCAGGATCCACTTCAGTGAAAGTATCGACAAGGATGTTATCAACAACGATATCTCTAGCTAGTATCTGTGTCTCAACATCACCAGGCACTGATAACCTGACACCTTTACCACCTTTACCACCTTTAACCCCCTCACACCCCCGCCCGAACACCTTACTTGGGGGTAACACTTGAACAAGTGTTTCTCCTGTTCCTTCCTCCTCTGGTGCTGCCTTAGGCCCGGTTTTTGTTTTAGGGCGACGGGTCCTCTGGTTTTTCTTTTTATCCACGTTGGGAGCTTCACCTGATTGTGCTCCTTTGGTTGCAGCCAGGCAGTTTGGTGAAAGATGGAGGCTACTAAGACCCCCAAGAACACCGCGAGCAGCCGCTCTGCGGCCCCTTCGCAGCTCCACGGCTGCCTCTACCCACCGGGAGAGAGAGGCGGAAGGTGGGACCTTGAAACCGCACATCCACACCTTCGCGCATCCGCCAGACAGGCGTTACCATTCGAGGCTTAATTCACACGTATGGACAAGGGCTGGAGCCGCTATCTGTACTGTCCCTTTAACGGGAGGCTGAGAGGTCTGTGCGGGTCTATGCAGACGACGTCGGCCGCCCTACCCCCCTCCCCCGAAGAGAGCTGATGGGCAGCCGAAAAAACAGCTCAGCGGCAAGGCTGGCACAGGCGGGTAGAGCCAAGAACTGTCTATCCCTCTCCCACAACGCCTGCTAGTTCAGAGCGGCTCCTGCTCCGGAAAGAGTGCCGAACGCCAGGCACCGAGAGGAGAGAAAGGTAAGACGCCGAGAAAGCCTTCCGTGAAGTTAGAAGTTGAGATTGCTTTCAGACTGCCGGATTAATCACAATATCATCCGCAATCATCAAAATCTGAACGCGGGCTACTGCATCTTTTCAGTTGTAGCGGGAAAGACTGCCGATTATGCCGTTTATGACACGTTTCTCTGGGCTTGCAGGAGCTCCGTAGGAGAGACGCGACCTGCCCTAGCCGGTGGCCGCCATGTTTTCCCCAATCTTGCATGCACCATTTTTAAGCTATTAAAACTTGCAAGCACTATGGTGTAATATGTTAGAATGTTCTTTAGGTATTTATGTGATGTCATGAAACATCGAGGTGGATGAGTTGTTGGGAACAAAACAGGCGCTTGATTTGCCAGCAACTGCGAGTGGCCTTTTTTGTGATTATGTTAATAAAGCTTTATTAACATCCTATTTGCGTTGAGACTTCTGTCATAAAAGACATGTGTTGTGTCTTCAAAAACCTTTTGTCTCTTAACAGTGAGTGTAGAGAGTGCCTATTTCTTACCATTGGTTGGCTTAATAATCACTCTAATTTGCTTGCTTCTTAGTGACCGTAGGCTTTGTCGTGCCCAGACAGTGGGCACAAGGACCCAGGGTCTGGGGCAAAGGGCAGGGGACACCGGACACCACTTCCGGTCAGGGGAGCAGGGCGGGACAGAAGATGACCAGCAGGGCAAGGGGCCACATGTAGATGTATGCTGTGCCATAAGATATAATAAAGGTACCTTGTAATCAGCCATCGCGTCCTGTGATCACTGGGGGCCTGAGGATACGACAACTGGCGACGAAGACACATCGTATTGAGTGCGCAGCAGGAGCAAGACCAGGAGCCCACCCTGGTTCGCGTCGAGGAACGGGCGCCGACTCCAGGGAGACCAGGAGCCCACCCTGGGTCGCGTGTGAAAGCGGCGCGGGAGCCCACCCCGACTGCCACAGAAGAAGGAAAAGAAGTAGCGTGAGCGCGCCGGTGAGCCGACTGAATGACCCGGGTGAGCGCGATCACAGCGAAATTTGAGCGTGAATCCTGGCGGCCATTTTGAAGTCAGGCGGCCAGGGCAAATCAGCGCGAGAGAAGATCGGGCGGCCATTTTGAAGTCAGGCAGCGCCCGATTGGCCACGAAGTCTCGCGAGACTACCGGCGGCCATTTTGAAGTCAGGCAATTGGACCAATAAGGGGGCAGAACAGCGTGGCGGCCATTTTGAAGTCAGGCAACACAGAAAAAGCCGCAAGAGTGCCGAAAAGAGCACCAAAAGGAGAAGAAAAAAAGCACAAGGCAATGCAAATTCCTAAATAAGAACAAAAGAAGATAAAAGGGTGGGAAGAAAGCACGAACAGAGGCAAAGAAAGGCACCTTAAAAATAAAAGAAGTAACAGAGAATAACAGTGAAAAAGCATAGAAGCAAGTGCCACCAAGAGCACAAAGAAAAGCAAAATGACAGAACAAAGGGGCGAAAGGCAGAGCGCCCAATATCGCAGACCTCTCCCATTCAACCTGTCCGAGCCGCAAGTGGGTATACGATGGGAGAAATGGGTAAGGAGATTTGAAAGGTACATGGAAGCCACGGATGTGACAGAGGCCAAACAACTGGGCCTATTCCTCAACTTAGTAGGCGATGAAGTGACCTTACCAGTAGAAGAGACTTCCACGTACAAGGGACTAATAAAGTGCCTAACGAACAAATTTGATCCACAGAGAAACGTCGATTTTGAGCGATACACCTTCACAATAGCGTTTCAGCACACGGACAAATCGTTGGACGATTTTGCAAAGCGACTGCGGAAGCTAGTAACTCACTGCGAGTTCGACAAATACGACAATGAACAAGCGATTCGCCTGCGCATCATTGAGGGATGCAGTGACACGGACTTCCGGGCGAGAATCTTGAAGGAACCAGCATCACTGGAAAAGATCCTGTCACTAGCACGAGTCGAGGCAAGAGCGACAGCGCAAGCAAAGGAGATGGAGCGAGGAAAAGAACGGCGAGTTGAACAAGCACGAGCAGCTGGAAAAAAGGGCAAAATGAACGGGTGACAAGGAAGCAACCCGAATCGACCTGCTATAGATGTGGACTTGAGTTTCCACACAGAGGCACGTGCCCGGTATTTGGCCAAACATGCAGGAAATGCAACAGAAACAACCACTTTGCCAGGGACTGCAATTTAGAAATGAAAGAGGAAGAGCGGGAAGACCGCGAATGATGACGAGCAGACACGTCAGACATGTCGAAATAGCGAACAGAAGCTCCTCGATAGAGTCGGGAAAAGAAGGGGAAGAAGAAAAAGTAGAACGACTCTACCTCATGTCGGACGCTGCTGCCATGTCCTCTGATGAAGGCGGAAAGTTAGAAAGCATCCGCCTTGTAGACAAGAACACGATAAAGAAGACGGAGTCTCTGACCATAGGCGTAGGACCACACAAAGCAAGGTTTGTCTTGGACAGCGGCGCAACATGTAACCTCATGTGCGTGTATTCACATGGGGGTCAAGAAAACCAATGACAAACATGGGAAAATACCTAACATACAAAGGTCAAACGATAAAGGAAGAGATTCACGTGCTGAAGGGTGACATTCCAGCACCGTGCTTACTGAGCAACGTCACAGCCCAGGTAATGGGCCTCCTTGAAATGACATACAACATGTCAGAGAATAAAAGCATCTTGAAGGAATACCCCAGGTTACTGGAAGGACTAGGGAAGCTACAGGGGCGTAAAATAAAGCTGCACATCGATGAAGCAGTGAAGCCGGTAGCTCAGCACCAACGGCGAGTGCCAATACACCTGCAACCGCAAGTAGAAGAAGAGCTTGAAGCGCTGCTCAAGCAAGATATCATAGAACCAGCAGAAGGACCGACGCCCTGGGTGTCACCAATAGTGGCGGTACCGAAGAAAGACACGTCCAAAATACGAATCTGTGTCGACATGAGAATACCGAACACAGCGATTAAACGTGAGAGACAACCTGGACCTCACCTTGATGATATGATCAGCTGCCTAACAGGCACAAGACGCTTCTCCAAGCTAGATTTGTGCAAGGGATATCACCAGCTAGAGCTCGACCCTCAGTCCAGATACACCACAACATTTTCCACGCACCTAGGTCTGTTCCGATATAAACGGTTGAGTTTTGGAATATCGTCCGCTGCTGAGATATTTCAGGAAACAATACGGCAAGTAATAAGGCCGGTGAAAAATAGCCTAAACTACAGTGATGATATTCTGGTGTTTGGCAAGTCAGATGAGGAGCACGACAAGGCATTGCGAGAGGTGTGCTCCCAACTGGAACAGGCGGGGTTGAACCTGAATGAGGACAAGTGTGAACTGGGGCGAAACGACCTAGTATTCTTTGGCCACATCTTCTCCAAGAAAGGAATGCGGCCAGATCGCAGCAAAGTGGACACGCTGGAAAGAGCGAAGCAGCCAGGTGACATTGCAGAGGTGAGGTCATTTCTCGGCCTTGCCAGCTACTGTGCAAGATACATCAAAGACTTTGCCACAGTGAGTGCACCCCTGAGAGAACTGACAAAGCAGGGCCAGAGTTTCACGTGGACCGAAGACTTCAGCAGAGCTTTTGAAGAGATAAGACATGCTGTGACGGCAGTAGATCACTTGGCGTATTTTGATCCGCTGCTGTGCACTGAACTGACAGTAGATGCCAGCCAAGTGGGTTTGGGGGCAATACTGGCACAACACAGACCAGGCAAAGACTCACTAAGATGCGTAGTAGCCTATGGAAGCAAGAGCCTATCAGATGTTGAAAGAGCGTATTCCCAACCGGAGAAAGAGAGTCTGGCGGTAGTGTGGGCATGTGAACACTATCACATGTTCATCTATGGGAAACCTTTCACAATAATAACGGATCACCAAGCACTGATAACAATTTATGGAAATCCTAATGCAAAAATACCGCCCGGATATAGAGGTGGGGGATACGGCTAATGGACTACAATTTTTTTGAAAATAATAAACAAACCTGGAAAGGAACACAACCCGGCTGACTACATGTCAAGACACTCCCTGCCACATGCAGTGGAGGCAACCACAATGGCGGAGGAATACCTAAATTTCGTACT